>NC_049182.1:4499444-5123333 GCF_009769625.2 Cygnus olor
TTAGGGGGCACAGAAAGCAAATTTCTGGTTTGTAGCACTTGCTTATTCCTAAAGTTATTAACTGCTCCAATGCAGTATTTATAGCGGGGCTGCCTGCCTCCCTTTCCCCCAAGCAAAACTGTCACTATTTTAATGCTATAATAAGAAGCTGATTTAGCAGTGTGTAACTTCAAAGGGAAACTTTCTTCTGCTGCTTGATAAAATATTAATGGAAAATAATGCAGCGCGGCGGCGCTGCCCAGGAGCCTAGGACACAGCTCTTCTGGGGCTGCCAAGCAACACTCCCCCTGCCCGGTGCCTTTTGTTCTTACCAGGTTGCCTAACAAAGCTTTTGGCAGGAAGCTCTCCAATTTGTTTCCCAAACTGTGGCCAGGGATCACCGCTACTTTACCTGCACAATCTGTTTCCCTTCCAACCCCAAAGCTCCCAGGCAAGGCCGTGCAGGCAAAACCAGCTGTGGGGCAGGCTCCTTTTGTCACATTGCACTTGGGAGGGTTTAGCAACGTTGCAACAAGTTGGGAAGCATGAGGAAGAGGCAAGAATAGGCCAAAGCAATGGACAGTTTGTCATGCAGAAACCTCCTCTGCAGGCTATGAACCCACCATCCCAGGCTCCATCCAACAACCAGGCACCTTTGCAGATGCCACCCCAGCGTGGCTGCCAGGATCCCCCCTTCCAGCCAGCAACATCTGATGGGGTTCCCCCAGTCCACACTCGATGCACAAACGCATCAGGTTGGTACGTCAAATCTAGCACGTGCCCACATCCTGCATTTTCAACAGCAATCCCTGTCGCCCTCTTTTCCCCCCTGCCTGGGTGGGCAGCAAGCACAGCACAACTTCTCATTCAGCTCTCCAGATTCTCTGCAACTCATTCTTCCTGCATTTTCAAGATGTGTATAAAATGAAGATGCTGTAAAGCTTGGCACGGGCAGCTCCCCAAGCATTATGTAGCTCAACCAGTAACAGCAGCTTTCTGCAGAGCTGTGGTAAGTCACGTTCTGCTCCTCTGCACTGGAACCACAGTCCCCAGAATGCTGCAGGTCCCAGCCAGCCTTCTCAGGGGAGATGGAAAAGTGGTGCAGTGCATCATAAAGAACAAACACTGCCAACTTCCAGTCATTTTAGGTTCTTCCACCAACAAATATAACCCCTCCAGGCAGGATTCAGATACATGGGACTGGATGCTGGGCCCCGTGGTGCCTTTGGGCTTTGCACACCCAGCACTGAGGCTCCTGGTACAGGCAAACACAGACCAGGTTAGGTCATGGTGGTGGTTACCACTGGATACAGGGCTCCTTTCAGATCTTTTGCTGCTTCCACCTCATTTCATAATGACTGACATAATTGCTGTCAGAGTCCCCAAACAAACACTCCAGATTTCAGTTATTTCCCAGGCGCTTGGAAATATCTTAACTCTGATGGGTGCTACATGAAAAATGGATCCCTTCCCATCTATGTCATCCCGCAGGTTTAAATGTCGCCCCTGCTAAATCTCAGTGAACACCACAGGACCCCAAGCCATTACTCACTATGGAAACATCGGCTTCTGGCCCCGGTAATGGGTACGGTGCACAAGGTCCTGTGATGGACCCAAAATCACCTGGGGCAGCACCCAGCTTTCTTGTGCGGGGGCAAGGCACGAGCCGAGAGCAGAGGAAGAGCCATTAACGCTCACTGATGTACAATGCACACACTACACTAGTCACAATCCTATAAATAAACATGTTTCTCATCCACACTACATTAATCTTGATCCTATAAATAAACAGATAGAGCACAGTCATGGCTGGCTGAGATACCCCCTGCAGAACGAGAGTGGCGGTGCCGGAGCACACCGCAGAGCTGGGCTGCAGCATCCGTGGCTGACAAAGGCACTGTGGCTCTGATTATTGCTTCATAATGGCAAATTTATTTAAAGGAAAAATAGTGGGCTTAGGGGGAAGGGGTAGGTTTACATGCTATAGTACTGATTCTTAGTACTGTTCATTTCTAAGGGTTTGTACCACAGCCTGCAGCCTTGGTTAAGAAGTTTGCAATAAACCCAAATAAATAAAACTGGGCGTCCCACGAGCATCGCTGAGACTTTCCTTACAAGATGAGGAATGTTGAGCATCACCTCACATCCACGCAGTATTCCCTCTGCTTATGCCTTATGAGAAGGAAGCCAATGTGCTTCTCAAAAATAAATAAATAAATAAATACACTTTGGAATTGCTTTACCAGTTACAGAAACGTGTCAGCTGATCAGCTGCAGGCCAGCTCGGGACAGGGATGACACTGTTCCCAAATAAAATGACAAGGAAGTGAAAGGAGGCAGAACGTGGCCACCTAAAGTGCGATTTGATGCATGTGTCAGTGGATATTAGTGCCTTCGTATAAGCTGTAAAATTGGTTCTTAACAATCCACTTTAGCCATCGACCAGCTAAGGAAATGCCAGCAAACGCAAGGAAACAACAACAACAACAAAAAAGTATTAAGATGATAGAAAGATAGAGAAAGAAAAACAGAGTGAACCCTTTTAACCCCAAGCAGGTGAACCTGGAAACTTGGAGACAGACACAGTGGAAGTGAAAGGCAGGAGGAAAGGAAAAAGATTAGTATTTAATCTGAGGCACGATTTCATTAGCTGTGTCTTAGTCTGCAGTGTAGCACTGTGCTAGAACTGGACATTTTTGTCTTTACAACAAACAGCATTTGTGCGCCTGGGTCTGCACAACCCAGATTCGGGCAGCACGTCCCGAGGGCGCGGGTCAGGGCTCAGGGAGCACCGAGCATTGCTCAGATAATTGGGAATATGATGCATTGGCCATTTTAATTAACTTTCCCACTGAGGGTTGACTGTTTATATTCGGTGCAATAAAACATGTGCAGCGTTCTTAATTTTTAAGATCTTGCAGACAATGAGACAAAATTAAAGCAAGCTACTGAGGCTGTCCCTGGGGACCAGAGCCGTGTGCTGTCATCCCCCAGTGAGGCCAGGACCAGCAGAGATACAGAGGGAGCACAGACCATGGCCATGGCACGAGAAGTCTCTGACAAACGCAATGTCTGAGGCCTAAGCAAGCTTCTAACATTTCCATTCACGTGTTAACTGACTTTTTACTGAATCTTATCTTAGTGAAGGCACTTAAGCAATCAGAGGTAAAGCTACCCATTAACAATACTGCCTCTTTTTCTACTTTTCTTTCTCAGGAGGGTGTAATCAAGGGAAATTTAATTGTTCACGAAAGACAGCATCTGCATCACGTATCCAACATACATCTGCCTGGAAAGCTGCCCAGTGCGGCCATTCGGTTTGGTGCACGTTACCTTTATACTCCTCATTAATGAAGTTGATTTCATTATTAGGGACCTGGAAGCTGTAGCAGGGGGCGATGCACACATCCAGAGCATCTGTGCGCCTCCTTATAGGAGATGCACTTCATCAAAAGCGGATGCAGATGAATAAACTGGTGGGCAAGGTGTGTTGACTCTTTATTTTACTTAACAGTAATGAAATGTAACAAGTGCAGCAGAGGGATGCGTTTTCATAAGCAGACAAGCAGATGGGTGAAGAAATTTGACTTGCTATAAAAAGCTCGGAACTGTCGAGCTGTCTGAAAGGTGCTGTGGAAAGCGTCGGCTGCTCCACAAAGCACACTCCCCTTGCCAAGATCGCACCTTGCATGCTGCAGCCCAGCTCTGGGGGGCTGCACATCCCACGGGGGACGAACCTCAAAGCCAGCAGCCAGCCAGGAGCCACGCACTGCCTGGCCCCACCACGTGAAATACCCTGGGTCTCCTCCTGTATAGGGCAGAGGTTTCCACGTGAAACATTCACCCCATTGATTTCACTGCCCACTGGAAGTAGGGGTCTTAAAATAAATTGAAGCATCAGAGATTCCCTACCTCAAATACTCTGAAGCCTTACACAGGCCAGAGGAGAGGTCACTACCAACCATCACCAGCTGTTCAGCAGGCAGGCTAACCAGGCCACAGCAAGCCCAACCCAGCTCCTTCCTCATGTGCACTGCACCACAGAAATGCAGATGTATCCTTTCCATACCTTAAACCAGAGAAATGTTTGGTTTTAAGGAACGCAGCGGGACTTAGCTGTAAATTTGTCTTGGGCTACATCTTGAAGCAGCAGTGAGGTCTAAAGCTTCTGAGACCCTTTTTCAGCTTTACTGCTAGAATCTTAACAGCAAAACCGCTTCAGACCCTTTGTAGATGTGATCATTTAACCCAGCAAAAATGCCAATAACATCCAACAGTCGTGCTCAACCCACATTAGCAACCATGGTCAGCTTGCCTAGGTGTTTTCAACAAGCCAACCTGTTGCTTTTCTGGGTTTGAGGCTTTTGTCTTCAGGATTTCATAAGCAAACCACTTGTCTTGGTTATTTGTGTTCATTTGCAAGAGGCATAAGTCATCAAAAGCAGCTACAGATGAATACTCCGCTGCACATTGTGGGTTTTCTTTTTGATACTGACAAAACCTAACAAGCCAACTTGAGAGATGTATGTTTATAACCAGTCAACCAGATGGGTGCAAAAATCTGATTTGCTATAAAAAGCTTATAGCTGCTGAAAATCTTAAGGATTTGCTGGAAGGACTCAGCTGCAACAAATCATGCCAGGCTACTAAAAAGACTGATCCAGCTTTGTCCAACTGTTGTCTCAGCATTTGCTTTCCTTTAGCAATGCCAAGGCTGAACCTAGCACACCTCCCAGGGCAAACAAGTGCCTAACAAGCAGATTCTCAATCAGCACAGCACTTCGATGGACTCCAGGCAGAGCTCACCCCTCTGCAAGCTGCCGTCCTCCCTCCGCTGCCCCAGTCCCTGCCTCCTCTCCCACCTGAGCCCTCCAGAGAAGGAGATGTTTCTGCAAGAGAAAGTCCCAGCAGCTTGAAGGGACTGGTTTACTTCCCAATTATTGCTAGGGTGTCGTGCAAGCACGATTCAGAGCAATCTCTTCTCCAGGCTATAACATTGCCCCTCCATCACACATAAGCAGAGCGCGCAGCATAAAAATCTTTTAGGTTTTGTTTCACACATGGAAGCTATCACCAGCCTTCTGTGTCTGAAAAGAGATTTGCAGAGACACAGAAGCTGTTGTGCAAAACCTGCCCTGGGCTGTTCTTCCAGTTGAACTGGGAGCCCAACCAGCCCCCTCAGGGCTCTGGCAAGTGCCTTGTTTTTCCCCCATGTAGTTTTCCCTCCTGCTTTAGGGGTACACAAACCATATCCTGACAGGGAGCAATTGTTATTCGCTTTATAATTTATGTTTTCTTGAGAGGCAGTTTTCATATTTTGGGCTCTTTCGTGCTGTCTGGAGCCTGGCTCAGAAAAGGGTCAAGGCTCCCCAGCTGCCCAGGCCTGCAGGGCAGACGCTTTGGCAAGAATGAAGCCTGTGCAAGGCAGACAAGAACAAGAGCTACCCGCTCAGAAACAACACAAATAATAAGCTGTGCTGATTCACGCTGGAATTTGACATTGTAATCTGACAGATTTCCCTAAAAGCACCTCAGGATCTGCTTCACCTGCCCTCACCCCGGCTGCCCAGTTCCCCCCTGCCCTCACAGCCCCATCCCCAGCTCTGTACCCCCCGGGTGAGCTCAGCTCCCACTGCCCATCACTGCACCCAGCCTGCCTGCTTTGCTCAGGCCAGGGAGAGGGAGCATCACCCAAAAAAAAAAAAAAAAAAACCACACATTCTGCTGCTTTAAAACCCAGCTGTGATAACTGGAATCCACAAATTGTTGGTGTTGTTTTTTTTTTTTTTTTTCCTCCAAACCTGTGGGACTGCTCCGAGCATAATTAGGTTTTGGGTTTACAAAAAACACCAGCATCTGTTGCCTGCTCTGTGCGTGCTGCCAGTCTGAAGGGACTGCTCCAGGCTCGCTCCAGCTTTTGTTCTCCCAAAAAGAGAAAACTTTGCTGAGCCTGGGGCAGGGCTGCTGGCCAAGGGAGGCTCCGGTTGTATTTGGGACTGGCAGCAGAAGCAGAGGAAAGAAAAGGTACTGAGCGGAGTGCCTCAGCCTCTAGCTGAATTTAATTTGATGAGTCTCAGTTTAATTTATGGGGAAAATTCCCAGCAGTTACTGCCAACAATCACATTATAAAATAACTCTGGCATAAAATAATCACCAGCATATGCCTATCTCTCACTTTAAAGGGAGTTCCAAGAATTAGAGCTTGACCAAGCCTCTTGCTGTTTAGCAGGGAAAAGTCCTCATTAGACGAAGACTCTTTCCTTGCCATCCGCCAGCAGAGGAAACACAACAGCAGTGCTGCCCAAGCAGAGCCATCCCCAGCACTCTCAGGCACTAGAGAGGGGCAAGCAGAGAGGTTACTGCTAGTTCTCCTCCTCTGCACCAGGTAGAGTTGCACTGCCAAAAAGCCTGGGAAAATATCTACCATGGGGAAAAAAAATAAAATGTATACAACAGGCCTCCTGCAGCCTACAATTAGCTCTGCTCTGGGTGAGCTTCATGGTGACCCCTCTGCTGCTCTCATTTCTGGCTGGTTCCTGCTCCAGGAGCAGCAGCAGCATGGTACAGAACAACATAACATGGAGCCTCGGGCTGGGAGGCTTTAAAGGATGACCACATCTCTTTGACTGTTAACTAAGAGTTAAGAACTGCACGTCCTATAGTGACTGCAGGTGATGGCCACTTCATACAAGGTTGTTCTGCAGGCAGCATTCTTTGTAGAAATGTGCCAGGCCAGAAACTCCCACCCAAACACACCTGAACATCAAGTTGCATTTGGGTTTGAATTCTAAAAATTCCAGCCAAATCACTACTATGCTGGGGACTAATTTCCCTTTCTAGGCAAGCAGCTCCAAGCAGTCCTGGTTTCAAACCTGAACTTCTGCTCTGATTGGGCTATGCACTCTCTCCCTCAGCATCCAGCCTCCTCTTTCCTCTTTTTTTTTTTTGTACGTGACAGTGGTGGGAACATACTGTCCAAGCTACATGACACTCTCTGCTTCCTTCTCTGAAGCCCAGAAACACTTCTAGGAATTCCTCCCACTGCTCTGAAAGCACCAGCTCACCTCTGCAAGGCTCGGGGAAATCCATTCGCGGACCCCCTGCACCTTCTGCACAGGGGGACTAACCCGGCACGTCACGAGCTTGTAAGTAGCACTGATTCTAACCCAGGGGACCATGTTCAGCCAGCTCAAACCTGCATACATTTTTAGGAATACATTATGTATGAGGGTAGAGCTGTACAAGTAGAGTCGAAGTTTTTTAAAAAAAAAAGCCAATTTACCTTCTGCTTCATGCCATACTCAGTCCTAAGACAGGAATTTGATGAAGTAAATACAAAGAGGTATAGTTACATTCCATGGTATAGGGATTGGCAGGTGACAGTTTACTTTCCATGCTGTCAGACAACAAGTGGTGCATTTTGAAGGCCATTCCCCACCTGCTGCTCACCCAGGAGGGACAGGCACAGCCGCACGCAGGGTCAGGAGCACGAGCGCTTGCCCTCTGTCTCTGCTGGGGCCACCGGTAAGGAAGTACACTAGCACTTAAGCGAGTTGTTGTGCCACAAGACACACGGTTGTGCAATTGCCGTCCAAAATTCAGGGCTGTACTCCTGCAAAAATAAAGCAAAAACTCGCCCCAAACTCCATCTGAAACAGTTATTGTATCGCCGTGAATGCAAATGTGCCAAGCCGCTGGAGGCATTCTGTCATATGCCAGGCTCTGGAGTCCTGCGGGTTTTCTGTCAAAGACACCAAAGCTTTGATGCCAAAAGGACATAGTTTGCAATTATATCGTTTGCCTTTTTATTCCCTATTTTTCTTCTTATTTTATTTCCTTATTGCCTTTTCTAGGAAATGCTTAAAATAAATTGATGATGGATTGATAAGAAAGGGGCCTCAAACCAAGAAGGGTAAAAAGCCATTACATGGATGTGTACAAATGTAGGGAAAATTGTATAATGATATGCTACATCTACACTATTAAGAAGTTAAAATGGACTATAAAAGGAAGGTAGAATAGAAGGCAAAATAATAGGACTATTTCCAGCACATTTCAAACAAAAGGCTGATAACAGGAGTTGTCAAACATTTCTGAAATCAAAAGACAAAAGCTACCTCCTCGGGCACTTAAAGAATAAATAAATAAAAATAAGAGAAACACTTTTGTTGGCAGAAAGGAGGGAAACAGACACCAGAAATGAATGTTTTCTTCTCTCAAGTAAATGCTGTTGGCCAGGATACCAAAACCCAGAAGAGACTGTGGGAAATTTACACCTGCAGACTAACAAAAGCCACCCACAGCTGCAATCACCCCTCAAATTCTGCAGGGAAAAAAATATATAATAAAAAAGCAGAATAGCCAACACCACCCTAGCTGCATTGTGCTGGGAGAGGTAAGTCTGAGGCAGAGCCCTGATTTCCCATAGCACGGCACAGTTCGGCCCTGCCTCTTCAAGGAGAGGAGCCAGGAGGACGGGGGAGTAGCTGAGGGTGAGCAGGAATAAGTGATTTAAATGGAATACCCTCGTCCGTTCACGGGCCATCAGGGCTGCTATGAGGAAGGGATGACCTCCTGGTTATTTTGAAGTGCTAATCTGAAAGTGTTGTCAGAGACCATCCAGATAAAGTTAATTGAGGAGCCAGGGTAGAGCCATTGCAGAGAGTGGCTGTGTTTTGAAAAAGCCTTTCTTTGTCTCTATGTCAGTCTCATCTTGTTTAACTCTGCTGTATCAGCCATGCTGAAAAAATACATCAAGTCAAGCAATGTCTTTTGGGTTTCTTTTTTTTTTTTCCTTCCTTTTCTTGAGGGACTGAATATTGTCCCAGGCAGAAATTGCAGGCCAGGCTTGGAAGCCCTCTAGCTCAAATACCGACTGACTTCAGTGGGGTTTCCATGTGTGAAGTACATGCAAGATCAAGCACATTGGTCATTGTTATAGTACCACTTACAAAAGCACTTCATGCTTCAGAAATAAATTGATAGCTGCAAGAGGAACAAAAGAGTGTGCACATTATGGTACAGCTGAATGGAGGCTCAGCATTGCTTTACATTATGTGGGCCATACAAGTTTGCTGGTTAGATTATTAGAAGGGTTATTAAGGCAATTCACTATCTTATGCCCCTGTTCTGCCTTACACATGCATTACAGACCTTAAAGCCTACTATTTCTTCTAAAACAATGAGAAAACAAGACATGAATTCTGCAAGTCCTACAAAAGCTGAAGCAACACACAGCAGTTGAAAGAAATAAGCCCTTGGCAGCTATAAGTTGTAAAGCAAGGGGAAAGAGAACCTGTGGTTAACACTTGGTACATCTCCAAATGAGTTGCCATAATCTTGTGACACCAGGAGCTACGTCCACTAGCATGACATTTTGATAACCTGTGCTTTTAAAACCAAATTAGCAAAAAAAAAAAAGCAGAGAAGTCATAGCAGGAATCAAGAAGGGGCTGGGTTGTTGATTTTTGTTGTTGTTGTTTTGTTGTTTTTTAAAGCAGTTTGTACGCATAGGAGTGTGGCCACACTGGGATACTGCAAAGATCCTCTTCATCTTCTTGGAGAATAGCACAAAATCAGGTACAAAAGAGGATTTTAGATATTTCTGAATTTCTGATATTTCTTTTTTGGTATTTTTAAAAACCAAAAAAGAAAGAGGCTATCCACAACTCTGACATCTCTGAAAAGACCAAGTAGTAGTAAAGTATTCTTCAATTACTTCTAGTAATAACTACAAAAGGATCTAAATTAACATAAATCTCAGGTAAGCTGGTGATTATGGACAGAGAAGTATGGGGCACCACGAGTATCCAGGTACGTCTTTACTTCAAACAATTTTTGAGGCCACACAGAGATAAAAGGAAGACCTGAAAAAGGACTGAGAAGAAATTATGTATGTGTGTTTGTCTGTGAAGCACAGAGCATCTAAATGAGGACTTGCATAAAACAAATGGCAGTAGAGACCTTAGGCAGCACGTTAGGAGAGCATCAGACAAGGGTAAATATTTGTTGTTAGCTTACAGCAAACAACCTATAGCCTTTATGAGACCTAGCAGAGAACCGAAACCCACTCAGATCTTGTATGCACAAAAACCAGAAAAGCATTTGCAAGCAAAATTTTGCTCACGCCACTAGTCCCACCTTCAGCAGCCGTGCTGGCTCATCTGATGAGTGGCAAATTCATTTTATGCATCAGAAATAAGCTCTTCGATAATATAATTTTGTGGGAGACATTTGTGTGACAAATGCCCGTTTCATACTAGTCTGCTATTAATTTCGAAATGTTGTTTTTATTTTAAACCCACTCTCGTCTCCCGAGGTCCTTCTGCAGCCTTGCCTTCCTTCAGTGCCTAACTGATGCCATCGTGTGGTGGAAACGGCTCTGTCTCTGGCAGCTTTGGTAGCCAAAACAATCCCTAAAAAACCCCAGCCCAGTGCCCCTGGGGCAGACCTCCTTCCCCCTCCCAGCCTTCAGGGCTGGGTTTCCATTAAACACTGAGTGGTTCTTGCCTTACTTTTGGCTTCTTCCAGGGAAAACCAGCACATTTCATGCACCGCTCTGGGATGCTTCCTACCACCTGCGGAGGTTTCACATGCCCCTAGATGCTCCACTCGTATTTTCTCCAGCCTTCTTCTCAGAGCACTGACCTTACCCACTTCAAACAAGTCCAGCCCTTCCTCCTGTCCCACAACACACAAGCATTTCCCTCTCCCCAGGCCAAATGAGCCAGTCCCCCCATCCTGCCTGTCCCCTTGCTGGGGTGACTGCACCTGGCCTCCTTTGGCTGGCTGCAAAAGGTGGACAAAACAACAAGGAGATGCATGCACGGATCCAGCTCCCTTGCTCAGACCTTTTCCTCTTTCACATATTGCTCCTTCAGCCATTGGTTGCATGCAGGTAAAATCCCTTAATTTCCAAGACACTTTTCTTAACGAAGCTCCAAGATACAGGCTGGGAAAAGGGAGGGCAGGAGGGTGTTTGCAGGGCTTCACTTCGTGCCTCGGTGTCGAGTCACCAGAAAAACCTTCCTTGTTTCCTAAAACCCACACATGGACAACAACTGGGACTTCACCATGACCACCTGCAGCACAGCCAGCGAAGGTCGCGCTTCCACATGCCTTGGTGAGACCCTGCCTCCCCCCAGGGCCCCCAGAAGGTTTTGTTGTTTCAGCCTCCAGAAATGCCAGGCTTTTTCTGAGCAACAGATACAGCAACTGATCTACCTGTCTGGTGACAGGTAAGAGATTTCCCCCCACACCCCTTATATTTTCTTCTCCTCTAACTTAATTTGCTGCTGCTTTATTAAGTATTGGATTTTGGTTTATATAAAGGTAAACAATGTTATCACACAAATCTTAATCTTATAATTGCAGCCTCACTTGAATTGCTTGATGATTAGCTTCTAGGCATAACACTCATCTCATTCAGTTATACCTTCATTATCATCAGATTCATTAATTTCATCCTCTGCACGCTAAAACACTGCATGGTTAAAGGCAACTTTTAGCAATATTCAGAATATCAGGAAGGCTTCCAAGTCCCTGCTGAAGAGTTTGTAGAAGCGATATTGCACCAAGAGGATCAAGGAGTTAATTTTTGCCTTAAATCCTTGATGCATTGAGGTGATAGTTAAATTTTTTAAAAATATACACTATTAATTATTTAAATTGTACCAAAAAGTAACTGCAGTGTATCCTGAGCATGGTAAATGGCCTTGAGGTTGGCTCTGAGGGGCTCTCGGTGAGGCTGGGAGCTGCCTCCTCCTGCCCCACATGAGAAGGGTACTGCTGGAGAGGCCAGGATCTGTGCCTGCTCGCAGGGATGAGCATTTTGCCAGTTACATCTCTACCTGTCAGCAGCAGGATTTGCTCATCCTCCTGTCATCCAGGGCTTTGCAGGTGGACTTGACTTTTTTCTGTTCTGTAGCTGTTCCTGGCATTGCCTTACACCACCAGGTCATGCACAGTTCCTCCGTATTCCTGGACTTCCTAGAGCAGGTCCAGAGGAGGCCACGAGGATGATCAGAGGCTGGGCACCTCTCCTAGGAAGGAAGGCTGAGAGAGCTGGGGATGTTCAGCCTGGAGAAGGGAAGGCTCCGGGGAGATGATCTTGTAGCCTTTCAGTACTTAGAGGAGGCTTATAGAAGAAAGGGAGAGCAACTTTTTACATGGGCAGATAGAGATAGGACAAAGGGAATGGTTTTAAACTCAAAGAGGGGAGGTTTAGATTAGATGTAAGGAAGACATTCTTTACTATGAAGGTGGCGAGGCACTGAGCAGGCTGCCCAGAGCAGCTGTGGATGCCCCATCCCTGGAAGTGCCCAAGGCCAGGGTGGATGGGGTTTGAGCAACCTGGGCTGGTGGAAGATGCCCCTGTCCATGACAGGGGGTTGGAAACAGAAGGGCTTCAAATCCCTGCCAACCTCATTCATTCCGTGATTCCAGTGCCATTAAGGCTGTTTTAAATAAACCTGGCTGGAAGGAGGCTGAGATCACAGCAGGGAGGAGGCTCAATCACAGCAGCTCAGTGAGGGATGGAAAGCAGCCACTGAGGTTACAAGCTCGAGAGAAACTGTCTCTAAGCGACAAAGGTGACAAATACAGAGGCAGCAAAGCCATCAAACCAAATCTGGTATAGCCTCTCCAAGCCACCCAGAGTATGCTTATCAAATTACTGTTCATTATAGCTACAGAAGAGTAAAATAGGGGTGTCATGACATTTATCTTTAAAACACAAGTTTTAGTACCTGCCTGAAGAGTGATGTTTTGACAAGATTCCCCTGCCCTCCCATAAGGAAATGAAACCCTTACAGACAAAATGTGCCCTTCAGGAATTGTAGGAGACAGATATGTGAAAATGAATACTCTAAAGCTACTTCTATATCAGCTTATAAAGGTTTTCGTACAGCACCACCAGAACAAAGAGGTTCTACATGAACATAACATTAACAAACCAGTTCACATCACTATAGGACATGTCTGTACTCTTGGGCCACTAAGGAGAACAAATACACAACACAGAGAAATAGCTGGCTGGGTTCCAGCTAGAGGCACAGTGAAAAATGCAGGTAAAGCATAAACTTTAGGTTATAAACACAGTATTTTAGCTTCACGTTGAATCAACATTATTTTTGTAGAGATTGATGCAACAACACCAGTCGTAGGCGAGAAGTGGTGCAGCTGACCTGCAAGTAAACCACAGAAACATTCCCCTGGCACACTGAATTTAACAGGTAAAAAGGAAGGAATTAAGTAAATACACATGCAAATATGTGGGCTAATTTAATAGGGGCCTTCAGGCTCAAGTGCTAACATTTGTACAGCTTACATTCTGCACATCTTTTGTGGACTCTTAGGCTACAGACAGCTTCATTCAACAGCACAAATATGACCTGCATTAGAAGAGCAGGGGAAACATTTTTCTGGCTTATCTTCCAAGGCTGGAGCCCAGACGTGGGATAGGAAAAGGAACCCAAAATACATTTAATCAAGGAGAGGTTTACAATTTCTATTTTACATTTAAAATACCTGTTTTAGTGGAGACACATTATTCAAATGATATTTCTCTAAGGAACTGCAGAAGATGGATTCCCTAAACATAACAAGAGCTCAGCAGCTCAGTTCCTTTCTATCCCTTTAGAAAGCCAACTGCAAACACCAGCAAGGTTGCAAACAAGTACTTTCTTGGTGTATTTTGGAGGTCTCTTACTGCTGGCTGGGGACAATACTAAACTGAGCTGGGGAGGAGGGAGCTGCAGGGACGTGTGTGAGTCCCTGGCTCCACAGCAGACACTATCCTATACCAGGGAGGACTTGTCCAGGAAATGCCTTCTCTTAAAATAAATAAATAAACAACTTATTTACAAATATGTAGTCACACAGAGCTTGTGAAACTTCCTGCTATCTCTGCACTGCCTTTAACTGGGCTCCGGACCAGCTCTTAATAACACTTGCAAGTAGCTGATGGTGGACTGGCACCACTACAGCAGGGATGTGAACGCAAGTTTGGCTACAGACTTCATGTGTACAGAATCATGCCCAACAAATTAAGTTATATTGAAGCCAGGGACCACTAAAATGCCAGTTAATTAAAGCTGGATTTACCAAAGGCTATGGGACATATTGCCAGCTGTTAATCTGCCAAAATGTGAAACTGAAATGCACTGAGCAGTTCAGGGGATGTTTTAAGGTGATCAGACAACAGATCACGTCACACACACACACTCTGACCTGCCTACGTAAAGCTGATTACTTTCCAGTAAAGAAAATAAATCTTCCAAAAGTTAGTAGGCCTTGAAGAGGCCGCAAGACCAGGCTCCACTAACAATCCTGCTCAAACCTAGAGATTTGAGGAATCAGAGGTCTTAAAATTAAAATTGACAAGAAAAAAAAAATATGAAAAGGCTCAGTTTCTTCTAAAATTATGCAATGGTGATATTTATCAAGTGTCAGGTCTTGATTTCACCTTTTGCTTTTATATCTACTTGGGATCAAATCTAGACACACTCTCATTAAAAGCAAGAGGCCAAATGAAGAAGAAAGGTGGTTTCTCTGTAAGAGTAAAACTAGAGGAATATGGCCCTGACCTATTTAAATTACAATTATAAAATGAGTTAACTGCAAAAAAGATATAAATTTCAGAACCAAAGACTTTCTCCTTAGCAGCCATGCTAAGAAACGATGGTGTATGCATGTGTCATCTCACGTATCTTTTCATAAAAAAACTAATTAAAAACATGGCATGATGTCAAGTTTTTGTGTAAGTCTAAATCTCATCTCCATAAACTAATAGAAGGTTTTCTGGTTCAACAACAAGGCAGCAACAGCACAGGCAATCAGTCCCTTCCTAGACGATGCCCACTTCTGTGTTACGACAGAAAAGTGAAATGCTAATAACCTCTTGAGCCTTATTTCTTTAGTTTGTATTTCAAAATTACAAAAAAAAAAAAGTATTAAAAAAGTAGGTAGACCACAACAAATAGGGGGCTCTAAGTTCAACCAAGAGTAATTATTTGCCCTGCAACCACCTGCACCTGTTCAACAAAAACATTCTTTGACCTCCAGAAATTTCTAAGTGTTATTTATCAAGCTGAGCAGCTTCTAGGTAATGTCATTGAGACTTAAATTAGGTTTCTATCAGATCTGAATCCCAGACTCCAGCATCTAGAGAACATCTATTTCACTCTTCCTGTTATGGGATCTCCAAATCACTCATGTTCTCCAAAACGCAGTGTCCTTCAGTGCAAATTTTGAAGTCACCTTCCCAAGCACTGCATGTCTTGTTGCTAACCTGACCCTCAGTGGGGTACTGGTGGGATAAACTTCAGTTTCCTCTGCAATAAAAGGGGACTTCAAGAAGGTCTTGTAGCTGAAACACCACGTTTGGTCAACCAAGCAACCCTGTGTGAATGAAGACCTCATCTGCTAAATACGATGCTAATGGAGGTCTATGAGACAGAGAAGAGCTGGAGAGGGAAATCACCCTGACCATACCAGTACCAGGTAGTCCTCATGCTCAGGTGCAGTTCCCAGTATCACCGGTTACTGTGATTCATGATCCCTTTCCTCAGCTTTCCCAGGACATTTTGGCAAAGAAAAAAAGTCTAATAATTTCCTATTCATACCCCCTAGCTATGTGCACGGTATAACTTTGTGCAGATAAATGACCTGACAGGAGGAGGCTGCCCACCCAGACCTGGCCCGACCAGCAGGCTGGTCAGGCTGGGGGAAGTCTGATCACTTTTATCACTTGGTACCTTTTTTCAAGCTCATTTCCAGATGGATCCCTTCCCTATGCACTTCTTCACCCCGTGACACAACTGCTTCCATCAGATTTGCTGGGAGGGAAGGGGTCCCGTGGCTTAAGAGGAATGGTTATGGGTGTGGCCAACCCCAGAGCAGTTAACAGCTTTGGGACTTTTTTGCACATCAGACATTACTTGTCCTCTGGACCCTAACATTTTGCAAGTCCACAACAGCCATGGGTATAACATGTGCAGGGAGGTCACCCCAGGTGGGGCTCAGTGGAGAACATAAATATGGGCCTCACAAAACCAGTATTGTGATCTCTGAAATTTTGGGGATACCAATAAGTAGGGATTCAAACTGTGAAATGGGGTAACACATAACACATGCCCTGGAAGAGTTCACAGGTAGTCCATATTAGCTTAATTAAGGCTGCAGCCCCTACAACCTGCAGGACCAATTTGGGTCTCCCCCACCTGCTCCCACCAGCTGTGCCTCAGCTCACTGCCCCCGCACCTCACACCACAAAACAAATAACAAAATATGTGGCTTAAAAATTCCTGCTTCTTGTCTGCAAGGTGTTTTTATCGTGTGTCATCAAATGAGGGGCTCAGATACACAGAAGCTGGAAGACTGGGAAAGATTTCTATCACAGTACATTTGATCCCAATCTATATGCAAAATATAGTTCAGCCGCACTGCACAAGAAGAAAATCATAACCATATGTTTCCAAACACCGAGGAACACAATTTTCAGGAAGATTCAGCACTGCAAATGTCTCTCGCTTGCCAGGCCCGCGCTCATTCATTTGGCTGTGCTGACCCCCAGAGCCCAGCGCCCTGCATGGCACATCCTCACGCTGGGACCCAGGCGGGCACTGACGAGCTTTCCTCCTTTCCTCCTGCCACTAATTCAAAGCGGTTCTGCCGAAGTGATTGCTCCTGCAGGCTGGAAATGATTGCACCCTGACAGCCTGATGGAAAACATACGTTTACTCGGTGTTGACTCAAATTGCTGCACACGAGGAACTGCAGAATTAACTAGATAAGGAAAAAAATTTCATAAGCATTACAAAAAAAAAAAAAAAGCACGTACACAAACTCATGGGGAAGCTGCCTGATTGTGTCTAATATCTCCAGCCACATACCTGGCAAAATCCAAATTGTCTCTAGACAAACACCAGCTGTGGCAGAAGGGATCACGGTTTCTGCTTCTTGCAGCAGGAGGAAGCTGGCGCTAGTTTGTATTTTACACTTTTAGGACTTCTTATTCCTCTTTCTCCAAAATATTTGTTTGCCACGTTAATAACTGTCAAACATACAAATCAATCATTCTTAAACAGAAAGCAGAGATGGTTTTCATTAATTATTCATAGGTTATTGCTGCATAAGGGAAATTATTGTTTAGAATGCATTTGCAGTGTTAAAACCACTGCGATGGAGACCAAAACCACCCCAGCATGGTGCAAAACACAAATACCTCACACACAGTGCAACATATTAAACGGAAATAAAGAATTGACTTTAAAAAAAAAAAAAAGCGTGCCTTCTGTCACATCCTTTCTAGCAACGGACCACCTTGACTCCCTTTCACCGCCAAACCCTTTGCAAAACCCATTCTAGGATGCTGGAACAGGCTGCGGAGATGCAGTTATTACCACAATTAACATTTCCATCTCTCTCTTTTCTGCTGGGTATCACATTATCGCTCAATGCTGCCTGTGTGTCCTCCCGTGAGGACAGGACCTTTGTTCTTGGCTGTGCTTCCTGACCTCCTCCTTTTTCTCCATCCCCTTTTACGCTGACACTTGCCTCCCCAGCCACTGCTGTAGTGATAATAAAAAGCATTCTGGCAACGAACCAGAGGAGCAGCATCGCCTGATATAACACCCAGGACCACGCACTGGAGAAACCACAAGACTTCACCACCACCTTGTGCAAACACCGCCACCACCATTTGCAAAACGCCTGGCGCTGCATCCGCTTGCTAAGCAGCGAGAGGTTCGCATCCATCCCCACCCAAGCAACAAGCCAGCCGCCTGACACACATAGCCCTGTGCTGAGAGTTTCAGCCTCTTGGACGTACCTTTTCTCCCGAAGCTTCGTGCTCGCCCAACACATCCTCTCCTCTGGCTGCAGGGTATGATGTGCCCTGGAGCCAGCTCCTCCACCACCAAAACCACTTTCCCCAGCTTCCTTGGAAGCCGCTCACCTGGGGAGAATTTTGTCGGGACCACCAGAGAACACGAGGCATTTCTTACAAAGAAAAAGCAAAAAGATATCCAGACAAATAATCAAACTTCCCCTGTGAAGGGCAGACAGAGTGGAAAAAAAAAAATGTTTGTGAGTGAAGCTGTCAACACCTACAGCTGGAAACAATTGATCACGATTAAGACAAGTCACGAGCAGGTGTTCTGGTTTTAAGTAACTCACTTCCACCTGGTTTGCTTCTTTTTTCTTTTCCTTTTTTTAAGGTAGCTCCCTAACAAAGCAAATGCACTTGCTGCTTATTCCTGATAGCCACCAGGATTAATTACAGCTTTAGCCATTTCAGCAGCTAAATTACCAATGCTCCTTAATGACAAATGATGCATTTCACAGTGACGATGTGATTGTTTGCGCTAGAAGTTTGTGCTGGTCTCTATATTAATAAAAGTTGGTCCTAAATAAGAATATATATATATAAAAAAAAATTATTTTCTTGTTAGATAAGCCAAATATTCAATATCTCTTCTCCTTTCAAATAATCAATAAATAAATAAATGTTTCACATTCCAAGTATAGCTATTAAGAACAACATCCATAGCTAGTCAGTAGGCTGATTTTTGAGACATACCCTTCTTCAGCACACACAGTCCCCAAGCCCATTCACATTCTGGGTTCTTGCAAGCCACAGGCATTTTAAATCTCCTTTTGCTTTTGCTCTGTCCGCTGGGTTGATCCATCTGGACCACGGTGCACAACCATGGCTGTAGGCTGCAGGACAGGGCCTGCAGCCCTCATTCTTTGCAAAGCCTGGCCCAAAGGAGGACTTTAAGAACCACAAAGGAGAAAAAGTGGGGGAGCCACTGACCGCTAACCTGTGGGAGCCTGCTTCCTGACGGGCGTTCTGGCAGTGGGTACTCAGCCTGTGGTATGCAGGGGCAAGAAGGACTCGGAATCAAAACCTCTAAGGAATTTCCTGACTCCAGGCTTGGGGTAGAGAGAGGTCCTAAAATCCTACAACCTCATTTAGTGTACAAGCCCTCAGCCATTTAAACCCTCAAACCTAGTCTGAACCTGGAAAGTCAATTTAGACAGAATCTAACACTCCTGGAATAATTTTATCATGTTCACCTTGCGAGGTTACCACAAATTAAGTGTCCCAGGCTGTTTTCCATTAATCCACAAATTAACTGCATCTTATCAACAACATTTTTTTCCACCAGCTCACTGAGGTCTGTTATCACTGCAGGTCTGTGCAGTTGCCTCGGGGATTTCTGGGCACCAGGTCACAGCTTCGGTGCTCCAGCACATGGCATGTGCCCAGGCATGCACCAGCTACAGCAACACGTTAAAGCACATGTAGTGTGTGTTTCATATGAATTAGTACATTTGCAACTAAATTCATATTATCTGAATTGATTGTTCATTAAGCTTTCCTTACACAGGTAAGAAATATTACCCAATTCTGAATTAAATCAGAGCTGTCTGGAAGAGTGTAGCTCCATAAGTACTGTTGTTTCCATTAGAGAAATTTCTGACAAAACTAAAAAAAAAAACAGAGGAACTTGGCAAGGCTGCTCTTCCATCCCAAGGAGGGGCTGCTTGCAATGTTTCCCCTTCATTAAGGCCTGAACTCGAATTTGGCTGCGGTGCCCCTGGCTCCAGCTGGCGGGGAGGCTCGCCAGGCTGCCCTCGCGCACAAGGTGACTTTGCAGGCACAGAAGCCCGGCACCACATCTGTGGGATGTTTCACGTTACAAACAGGAGACAAAATATTCCGGGTAGGAAGGTTTCAAGGAGGCAGAATGGGCCATCAGGAAGGGATTTGGCTGTGAGTAAAACAAAGTAAAACAAAACTTTCTGTACGTGCCACCAATCCACATGGCGTTCCCTATTCCTCCAGCAGAAAATCAGAGCCCGGTGATTTCCTCAGGTAGGCTCAGAACAGCCAAGCTGTGTGGAGCAAAATGCGGAGTGGAAGGAGCTGCCTATTCCCAGGGAGAAAAGGTTATGGACTGGGTTGTAATGCAATAAAAATTGTCTTCCGAACAAGAGTAATTTTTCTGATGTTTTCTGCACAGTTTCCTGGCAGCTGGGACTAACCAACAGAAAGGGTTTGTGTCTAAAAATCCTCAAGAAATATCAAATAGGGTACGGTTCTGTCCCAACACAACTCTGACTTCAAGTATGTGATTTAAATTACACTTCAACTTTCACCCAGTGAGACAAACTCGGCACTGGGTGAATAAAACATCGCAGAAAAATGATAATATGAAGTAAGGGAAGGACAATCAAAACTAATGTTCAAATCTCTTATGCTCGAGAGAAGAACAGAGCCTTTGGGACAGGCATTACACGTCCTTTAAAGGGCCCCTTTACAAGCTTGGCTGAGTGCAACCAGGGTCTCGCTTTTAAGACTTGTAATTTACTGAGCAATATGCTGAGCAGGGGCTGCCGAGGTTTGCAATGAAAGAAGGAGAAGTGGCAGGCTCATGATAATACAGTTTGTAAATTGGGGCCAAATCAAATGCATTGAGCTCCAGCAGCTGTGCCAATTAAATCTCATTCAATTTGCTGAACAAGAACATTAGCATTAATCACTTCGGCAAATTTCTTAGAATATTTCGCGTCACTAAGTAGTTAAGTGATTTTTGTGCTTGTTTATAGAGCAGCATAATGTTACCCAAAGCGAGAGCGTTAATCATGGAGCAACCGCGGGATGCTCTGGGAGCCCCGGGTAGCTCATGGCAACATTTCTGTAGCAGTCCTGTTTTTCCTAAATACTTTTTTTTTTTTTTCAGAAGCCTCCAATAGATGAAGGTTGTTTTTTTTTTTTAATTGCAATTATTCTTTGCCATCACACAGCACCCATCCACCCGTGGATAAAAAGGGGCTGGCTGTGTGGGGAACAAGTCATTTTGAAATAAAATCAGGAGTATTTGCAAAGTCCCCCAGCTGCACGGAGCAACCCACAATATGATGTTACCCACGTTCATCAGGTAATTAACTTTCAGGATCCCACGTGGTAAATCCAGTGTCATACATCGCTACTAACAGAGGAGGCACGAGGAGCATTGCTGGAAAACCAGCGAGCTCAGTGAGACATAGCATAAGTCGAACTGAGTTGTGCTACCTGTTAAATGTGTTGGTCTTTCCAGTGGCGTGGGAAATGTGTTAGGAAATAACTAGTCTATGGGGGTAAATGTGGAGGTTCTCACGTTTTCTCTCACCCTTTTTGCAAGCGCTCATCCCAGAAGCTCAGCTATTTTGAGGAATTTCAGTGGTGGCCTGGAAAGCCCAACTCTGGTGAGTCGCCACATGCCACGCAGCCCCATCTCTTGCGCCTCCAGCATTTGGAGTGCAGGAGAGTAACCACATCCCACACACAAGGACAAGCTAAACCCAGGGTTTGGAACTGTATGGAATTAAAGAGGAAAAAAAGCCCCGTAGAATGATGAGAATGTCCCTCGCTGTCAGAAGCTGACAAAATCAAAACAGACCCAGAGGAGTTGCATTAGGCTGTTTTTTATTCAAATTAAAGTACGGGGAACTACAACGTGATTTTGTTATAATGCAAATACGTCAGTGAAGACCAGTCCCTGCATTGTTGGTCACACCGGACAAGGCAGCTGTCAAAGAGAATTGCTTTGCAACGCCCTTCATCCTTCACACAAACAAATCTTTTATTAAAAAAAAATGAGCTTCAACCATCAACTGACTTGTTATACTGTCAGCTGTTGAACCAACAAAGTCTGCTTTACAAAACCAAAGAATTTCACACCCAGGTAAATTATACAATCTTCTATTATTCTTAAAGTTTGTTTTGTGTTTTTTTTTTTTTTTTTTTAATACATAAAATGTACAAGTTAAAATTCTCCATATTTATTTATTGTCACTGTAGAGGAAAATTTATAAACCCAGAAATAAAGATAAAGGCAGAGGGCAAAAAAAATGAATTCATTCATTTCCAGACTACGATGTCTAACATCCTCCCAAACGCTGTAGCTTTGAGCAACTGATTATGGGTACGTGGATGTTATTTATGAGCACAATGCCAAGCCAAGGGGGCAACTGCTCCGGTACAACATTTTATTAGCAACGAATCCCACAGGCTAAAAACAAGCTGCATTTATCTGCGGAACCATCATGTTAGCTTGATGAATTAGGCATCACACATCACTGGATATTAAGGATTTTTGTCTCCAAACATTGCAAACAAGAGAACAGTATCAAGCTTTCGTGGTGTTGTCATGCAAATGCCGCCAAGTATATTTATGGTAATTACAGTGCTGTACACATCTGTACAAAAAAAGTATTTGGAAAAACTGAATGAACTGGAAATTGGTTTTAATCACCCCCAATTTATCTATTAGGCACAAATGGAAAAGATGGACTTGATTCAAACTTGTTTAAACAACAGATTGCTTGAGGCAAATATATCCTGCTTTACATATGCTTGACTGTTTTGCAAACCAGCCGCGTGTGAGCCTCTTCACAAGCGCGTACCCACAAGTGGTGCTGTCGGGTTCTGTGGGTGCACATCCCTGGAGATGCTTTCACCAGAAGAGCAAAGCCCCCTTGTGGAAACCCAAGGCCACAATCCCGCAGGGGGGCAGCACGTGGTGACCCCAAAAAGAGCCAACACCAGACCAGTGCTGAGGAAAGCCTTCAAACTCAAAAAGGACCGTTGGGAGGAAGCAGCCTGAATTCAGTTTTAAAGCTTTTACAAAACCTGCAATAATTCCAGTATTTTTGGCAACCTGTGTCGTTGTGTTGTGCATCACATCCTCCATCCTCAAGCAACACCGTGCTCACACAGAGATGAGAAACGAAACCACCGAGAGACAGCTTGGCCACCAAGCTGCCCAGAAAGCAAACACACAGCAGCAGAAAAATAAATTATTGAAATTGGTTTGAAATAAGCTAATAATCTAAGAGCATAGTGGTGACTGAGGTAACGGATTTTATTTCATAATGTTGAGCCCGATGCTGTCCTTCTACTACGTCAGAATCAACGTAAGAGCAGTCCCAGACCCTGCTTACAACATTTAATTGCTTGTGCAGAAAACATACAAATTCACACCTACGTCATGGCCAGCAAAAACTGCACAGGAGTGTAAGAATTAGATCCAGAATTTAACATAAACGTCATTGACAACCATAAAAAGCAATCCAAAAATTATTTAAAATTCTTATAAAAATATTTACAGTAAAATTTGTTAGCACTAATGCTACGTTTTCAGTCCTAGAAAAAGGCAATCTTTAAAGGACCTGGCTCAGGTGCTCAGAACAAATGATACAAACAAGGAACAACACACCAAAGACAGACAAATTCAAAAAGCATCTCACGGGGAGGGGATACAGCTGGTTCGTCATGTGTTACAATTGTTCGTATTGCATAGCTGGAAAACGAGGTCACTTGACTTGCATAACACTGCAACATTTGAGAAGGAAAAGAAAGCAACGTGTCTGCTGTAGAGAAGGAATGGCCACGGCCAGGATCACCATCAGCGATAGATGACCAGTGCTGAGTCCTAGCCCTGTCCAGCAAGCCACAGGTCTTGGCCACCAGCGTGACTAAATGCCATTTTACAATAGCAGAAAGACACCAAAAACTGTTTCCCTTATAAGCAAGAAAGGTTTATAAAGAAATGTGTATCAGGGTATACTTATCCCAGTCAAATGAGAGACGCTAACTCAGACCAAAACGCTCTGCCTATCCCATTTTATCTCATTCCCACAAGCTGCAGGAAAGGGAAACACCTGCCAACCAGCTTTTGGGATAGCAAATTTCAGTCAGTCCCAAGCACGGCATCATCTCGCCTACATCACTGTAAAGATGCACCTCAGGACTCCGATCTGACACCAGCTCGTCTTGGTTACATTCCTACCAACCTCAATAGCTTTTACAGTAAGACCAACCACCGTAAGAGAGCAGCACGTTATACTACTATTTTGGCACGTTTCACTGCAGATCATAGAACCCAATGCAAGAGGCTTAAAAGGTATTACAGGAAAGATTAATTTTTCATTCAAGACCTCTGACCTGACATACAGAGGAAGGGTAGATCCCAAGAATAATACTGCCATTCCTTTGGACAGTTTGCTTTTGTTTGCAAAAATAAGAGCATCCAAAGAGGAACAGGTACTAGCTAACACTCCTCCTGATCAGCCCCCCTCTGTGGGACATGAAGAAACAAAAGCAAGTGCCGCTTACCCCAAAGTGAGCAGGGACCCATGTTACAAGGTCCATGTCAACTCAAACACTAAAAGCGTTCTTATTTACAGAACTAATGTACAGCCCTACTAAAGCTGCACAAGATGATTTAGCCTTAGATCCCTCTGAAATCAATTTTTAAGTATTTTTCTTTTCTAGTGCAGAAGGTTGCCTCGAGTGTTTTTGACAGGAGATCCACGGAGAAATAAACCAGGAGAAGAAAAGTGGTAAGTGCTGGAGCTCGACAGTAACACAGGCGGATACGGTTCTGCAGGCCAGATGCCCATGACAGAAAGCCTCAGCTGGTCTACAGGGAGAAAGAGTGAGATAAGCCCTCACAAAAGGCAATATAAATCAAAGTTAAGTGAGCTGGGAAAGCAGGAAAAAAAAGGAAAAAAAAAGGGAAAAGAGTTTTCTTCATCAGTTCCCTTTAGCTGGGGAATATTCTGGGAGTCCACTGCTGTATGCAGAAGCATGTCAGAGCTCACAAGGAGTCAAACAAAGGTACTTGAAAGCCAAATATCCTCTCAGACAGAAAACTAAGAATTCAGGATGTAAACAAGACAACTACAACATAGCTGGATCTAGATTTTTCTGTTTTGAGTAATCTTATAAAATCTATGTACTAACAGAACACCTTCAGTACAAGCAAGATTAAAATACCTGTTACAATGACAGCGATTAGTGAGATCTCCATACTCTGGAAGCATTAAGACATTGCAGGTACTTTACCTTGCTCATTAATCAGTACTTGGGAGGCAGAGGGTTCTCATTGCACGTGGTGTCTACATTAATGGCACTGCAAGGTATTTCTTTTGACACATAAATGCTCTATTATGAAATGGCATTGAAACGCTGGACAGAGTTAGAACTGGGGCTTTCAGCACAGCTGGCAACACTAGGAAAACACGGGGGTAAGGAATAGTTTCTATTCAAGCAGTATTTGTTTCACAGGAGCAATAAACCATGTCAGAGCAGCACACTTTCTGGGGTTGAGATGTTTTGTGTGGTGGAGTTGCTGAGACGTCAGCCCCAGTGAAGACAGAGCCCGGGAGGTCCCAGCATGTACAGGAAACATCATTCATGGCAAGTAGAAAAATCACATGGTATTTATTTCCACCATACGACAAGTATTTCAGGGATACATACAGTAGTCCAGTGGCATACACAAACATATGACTGAGACAGCGTCACACTCAAGCCAGAGCACCCTGTTCCAGTCCGTTTCTGCTGACTGCTTTTCTCAGTTGGTACTCAGAAGTTTCCACTGTCAGTAGTAAAGTCCACCCTCCAGGCACAGTGAGCAAATAGTTCAACCAATAATGTGAACGGAGCGTCAGTAGTGAAGAAATCCAGAAGTGTTCATTTTTTACTCACATGCCCAAACGTAGCAATTTTGTTTCACACAAGAAATTCAGTGCCTGCAGTTCAAAGCACAGTCTTTATCTCATGACACAAGCCATTGAGAAAAACAGTTGATTGCACCACATATAACAAGCAACACCTCGTGTCTAGCATGGAACACGTCCCCAGAGGGATTTTCACTTTGCTAAGCACTCCACTGCAGAGCAGATGATGTTTGTAACGTATCACTTGTCATGCGAAGACTGTAACAGCAATGAGATGGGTCAAGTCAGAGCTCAGTCATCTTCCCAACACCACCTAGCTGGATCCACTTCACTTCTGCTCCTCGCATTGGCTTCATTGTGTGTCACAATGGTTTGTGAATCACAGCCACACCTGTTTTAAGAAGGGGCAGACACACAGTTATCATAGGAGCAACTCCTGGGTTGCAATGTGGCTAAGAACATGCTGCAAAACCTAGGCCACATAAAGCACACACAAATTTAATATTTAAGCTTCAGAAGGCACAGACCTCAAGCTTATGAATGGCCTCACAGTCATGTCTCCCGCAGACTATTTACCTGCGTAACTCCTCCCCGTGCTCATGCTGGTTGGCAGTAGCGTCCACTTGTCCGTGATGGGGTTGTAGTACTCCACAGAGGCCAAGTTGCAGGAACCATCATCTCCTCCCACCACGTAGAGGAGACCATTCACTGCACACACACCTCAAAGCAGAGTGCAGACAGTTAGACGTGGGCTAACTTCTCCCCCATGACATTGCCTGCCATGTTTTGATTCATTCCCTAGCAGATACCTCATCTTCCATTTTTATTACTTTTTTGCAATATTGATTACTTATAGCACAACAGTCACATTAAAAACCACAGACAACTCCAACTAAGCACCGCAGAAAGGTTTATTGTGGTTACCTGCATTTCTTCTACACATATTCATGTCTGCTACTTGCTTCCAGGTGTTTGTTCCTGGATCATAGACTTCCACGCTCTTCCTGACTAGGGGACCGTCGTGCCCCCCGGTGGCGTATAGCAGCCCGCTGAGAACACCAACACCTGCCAAACAGAGCCCAGCGTTAGCCAAACATATAGAGGAAGCGGTTGCAAGTCCCTGGATCTGCTACTGGGTATTCCCTGAGCCTCTCCAAGGCATTTCCAAAACACTACATGTGTCTCAATACCACCCAGCACATAAACAACTCTCCACTCAGCTGCCAAGCTGCAGGTACGGCAGGGTTGTGCAGTAATCCTGGAAGATGCCCTGTCTTCCAGGGCTGAGCCCCTTCTCAGATCTCAGTCTCACAACATTCTTCCACATTTATTTCATTTCTTTAGACTGACTCGCTCTCTCTTCCCTTTGCCTTCCAGAGAGCTGCCATCTTCATCCCCACCTGCCTGACATTTTCTGCCATGGGGCAAACTTGCTTTTAATCTGATGGCCATTTCCAGCAGCTCTATTTCTGCTCTTCCGGTTGCCTTTGTGCCACTTGGCATTTGACTATATTCAGCTTTTAACAACAATTTAATACTTTAAGAAGTCCATAAGCTAATCTAATCAAGTAAACACTCTAAGGCTTCTCCACCTGAAAAGCCTCCCTGTGTAGTGAGACAGGGGCACAGGCAGAGTGGCCATCCCTGCCGGGAGAGGACTGCCATTCCCTCCAGCACTGCCTGCACTGGGGCCACCGCCGGGATTTGGGGACGCTCGTCCTCTCCTCCGCTAGATGTCAGCATGAGGACGGCAATGCCGGGAGCTCCGAGCACGGATTTCCTTCACCGAGCTGTACGACAGCTCAAATCATTGCTTTTGGTGTCATTATCAGCCCCTCCCCGGTGCCTGCTGGAGGGGCAAGTGCTGTGCACTTGGGTCACAACCAGGCCTTGATGTGCTCACCTTTCAGTTTGGGAAAAGCAAACTGTAAGGCTACTTGGCAGGCAAGGAAGAGCATTCGTAACACTAACCTTGCCACTCGTAGCTGTGCTCACAAAGCAGTGCTCAGAGCAGAGTGCTTTGAGCAAAGAAAACTCACCGAAGTCTACCTCAGTACAGGCATCAAGACTACAATCCAATCCTTTTTTCCAGCCAGCAAGGATACAAAAAAAAGTTTTAGCAGGGGCCATTTGAGTTTAATTCTGTTGCCTTGACTTGGTCTGCAGGTCAGCCAGTGCAGATGTGCTGCACCAGGAGAATCAGGGAAGATCCAGAAGGAAAATCCACCTGACAACCCCCAAACGACAGCAAAGAGAAGGCAGAGCAGCTTGACTTTCCAGTCCCTGGCTAAGCCTGCAGCTGGCAATTTGGAAAGACGACTCTCTGCTTACAAGTGAGATGCATCTGTTAGAAAAGCTACTTAGAAACACTGAACATTATTTCATTAATCTAGAAATTAATTTCAATTTGGCAGATTTTAATGAAGTCAGAAGAGCTGCTGAGAGCTTCCAAGCAATTATGGCTCTTCTCCTCATCAGGAGGGGGTGGATAACAGGTTGCACTTGCCAACCCAGCAATACTGAAGCATACTTTTCCTTCCTTTCCATGAACAGAGGAGAGCCCAGTGATTATCCACTTTTAAGAACACATCTTGGAGCCAGTACCTGCACCACTGCGCCGAGTGCTCATGTCAGCTACGTAGGTCCATTCGTTCGTGGCAGGGTTGTACTGCTCTACGGTACTAAGGCACTGACGGGATGCTCCATCGTAACCGCCCACGGCATAGAGCTTACCTGGAAAAGAAAGACATGGGCATTATTAGCTTTACGGCTACGACTGACAGCCTCGAGTGAGGACAGATCCTTGCTGAGGCCCTGGGAGACCTGCCCAAACCTGCTGGCATGTCTGGGGAAAACCCTATTGAAAGGATCTGAAGTAGACTCACAGACAGGCAGGCCTGGTTTTAAAGCTGTAAAAGCTGTCAACTAAGTCAAGGAAACATCACAACAGCAGCTTAATTAGAAGCCAAAAGCCCAGAGGGTTTTCCAAATGACTTGTTGGCCCTGGAGAAGAGTTAATATCAAAGCACGTTCTGCTGATCAAGCGTTTCCTCCTGTTCAGGTGCCACATAGCAAGGTGAGCTGTCAAAGGTCGATACTGTACATTAATTACAATATCACATGAGCAATAAATACACAATAGCTTCTTAATATAATACCTCCATGGAAACCTAGACCCAATTTTGAAGATTCTGGGCCAAATCAAAACAAACCAATGCTGCTAGTACAGCTGAGGCCAGCCTGTTTACTCGTGCCAAGTGATCTTAAGACAGAAGAAATCCCAGGAGACCTTCACAGCACGGTATGTTTATCCCCCCTGCAACTCAACTCAGTGAAACCTGGACAACAGCTACCTCATGAGAATATAAAAGCATAATCAGATGTCATGGGACTACACCATACACGAAACAAGACTGATGCTACACCAAAAACCTTGTTCACAGACCTGACTCATACGCTCTCCTCGTCTTCCTTTATCACCTACCAACTTTGTACACAGCTCCACTCACAGCCGCCTCGGGCTGTGATCATCAGATGTTTGCAACTGTGCTCCTCCTGTGCTGTTGCCTGCTCCACACCGTACTAATTGGAAACTGTTATGCCATGCTAAAGATAAGGTCAAACAAAACATTTCGTTTGCTTCAGAACTGATTTTGCTAAAGGAAGCAAAAGGTTCCTATCTAAATTGCTCCTTCTCCTGGATCCAAACCAAGTTGCTCAGTTCCAGCTCGTTCAAGCTGGGTGCTGACACATACGTGCCAACAGCTGCTGCTGCGATCCTCAAAGCGCCCTCCCTGCTCACCTCGCCTACTTCATTCCCAGGCTGCCGCAGTATCAACATTTGCTATCGTCAGTCCCTGGTCATTTACGAACCCAACTAAATTATGCCATGCATGCCTGAAAGCCTGATGTCAATAAACACAGGTTTTAGTATTCCTGCCAAACCACCAGCTTGGGCTGTGGGATGAACTATGCTCCTGTTCTCTTGCTGAGCAGATTTTCTGCAATGGGTGCTTTATCCACACACTGTCTGCTGATGGCAACAGTGTACACTGCATAACAGTTTGCTTTTATCAACCAGCAGCAGCTCAAGAAGAATAAGATTCAAAGAAACCGGCACACACCTAATGGCACGCACAGAAGGCATGGGCTGGTCTCATACAGGCCTGAGGTTCTTGGAAAGCTACACACGATTTTTCACCAAGATCAGAAGAATGGAAAAAGCTACAAAGATTATGTCATATATAATAAATCTTTACCAACTGAAGACAACTTAAAGAACAGATCCTGCAGTTGCTTCCTATTGCACTTAACCATTCAGGCCCCCGTTTGACGCAGTAACATTTGCTTGATGGAAATGGCTGCTGATTTTCTTACCCTCCACAACTCCAACTCCAACACTGCTTCTTCTTGTGTTCATGGGAGCCACAAAAAACCACTCATTGGTTTTATAGCTATAGGCCTCAACTGATGCCAGACCTAGTTAAAAAGGGGATACACAGGTTTTCTAATTAAAAAAAAAGAGAAGAGAAAAAGATTGGTGTTGCACTTTTCATCTGCCTTCTACCTCCTCCCCAGCCTGTAATTCCCCCCACACTCCTACAACCCAATTTTGCAGTCCCTTTCCTTTCGGACCGGGGCCAGCATGTTAACGCCACTTCTCCAGCAGCTGGAAAAATTGTTATCACATAGACCCTGTCCCGGGACACCAAAGTGGAGCAGAGTCCAGATTCCAAGCCCAAAAGTCACATTCTTTCAAGCATTATAAAATGTCCACACAAAGGTTTAAAAATTACCCCAGACCCTGTTGTATTGTACTCATCACCAGCTGAGATAGTCAGTTTAAGGCTAAACCAAGTGGCAAAGCTCTACAGCAGAGGTGTGAATCTAAACACGCCATTTATGCCAAACTCACTCCCAGACGCACATACCCCATAAAACGCCTTGTTCACATTTCATTCATGTTGCACAAATTTTAACTAAAACTGGGAAAAATCCCTCTTTTAAGAACAGAGTAAGAATGTTCGCATAAAGAACAAGACTGAAAGAACCGTATCACTACAGGAAAAAAGCCTTGGTGTGACATTCTGCAATTACTGAAGGGTCAGAGTGAGCATATGGTTAGGTATAACACAATATGCCCAGTCTCTGGCTCATTCTCCATAGAGAAATTGCTCTGGAGCCTCACTAAAGCTCTGCAAACTTTGCTGGGGACTCTGAAAACATTGTTTTGGATCAGGCACTGCCTGGTTTCTGTTCAGTCACCTACCTGTGCTGCCATCAAAGCCGCCCACTGCATACAGGAGATCGTTGAGCACAGCTGCGCCTAAAGTGCTTCGTCTTTCCTGCATGCTGGCTATGGAGGTCCACTGGTCCTTCACGCCGTCATACACATCGACCGTGCGCACCCTTAGCGACCCGTTAAAGCCCCCGACAGCATAAACATTGCCAGCCATAAATACAACACCTGGTAAAAGAGCAGAGGGATTTTATGCAGGTTTTACAAACATGTTAGGAACCAAGTATCATCAGATGTCTGCCAGGGTGTGTAAGACAGCAGGGAAGAGCAGAACGTGTGCAAGTCTGGAGCATTTTCTGCAGGTTAGGAGCTCTGGAGCTGAGCATGATAAAATACATATGTCATAAGGATAGTGAAATGCACATAAACACACAGCAACATAAGGCACAGATGGATTTCAGATCTGAATGAAAGGTTTTTCTGAGTCAGAGAGGATACCAAATGGTGATCCACATTCACATCCATCTCGCATGTCTTCAGATGAACACTCAGCTTACAGATCCAGTCTCCATCATCCTGTAAGCACACCGAGGGCCTGACTCAGCTCCTGTGATTTTCACTAGGAAACCAGCAAGGAAAACTGGATGCCTGTGGGCTTCCACGGCCAGTGGAACAGGAGGAGGAGGGGAAACGGATAGAGGAACAACCAGGAGAAAGAGATGATGAAGCAAGGGGACAGGCAGAAACAACCCCTATAAAAGCGGGATATCCACCTGAATGTGAAGGACACGTGCATAACGACGGAGGAGAAGGAATGGCAAAGAGCTGTTTGAGGCTGGGGGCAGAGAGGAAGGCGGAATCATAGAATATCCCGAGTTGGAAGGGACCCATAAGGATCATCAAGTCCAACTCCTAAGGGATTGAGAACACAACTGTCCAGCCCTGAAGAGCTGCACTGGGAAAATGAAGAAGGCTGTAAGTTCCCATTACCTGCTCTGCATCTCCGGGAAGGAAGCTCAGCGACCTGATCCCACCGTTCCTCCTCAAAATCATAGCACTCCACACTGCGAATGGCTTTGGGCGCTTGCCCGCCCACCACAATCATCACCTGGAGAGGGAAGATGAGAGCTGGGACACCTCAGACATCAGCCCAGGCAGCTGCTCTCTGAAAAGAAACCATCAGCACAACCTGGTCTAGAGCACCTGCCACCTAAACACTGCAAGGCCACCAAAAGCCTCCGCAGAGAGGGTTATTTAAGTCAGTTCTATTCTTGGGGAATAAAACTACCTACCTTTTAATGCAAACTAAGTGTGGCAGCCCCCATTAACCCTTCCTCACTGTTTCCGGAGTGGGCAACCTGCCCTATTTCCCCCCGAAACACAGAATTGCTTTGTACCACCGTGCGTGTAAGGCTCACTGCACAAGTATTTTTAAGTGAAGAAGATTCCAGCGTAACTTCCACAGCCAGCCCACTCTTTAGTCATTATCTCCATGGTGGTGCTAAAAATAATCGATGCCACTTAGCAAATAAAACCTGACAGCTGTATTGCCACCTGCAGGGAAGATGACACTTGGGGAAATCAGGACTATTAAGACCCAGGGATGCTGGACTGCTGAAGGAAGTGATTTGTCAGCTTCATTAGGGCCTTTGGCTCCAACGTGTGTTGATGCAAATCTAGTAATTAAGCCTTAAATTCTTCACATTAGGGAAGCGAAAAATCTACGTGAAGGTAATCAACAGCAAATCTCAGGGGCATAAGAAATCCTCTGCTGGGTCCGTCTAAGAGCCCACCTAGACCCAATCCCCATTTCTAGCAACAGAAATCAGCGGACACTGGGGGAAAACAAGAAGACGTGGACCACGTGCAGTGTGCTCCTTCCCAGATCTGTCCTGCCTGCCACCAGCAGCCAGGGGCTCTCAGCTCGAGGGCAGCCCACCGGCACATGCACAGGCAGCTTCCGAACCTCCAGCATTTACAAATGTCTCTACCTGTACTTTGTTCTGAACACGTTTCCTTCTGCCCCTCCACAGCTATGGAAAAGGAGGATTCGTTCCCTTATCACAGGGAACAGCAGGAGCAAACACTGCCCAAGACAACGCGATTTTTACAAGGCCGAGGAGCTGGAAGTGAGATAAGCGGGCTTCAAATATAGTCATAGACGATACTGGCTTTAGCCTCTGCAAGGCGCCTGCGGGTAGCTGAGGGGATAAGATCAACACCTGAGGTCACTCAGGTATGGAGCTCAACCCCCACCACAGCTGCTTTAAAAGCACAGGGCCAGACAACCGTCTGAAGTATTGCACGAGTATGAAAACAGTGAACTGTTTGATCTAGAAAGATGAAAACACGACCTTAGAAAGCAAATTCAGTCCAAGTTAGCAGTCTAACTACTAATTGTGTAACAGTCTCCCATGGAAAGCTACAGAACTTCAAACAATTACAGACTTGAGAGATTTCACAGCAAGACCAACAGATGAGCTCAGACTCTCAGCACCTGGACTGCTGGAAGATCAGCACCTTCTCCCATCTCTTTACAGTTAAAAAGAAGGGAGAACAGACCCACAGAAAATTTGGGTTTGTACTCAGGTCATGCTAAAGAATATGTTGAGAACCTCTGCAGTCACTCGATCACTGTTCATTTTTCATCCTTAACTTCTTTAGTCCTTGACAAAGGGTTACGTGGCCCTTCATGAAACCCCCGAAGCTATCTTCTACCAACGTCACTTCAGTACGAGCAGGTAGAATAGACAACACACTGACATGCTCTACAGAACTGCAATTTCTTGACAAACCTTTCAGCAGCTGAACATCTGAACACTCCCTCATAGCACAGATCTCATACACGATGCCACAGAACAGGCTCCCTATTATTTGTCCTTAGAAAAATAACACAGTATGGTTTTGACATCCTACAATCTCTGAAAAGCTTGTTAATAACTTCAGTGACAGTCTGGTGATGAACTGCATTTATCTCTGGGGCATGGGTTAAACAGTTTCTGTTGTCATTTTCTCCTCACTAACAAAGCAGAGGCCAGAGCATCACATGCCTCTGGGACAAACGCAGGGAGTAACAAGGATTATTTATTCAGTAGCTGCTTTGAGTCTATTGAAATTTGCTTCAGACTTCCTGCTCACATGTCTGGTTGCTGTTGTTTCCTGCTTTCCTGCCTTCTGATTAAGGAGACAGAAAAATGACAGGCACCGATGGTGATCCTCCCCAGCAGGGCTCCACCACAGCACTAGGAACCCGCAGAAATCTCAGCAGCTCTCCAGGCAGCTGCCTGCAGCCGCTGTTACCGCGGGTCACTGATCCTCAGGCCATAGCTCCAGGAGCAACAGTCGCTCCCCAAACCACTCGGGGCTCACAAAATGTTTTGAGAGCAGAGCCTTGTCCTTGGGAGCAGAGATACTGCTTCCTCTGTGGGCTTCTCGTTTATCAAACTTAATTATACATCCTCAGTGGGTATAGGCAATACCAGAAGAGGGAGTAAAGCGATTCAAAGAATTGAGTAGCATTATTCAACCAAGATCCGTTTTTCCAGCTGATTTCCCCAGCAGGTGATGGCACGCTCCCCTTCCACATCAATGACTTTTGCTCTTTAACAATACTGATGTAAACTCCTGTTATCTTCATTGACTGTATTAAGATCTGACCTCAGCTGATTTTTGCTTGTGTCTGCAGCCCTGCTCAGCCTCAGCAGATGATAGCTGCACATCCATTAACCCCTAGTATCCAAGCAGCACCAATTATAAAAAGACAGGGCCCATTCTCCGAGCAGTTCCTTCCCCTGGGCTGCTCACCCAACAAAAGGATTGAGGACTGGCCATAATATATAGGAAATACAACACACATCCTGCTGTCGGACTTTCCTCTAATGGGCTCAGAGCAATTGAAAACAAAACAATTAGGAGTTAGTAAAAGTACTGTGGTAAGCACATAAGCTCCTTTCAAAGACAGAAAACGCCACCAGTTATACTGTGAGAGGTGTCATGAAGTGACATTTCCCTCCTGTTTTTGGAAGGGAACTCAGCTTACCTTTGGCAGGCTAACAGGAGTCCTTGGCTTCGTTCTGGGATTCTTGATCAATTGCCTTTGATCCAGAGGAAGCAAATGGTATTTCATGGCCTCGATAAGGAAGTCTTTACACGTGTTGTTATTTTTGATTAAAGCTTCTTCTTCAACTGTCTGAGAACATGCACACACATGAAAGATCATTTAAAGTTAAGGACTTGGTATCTCGGGTCAAAAGAGAGCTTTGCAGTAAACACACTGAAACCAGAGCTTCTTTTCTGAAGCACCAACACAGAAAATGCAGAAGACAGAATGCCAGTTCTTTCCGAAGAAACAAATGCATTAACATCCAGGCTCCCCTTCTTCGAGTATCACTAAACAGCAGCAGTTCTCCCTCTATTTTATCACCCCCTGTCAAACACCTAGTATCTCAGCACAGGAGAATTTACCAGGAGTTTGGGTGCAAAATAATTTGAGTAAGAACTTTTAAGGAGAGGCAATATCTGTTACCGGATAAGAAGATACAGCTGAGACAGACATGGGTGCATCTCATGTGTATCAATTTTATTTCAATTGTTGATTTTTTTTAGACATACGCTGAAAGCATAGCAGTCAAAGAACCCACCAGCCTCTTCTTCGTGGATTCTTGGCTCATTATCGAGGCCCAGATCCCAGGAATTAACTTGTCAAGAACAATCTCTAAGTCAGACAACGTATCACCTGCCAGTCACACAGACCTACCTCCATAGATCCTGCTCCTGCACAGAGCACTTCTTAAGCCAAAACTATCACACATGCACTAGGGAAAAAACTGTACAGCCCTGTAAGAGCATGACCTGAATATTTTCTGGGTGAAAAATCCTGAGATATTTACTTTTAAATGCTTCCACCAAGACTGGCAGGAGCTTAGCTCTCAGCACTGCCAGGCAGAGCACAGGTCACATTTTGTAAGAAGGCTTCTGTGTGCATGCATGTGCACACACACAGATTTCAGATTCCACCCGGTTTTTCCATTATTCCTGTTTACAGACTGAGCTACATGCCAAAATACTCATCTCAGAAGCAAAGAGCCAAGACATTGATCAAGGAGCTACCATAAGCTTTAGTGCAATATTAATTACTTATTTGCAGACTAACCTGTACAAGATAATCTCTGGGCAAAAGGGGCAGGCGAACATGCTCCATCAGTTTAGCCATGTGCTCTAAGCGAGACTCCTTCTCATAATTTATCCAAGAAATAACCGCTTCAAAGACCTACACAGATAAAAATACAATTAATGTACAAAAGAGAACAGGCTTGCAGTCACCTTCCCAAAATCAGGAGCATTGTGATTTCGCAATGTCAAAGGAAGGAGATGCAAGATCCCTATCAAACAAACAGATGAAAAAGTCAGGACAGTATGCAAAGAGCTCAAGCACCACAGTAGCCAAGAGGCGAGCTGACCGTGCATGCTAATAAGCAACTCCGTATCTCGATGTGCTGTATCGCTCTCAGAGCTGAGCGTGTGTCCAGGACAATCATGCACCTCTTGTACAGTAAGGAGTACTGGAAGGCGGCCAGGAAACTTAATTAGCCTTTTGACATTTGCGGTGGCCATTATTCATGAAATCAGCCACAACGATTACTACTGATAAGAAAGATTGCCCCTCCTGAAGGAGCCTGCTCTCATGGCAAGTCGCTGCCCCACCATCATATTTAATCCATGCACCAGTTCCCCCCAACCCAAGAAACCCACAGGACAGATTCACCCCACTCTGCGCTGCATTTATTTCACCGCTCAAAATGCCCGGATACTACAGGCAGGGCTGCGCTTCCCACAGGGAAACAAGGGCACGATGGACTTCTGGTCTGAGCCCAAACGTAGTTTTATTTCTGGATGCAGCCCGCGCAGATAAGGACCCAAACTTTGGCTCCATGACACGCTGCGCACAAACAGCCCCCTGCAGCAGAGAGCCCTGTGCAACGGATAAACGCGTACGGAAGTGTCCTACATGATCCATGCATGAATATGCACGCACTTATATAACTGTCAGCCACACTCCTCCCCAAAGAAAGGCCTAAAAATGTCACTGGGAGCGTAAAAGGCTTCCTGAGAAAAGGCACAAAGGCAAGGGGGTGGTGCAGTCTCAGATATTGCACAGCAGGATATTGATCCTCGCGGTGGAGTTTCCTCACAGAGTCAGAATTAAATTCTGACACTTAACTCGTGCCTACGCGCAAAATGATGCCACCGATCCTGCTCTCCAGTTACTGGGGAGGGCCTGGGTGCATCCCTCCCGCACGCAGCCCGCGGTGCCGCTGCCCCCTCGCCCCAGCGCGCCCAGCCCAGGCCCCTGGCTTCAACTTCCCTCCGGGGTCACCGCCTGGTCAGGCCAATTTGCAAAGCTATTTTTTCCTTCTTTCCAGTCCCCCCCAGCAAACCATTCCTTTAGTCCAAGGTCAGTAATTTGACAGCATTAACTTGAACCTAGGGCACTGCCTCTCGGTCCCCAGTTGTTGCCGGCAAATGTATTTGCAGGAGGCACCGACGGCCGCTTCCTCGCACAAAGGAGAGGCAGAGTGCAAAGGGGTTTCCTCCTCTTTGCTGAACTATACACTTAAGAAAACAAGTCAGCAGTAAAGCAGGAGCCTCATTTCCTATGCCAACAAACGCTCTTGCTGAACTGCTTGGAATTCAGGAAGCTGCAGCAAGGATTTCAGCAACGCAACGGGGAGCCCTGTAATCAAACCCCAGCGAGCGCAGAGGAAAATAACTACTCCAGAACCTTGAAGTATTTTTAAGCACAAATAAATAAACAAACAAACTATTTCACTTTAGCTACAAGGCATTTAAAATGGAAACTAGGTTGTTAAGAGATTTTTAATTGCAAATGAGCATGGTAGGAGCATAAAGCAATGTTTAGCCTACAAACATGCTTTTCATTAACCTCTTCCGCACCAGCAGAACAGGTCACTGGACTGGAATATATCCAGCTGCAGATCAAGATGACAGTGAAAAATCGTTAAAGGGAGGTAAAGCAGTGGGTATGAGGAATTAACCCTCTCCGCAGCGCTGGAGACCATTCCAGAGGTAGGCACACGCTGACTACCCCGCTGTGCCTACTCCAAAAATAACAGAAATTTTAAAAGTCACCCACTGGCATCTCCTATTGGCTCTGATTTTAAGAAATGGGGAAAAAAAAAATCTGAATCTGAGACACTGATACATTTTCACAAAACATTTTCCCTCTGCAGGGAAAAATCCAGTTGTGAGATGCTCCCAGCACTGAGGACCAAATTCTGCATCAGCTCCTACTGCATGCTAGGATGGGTCAATTAATGGGCTCTGTGTAAAGTCCCCAAAATAAAAAATCCCAACTCTCTCAGAAGTTTTTCATCACTATTCTGAGCTGGCAGAAGCCATTTCTTGAGGGCTGGAAGCCCCTCCATTTCACTCAGAGTTAGTAAATATGAGCAAACATGATTTTTTAATAGTTTTTCCTTGCTTGCATACACTGCTATAATTACAGAGTAAATTAGGTCAGGTGCAGAAAGCACCAATAAAGCTGTCTTCAAAGTACTTAACTAGAGCAAAAGGAGCAGCCATGGACCAAACCCAACTTTTGTCCTAGGCCAGAAGGACCCGTGCAACTGCAGAGACTGACAACAGCAAGGGGGAGAAGGATAGAAAGGACAATAATCTCTGATTAAAGGGGAAAATTCCTCGGAGTAGTCATCTTACAATTATATCATTTCTGTGGCAGCAACCATTTTTTGTAGTCAAGGAATATTGTTATTGTTTTGTAGCCTAGGGATATTGTTATGCCAAAATCTGTTGAGGTAAAGAATACATTTTATTAGGTCAATTAGTATTAGTTGGGGGGTGGCAGAGGAAGGGGAGACGGTACAAGCTTTTGGGCACACACCTGGTCTGGAAGCATATTAGGGGCAACTCTGCCCTCTGGGGCTTGCTGCCTTCTGGCCCTGCTGGGACTCAGCTGTAGCTCTTCCACCTCCGAGAGATGGGAACGCCCTGGCTCATGGGCTGCACACATGGGACATGGCAAGAACAGGAGCCCGAAAGCCTCTCACGAAGTCTGGTTGGGACGATTTAACCCTCAGATGTTTGTAGCATTTGCTTGCTTACTACATCTTACTGCTGAAAAACAGTTATCCTCTGTCATGCACACACGCATATAAATGTGTGTGGAAATGCACATATAGATACACACCAAACGCATTAGCAGATAGGAAGAATAAAGGTCAGGAAAACTGCTCGTCTGTCACACCGAAGCTAATACAAAGCAGCAGCCTACCACTCTGCCCTCAATTTTCAGCAGGTCTTTGGACTCCAGCACATATTTCACGTTTATATTCAAATCCCATTCTCTGCCTATCTCCTGTTACTGGTAGCTGTTGTTTTGAATGTACAGCTTACGCTTCCATTTCCTTGCACTGACTTGTATATTCAACTTTTAGAACCATCTACAGAAACTCTGGCTTGATTGTATAAAGCTGAGAAGAGGGAGCAGACACTTTGATTTCTCTGGGCTCAAGGCCAATAAAAGCCTTTTAACAATGCTGCACAGGACTGGAAAAAGTGGTTACTAAACTTGCACTTCCCTTTGCAGACGGCTTGGTTCACGCAAAGCAATTCTGCCGGGAGTTCACACTATTTGTTTTTTCCCTTTTGGCCCTGCCTGTGTGGCACAGAGCAGCACCCCACCGAGACACCCACACTGGCCCAAGCCCTGCGGAAACGCACTCCCAGAGCCTCCCAGTTTGCTGGCTGTGGATCTGAACAAAGTGTATCTGCATCCACACCTCGTGTGCTGCAGGTTTCCTGGCAAGCTTCGTGACCCGTATGGGCCCAAGCACATGCACATCTGCAGCACGGATGGACTGGGCAGGATGGGTGCACATACCTTGGCCAGCTGAGGACACAACAGCAGCACCCAACACACCAGGGTCCAGCCCCACCCCATCAAAACTGGGGGCCTGAAGTTACAAGACAAGTGACCTTCAAGCTCTTCTGTAGCCTCTACAGGTGTCCACCTCCTTGTAGTGATGATTCAGAGGGGAAGACTTGAAGCACACAGCCCAGAAACCTGCTGCAGGTCATGACAAAGAGGACCTGGAGTTCCCTGAGTGCCACAACCACTGCTTGAGCCCCTTTCCGGGACTACAGACAACATGAGTTGGTTCGCCATTTCAGCCTCAAAACAACCAAAACAGTGCCTTATTTCCCTCTTCCATTAAAAAAAAATAAATATATATATATATTCATGATGTTAGAAAAATGTTTCCTTCCTTCTCAGTTGTGGACCTCCTTTACTCGTTCTGTTCAAGGTGCAACAGAAGGCAGTACTCCTCCCTGGCCTAGAGCAATTCACCTACTTTTGAGGTTTTACAACAGGTAATATGAGCTTTACATCAACAACAGATGGGAGGTTCCTAGTTGGAATTCAGTTCTGTCCCCCAGGGCTTTTGGAAGAGACACAGATCTGAGAATCATTATTTCCTATGAAGAACAACCAATTGAAGGTCATTTTAAGGAATTGCACTATTTTAAATTCTCCTTTCGTAAGCTCTGTTAGAAAATGGCCCCTAAAGAGCATAACACGAGAACAGTTTCCAATGTAATATCTAGAAACATTCAGCATTCTTAAATTCACTGTTGCTATATGATTTACTGTACCTTTTCTTCAGAGGAGACTGTGAGCTTGTCACTTGATATTAAACTGCAAACCTGGTCCAGACTAAGGCTAAGAAATTCTTCTCCTAGCATCACCTCAGGAAAGTGCTGCTCTGTTCAACAAATGAAAAAGGGGAACACAAAATTATAATGAAATCCATGTTTTAAGTCAATGGAAGGGCTACAGCATTCAGAGAACTGCTATCGTTACAGCTCTGGGCAACCAAGACAAACAACACACTGCAACTGAATGGCCGAACAAAAAGAAAATAGTCTCAGAGGAGGCTAAGAAATGAGATGTTATTTGAAGTAACACAAGCTCCATGAGACTCTTTTGTAAATGGCAATAAAACATAAAATGGAACTTAACTTTCTGCAAAGCCACGAAATACTTTCCAGTGGCAGATATGATCACTAGTGGCAATTGAGAAAAGCGTCGATACCTTCCCAAAGCAGTAAGTAACCTGGCTACCTTGAGATTCAATTCTTGCCCATTTCAACAACCTACTCAGAAGCAAATCTGCTCAACACTTAGATGAGAGGCTCCATCAAGGGTGTCTGATATTTGCAGTTATTTCAAGCAAAGCCCACTTTCAACATGCACCAGCCGAACACAGTTTGGTGCACACAAGCCAGCAGTGAATAGTGAAGGCTCCCAGAGCACCCAGCTGAATCTGTGTGCACGAAGGGACATAACAGAGAGATAGGCAAGAGGGAAGCCTCGTCCCACGCACACATACGGGATCAGTTTTTCTCCCCTTCCAACTTTTTATTTTTCCCCAAAAACATATAAATTTCAGCTTCCCCCTCTTCCAAACCCTCAGCATCTATCTTCCCAGGCAGCCTTGCCTCTTCCTACTCAGACTGCAACCATACACATTTCTTCTCCCTTTTTGCCTCCAAATTCCTCCATGCTGTAACTTCAGGAGCCACCTGAAAACAAAATACAGCCATTCACATCTCTGGCTGTAATCCCACACTGGAAGAATTCAGTTTGCAGCACAAGCCCAAAAGGGATCATCAAATCTGTCATGCTTTACACCTAACCAAAGGGCAGTAGGAAATAATTACTTTCTAGGAAAGAATTTCTAGGTCAAAATGGCCATTAGCTGGTTGAGAACAATTTTAGTTTTCCTAGCATTTCTTAGAAATACACATCAATTTAAGCTCACCTGCCATTTTCTATGTCTCATTTACCTTTGACTGAAACACAATTGTCAGCCACTTGATCTGAAGCAGCTTTTTTCAAGCCCTAACCCCTTTAGCTTTGAGAAGTTCAGACTCATATATCCAAAGAGCTCCCTCTGCAGTAAGATCTGCCTTTTGATTTCATCTCTGCAAAGTGCTTTTCCTGCCAAAAAACAGCACTGCAGGGACACAAGCTGGCACAACTTCCCAAGAGTATCTCCTTGGAGATCTCGCCCGAACAACTCCTTACCAATGCCACTGCTGCAGAGGGCACTTGGGCTTCCCCAGCCACAGACCCCTTTAGTCTGATGGGGACCAAAAACACCACAGCTAAGCCAAAGGCTCTGATTAAAAAGATCAATAAAGCTTAATACTGTGTTATGCTGGAAATCATATGAGATCTAATGAACTACTCTAGCCTTAAATACTTGAAAAACAGGAAATGCTCCCGCCACAGTAATCTGCATGCACTCTGACTTCTGGACACAATCTCCTGTTCATTCTGGATTGGCATCTGGCAGTAGAAAGATATTTGATCTCTTGCTATTTGTTGGAAGCGAGTAAAAATATTTACTGATTTTAATAAAGTAACTTGTGCCTGCTTCTATCAAGGCAGCTCCCCTACCTACTGAGGTTATCCATTGGCCAGAACCAAGCACTTCTCAAGGAACTGAGCTCACGCACGCAGGGGCTCTTGAGCCTGGGACCTCTGTCTTTGTTTAATGCTGTTACATAAACAACATAGCGAAAAGAATTTTAATGGCATTTTTATTAATGGAGTTCCATTAACATTACATGGGCTACTGTACTAACTGGGACTTATGAAGGCCAATAAGACAACAAAGCAGACTTTCTAATTGCCAAACAACCAAATAAATATACAGTGAATGCGCTGCTTGTTGGGTTAAAGATTAAACAGGGCCTGGAAGCAAGGATAATGAGATATTACAAGCAAGCCTTTACAAAATTAACCATTCCATCCAGGGTACCTTTTCCTCCAGGGGATAATACAGCCAAAGCAGCTGAAAAAGGTTTTACTTTTATTTGCAGGAGAATAGGGGAGGACTCGGTGGGCACATTTTTATTCCACTGAGCCTACTTATGGTCCAATTAAGGACAAAAACATACCCAGGAAAATGGTGCAGGACAGAGCAGGTGCTCTGGGAGAGAGCAGGTGTATTTTTGCCTATATAAATAGACACAAAAGCAGAAAAACAAACTGAGTAGAGAAATTCTGATCAGAGTTCAAGGGCAACTGTCCCAGAGGAGACTGGAAAGTGCAGGGGAGTTAGGAGTACGGGCCCACTTGGAACAGCTTTACATTTACAACGCAGACGAGGAATGCTGACAGCCATTGCCTGCGCCTACTTATTGCAACCAAGCACGCCCACTCTCAAGGAATTAAGGAAATAAGAGTTTATCTACCCATGGTGTAAGCTACCATTGCTCCACAGATCAGAGGCTCAAACTGCATGACGATTTGTTTTAGCTGAGTGTTCCCATTCCCACCCACAAGATTTAATTTTGCCCACTGCCAGTTATTCCTAGAGTGCACAAATCCCCAGCGACTGCTTCCTGCACTCAAAGGGCAGCACACCCTTTGAGAGGGCAATGGGTGAACACCAGCACTCCAACACCGTGCTGTGGAGCAGGAAGCCAAACAGCTTACTAGGAACCCTCCAAGAAACTATTTTGCAGGCTGGGATCCAGAGGATTGTACAGTTGGATTTTTTGTGTTTTGCTTTTTAAACCTTCTGTGCATTTCCCTGCCACCAAACTACATTTCACAATTTTACAAGAAGTCACAAGTCTACAACACAAAGTATATTCCCTTTCCTGGTCTAATACTAGAAGCATGACGAGACCAACCACTACACACTGACCTTGCTCAGCCTATGAGTTGCTGCACCTGCAAGCAGGTTTACCTCGACAAACAGACGACCTTTTCCTCACCTGCGTAGGCATTTGCCTGCTGCAGCAGCTCGGTACACGCATGCACATCTGCGAAAGCTCGAATTCCAAGGCAGTTCGTGGGATGCAGCTGGGATTGAAGAAAGTCACAGCAGTTTTTTCTAACATCCATCAGCTGCAATAAGCTAGCAGCCGGCAACAAAACCTGGAACAACAAGAAAGGGAAATCGGAGATAGCAACAGAGAAAGTTTAATTCCCAACTTGCACGAGTTAGATGCAACCCCCCTCCAGACAGGGACACATCACTGTGGGGTGTGAGAAAGAAGGTTAACGTTTCAGCAGTATTTATACACAGAATTTTCCATTCTCAGAGATGGAAATGGCTATATTGTGATGGGCTGAGAGCAGAGCTCTTCTCCTCAAAGGACTTCAAGTTGTGTAAGGGGAGGACAAAATGCAAATCTCTGCCTTTGCTGCAGCTAGGTCCTGCCCACAGATTTGATTTCGCCTGAAGAGCTTTATATTATTTGCATGTTTTACCATCACATTCAAAGCTGACACCACCCCAGCACCCTCAAAATCTCGAGCCTTCATATTTCCATCAAAACCATGCTGGCTTTTGAGCATGGTGCCCAAACTGCCCCACTAGAAAGGGAGACAGCAGCAAGCTCAAGCAGGTTCTGGTAACAGCAAGGCTCTGAGGAAAGATGGGGCCAACTATTCAAATCAACAGCCCCCGTTCTCAGCCACACAAAATCTGTGGACACCAGTGCTGTGGTTCATGACTGCATCTGAAAATGAGGTACTGCTTTGTACCTACAAAACCAAGGGCAGAAAAGAGAGACAAAACTGGGTCAGGACTGCCACATCTGCTGGAAAGACCATCTTGGAGGTCAATGAGCAAGGATAGGAAGTAGAAAATAACATCGGTCGGGATGTTACAGCCTGTGACATCAGCTACTTCCTTTCTTATGTCTTACAGCAACTGCAGACGTTTCTGATCCCAGCTCTTCCGTAGCTCTGGCTGCTTCACACATGGTCTTCAAACCGGGCATCTGTGCTCACCATCTGAGCACAGATTTCCGGAAAACTATTTCCAACCCCCAAAAAATGTGGCTGTTAAACAAAACAAGCAGGTTAACAGCACTCACCTCCTCGAATCTTGACGGCAGAGAAGGGAAAAAGACCTCCCCTCCCCGCCTGCCTCCCCCCACACTCAGTTTCCCATCAGGGCAGGACACTCACAACTCACTCACCCCAGGTGTTTTCTAAGCCTCTGACACATTCCAGCTCCAGCAGAGACCTACAGTACCTGACTGCTGCCAAGCAGCCACCTCAACAGGCAACAGTAAAAAAAAAAAAAAAAAAAAAAAAAAAAAACAATTAACCGGGGAGCCCATTTTGCCCCAAGCCTCTTGACGCCAGGAGGAGATTAGTTTGTGGTTTTGATTAAATCGAGATGGCAACGCTCTTGCAGTTTTGGAACCTAGCCGTGAGCAACTTTCTACCTGGCTGAACGAGCTCCTTCCAGCAGCAGAAAGGTGAGCGCCTGCCTTGCACGATGGATGGGAACTCCCTGCAGACTACCTGTGACCAGCCAGAGCTTCCTCCAAGCACACCCTACCATCAAGCGTGCCTGCAGATGCAGATGCCTAGCTGAAGCGTTTGGGGATATTGCCTCTGAGCTACTGTCGGTGATACCCACATGCCACATCCCCTCGGACATCCCAGTACTGCTATCCTGCAGCCTCAGGCTGGCTTGACAGGGCAGCAGAGAAGCAGCCTCACACCACTGCAGTTATTGTGAAAGGAGCATTATCATATAATGCTTTAGAAGTAGGATAAAAATAGCTTATCAACAGATGAGTGGATTTTCTCTTTCTTATTTCCCAGCTGAACATCTTACCACTCTACGTTTTTTTCTTTTTTTTTTTTTTTTTTACCAGGGAAGGCAAAAAGCAAGCAAAGGATATCCGCTAGCACAATGTCTGTTTCCTTTAGAAATAACAAGAGGAAATGCCCTGCCTAAACGTGCAGCAGGACCAAGCTGCAACCCCATTAAAATCCAGGCAAGTTACTCACTTGGGTCTGGATTTGGCGTTTAATATTTGAACTCCGACTACTGTGAACAATTTAGAGCACGTACTGTTCATCTGGTTTCTCCACCAGATCAGCCTCCTCACCAGATCCAGTCGTCTTTCAAAACTCTATCAAAATTACCTGCTATTGCTACCGAGACTGATTTCTTTGCTAAATAAATTATGTCCAGACCTCATCTATGGTACAAAACAGCAATAACCATCCATTTCTCCAGCTGTGCTCTCACTCCGCAGACTCTGTACCAGCCTCAAGTGTAACAGAACATCGTCTGTGCAATTAAACACTTTCATAAACCTTTGATGTCTCTGAACCAGAAACATCTTTCAGCCAAAAGCGATCTGTGTTGCCGTGAGGTTCATTCCATATTCAGGGCATTAACGCTAGGCTTCAGAGACTGGGGTTAGTTCCCTCCTCTGCCATGCCTTGCAGGTAACCTCAGCCAAGAGGCAACCTGCACTATTCCTCTGCAAAACGGGGCGAGGAGCGTTCCCCAAAGCAGAGACATTAAAGCTTTTAAGCTGCTTTGACAATTTAGTCAAATTGGAAGCCAAAAAGGGTGTTGGCTGTAATCCTCAGCAGCACATCCAGGGCCACAGCTGGGACCGCACATCTGCCCAAACAGGGAGACAGCTCCCGGGGGAAACCACGAGCAGAGAAACAAGCACAGCTCACATTTGCAGGGCAGGTTAAATGCTCGGTTTTTACTTAATAGCTCAACAGTGCACATGGAACAGAGATAAAACGGCATTATTGTAATGTGGCTTTCCAGCGTAAGGAAGGCAATTAAGGCTTTAACACTCCCCAGTTGCTACCAGGCAGTGCCAAGCGTGAACAATGGTGCTTCTACTTAAATGCTCCACCTGGGGTGAAATAGCCAAGGCAGCGGCACGCGTGGCAGGATCAGAAAGCCACAAACCTCTCCAGGAACAGGCATAAGAGGGGATACAGGGATGAGAGAGAAAACAGGGGAGTAGCTTGCAACTTCCCTCCTAATCTACCTTCTCCAACTTCACTGCACAGAACAGCTAAACCGTCTCTTGGTAAACAGTTGGATAAAAAAAGTGGAGGAGCACCTGCCAGGCTTCCAGCACAGTCCTCTGATGCCACACACGAGTTTCTTCTCACCTTTCTGTAAGGCCAATCTCATCTAGATGACTTCCTGAAGGCTGAAAAGGTCCCCCAGCCCACAACTCTGCCTTGCTGTTGGAGGACTCTCCAGCACCCCAGGAGGGTGATGCAAAGCAACGAGTTATTACAGCAGGGAGAAAACAGACCTGATTTATTGCATCTCCTAAAGCTGAGCTGAAAGGCGCTCTGCAAACTGTACAGGCTGTAGTTGCAGCTTTTGGAGCGCACAGAGGGACGGGAGATGAAATGACCCACTTAGCACCCTTCATCATTGCAGTACCCAAACTTCTTTTCTGCCCAAGACTCTTCTTCCTCTGTTTTGAAGTCCTAAGTCCTTTGGGAAACATGAGGTGGGGAAGCACACTTCTGAAAAGGAAGCGCTACAGATGCTAGCGAAGGTTTTTTCCTCCTTTCTTGAGACGTTTTTTATTATGATTATTATATTTGAATGCTGACAGTTTCAACATCTATTTCCCCCGGTCAGTTGATTTCTAGACATCTCTTCATTTTTCTTTCCACGAGCCATACCTCAGACTGCAGTAGTGTACAAGGACACCACACATGTGGTATGCTGCACCTCATTAATAGGAATTTAATCACGAAATCAGGTTAATCAGGACTTTTCCCAGGGAATCATTACAACCCTAATGGTAGTGACTTTCTTAATTGGAAGGGTAATTCTCAGGCTGCAAGTAATTAAGTGCCATCACTGAGGATGGGTACGAAGTGCTGAAGGAGGACTGTATTCACTGTCTACAGACAGAGGTTCAGGTGTCTTTACAGGAGCTCCTAGGAGAATGAAAGGCCTCCTCCCAGATCTCCATTCAGTGTCACAGCCAGCCTGGACACACCAACCCCATGATCTCCGGCGGCTTCAGCACTATTTCTTTTCCAAGATAAGCACACCAAGAACCTTATGAATGCAGATGTTTACCACACTGCGCTTCTGCGTGGAAAAGCGCTTTTTCTTTGAAGTGGAAGCCCAACTGGATCATTTTTATAATTTCTTGCCTTCCAGAAGGATATGGATTTCCACAGGTGCAGAAAAGTAACCTGTACCTGGAGAGGGAACTCCACACACAACTGCTCCAATTCTTGTGTCACTCGTTTCACCTTCAGATCAGGGACAGCTGTTGACTTCTGTCATCAGTTTTCTGCACTTTCCCCCCATTGTATTTGCTCACGGATGGAAAACCTTGTTGTTCAAGTCTGAATAAAACCTTCCTCCCTGAACGACAACAGCTCTGACCCACCTCGCACTGCCAGCCCATCTGCAGGATGTTGTGCTCCAGCAGCACGGCACTGTTGGCACAAGAGCACTGGGCTCTTATTTGCAGTGCAATATGTCTCCTGCCAAGCACAGAAAACACCAAACAAAGACAAAGCCAGCCAAAGCAGCCAACAACTCACCTGCTTCAGCAACGTGAGTGTGAGCATCTCTAAGCCTTCTAATACATGGCTAAATAATTCTCTAGCATGCTCTGAGATAGATTTGCTGGTTCTCCATACGCCAGCACCAGCGGAACAGCTTCGGGACACCTAACAACCAGTTAATGTCATATAACAATCTTTTTTCTTGTAATTTCTATAATGGAATTAACTGGCACGCATACCCAGAAATCACTTCTTCCATCTGCTGAAGAAGTCTGAACAACTGGGTGTCAAACTGCACAAAAACCCTTTGATGCACCCTCTTCCAGCTAGGAAATCGGAGCTCCGGACATGAGATAGCTGCTGGGAACTGAGGAAGTCTGACGACGAGATGGTGAAGGAACATTGCTGAAACATTGCAGACCGGCACCACCGAGGCACCCTTCCAGCTGGATGGCTGACGGAGCCGTGCTGCAGGAGGACGTGACAACGTAAAATACCAAAACTGCTCATGTCTTCCTAAGGCTGCCATTGTTAATCCACACCGAGGGCTTAATTGTTCACTTCGGTTTGCCTTTACCTGGGTGAACCTTTCTGAGGAATCACAGAATATTCTTTTATGTAGACTTTTCTCTCTGCGGCCATTAACCTGTTTATGGCATTCTGTTCAGTGGTTAAATACCCACAGATGGTATGGAAATTCCTCTTTAATCTTTCTATGGGCTTCATCACAAAATTCTATCAAATTCCACAAAACATTTTCAAGACAGACATTTTTAACATAACAAAATGGTCTAGTCAGTTGATCTTGCTCTAGATGAGCCTAATTTCTTATGAATTAATTTACCTCCAGACTAAAGAGTTATTCACAGTGTGCTTATTTAAATAAATCGTGAAGAAAAGGGAGTGCTTTATTAGACTGGGAAAAAGCTCATTGCCTAAATCTTAGTATTCACCAAACATATTTTTGATCATACTGTCTGAGAGATGTGAGCCAAAATATGAGGACAGGCACGGCTCTTAACTTCAACTCTCTGTAATCCCTAGGCCAACATAAGGCAGAATACGGTTAGGTTTCACTAAAAAAAATTATTTTTCTGTTTGATTGGAAATGCAACACCTGGACTTCTTGGGGCAGGTCTATCCTGCCAGTGCAGAGCAGGCTGGAGCTGGCCGTGCAGCCACCCTACTTATATGCAGGTGCAGCTCTACACGAGCACCGAGGTGCTCTCGTGGGGGAAAAGCTAGAGCACGTGCAGTAACTTCAAGCAAGCCTCTCTCCATGCAGACTGATAGGATCCGGCACGCCAGATGGCAGCTGGAGCTCAGCACATCCCACGTGCCGAGTGGGTGCTTGTGGGCCACCTAACAACCAGAGCAGGGAAGGAACGCATACGTTTCTGAAAGCACGTGGATACAGTCCTCACATTTCCCCCAGGAAGAGATGGCAGCTTGACAGGGTGTAAATGTCATTTCTCCTCCAGCAACAGGAGACCCCAGAAGTCCAAGAATCTACTCTGCTTCCCCACTACGTGCTACTGAAGTAGTGCAGGAGCTCACATCCTTACAACCTTTGCTACACACTGCAGTTAAGCACAGGACCTTGCAGTGGACAGGTAGCTCAGGGGGGTTTGAACATCAGCTTCTTTGCTGCAAAGGCACCTTGAAGGTCTCCTCACCGGTGGTCCCCAGGGGCCTGGCTTGCACAGCCTCACCGCAGGACAACCAGGGTCCACAATCTGATGTGATAAGAGCCCGATGTGACAAGAGCCAGGTCGAGAGCAGGCCAGAAAGACAAGTTTGTACCGCTGGAGGGCAGAAAGAAGACACCCACAGGCTTGGGTCATGAAGGATGGCCCAGGGCTTAGACCGCAAAGCAGACATACGTCAGGTTTTGCAGAGTTTCCTGCAGGAAGAGCCACACGCTACAGCACAGCAAGAACCTGTGCCCTCCCTAAGGGACCAGAACAGGCGAGCGTGTCCCATCCACAGCAAGAACTCAATTTCACGCAGTAAAGGACTTTGTACCAGTCTAATTTTGCCGTCTTAATTAGGTCAACAGAACGCAGGCAGCAGCATTTCCCCTCCCTCTCCCTCTCCAGCGAGACAGACACCGGCTGCTGATACCCTGCCCGATGCCCACATCACCGAGAGGACAACAACAGGCCTAAACTACCGCTTGCAAACAAAACCAGGGAACAACCAAAAAGCACGCCTGCACACAAGCTCCCAGCATCCCTTCCAGACATCAGTGGCTAAGTGCACAGCCGTTTTCTTACAGTCAAAGAAAGAGAAGAGAAAAAGCTTTACCAGCAGCCACAGCCATGTGACACAGACAACAAAGCACTCTTCCTTGCATCCTGCTTTATCTGTAAGGCTGCCTTTCAACTACCCCTTCCACTTTCAGACAAATATTTACCTCAAAGAACTGCAAGACAGAACGCACACAAAGAAGGGACGAATGCCCTCATTTTAACAACATATTCCACTCAAAGCTCTGCCAAACTAATCAAACCCCCCAGAAGAACTTAAAAACTAACAGTCAGATTCCTCTGCCAGGACCTTAAAACCACATTCGACTCGCTGCTTGTTTGACTGTCTTCTGACCTTTGACAGACTGACCCACAAGTCAGCAGCTTCTTGGAATGGAAATGCCTAAGCTCGTTATAAAAGCTTGATACGAAAGCTAAATGCAACATGACGTACGCGCAGGGAAAGCAGCAAAGTGCCTCAAGAGTGAACAAGGCTGGAAGGAGCTCTTTTAAGCTCAACCTTTTACTTCCTGCAGCCTGAAGAGATCACTCACCCCTCTCCAAGGCTTTTGAGTTTCAAGCTTCTGACTTGGGTTTCCACGGAGCAGCTGAACCAGACTCACCTGCACGTTCTCTTCCGTGACCTCTATCTCGGCTGTGTAGATGTAATCAATCAGCTTCCTCAGCGTCTGCCCGTCAACATCTTTTATCTCGATCTTCTTGGCTTTACTTTCAGACATGTCTCCTGAAAAGCATTTCAAAAGGACAGTCAGAGTTCGCTTGGCAGGAGCTCTTTTCAGCCCTTGCTCCCCGCACATCCAGCACATACTCCTGGTATCTAATAGACTGCCCTGACGCTATCCCTGACTATCTAAGGACAACTAGCAAGGCTCTCAGAACCTCTTAATGCAGCCTAAAGAGCACCTCAACATTGGAAGACACTAGTGTAAGATAAAAGTCATCAACAAATGCAACAAGGAAAAGAAAAAGCAGGAAAAGAACCTGAAAATTCACCCGCATTCAAACACATATAGGGGCTGAAAAAAACAATACAGCCTTCAGCCGTGTTTCATCACAGGGACAGACTCAAAGAGACCATGGACAAGCCTCAGGAGGGCTTTATTAATATATTTAAATATATATGGGTAGATGAATCATCTGCAGCAGCTGAGTTAGGGTGCTTTATGGTATACCCTATGATAAAAGAGTGCCACCCTCTTTCTTGAGGAATAACCTGACACCTGCTGAGGAAAACCAGCAAAGATCCAGTGTGCTGCACGCTTCTCCCCTAAATTATCTTGCTGTAACCTGTCCGCACAGCTGCACCTTATGAAAAGCATCTGTGCAAAAAGATGTCCTTGTCATCGCAGGCACCACGCACGCAGACCCTGTGCGTACAGGAGCGCATCCCGGTAACAAAAGCGCGGTGGGAAGGAGGAGGAAAGACTCCCCAGGGCCCCTTCCAGCATTCACACGCAGGGTGAGATCACCCAGCCCAGGCTTTAATCAGCAGGATCTCCAGGAACCACAGAACAGAAAGAGCAAGCTCCAGAGCAGAAAGGAAACGACAGATGAAAAAATACAGACAGACAAAGGACAGCTTGAAGAAACGTCAATTCTGAAACCAGGACATGAATAATCACTACTGTAAGAAACCTGGTGACTCAATACTGCTGTGGGATTAAGAGGAAAAATAGTTTCTGCAGCCTATGTGAGAAGTAATTACAGCCTACATCCCCACACCGAGCACAAGACGTGGCCGGGCACATTTAGTGCACAGCACACGGCACGGAGTCAGATGCCAAGGGGGGTCCGAGCCCGAGCAAAACCTGGAGCCTGGAAATTAAACTTCTGGGGCTTCACTTATGCCAATAAGGAGGTAAATAACAGGAGTCAGGCCAGACCATAAGTATTAGGAGGGCCAACACCACCCAAAGGGAAGTGGACTGAAATAATATTTGCTCCAACTTCTATTTTTAAAATCAAATAACATTTTATTCAGAGAAGCCCGTGAATACAAACGTACAAGTACAAAGGGATAAATGACCTACATTTGGGGGGCTTTCAAAGAAGGTAGGATTTTTTGACTGACAAAATAAACATCTCCCAGCACTTCTTCTCCCCCCCAAAAATCCATCTCCAGAGATGAGAGGAGGATTCTGAGAGCAGACCAGTGCACACCAGCCTACGCGGAGCTGGCGCTGCCTGCAAGGAGCACCCAGACAAAAACCCTACAGAGGCGAGGGGCAAAGCAGAGCAGCCACGGCACTGACAGCGCTCGCTGGAACCAGGGGCAGAGGAGAGGCTGGGATGCTCTCACCCATGATCGATACAGAAATAGCTCAGAGGGACCGATCCGACAACATCATCTGTCTCTGTGGCGCTCATGTGACACAGCCAACAAAAAATAAAGGCAGTGTGGGCTTCTACACCCACCAGCAAGCTGCCAGCCCTGCATGCTAACGTCCCCCACTGGCTCTGGACTGGCAACGTCCCCGTGCACCACCACCGAGGGGAGGCTCACACATGATGTCCCAGCAGTGAAGTTGGGACCGGACCCTTCCAGCCACATCCTCCTACCAAAAAAATAAAATAAATAAAACCCCCAAACCCCACACCCCTTTCCCAAGTCAGACCCAAGCCTCACCCAATACCCTAATGACAGAGTGATTCAGAGCATTAACAGCACCTCCCCTGGATGAGGGCTGTGCTGAGAATGAACCTAACGAGTGCTGGGCTGTGCTGCACATACCCTGACCCTGCAGCCAAGCAGATACAAGGGACAGAGTAACGGGGCACAAAGATGTGAAAACAGGCAGCGTGCCTGCAAGCTGAGCTTTTTTAGGGGAATTTACCTTACAGACACGAGGGCCTTGTGAAGACAAGTCCTTCATGCCCCATACACAACACCAGCGCTGCTCTCTCCCTTCCTCCTTGTACTTTTTCCTGCCGCCAGCCTGCTCAGCTCTTCAGCTTTGTCACGAGAGGCTGCTGTCAGAACTGCAGCAGCTCACAGCGCCTTGTTTACCCAGCACAGCAGCTTGCCCTGCCTCAGATTTACTGCGCTCGAGATGCTTCCCAGCTCCCAGCTTCTGTTGTTTCCCAAGTCAGAGATGTGCTGAAGGAGGAGGACTCACAAGCGTACTGACTACCAAGGCCACAGCCCCTCATGCACGGGGGCTGTTACAGATCTGAAAGGAAGACTTCTGCGCTGCCGCCTCCTCACCCAGCGCTGCCAAGATCTCCCCCCGTTTCTCCCAGGAACGGTCCCAGCAGCATCTCTGCAGTGTCTGTTGTCGTTCCTGAAACTATCACGTTTTATTCTACACTGATGGAAATTACTGCCACCAATCATCCCCACTCGGCATGGTGCCAGCAGGGACCGTCCATCCGAAATGCTCTAAAAAGCAGTAAAGAATTAGGAGGTGCTGGGTCCCATCTCTCCTTCAGTGGGGGAGGATACAAATGGAAAACATGCCTTTTTATTTTAGGACTTGCCAAAGCTATTGCCAAGAGACGTGCCTAACCAGAGGACACCAGGTGGTGTAAGATAGATCCCACGGTCATCACAAGGTCATCCACGAGTCCAAAATCAGGCCCAATCTACAGCAACAGCACCTGCAGAGCAGGCGTCAGACACGGGGGATGAGCCGTGGGTCTCGGTTTGGCTCCCGCTGCTCAAGGCTTTACACTGACCGTTCACTACCACGTGGCTGCCAGCACTGCCGGGGGTCCCCCCAGCTCCCCAAAAATCATTTCCTCCAGCAGGGACTCAGCACAAGCTGCTGCTGCCCCGTCCATCCTGCACCCGCCCTGCAGGTGCACGCACAGCACAGCTGTCAAGCCGCACTGCTGACGTGCAAAGCAAAACTGAAAAATAAAACGCAGCTAATAGCCAGGCTGCGATGTTAAAATCTCACCCTCCAGAGACTGAAACAACACACAGCTGGAAGCAGATCACACGCTCAGCCTTTGCAAGAGGAAGATCCGGGCCTCAGAAATCTAGGAGCAGCTGGACCGAAAGCGAACGGGGAGTTGTTCTCTGCCTGCCCTGCTGCACCCGGGACGGGCTGGGGGCCCCGCAGAGGCTGTCACCCAGCCCAGGGCAGCGCCGAGGCAGCCACATGATTGCGGCTGGTGGTTAGCTGATTACTGTTTAACTCACAGCGTGAGGGATTACACGTCCGGAGAATTCCTGCATGGAAACATGAGCGGCCCCGACCCCGCTCTGCACCACCGCGTTCCTGCTCAGGTGACCTCTAAAGATCAGAGGGCTTTCCAGTAATTTTTTTTTTTTTTAATTCTCATTAGGAATGAGCATCGCAAGTACTCCCAAGTCCGCTCCGAGGTGCCCTCTGCCAACAGGTGCTTCTGAGCAGGGCTTGCTCCTCTGCCTCCTCACCACAGCCAGCACCCACCCGCTTCCAGCTCCCTAGAAAACACGAATGCTTCCCCCTTCGCTCACCGCACAGGCAAGGCCACCATGGCAAACCTCACATCTCATCTAACATTCAGACATCGGTTTACACTTCAGCATTACATGCTTTTTTCTCCCCTCCATTAAAGAAAGGAAGAAAGGATTCCCAGATGACAGGCTTTCCTCAGAAATGCTGCATTCTGCTTCCAGCGAAGCAAAATAAAAGCAAGCCTAACCCAAAGGCTTGTAGGAGCAAGAAGCATCCACGTGGCCTGTTTCCAAACAGGTCCAAGAGCTCCTATCGAACTTGGCTTTCTCCTCCCCAAGGCCACAAACCAGGGAACATAAAACAGTGGGAAAACCTCCCAAAATGCTGAAGCTCTGGGACTGTAACCACCATTCTCTGGAGCATACAAATGTTTTATTTCTATTGGGTTAAGTCAGTTTCTATCCTGGAAAGGAGGGGCAAGGTAAAGGAAGAAAGCTAAGGAGCTCCTGACCAAACTGATAGTACTAGAAGGACTTAAATAAGCTGGTCACTCGCCTGCCTTGGGACTGACACAGCTCTTCTTGCTGTTCTGCCTGGGCACAGCCAGTGACAAGCACAGGCTATAGGTATCACACGAAAAGAGCAAGAATTTCGTCCTCTCCTTCTCTTCTCATTGAGATTGCATCTGCCATTACCAAAATACGCTGGAGTGCAACAACACCCCCTGCAAAAAGGCAGGGCTGCTAATACATGCTTGGATCTAGAGAACAACGGTGTTATTTCAGGCAGCAGCAACAAGTGCCATGGGAGATTAAACATCCGTGACCGCGAATAAGCGTCTGCAGGGCTGGGCCTTGAAACTACAACTTTTACGCCAGCAACTTCTTTGATGTGCACCACAACCATTAGGGCACTGCACATGTGCTTGATGTTAATGATGTGTGTTTTCATGACCCGAGCTCTTGTTAAGGAATTAAAAAGCATGCACCCAGCAAGTCGAGCCTCCTAATAATCTTCACGTGAGCCCTGTGCTACGCGCTCCCCCTGTAGCCACGCACCACTCCCAAGGCCACAGATTGTGCCTAAAAGAATTAGCCAAGGATGATCAGCAACATCCATCACACGCAGCGAAGTGCAGACCGAGCCGTACTTCTCTCTCAAGGCCATGCCTCCTGCCTCTGCTCAGCTCCTGCCGGAGGCACAGCAGAGCTCCCAGCCCCTTCAACCCGAGCGCAGGGTCTGGTGCAGAGAGGGGTACCTGTAAACATCGCACAAAAATAAGGGCTGCAGGCCGCAAGGACCACGCGGTGGGCTTCCATCTCCACAGTTTCAGCCACAATCACCACATCGCAGAGGAGCCGCTTGCTGGAAAAACACCAGAAAAGACAAAGATCATTTCAGAACTCCTGGTCAGAAAAAAAAACTACATTGGTAAAGCCCCAAAAAAGTAAGCAGAAGTCCTACCATTACAGACAAGGCACCTGAGCTCCTGCCAAATCCCAGTGCAAGGTCCTCCTGTCCTTCAGCTACCAGCTCCTACCAGTGCTCCCCTACAAAGCAAAGCCTGAATCCTCCTGACACTGCAACATTGACCACGGTTCTGTTGTTTTCCAGAAAAACTATGGAAGCCAAACAAGGTCTGGATGGGAAAGGGACTCCCTCCACCTCTCAAAAGTAGGGCTTAGAGAAGGTACAGAAGAGCTTAAGAGTTTGGGCACCACCTGGAGCCAAGCACCGGCAGATCTATAAAGCGAGTACCAGTCATGCAAGGAAACACTAGCAGTAATTTCATCTTTCCACAGGAAAAAGGTAGAGTGGAAAAACGACGTTATTTCTATACTTTCTTCCATGTTTGGTCCTGCAGACCGTGACCAGCAAAACACCTTCTGGTGCTGACCAGTGCAGAGGCTGCCCCAAGCCCAGGGAGGAGCAGCCCATCAGTGAAGTCTATCTGGGGGCCTGAGGACTTCATTTACAACAGGAATTAGTCTGGAATTAAGAGGCACCAGGATAAAAACAAGGGGCTCCAAACGAAAACCAAAAAACTTCGGAGCTCCCCCACTGACTCACTGTACGTCTCTGGCAAAGCCACTTCATTAATCAGTGACCTTTCCTACCAGCCCCACGTACATCCTTCGAGGATTCATTAGTTAATGTTTGCACAGGACTTCAGAGATGTAGACAGCTAGAAGTGCTCAGCCTCCCGATAAGTTGGTTTAAGATGTTTGAGCATACAAATGCAAAATAAGGGTGTTCTTTCCAAATGTCAAGCCTAAAAAAAAAAAGTTCCGTGTCTGTAAATCTAGATGTCGCCTTCTCCTCAGAAATGTTTATCACGATGCTCTGCTTTCTCTTAGGAAACCGCATATGAAATAAATACACACGGATCTTCTAATGGACTAGGTGTGTCTCCTTCTCCTCCGTATGTTGGAATACATGAACAAAATTATTCACGAAATGGAGGGCTACAGTTGGAAAACAGGAAGAAAGTAAGTAGGAACTGATAACCTTTGTTCTACTTTCAGCCCAGTTTGGAAGGATGACGGTGGTAATGGGAGCTCTTTAATAGTCTGTTAATGGAAGCTTCCCCATATCCTTCAGCTTATGTAAAAGATGCCCTATTCAATTCTTCTTTGGACTACAGTTATTTAAAGTACCACTCATGAAAGTTAATTTAATTTACATTTGAAAGCTACAAATTCCAAGTGAGCAACATATTGCAAATAGGTTAAAGGCTTAGCAAGATTCTTCTAGACCCTCTGTATGGGATTTCTTGGTGCATTTGCTTTAAGGCACTATTATTCAAGGTAGCTATTAACACTGATTGTTGATGGCTTAACGGATCACAAGCTCAATGCACAATACAATGGACACGAGAACTGTATATTCCAGAGCAGCAGCAGGGGCTGAGGAGGAGTACCCAGAAAAAGAAAACATCAAACAGGTGCTTAAGGGAAGCTTTTAATCTTGTATTTTTTTATCACTTGACCATAGCACAAGATCTAGCTAACTACAGGCACTAAAAAAACCTTGTCAGTCTCCAGCTATTCCCACTATGCTTCAATTAACAAAGGAATAATGGTAGCACAATAGATTTCTGAATATAGCTGCACAAACCTCTATTTTCAGATCTTTTGCTTTCAGTACAAAGAGAGGACTAGAGGGATACCAATATTAAAAAAAAACATACTCTGCTTCATTTAACTGTTACAAAGGAAAGATATTTCCTTTTTCTGTTCCTTATGCAACTGAGAATCGCTGTGTGACATCTGTGGAAGGAGACATTTCTAACCCTTCTCCATACTGGAGAACATGTATATTGGGAAACTACTTAATCTGCAAAAGAGAGGTGGCTCCTACAACATCTTCTAAGCACTTTAAGCATGCAGGAAGAGTAAATGATGTTATCTGCTTTCATCATACCATCTGGAGAGAGAGGGAACACGTACATTCACTTGTATGACACGTGTCTTTTCCACAGGAATTCTTTTAAAAATTGTGAGTCTGTGTTTGAATGGTAAAGGACTCGAACTACCTATAGAAACACCTGCTGAACTTGTGCCTGGTTGGGATAAGAGCCAAAAAACAATTCAGACTTGGCCACTGTCATCACATCAGTGACGCAGTGGTTCTTAAAAACTGCATTCTTCTCAGCCCCTATTCTCCCTGTACCTACACAGTTATTTAAAGACACCAAGGTGTTCTCTTTTAACCAATAATGGTATTTTTAAATTTGCAAGTAGAGATCTGAATTGTTGGGGTTTTCTTCCTACTTTGAAGTGCTAAGCCCAGACTGAATGACACTGCTAGTTAAACAAAATAAGAATGGTGCATTAATAATCTTTGGTCTGTAATTATGTGTAGGTGTCTTAATGTCTGAAATGTTCTATTACTGGTTTTCAGACCATTAGCTCAGCTAAGAGCACAGTTTACAGCTAAATTTGCTGTAAGTAATGGAAAATGCTAAATGAATTATCATCTATAAAAGCAGGATATTGTTCAGATAATGTTTTTGAGCCATAGCTGGCTTCCTTCCGACTGGAAGATAGACAAGTGTGAGACTGGGTACAGCAACCCATCGCAGAACAGCTGTATTGTAGCTGCCTCTTCCTACTAGCTTATTAATACCCTCCATGCAACCATTAGCTGTGACCAAGATGGCGGATATTTTCATTTATTTATTACGTCTCCCAAACACTTGTTTTAATCAGCATGGTCCCACTAAACCAGAGAGGATGCCCAAAAGTGTACCTCCGTAATTCATTCATGACCTTGAATGCCTTTCTCATGTGAGAGGGGTTGACTGTCACTGTGCGCTGGTCCTTTTCATCCTCAGCTGCCTCAGAGGATCGGGAACTCTGCTTAATGCTAAAAACAGGGACAAAAAAGAAGTAGAAAGTTTGATTCAGCAACACACAAAAAAAAGTATCCCAAAACTGCAGCACAGGGCATCACGCATGGAGTTATTACTTGCACGTTCGTTAGTCCGATCAGGTTCGCGCATGAAGAGCATCACAAAACGCAGCTACCTCTGCACGGATGTTGAGAGCCAACCAGCCCACATTTCAATCAGCAGGGAAGAAAGTGAAAAGGTGCCAAACACTCGAGGACAAAGCCCAGTCTTGTAGGCTGCAGTCCAGGAAAGCAGTATAAGTTGATATTCAAGCCAGAACATAATTGCCTTACCGAATAGAAATAGACTTCAGCACTGGGAACTGCAAGAGTACCATGGATACTTTAACAATCACACAGAGAAAGAGAAGTTGAGTTTTCCACCTTTGATCTCAAAAACCTAAGCATAGAATATATGCCTTGTATCTTCTGCTACAGAGGCAAGTAGAAAAGGACTACGAAAACTACCTGCAGATTTCCCAAGCGTTAGCTTTACAGTGGCCACATCCAATTTCCGTTCTAGAAATAAGTCTATTTAGTGCCACTGTAATATATAGAAAGAATTACTGAGCTAGACTTTCCTAGCAGAACCACAAGCTATATAGGTAATGTAAAACCAAACGCACCCAGTTATGTGCTGTTTAACCAGGCCAACAGGTGCCTAAGGCACATACATGTCCTCATTACTTTGTTCTGAGCGCTGGCTCTCTGTACAGCATTGACATAAGGTCAATATCTACCTCTATGATTTGAAAATGTGTGAAATCACTCAGAACTAAAGGTTTCCACCTGTGAAAACAGCAGCATTTTAGCGCAAGATAACTGTGCCGCTTAAATCCACAGCTCATTCCTCACACCTTCCAGCCGGCAAAAGCAAATAAGACAAGTTGAGCAAGGTTGTCCTTGCCAAAAACCAACCCCAAGTGAATGGCAGCCCTTGGGAGGTAATCTCATCGCCACCATCCACCAGGCTGAAGACCTACTCAGAGTTTTCCTTCCAAAGGACGGTCTCCATCAGCTTTGGGTTTGTCCCCACGTCCTTGTAACCCTTCTTAGCTGTGCTTGTATCATGATAAAAGAGGATGAATCAGGTTAACACAAGAGCCTAGGCAGCCTGGCTTTACCCGTAGATCATCTCTGAAAAAGGGTGCAAAGCCAGGGAAGCATGCAGGATCGTTCCCCAGAACAGTCAGATGGCCTCTACTCATGTAGGTATTCATGCACATATGCACGTATATACATGTGTACTCACACGCAGTAACTTTTCTGCTGAAAACCACAATTATTCATGATTCACTACCCCTTGACAATGTGCAGCCCTTACTAAACATTGCACTCTCCCCACTGCCTGCTCCTGACCGCCTCCTGCTACCGGTGCTGCATCCCCAGGCCCCACGAAGCTTGTTGTGCCCCCGGCCATCCTCAGGAGGCTGAACTGTCCTCCCCGAAAAGCACCGCGCTGAGTGGCAGCCAAGCTGCAAGCAGCTTGCATGCACGTCTGCATACTGAGCGGCCTCCAGCTTTGTGCCCGAGACAAAGGTTAGCCTGTAAACGCCAAAATCCGGCCAAGTCCAATTCCTTCACTTTGCTGAGCAAGTTAAATATTTCCAGCCATAAGCGAAGCCGCGAGGCTGAGCACAACACAACTCAGCACTTGTCTCAGATGAGGGAGACAGCTTCCCCGCCTGCACCTTGGTTGTCTTCCAATTAGCCTTGCACGGCCAGATAAAAAACAGAAAGGAGTGTACCTCTTGTTAAACATTTAGTACTCACGGGGCTGGCACCAGGCAACAACACAACCAGTTTTTCTGTCCCTGGAGAAAGCTGAAAGTGTTCTGTGCCAGCGGCACCCCAGGCATGGAGTTTCAGCAGCCTTCGGCTCTCACCCAGGTCTGCACGCCGCAGCGAGGGAGCCTCCTTGCCACAGGGACATAGCCTGATTCAGCTCAGCCTCTACGCTGTATCAATCAAAAGCCTCTGCTGAAACCTCAGGCCAAGTCAAGTTTGACCACAGCTTTAGAAATCCAGCGCAAAGCCTTGCTTTTTGAAAAGCCAGGCCTTCCCTTGCAGCACGCCAGGGCCAAGCCAGGAAAAGCAGGGCTCTTACAGTGCAGGCAACTTCACCAAGCTTTCAGTCTCCAAAGCTGAAACACCTACAGGAAGCAAACACATCAAGAAAAAGAAAAAGAAACAGAAAGAGGTGACAGCAGACAGCTGGGGCAGGCACGGCAGGGCCACCGCAGGGCACTGCTTGCGGTCATGGTCAGAGATCAACCTCACAGGATCCAAAATCAAGCCCTGCACGCAGACATCACGAGGCTTCTTGAATAGGGAAAAGCACTCTGCTGAGATTTATTTGTTAGCACTCCAATGCCAGAGACCAAAGATTCATTATTTTCAAACTTTTCAGCTGGCACAAGATACGGATCAGAGGGCACAGCAAGTTTCATTGAACACCAACGTAAATGTCAGATCAACAAGTCTCCATAAAGCCTTAACTCCGCCACCATTTGTCTGTGTATTTTAAAAGCAAAGACCTTACTTCTTTTGAAAAAGATCAATCAATTCTTCCTAAAAAGCATGAAAAGTAACTTTTTGAAAAGCATCCTGAAAGACATTCTCAGATTTACTAGCAGGGGTGAATTTTGCATTTTACCAAAGAGCCAAAGGTTCACCACAAGAAAATACTGCAGATTATCCGGTTAACAACTTGTTTCAAAAAAAAAAATTTCTTTTAATCAAGATATGCTATTTAAAGTTCTTTCCAAATGACTCATGTAAGAAACATTAAAAAAATAAACAGCCAAGAGCCTTTAACTCATTTTTGAAACTGAGTCAGATTCCATAGAATTTCTCTGCATTAATGTATGGAGGCTGATTTTTGTCTGGGAGAGAGATCTCACACCCTCATGCACGAACTCGCAGATATCACCGACACATTTCCAACATCGAAATGCAAGAACCTACATGCTCCAAGCAAATGCAACCTGCCACAAAAAAAAAAAAAAAAAGCTACCCCTGCGAAGACCAGAATAATGCATTACATAACCCAGACCTGAGGCTTCTCCCACTACGCTGAGAATTGTTATGCTTCAGAATTACTCCGTTATTTTATTAACGGAACAAAGACAAGGAGAGAACAAAGTCCTCGGATCAAAGGCACTGAGCGGGGCGTGCGGGATCCCACAGCCCGGCACACGGACGCTGCCCCCAGCGCCCCCAGTTCGAGGAGCTGATGTCCCACCACCCCAGCAGGACCGGCAGCCCGGGTGCCAGGAGCAATTTGTTCTATTCCTGGGCTATCTGAGGCCATGCACCGAGTGAATGGACAAATGACTTAATTTCCCTGGGCCAGATGAACAGCCTCGTTAGGGACACAGCAGGACTCTCCTCAGATGAGCGAAGAGGCCCGTCCTTTCAGAGCGCGCCAACCCCACCGCCGCTTCCCGTGTGGCTTTTCAACGCCGTCCCCGAGTCGAACAAACGCACCCCCATTTCAGAGTCCCAAATTATGTCAGCCAACTTAATAGCGCCCCATTTCCACCACGGTTCTCCTCTCCGAGGCTCACCAGCAGGGCTTGGCTCAAGCCGCCCGCAGGCTTGCCGCAGCTCCCGCCTGAGCGCGGCCGCATACCAACCCACGGCAAGGTATTTTAAACACCCATAACCCGCAGCTCTGCTGCGTGCATGCATCAACTATAAAGTTGGGTTGCCTTAGTTACCAGCAGTAATTACAGATGTCTTTGTAGATTATGTGAAAGAATAAAAGCCCTCCTTAGAGCTAAACTGTCCCCTTGCAAGATCATTGCCGCGTGGAGAGCTGGTAAACCCCAGGAACAAAAAATCAAGGCTCTGCCAAAATCAGTTCTGAGACAGGCTTTACGGGAGCCAGAAGTTCACCCTAAAGGAGGGGCAGTTTCCAGACAAGCTTTCCTTCAGAGCAGAAGGAAACCACCACACAGCACTGGGGGGCTCCGGGAGCCGCTCTCGTCTCCACAGGCCCAGCGCTGCCCTCACGGCTGGCCCCGTCAGCCCCGCGCCCCCACGGGCGCTTCGTGTCTCTGTGCTGAGATGAGTGGCATGTTAGCTGCAAATTTGCAAAGCCTTGGGCGCTTCTTTCTGGGATACTTTACAAACATCACTGTAAAATGTCACTCTTTAGTTTTTGACAGGTTTGGCATAGCTCCGATCGAAAAATTTGAAAGGTTCCTAATAGCAGCTACTAGTCTTCAAAGCTTAAACGCCACATTAAGATAAATTAGGACTAAAACATTAATTTAGTCCTGAAGTATTTTTATTTCTTTACTGTGATAATTCTTTAGAATCAATGACCAAAATCATGGAGCCAACACATTATGCCCAATAGTGTTATTCCTCAAGTCAGACACACAGTAAGAAAAGGAGGTCAGTGTAGCAGCATATTTATGAAATCTTAATTTCCGAATTTTTCTTTATGTATATCCAAGACAGTAAAAAATGTGATTGAAGGAGTTCAAACGCATGGATTTTAAGAGGATTTCAAAGAAACATTATTATTAAAACATTTAAGATAGAGCATAATGGAAAAGATTTTTAAATAACATTTTTATCCTATTTAGTTGAACTTTTTCAGTGCCTACATCAGCACAGAGACGTTAACTTAGACAAATACATAATTGGCACACAACTTACCCCCAGAAGTACATATCAATGGAGACAGGAGACCTCAGGGGAAAAGCAAACTTCAGGAACTACTGAGGAAAGTATTCATTGACAATAATGGAAGCAACAAAAAATAACGCAAATGACAAGAATACCATATGCTTTCTCCATATTTCTCAGAAAAATACTGTGAAGAGGCTACCACCACTCAGAGAGATATTTAAAAAACACAGATTTAAAAAAAATATATATTTTTCCTTTCCAAACTCAAAAATCTTGCACATAGAGACTCAGAGTACCAAGCCCAATCAGACACCATTATGTATTTTCTCCATAAAATGAAAGTCTCCATCAGCACAGTAAAAAGAATCAGGATTCTGGGATAACTTGTTGCCAGATGTGTACATTCAGGTTAAATCCCCCTTGCCCACGGCTGCTTCTGCCCCTGTGCAATGACATGGGCACATGACACCACTGAACAACTCAGATGTGCAAGCTAGCAGGATATTTGAGTCCTGGCAGGCTTGGGACCGGAGTCAGAGGTGATGCAAGCACCAGTAATGTGTTCCTCATGAACTACAAAAATGGCAAATTAAAAACCGGGGGAATTCTGCTGTCATAAAAGCCACAGAGTGTAAAATTTAAGGCCTAATCTGCATGACATATTTTTGAGTCGAAATGCAAGGCAAAAGTACAAAAACAGGAGCAGAACCTTCCCACAGAGCTGCCAGCCCACTCACCACCACAGCACTTATCAAGCAAGGTCATTTTCTAAAGCCTCCTCTCAAGTCTCGTTCAGAGCAGGCAAAGCCGCTTTGCTGCGGTTCTATACAACATGCCCTTTCCAACGAGAAAGCAAATTAATATTTCCAGCTTTCCTTGCCAGGAGTCAAACCCCACTTTGTTACTGCCTGTGACTACCTCCAGGCTTCCTTCCTCTTCCCAAAAACTAGAAATGAAAACAGCAATTTGGATAAGCATTCTTCACTTCCAGAAGCAGAAAGCATGCCAATGGGGGCAATCAATCCTTCGTGTCCTAAAACTGGACAGTCTAGAAAAAAAGAATGAGGCAAAACAACCCAGGAACTTTCCAGGTGACTTCTTCCCCGCTGAATTCCCAGCAAGAGGGCCCCGTGCAATATGGGGCCCAATATGTGACAGTGCCAAGGATGAGCACAGCCTGGGGGTACCAGAACAGCTCCTCTCCACTTCCTCAAACACTAGGCTCGTTTACATAAAGGAAAAAAAGAAAAAGAAAAAAAGAGGAAAACATTCTATAGCCTAACATCTAACATGCCAATATAAGATTTCAAGGCACTGGAAATTAATATCTGGATATTAATATTTCAATTTATACCAATAGCTGGTTATTCATGACCTTGCTGGAAATGGAAGCTGTACAGTGTAATTTAGAGAGACATGACAGTTGTGAAAGGGTGCATTGCACATTAAATACTCAAAGAATTGCAACTGTGGGGTCGCTTAAGGGTAGAAAACTGCCCTTCAGAGCCTGGGAAGTGACTCTGACAGGCTGCAGCAAGTGCTGTCCTTCAACAGAGGGAAAACACCCAGAATTTGGGGGCTGACCCCGGTTTAACTTTCCAATGTATCATATTTAAACAAAACTTGTGTCAAGCCCTGAGGATCAGTGCTACCAGCAGGTCAAGCCCCCTCTCTGTTCCCCTACCCCCTACAAGGTCACCAGCACAACTTGAAAAGGAAGCGCTCAGCATATCCTGTTTAAAAGAAAAATACAAAAAAGATACAGCTTAGTGTTTAGCTTGAAGCTGTACAAGTGTGCTTCTGGTGTACGAAAGGCACCCAGACAGCAGGGAGGAAGAAGGCATGCAGAGAAGGCGGCGAGTGCTGACCACCTCCCCGGGACCTCCGTAGTCCCTGAGCAACAATAATCTCTTTTATGCATTCAGCGGGCATTAGGTCGACTCAGAGCATTTCTGCACGCAGGTCTTGGAGCTAAATCGTCACCTTGCAGGAAATAAAGTACATATGGCCCAGCAAGGGTGCGAGGAACGCACAGGATCCACTCCTGCCTGCCCTACCACTCATGCTGTCTTCCACGTACACACAGGTACATCGACCCCCGAGGCTTCACAGGCGTTACAGACTTTCATTCATTAGCCAAAAAAGCACCATATACCTGCGGGTATGCCTCTGATTTAATTACCAAGTCAGCTGCCGGAGGTCCAAGCAACACACAAGGCAAACACAAGCCCAGCGCTCCGCGAGGTGTACGAACCCCTCCCACAGCACGCCAGCCCCGCGCCGCTTGTGCTCCCGGTGCAAAAGGCATAATTTTATTATTATTGATTTTTTTCTTTTAACCACCGCCCGGAGCAGTCTGCCTTCCCTCGCTGCTGCCTTCCAGCACGCATCTTGCCGACAAAAGCCCCGCTCCGCGGCGAGGCAGCCCGTCACCGTGACACTGCAGCATCCCCCGGGCGGCGCAGGGGGGATCCCACGGGGGGGGGGGGAAAGGAACCCCACCTTGTGCGGTGGATCCCACCCGAGCAGCGGGGCCGGGGCCGCCGCTGGAGCCCGCAGCCCCCGAGGCGGCACCTACCTCTCCTCCTCCATGGTGCGGAGCGGCCGGGCTCAGCGCCCCGGGCCCGGCATGGCTGCGAGCGGCCCCGGGCCGCGTCCTCCGGGCGGCTGCCGAGCGACGCGTCCCCGGCGCGCCCCGCCGCAGCCACTGCAGCCCGCGCCGCCCTCCTCCTCCTCCTTCTCCTCTCCCTCCTCTCCTCCTCCTCCTCCTCCTCCCCCTGCTCGCTCGCCGCTCGTCTCCGGGCAACAGCAGCGGCGGGGGCGGCCGCAGCTCCGCCCGGCCCGGCCCGGCGCTGGGGCAGGCCCCCGGAGCAGGTGGGGGAGCCGGGAGGCCTCAGGCTGCCCTCAGCCCGCCGCTGGGTTCCACACGGAGGTAGCGGCGGGGGGGGCTCTGGTAAGGCCAGGAATAGCCTCCAGCCCAGCCGGACGTGGTTCTTGTACAAATGGAGTGCTGGCACGCTGGAGGAGAGATTCCAGGAGTGTGGGCGGCCTGGTACAGGAGGTAGCGGAGCAGCCGAGGGATCGCAGCTCTCTGGGCAGTGCTCTGGGGACGCGCTCCGCTCCCTACCCTCGCTGGAAGAAACCACAGGCAAGCAACGAGGGCTGTCCTCAAAACTTCCCATCTTCTCCTTTCCTACATGAACAGCAGCCCCGCTTCACATCATTTCCAGTTTTGCCAATGATGATGATAATCCAGATAATGGGGAGGCTTCTGGATTTGGGCCTTCTACGAAGTCCACAATCTACCAGGCCAAACGCTTGCTGCTGTGTAGGGAATGTGGGCCCTTCTAAATTGCAGGTGCTGTGCAGCCTGAAGGACTGGGCCCAGACTTGCTGTTCTTACTTTCATCAGTATAAACAGAGGGACTTTTGCATATACTTTTTTTTTCATTTTATTAAAATAATTTCCTCAATCTTATTCTGCTACAATGAGGCCCTAGAGGTTAATTATAAAGACAAGAAACAATTGCTTTCTTCATTACTTTTCCATTTACAAGATGTGCTTGTGCAGTGGAAAGAGGTAAGCAGAAGTGCCCAAGAGATTTCTACTGCAAGATGCCCTTCTTTTTTGTAAATAGTTATCACCCCACCCTTTTACATTTCTCCTCCAATCCTTCTTCATACCAAACTAACTTCCATACATCCTTTAAAATATATCAGCAATAATGATTTCATAGATTTTATTGCACCTTCCACATGAGAATTTAAAAAGCTTGTTGAAAAACTTAACTGGTCATCATTCACATTCTTCAGATAAGAAAACCCGAAACACCTGGAGGCTAAAGGACTTTATCAAAGCTGCATGGGGATGGAGAGTCAAGAGTCCTGCTGTTTAAACACCATTTGGCAGTCCTCCCACAAACAGAAGAAATACAAGGCCATGAAGTCAAACCTCATACAGGTTTCAGGTAAAAGGAATGATTCCTGCATTTCCTTTTGAGAATCCTGTTAAACTAATTGGTTTAACACATTAGATCCTCAAGGACTTCCCAAGTGTCCGTGCAGTCTTACAGTCCTGATGCACAACGTGCAAAACTATAAGACAAGTTCAAATCAGAGAAAAGGCAGCAATACTAAAAATAGTAGTAATTTATCTAGAAAATGAGGGCTGGAACTTGTTTCCATTGAATAAGTCCCTTGACAGTCATAAAACGTTCAAATGCAAGAGCAAGTCCTGCAATTGCTGCCAAATACCTGTCTATTTCTATTAACACAGTTATTTAATAACAAAATAATATGCTTTCACTATAAAAATCTACACTTCAATCAACAGCCCAGGGTACGAGGCACATAGGGTGCACCAAAACAGCAAACCTGCTTTGTCCAGCCAACACTGTGCTCTACAAATGCCCACAGCAAACACAGGAAGGTAAATCCCAGCAACAGGAAAGAGCAAACCAGTGAATAGTCACAGCTGCGATGGAAAAAATGCACGTTCCAGTAATCAGAGATTACCTTTATAGTAGCCTCACAAAATAATCGTGCCTGGATAACACCACAATGTAAACATTTTTGGCTTGTTTTTAAATACAAAGAATGTTATCTTGAAAAAGAAGCTTTTTAAAAGGAATTAACAGCACTTGATGGGTGGAATTGTTCAAAAAAAAATCCTACTAGGAAGAATTTAGGACTATTTGGGATATCTAATCTATTTTCAATCACTGGCAACCATATAACTGACACTCAGTTTTGAAAGGTCCACAGAACATCCATGCAGTCAGTACTATGTACCATGGCCTACCAAAACCTTCCCAGATACCCGTGACAACCTTCAGATCTACAGTAGAAGACCAAACCCCACAGCTCTAATGAGCTGCAGGGAGAGATGAGGAGAGATCAAAGCATTGCCAGTGACCCTACAACAGTAAGGAACTACTTCAATAAAAATGCCAGAAAGGGAGGTAACAAAAACAATCCCTGCCAATCCCATACAAAATTCTCACCTGGACCAAAGTCTGGCAACTTGCTTTAACTCTGAGTTTGTCAGTAAAGCGCGCTGAGTGTTTCTAAGAATTTAATTCTGTGAATAGCACCAACATGTTCAGACAACACCCTGTCAAACTCCAAAGCTTCAGCAGAAGCCAGGAAGACCTCCCCTCCCAAAAATCCAGCAGCAAGCACTCTTTTTCTCTCTGCATCAAGGTGGAAAAAAAGGCCTGTCTGTCTCTGCAAGGTAAACTACAGGAGCAATGAATCACAGGATCATAGTTTAAAAAACAGTGCAAACAGTGATTCAGTAACAAAGGTGCCTCAGCAGAGAAGCCCTGAACATATCTGCTTCCAAATATCAAAACCCAAGGCTGTTACTTTTAACTGGATCGTTCCCTTCTTCCTTTTATGATATTCCTAACATACAAACAGCCATTCATATTAGTAAAGCACTGCCAGAATTTGAGCCCACCACTCTTATATTAAAAAAAAAAAAGAAAAAAAAAAAAGCTGCTCAAGTTTAGCTCCTGCAGCAACCCAAAGGGACCCAAGGCTGAAAACGAAGCTCTAGGAGACCTTCTAGGTAGGGACCTATCCTGAGCTGGAATCACCAATGTTTTGAAAGCTGAAGAAGTAAAAGACTCCCGCCGAAGCTGTGCTTCCTGAAGCATGCAATCTGTAAGGACAGAGGCCAGGAGCACCCACCCGAGCCCCCTCCACCCGCCGGGCCCCAGGAAGGTCCTGCTTGCAGCAGAGGTGCTGCAGGAGCTGTCACCGCTCCCAGACTCTGAGACTGTTGCCCTCTGCTGGCAGATATGCAATTTCTACACTCCTGTCTGCCACACTCCATTGAAATTGGGGTTTATGAAACATGCTTTCCTTTAATCTTTAAAATGAATCACCATACCTATAAGGATAGCGTTCTTTCTCCAACAGTTTCATCATAAAAATACCAGCTATAGAATAATAACCTGGCCACCTTCACCCCCAGGCTGTTATTTCTGGAGCACAAGGCATTAAACTGCTCACCCAACCCGGCGGTAACAATTAGCAGAAAACGGGTCTTCCTGCTCCTCCTCTGACTCTTTCCTGTAGCATAAAAAACTGATGTCACCCGCAGGCAGCGATGTCAGCAGCACGAGCTTCCTGCAGGTTATCATATTACATATGTATCGGAGACTTGCTGGAAGATTCTCAGACAGATGACTTAGAATTGAGCATGCAAAAGGAAAAAAATAAAATGCAGGAAGAAAGCTGTAAAAACAGCTCTTGTGGATGCTTGAACAAAGGTAAAGGTATTCAGGTGGCCTAAATGCTACGTCCTTCTGCCTAATGCTGCCTTAGTTTTGACTCCCATTTCTGCATCGTCTGAAGCATCCTGTTCTCACCACAGGCTGGACACGGGGACTTGAGCAAAACTTCAGGCTGTAATCCAAATGTGGGTCATTTTAAAGTGATTCTTTTTTTATATATCCCTTAATTCTTTCACAACTGCCTTTGGTAATAAGGGGAAGCTACCCATACGTTTCATAAAGATGCTGCATGGCTTCATGTCTGTATGCAGTAACTCAAACCAGCATGAAAAAAGCCATGCTAGTTCAGGACCTCCCTGCCTCAGTCCAGGTCCATTCACTGTTACTCCTTGTACACTTACTGCTTCGCTCTCTTCTTGATTTTTTTCTTCAAAAATTACTTTTTGTTGTTGTTCTCTGTGAAAGCCAGGAAGCAGCCCACCACCCTGGTATTGGAACACAACGTGCTGAATGTTAATGTGAAGGAGTAAATCACATTAATGACACTCATGAAAATTTTGGCAAGATTGCTTCCCATAGACACATTATTTCACCTGAACAGAAAAGGCTGTCTCATGCAGCATGCCTTCCTGGCAGATAACATTGTCCCTCAGTGTTTTCTGGGCAAACACCTTTTTTTTTTTTCCTCTCTTTTTCTCTCAATCTCCATAGCAATTCAGAATGGGAATTGTATGCCAAGGGTTCAGCTCGGTTTTCTGTTCGCTTAGAGAACATTCATAGTGCCCTTTTCAGGGCTCAACTTTCTCATCCTCTCTCCATGCAGAAATACACTCTGTGGGGAAGAAGGAAAACACGCTTAGAGAAGGCACCAGAGAGCACGGGGCACCAGCTGCTTGCAACACTTCTGGCCCAAAGCAGCACTAGCGCTAAAACAAGCCCAGCTCCTCCTTCCCAGCTTTCCTTCCAGAGGTGGCATTTCTCAACTCTCTCTCAGTTGGCTCCCACGTGCATGGAAAACAAGAGCTCTGCGTTGCCACCGGCTACACACAAACCCAATCCAACGTTTCCAAAACACGTGTGGTGCTGATTCACGCCTCAAGAGGCTTGAAAAGTAACGCGATATCTCCGAGCAGAAACCCAAATTCAATCCGGTGCTGGGTGAGTAAAAGAAAAAGTAACCGTTTCCAAAAGACACAATTACAGAACAATTACTTGCCTGTATTTAAAGTTCCAGAAAATAACAGACAGGTGAGCCTAAAATGAAAGAGGCATGGCAGTTGGCTTCAGGTTACTAACTGCTAAGGCTTGAAGCTTGATCCCCTTGCGCTCGTGGGGATCTCTCTTTTTCAGGAGCATACATAACCATGAAAATACTCCAGCAGCAGTCTAGCATTACTTCTCTTTCAGGATGTATTTTACTAAATATCCTTTGCCAGAGGCATTAGAAATTACAACTACAAGCAGTGATCTGGGGTGAGAAGTCCTGAACTTGCCCTCAGGACACAAAGAAGCTCTCTTCAGTAAAATAAGCATCATTATTCCAGCAGCAGTGAAAAGAATTAAAGAATCGCAAATCAAATCACACAGTAAAGGATTTTGTCACCTGGCAAACTTAAATGACAACTAAAGCCTGAAAAAGATACTAGATTACGACTGGAAAAATAAGACTGGAAATCTTTGAAGGCTCTGCAACCCAGCCAGGGAGCAGTCAGCGAGCCTGAAACCAGAGGACATCCCGTTTAAGGAGGCAGGGCACCTGAAGGATGAAATAGGAGTAAACTATTTCAAAACACAGCCGAGAGCACTGTGCTTTTATACAATAGCTAGGTGAGCGCAGCCTCCTCCCAGAGCTGTGCCCTGCCCTTGTTGCTGTAATTTGTTCATCAGGGTGTGTGGTTGGGAGAAGGAGGCTTGCCACTGGACCTGGGTTAGCATGCGGTAAAGAAAACAAGGTGATTGAGCCATAGAGAAAGAGAACAAGTAAAAAGAGCGTGAATCTCCAGCCCCAAACACTGCTTGGGCATTTTATCCAGCTTTGTTTTAAACTAAGACCATTCTGGAAGTCAGGACCGGACTCTGATCTTTCTCCTTCCGAATCAGTGCCTGCAGTCATTACACTCACGCTTCTTCCCGCCAGGATTTTGTGGAAACCAAGTTTTCTTACAAAGTAGAAGCAGACAGTTGGAAAACTGTAGAAACCAGCCAAAGTTACAGAAATGGCAGAGGTGACTAAAATGTTATTTATCTTTCATATTGACTGGATTACATACCAACTGGCTATTTTCAGAGGCACCTCTCCACATACCCTCCAATTCAGAACAGCGCATTTACAGCAAGTGCAGGGCTTCTGAGAGACCTAAACTAGTTGGCAATTGCACGCAATAAAGCAACATTTTAACAACACAGGTATTTTCAGATTCACCAGCTCATTCTATTTCTAAGGATTTTTTCCTGCAATGTTCATCAGTGATATGTACTTTGATGTTAGCAAGCAAATGTGCATCTTGCCATGTTTGCAGCTAGAAACTGAATAGCTTTCTAAATTGGTATTGATTCCTTACTGCATTGCACATGAGAGATATTTATAGTTGTATAATGAATGTAACGTATCAAAATTATAGTTGTACACGCTGTAGTTTTATTTTATTTTTAAGGAAGAGCTGTTCTTACCAAAAGTATCTTCCATTTGTGAAAGCATTCAGGAGCAACATGTTACATATCGGACTAAGAGGGTTAATATCCAGATGCCTCAGACAGATGGCATTATTAGTCTGCCTGGGCTTGGCATCTAGTTTTCAAAGTTAAGGAGCTTTGGTTACTTGGATGTCTGACAATCTGAGAATAGCCAGGGCTCTAAGCCCGATGCATCTCTAATAGCAATAGCCACCAGCGCCTACGGGACTTGGAGCGCAACTGTTTTCTTGTTTGCTAAGATCAGCTGCACTCAGAGTACTTAGCAAAAACCCTACTGCAACTTTTAGTTTAGGACTCCTGCTGGCAAAGGCTGACCCAACAACAGAGACCGCTACTTGAGGGTTTTTTTCTATCTTGACCAGCCCAACCTAGACCCGAAGTGTTTCATCTTTTTAACTATGTTCAGCCTATTCAGTAGATACACTTCAGGAAATAAAAGAATCCGAAGAATGTCTCTCTTCCTCACCAAACTACAGCTTCTTTACAGCCCTTGCTCTCTCAGCATTCCCATTACACTACATTACACTTCTTTCCTTTTTTCCTGTTTTCCCCACGAGATGGATTAGATGTTTTTAAGGGGAGCACAGATATGATTAAAGCACTCTTTGAACCATACAAAGAGAGGTATTAGCTCAAAAGTGACTATATTTCCTTCCCTTTGTATATTACAGAAATCAAAGAGCTCTGGGAGCAGAAAATGCAGAAAGGACCAGGATTTGTCAAAGGAACATCAAGGAGGAAAGCACCTAATTCCATCAGCTCCTTTAAAAGTTGGGGTATACAGGTAACTGAAAGAAAATTCCTAGGTAAAGATACATAGGAGAAAGCTTTTCATTTTGTTATATATATTTATATTCATTTTGTTATAAATACACCTCTTACACCAGTCAGCAGGCACATTTACATTGCAGTAGGAATAAATATTCATTAAAGGTAAGCAGAAGTAGAGGTTCTGTGCATGTGTGCATACACGCACATACCAGAAATAATGGAAGTGTTACTACTTCAACAGGAGACCTAAAAAAAACCTCTTCAACAAAAGCGAACAGTGCTTGTTGAGGCTGGCTCAAAACTCCTGCTAATGTTCTTTTAATTGTGAAAAACGTTTTAAAGCAAAGCAGAGATGTAACTGTTTATTTATGAAATACAAAAATAAGCCGAAAACTCATCTTTAAGAGATGCATACATCAGATGACAGAATCCATTAAGCTAAAAAAATTTTTTAATTTTTTTTAAAAAAAGATTTTTTTAAGGTTTTGTTAACTGCACCTATGGCTAAGGTGAAAGACTGAAATTTTCATAGTTACACTTTCAATCAACTAACATTAATTAAAGGTATTATATATAGACATACTTTGAAAGACATCAGAAATGTCTCCTCCCTGTTTGATAGCTTACAAAGCAGCAGTTCACAACAAAATGTATACCACAGGAACTGTTGATTATGTGATAAACTCCAATCCATAGCAGCTACCCCTCAGGAGAGGCAGCCCTTTTTAAAACACTTCGGTGAGCTGCCTCCTGTTAGAAAACCAATTATCTCAGACTGTAGGAGCAAAATCCTGCTCGCAAAAACATACTGTGGTTCTGTTTACCATGCGCACAACAGAACTCTGTCCTGAAGAGTTTCGTTGTTATTTTTGTTGTTTTTCTAAACCAAACTTCGGCATTTTAGAACATTCTGAGGTACGCAGAAAGAAGCTGCTCTATTTTCCTACTTGACTGGGAGGTTGGGGTCCCCAGCACCACTCGGGCTTAGACCCTTTTCAGCAGCAGCAGGAATGCCATTATATTGCGACAATAGTATCGGCTGACAGGGCAGGATAATAAACCTCTGTTCTGACCTACCCACTTTGGTCTTTGAACACCAAATGAAAGCAAAATTTGCTTAAGGGATCGGTCTAAGTGGCAAAAAAGAACACCATAAAGCATTCTGAGAACCTTAAATTACATTTTTAACCACCTTCAATATTTCAGTTGCACTCGTTTTTAAGGCCACTGTACGTGCACACAAGGTATCTGGTTTGGTTCAATCGCATCTCCTAAGCGCTCGCTCCCCCACCAGCAGGTCCCAGGCCCCTCTTCCCTGTAGGCAGAACCGGGAGCCCGAGAGCTAATGCGCAGCAGCTGCACCACTTGCACCTACTTCAGGACACAAAACAAAGCCGAAGCTTCAGTTCTGGAGAGTAAACATTGCCCACTGAAGTCTCCTACACAAGCCTGAAGGTCAGCGCACAGCTTTTATTTTGTAAAACTCTCACAGCTGTACCACACTTAGTGACCCACAGAGATTTTTTTATTTTGTCAAAGCTGTTTCAGCTGCTGCTTCTGTTCTAAATTACCTTCTCATCATCTAATGGTGAAAACAAAGGAGATGTGCTTCTACTGATTTGTGCGGATACCCGTCCATTAAACACACAGGTGTCGAGCATCTTTTTAATGCAGTAGGACTTTAAAAAGTGTATAGGCTAACGTTAATAATAAAAGGGTGTAGGCTAATTTTACTAGTCAAATAAAATTTACAAGTCATACCTGATGCAGGATGAAGAACAGATTATGCTTTGGAGTAGAGATGAATACTCTTTACTCTTAAGAAAACCACGTACACATCACACCACAGCTGTACTGCGATATTGCAGTCTCTGAAGAGCTATCTTTTGGAGAGTTTCTTTTTGCTCATGCAGATCAAAGATAAAAAGAACATCCATGTTTTAAGAAACCTACCACACTTTTACTTTATTCAACTTCAAAAGTAAACCAATTGCTCTCACTTCCCGTTTCTGACAGGTGAAACGAACAATCCTTAAGGGCCTTCTGTTCAGGAATGAACGAAGTTATTAATTTCAGACACCTCTATGCCAGAACTAAGCTACAAACTAAGGAACAGCAAACTGAAGTTAACCTTATTTCCATCTCTCTAAGACCATCCCAGAGCAACTTTGCAGCCTAAAGCTTTGTTTACGTGCCAGCTACCAGGTCAGAAAGTTACTGTCATTAAACACGTAAGCAAAGCTTTAGCACCAAATTTCTCCCTTTTACTATGTCATGTACTAGAAACAGATACATATTCAGAGAGATTCTTTTAGTCGTTGTCTCTTTAATGCTATCAAGTACAAATTTGTCTCTCTATATTCCATGCTACAACCCAGCATTACTGCCCCTTATTAAACAACCACTTACATGAGCCTCTGAAACATCCCCGGCACTGTCACAGCGGCGTTCTTGCTCCCTTGAGACAAGAGGTCAGAGCAGAGCAAGTCCCTCCCAGCTACTTGAGATGCTCACCACAGAACATTTTGGAGGACACCTTTGAAAGTTAACATAAATGACAGCCTTCTGAGATACACATAGCATGCTCCCTAATGTAGGTGCAATTTCTGGGATCCACTTTTTATTCTCTAAGACATTAGTCCTACAGGAAGACCGCTACTTACAATCAAATAGCATGCTTGAGCATAACTCTTTAAAATCAAGCTGTAACTTGGCAAAACTGTCAGATTTCACAAATGAAAAATATTTTTAAAATCTACTTGTTTCTAGTATCAACGGGTCCTTTTATGGCACACGTGAAAAAAAAACACAAAGCTATAGTTGGTGACCAAATCTCCATCCCCTGAGTCAAATGACAAGCCACATCACGAAGTGAATTTAACTGCCTCACTCAGACCAGGTTGTCCCTTGGTAAGATGAAGGCAGTCCATCTGACAGGGACCACATCACACACCCAGACTAACAGAACACCTGGAACTCAGCAGTCCACTTCAGCTACAAAAAGGAAAGCTGTGCTTCAGGTGAAGTTCAAGGATGACTGTCCAACATGGATTTAGAACACAAAGGTACGGTAAAACACCTTCAAGCTCAGTGAACTGAAATAAAACCAACCTCCTGCAGCTGCTCTGACAAGAGCCGGCACTTTACCAGTTGCAGTGTTTCACAAATACTTCTCCGAGGCGTCATGCACTGTCAACAACACATCAGTGTTGCTGGTTCACAACTGAGGCTGACAAGTGTTTGAGATAAAAAATATTACAATATAAATGCAAATTACTTGGAACCTACTTACAACAGCTAAGCCAAAGAGAACCAGTTTCACTGTGTAAGAGCCACAAGTTATCACACTCCAGAAGAAACTCGGCTCTTGGTTTAAATCCCAACGATACCAAAGGGTTGTCCTGTTCACTTAAGCAGGTAAGGAATTGAGTTTACAGTAGTTTTATTTCTAATAGCAACAAAACCACTCATTTCAACTAAAAATCAGTGTCAGGTTAGCCTGACATTAAAGACTGACTCTAACTTGAAATTTCATCCAAAATCCTTCAGCCCAGCGGCGCAAATCCCTAATTTCACTTTCCACTGGAATCAGAGGGAATTATACACCTAGTATCTTGCACACCTGGCACAAACGAAGATCAGCTTTTAAGATGCAGTCCCATGAAGTATCTAAGTGCTTAGAAACCTCAAGTCAAAATAACTTTGTACTTTTTAACTCCATGCCCGGTATCATACATACTCTGACTCAAGCATGTAAGGAATTCAATTCTTTATTTGATATCCATAAACCCATAAACGTTGCTATTCTATATTTCTATGCAGGAAGGCAGTTTTCCCCTAAAACATTATGCTTTTTAATAAACAACAAACTTTAATTCTATTGCGTGAAAAGGGCTACAAATATACATTTGTTAATCAAGCAGACTACACAAATATTTTTGCTTTACAACTGGCACCTATGTTACTGGTACACTTAGCTGGCTCATTTGTCATAGCACTTTGCCCAAACAGCTTCGATTATCACTTTTGGAAATATATGGGCAATTGCAATTATTTTAAAAATAATAATAATGTGCTGAGGCAGGTATTGCAAATTCTTTTTTTTTTTTTTTCAGTTGATACTCATGGAGCCCATCTTTATTCGCATGCAGATTTCATTTCACTCTACACCAGTCATCTAATGGCATAAAATAACTTTCGAGTGTCTAGTACAATCGTTAGCAAACCAATTTTACTCCTGCCGTAACGAAGCCTGCAGCAGCGGGTCTGCCATCCTGCCGGTAGATGGTGCTGCAAGAGATTCTCAGGGAACTTTAACGTAGGACAATAGTTGAGAATGAAAAAGTCTGTTAACCCGGTACTATGAAAACAAGAATGCATTTAATAGAAGGGATAAATGTCGACCCTTTCCTGTAAGGAATCATACACAGACAAACCAATAAGAGGACTTGAAACTAAGCAATCGGAAATTCTGAACATTTTATATGAATGAAGCACATGCTTAACACAAACTATTTCTTCAAAACTACACAGTACATACGTTGATGGAAAAGTCCTATAGAAAAAATTGACCAACCATGTCAGCACGTCAAACTGCCTAGTACAAGATGGTGGATGCACACAAACTGTGTGAGAACGAGTAATTAAAAAACAGACCACATCCATGGATTAGTACTTCAAAAATTTCTCTGTCGAGTGTTTGAAAACCAATAAATCCGCTAGGGGGGTAGCAAAAAAGTCGATCAGGACCTTTACTGGCAATAAAATATTTACTCTGAATACATAGAGACTTTAAAGCAGAGGAACACTTGCTTCAAACCTAGAAAAGCCTTAAACCGTACGGAATGGATCCTAGGAAAAAAATTAGACATGTAAAGGTCAATGAACACAATGATTTATTTAAAAAATAAAAAACGTAAAAACGATTTTTTTTTCCTCCTTTACAGAAATGTTAATTTCAGTCATGGGATCCGAGTAGGTTTTGTAGAAAAAAATGTAGTAGCCAGGTATCGAGTCCTTACAACAAAGAAAATTCCCCCGTAACCCTCCCCAGTTTTTACTCCAGATCAGCAAGACGCTTCCCACCCCGTACCCCACCCCAAAAAAAAAAAATTAAAACAAGACATTTTTCGTTGCTAGTATAAAAACGACCAAGGTCCAAGTAATAATAAAAAAATAGAGTCCATCAATGACTGTAACACAAAGTATGTGTGTGTGTGGGGCCCAGTCCATCTTCCGAGAGAAAAGAAGTGGCACAGGCAGCAGAGGCGACCCCCAGGGGGCATTTAGGAGCTGCTCCCACAGCGGGGAGGCATTTAAAAGGAGCTGCCCTTCGGCGGGCGAGGGGAGAAACCATTTCCAAGCTGCCCCGTGCCGGAGGGAGGACTCTGCACGCCGCCCCCCCGGCGGATACGGGCGCTCCGGCTCAGAAGGAGCCGCCCCCGTAGCCTCCCCCGCCATAGCCTCCTCTGTACGGTCCACTGTTACTGCGGCCCCCCCAGCTGCCGCCCCCTCCTCCGCCTCCTCCGCCGCTCTTCATGGGCCCGTAGGAGGACTGGTGCTGGCTGTAGCTGCCGAACCCGCCGTACCCGTTGCCGTAGTCGCCGCCTCCGCCGCCTCCTCCGTAGGAGCCGCCGCCGCCGCCGCCGTAGGAGCCGTACCCGCCGCCGCCTCCTCCCCCGCCGTAGCCGCCGTAGCTGTTGTAACCGCCGCCTCCCTTGGCCAGCCCGTTGTGGTCCCGGTTGCCGGATCCGCCGCCGCCCCGGCCCCGTCCTCCTCCTCCTCGGCCTCCCCGCGAGGGCCTGGCCGCGCCGCCGCCCCCCCCGCCCGCCTGGATGTCCTCCTTGGGCACGGCCTTCTTCACCTCCACGCGGTGGCCCTGGATCGGGTGGAACTTGACCACGGCCGCCTTGTCGGCCGCGTCGTGGTTCTGGAAGTAGACGAAGCCGAAGCCGCGCTTCTTGCCGCTCTGCTTGTCGGCGATGATCTCCGCCTTCTCCACGGGGCCGAACTGGCTGAAGTGCTGCACCAGGTCCCCCTCGGCCACGTCCCCCTTGAGGCCGCCCACGAAGAGCTTCTTCACCTTGGCGTGAGCCCCGGGCTTGGCCGAGTCCTCCCGGGACACGGCCCGCTTCAGCTCCACCGCGTTGCCGTCCACGGCGTGGGGGGACGCGGCCATGGCGGCGTCGGCCTCCTCCACCGCCGAGTAGGTGACGAAGCCGAAGCAGCGGGAGCGCTTGGTCTGCGGGTTGAGCACCACCACGCAGTCGGTCAGGGTGCCGTAGGCCGCGAAGTGCTCCCGCAGCCCGGCCTCCGTGGTCTGCACGTTGAGGCCGCCGATGAACAGCTTGCACAGCTGCGAGTTCTCCATGCCGCCGCCGGGAGCGGGGCCGGGGCCGCGCCGGGGCCTGGCGCCGAGGCTCCTCCTCCCGCCGGGGGGCAGCGCCGCCGCCGCTCTTCTCCCCCCCGCCTCCGTCTTGCCGCCTCTTCCCCCGCGCGGCGCCGCTTCAGGGCTGCGGCGGCCGCCGAGCGCTGCCTCCCGTCGGCCGGGCCCCGCGCCTCGCCTCGCCTCGCCTCACCTCACGGGCACGGCGCGGCCCGGCTGCTGCCGCCGCTCCCGCAGCGCCGGGGGGGGGGGAATGAGGGACGGGGACGGGCTCGGGCACGCACAAAATGGCGGCGGCTGCTCCTCGGGAGCCTGCCCGGCGACTGGTGCCCACACAAAGGGGACGCCGGGAGCCCCGCCCGCCCGCCCGCCGCCGCGCCACGCCCCCTCCGCGCCGCCGCGGCCAATCGGAGCGCGGAACCGGGGGGCCGCCCGCGATTCGCCGTCGGGGGCGGGACTAAGGCTGCGATTGACGGGCGTAACGGCGAATCGTAGAGCGCGACCTCCGCCGCGCGGCGGCAGAAGGGGCGGGGCTCGCCGCTGACGGACGCGGCGGGCAGCCAATGGAGCTGCTCCGTAACGGCCGCCGGCGCCGGACGCTCTTCGCGCGCCTCGCTCAGGGGGAGGGAGCGGGAGGGGGAGGGGGCGGGGCCGGCCCGCGCTGCGCCACTGCGTCAGCCCGGCGGCGGGCGGCCAATGGGCTCCCTCCTGCCCGGCGCGCGCTTTCTCCCCGGCGGCCCCGCCCCCGCGGGCGGGAGCGTTTGAAAGGCGGGGCCGGGGGGCGGTGGCTGAGGGAGCGGGGCCGGGGCCGCCTCAGCCCCAGCCCGGCCGCTTTGGTTTCCTTCTCCCGTTCCCATGAGTCCGGCTGCCGCCCCCCAGCCGGCGTTTGTCCCTTCTAACCGCTCCCGTGCACCTTTGCTCCTTTCCAGTCTCTCAGTCTGCAAGAGTTTTCCTTGAAGTCCCCGTATAATACCTGCTTTATGCCCCAGTTCTTGGCTTTCAAAAGCCTGTCAGCGCTGTCTCGTTCTCTACATCACCCAACAACGTGGGCATCAACACTCGCCACCACGCTGCTGGGACTGGCCTCGGAGGCCGATCCCAGGCTGCCCAAGAGGCAAACCACTGCTGAGCCTGGCCACCAACCAGCGAGCGAGTCGGGCTGTGGCAGCTGGACAAGCTGGTCACCCACCTTACCTTACCTTACCTTACCTTCCCGAGGCACATATGGGAAAGCCAGAGAGGTTTTCTGCAAACCAGAAATCCTGGGGACTGGGTCAATCAAAGCTGAGAATCAGACTTGCTTTCCAGCAAGTTCACCCCCTGGATTGCTGTCAGACACATTACAGTCTCCTGCTGAGAGAGGCTAGAACAAGCCTTCCCTCCAGTTCAGCCCCTGGTAACAGGCTGTAGCTGCCTCGGTTTCCTTGCTCGATCCCCTGACTGCCAGTGTTGGCACGAGGGAAGCAGCAGAACTGCAACATCCCCCGATTCAGATCAGCTGCTGTGCAAAACACACTCTTGGAGACTCAGATACCAGCACAACACTGACTGTGGCAGAAGGCTGAGTTAAGTACAGCCCCAAATGAAGGCCAGAGAGGCTGAAAGTTTCACCACGAAGTGCGATTCTTCCTTATTCCCCCTTCAGACAGTGTCAGCTCCTGAGGTTAACCCTGACAGGAAAATTCTGGCCTCATTTCTGTCAGCAGGCCAAGCTTTTGGTCTTTAAACTTAAAGGCCATGATTATCATCAAACAGTTCAATTAATATTTGCAATATAGTAATCCAATTTTTATTAAATTGTGGTTTTCTGCTATAGCCAAGTCTTTTAAGAGTAACATTTACATGACAGCAATATTAAATCTCCATGTTTGACTGCCACTCACAGGGAAAAACATCATGTGTTTAGATCCATTTATCTCAATGCATGAACAGACACAATCATTGTAGCTAGTTTAGAAAAGAGAATAGGCCCATAAAATCACTGAAATATTTGTGGTTTAAAAATAACCATACGCTACTCATTTAAAAAAAAAAAAAAAAGTTTTCCTAGAGGCTGTGTAAAAGTTCCACACAATTACAGGAAATACAGAAATATGTTTTGCCTACTCCTTATCGCAAAAACTGTGTAGCCCTTCCCAAGCTAAAATAATGTCTATTTCATGTAGAAAATAACCCATGAGAGTTTTATAGACTGTTAATAATTTACAGCAAAAAGGAAGAAAAATTAAGAAGAGCTAATTATGGACACCGTGGACACCAAGGAAAACGGAACGCTTTGTTATGGCTCACTTTTCTCCCTGAAACAAGAGGGACAGGTATGCCAAGGAAGAGATCAAAGAAAGAAGTCCCTGCTTCTGTCAGCAGGAGGACGAAATGAGGGTTTTTAAGACGTGAACAAATCACTAGGGAAAATTAGTAGCTGACCACATTCAAATATAACCCAAACATTTCCTCTTCATTTGCACTTCTCACTGGTTGATTTATGAAAAGGAACAAGTGATAAAAACCTTTAAAATATATATACCCATCTCTTGCAGATAGAAGTGTCTCCTCTGATACTACAGAAAGCCTTAGTGGGTAGGACCCATTCCTATGAACTATGTGCTCCTACTTGCTCCTGAAATGAGCCTTTTCCATCCAGTTGCTGTGAGCCACTGCAAACGTGCGATACACAGCACCTATGCAGGGGGCACAGAACCAAAAAATGACTCTCACGCTGTGCATGTGAGACGTCCCCTGTCTAAACCAGACAACACTCCTGCAGCTACCGCAGTTTCCCTACCTTTTTTTTCCTTATTTTTTTTAACTGTTTGTAACTACATATGATTAAATACCTAATACCAATCTATGTATTTTGAAGTTCTTAGGCAAACACCACTAAAAACAAATACATGCTCTTCCCCTCCTCACAGGGCAGTTGCAGCATTAAATCGTTTCAATGCTGATAGCAAATTACAGAATAAGAATGCATTGTTTAAGTTGTTCGTTTCGAACATAGGCTAATGCTGCACCTGCAGCACTACCTAAAGAAAATGCGTTTCTCAAACAAGAGTCACTGGTCAAATAAAGCAGTGTGTTAAATGTCCTTATGGGATATTTTAGTTAGTATTCGAATATTAGAAAGAAGAAAAAAATATATTGTTTTCAGGCATAAAACATTCAATTTATTCCAGTAGAAAGCATACTACCGAGATCCACAGGAGGGCATCACTGCTTAAGAGATCATAAAACAGGAATTTGAAGAGTTCATTTCAGGCATTGAGCTTCCGACCTTACTATATATTTTCAGTAAAAGCTGATACAAAATACATCATTAAGGAAATCATTATAGCATTTTTTATCACTAAAGACATATCCTTCTGTGATGCTGTTTAATGGGTCCAAATTTCTAAGACAGAAAAGGAATACTGAAGGAAAGATCTTCAGGGGCAATAGAATGATATTAAGAAGTCAAAAGCAACTCTTAAATTCTAAACATTCTGATTATTTAACACCTTGTATAAAAACAAAGTAATTGCCTTTTAATTTGTTTCAACCCCTTTAATCTCGTTTTTATCAGTGCTGTTGGCTTCCATAATCAACATGTGTTGTTGATTTGTTTGTTAGAACAATTTAAGTTTATCGATGGATTTTTTTAAAAATGAATTTAAGTACGCAGGTTTTTAGTAATGTAGTGCAATCCTCTAGATGTAGGTTTAGCTTTACCTTTCGGCAGACAGAATGCATATTGAAACCTACAGGATTCCTTCATGCAGGCTGTTTGCAGAATGAGTTCTGCATTGACATTATGCTCTTTGAAGACTATATTAACATTATTTTAATACATCCTGGCTATATAGATTTCATCCCAATTTTTTCTAAACGTGCATAGGACAAAATGGTCAGGAATAGAGGGGACTCAACCATAATTTCCTAGATCACTTGGAGATCTACACACATTCAGACAAGGATTTTTAATTTAATCGTATCAGAGAGGTATTATAAAAGACTCTTAGAAGTTTCACTCCCACCAAATCAGCACCCCAGGCAGAGAGTAATTTTGCAGTTAATAGGAAGAAATTTTTGATAAAACATGCAGCAGCAACAGAAACTTCCTCATCCTGGCCCCTTGCTTAAGCTATGAGTGTGAAGAACTTAAAAGAGATAAAACCTTCCTTGAGAAAGCTATTGTGTTTTTGGTTTTAAGGCAAAATATTTATCTATCTTTCATCCTGTTCTGCTGTTTATACGTTAATCTGCAGAAACTTCAAATCTGTGATCTTACTTTTGAGACTAGCATGAATTACCACTGCTTGGGACAGGGTTTGCATTGAAAAGAGTGATTAAAATGCACTGAGAGGGAACTAGACACTTTTACCTATCTGAAGTTTCAACAGGACACTCCTTGGGATAAAAATTTCTGTGCTGTGCAAATTCAGATGGGGAATAAAATACTTTACCCCTCTCCTTTATTTGCTTAATGTAAAATAAGATATTCTGCAGATAAAAAGGTATCTGTAGAATACCCCACAGGAACCATTTATTCAGTAAGCACTATCAAAAGTTTACCTTACTGAGCAAAATCTTCACTGAGTGCCTTGTAAGTGGACTGTGCTGAAAGAGAGAAACACATCTTTGTGAAGGGCGCAGGGGAAAGTCATCAGATAATCGAATTTGCATCCTCTTCTTTGGACTTATATTACCATTTTTCCTTAAATCCTGCCCTCCCTCTACTGTTTTCTCTGAAGCTCAATTTCTCTTTTCCTCTTTCATCTTTCCACTCGTCTGTCATAATTGATGATTTCCTTTCTTCTCCTTCCTAAAAGTTTATATAAGAGCTGGTCATAATTTGGAGTGATGGGATGAAAGTAAGACAGGAAAAGACAGTCTGAAAAGTCAGAAAAACATGTCAAGGATCAAAGAGTGTGGCAATGCTGAGACAGATGTGAAAGGGTAGATCTTTCACTATATCCTGGGCTAAGACAGACCAGGATCATAAGTTTTGCCTAAGGAAGAACAAATCCTGGAGCCAGCAGCAATATTGTCCATGCTCTGATCTTTTAAACCTGCAAATCTTTGTCTGTTTTATATATTTTCGGGTAAAATTCAAATCTAGTAGCTTTTTTTTTTCCCTTAGCTATTCGTAGCCCCCATCTATTTCCTGTTCCAGAGGAATCTTTGTAGGGCACTTTTTTGTCTTTCTTTTGCATGTCTGACATTTAGCTGTGTTTGAAAACAGCACCAGGAGTTATGCTATGAAGTTCAATACTTACCTGCCCGAAACCTGCTGTAAGATACCCATGCTGCTCAAGGAATTTTAAAATGAGGTGTATAAAAAGTAAGGCTTTCTAGACCCAATATAGCAATCTAGAATTCATATTTTCAATTCAGAAAAAAATATGTATATTACAGCTTGAAACATGCACAAAAAATTAAACAGAGTGATGAAGAGGAAAAAAACTTCTTTTGATTACTTAAGTATTTCTTAATTAACAATTAGGACAGTAAAAAATTTCATGGCATCAGAAATGAAGGATTTGATGCTCACAGCATTGTTATAAAGAGATTGTAGAATGGAAGGGAGCAGATACAAACGATCTTATTCCCCTCAAATGTGTGAGCTATTCAAGTAATCCATTCTTTGGCAGAGATCACTCTTGGAAAACATCAGCTAGAGAAGGTCTAGAAAGCTACAAAGGATTGAATCAGGGTTTGGAAAGTGGAAACTATTATAAAATAAAAATTAATGCAGTCACACTCCTATTACAATTACTCACATATCTTATCTCTTTTTCAGTAAGAAAATAGAAAAGTGACTTGGCTGACCCAAAAAATAAAGATGCTAACCTTAGAGCCAGAGAAGTGTATCAATCTCCATCTCAATTGTATGCCAGTTGAATAAGGTCCAGAAATTAGCTGAAAGTTCGTGGCATGATATCATTGTAAAAATGAATAAGCTATTATAAGTAACTCATTTAAAGTTAAAGCAGATTTTAAAACAGTTGACTTTTCATTCTAGGCATGACCTAATTGAGAGGTAAGGACCAGAATGAAGAAACAAGGATATTGTAAGGCTGTTCTTTAGAACTATGCGATACAAAGAGTGAAACCTAAACTCCAGATAGTGAACTTCAGTGATTTTTTGTGACAATTTCTTACAATTATGAAAAAAAAAAAATCCTTATTATGGATCAGTGTTTCAACTGACACGTATATATCAATCCTTCCTCATCTGCATTATCATTGCAGAAAAAAAATACAGTAAAAACTTAGTTGATTTTCAGACGTTGCTAGTTTGGTCAAATCAACCTATTTGCTGAAGAGATCTTATTGGCGGGTGACCACTCCATGTCCTCTGGCATAGCACATTAGAACCTAAAGAACTCTTTCACCTAGGAAGCTGATAAGTTGTGTGCATCCTTATGCGCATGCATACTTGAGAAAGCTACTAAGTGTAGCTTTCTCAAGAACGGGGATGCAACAGGTACAAAGACTGCTGCACAGCTGCACGCAGAAGCAACCAAGCAAACTAATGGGAAGCAGAAGGCTGGAGTGGTCAGCCACCAGCAAAGTCCCCTGCTGGGCAAGGAATCATGTAAACACCAAAGGAAAAGGTGAGCTTTGCCTCAAGGGACTTCTATGCTAGAGAATTCCTCAACAAGAGGCTGTTGCCACTACTACAGACATTATTACAATTTTAAGGCTGGAAATACTGTTTCTTATGGCTTCTGGTCACTTACCCTGACCTTCCACGCTGCCCACGGTGCGTATGCCATCGCGATAGCGTGTCTTCACTGTACCCAAGATGAGGCTTCGTATACGTGGACCCCGGTTAGCGATGAGCTGGCTGGCTCAGAGGGCAGTGCCAGGGCCCTGTGCTTGTCATGGTTAATTGCCACCTGACTTACAACTACCCTGGGAACATCCACCCGAGCTGAGGTCATGGCTCCAGCTGCAACAGAACAAGCGGCTGGGAAAAAATGTTCCAACTGGAATCACGATTCCAATATTATTATTATAATTGCAATAAATCTGATGAGGTGATTATCAGTATAATGACTCACATTCAGTATAATGAGACTCGGTACACTGATTATTTTAGAGGGGTTTTTGTTCATTTGTTTGTTTTGCAAACTAATACTGCAAACTAAAATCCCCCAATAAAACTCAAAAAAACACATCCAAACTCCTACCAGTTCCTACAATATAGAGGGATTTTTGAACCGTTGAAAACCCACAAAGATAGAGTTACTAAATTTACACTTGACTGGGCTTTACTAAGCCAGTCACAGTCTTATCCACAATGTATTTTTAATATTTTGTTATCAAGTTACATATAAAGGTTGCTTCTCACTAGTTGCAGTCCTGCCTTCCAGTTAGTTATCAATGTCTACAGATAAAGGACATTTTCCATTATTTTTATTGTGCAATTTAGAAATAACACAATAATTTACGTAACGTAAATAACATTCTGCTATCCATTAACCTTTTATGCAAATAGACACTACAGCATTTGGGTGAAAACAATATACCTGGGTCCCTTCACACACAGCCATCGGGTTCCAGTTAGCAGATCTACCTTTGACCTCGAGCACAAGCAGACCAGGAGCAGCTACACCCATAAGCCTCCGATGTCGGATGTGAACTAATTCACAACAGGTTACAATAAAATTAAGTCCACAGAAGGTAGCAGATTGACATGATTGTAAAATAAATGGGATCACACGTTAAACACTTCAATCCTTCCACAGATGGAGGACTGCACACAGTATTATATTAGAAACAGATGCCTATGTAGATAAGCAGTCTGATCTTTGTTTGAAATTTATAAATAGAATCAGAATATCTTTTAATTTGACTGACTTATTTCATTTATAAACAGATAATGCACTTTTATGGCTTGTTCTGATGCTCGTCTAGCACATTCCGTTTTTAGGTCTTGATTCACTTCCCGGGTTACTCTACAACCAGAAGCAGAAACTCTAGAGTACTTTGGAAAAGCTTTAGAATTTTTTTTTTACATAAGCAAAATCAGCAAGTGCTAGAAATATTTTTAAAAAGGTACGTTCACATTGCCCAGTCATAGCAGTTTGGCTAAGATTTCAGAATTCAGAGACCACTCTTAGAATAAAAAGCAATAGCCCAAAATAAAGAGAAGGAAATTTTAGAGGGAGGTGTTAAGTCAGTCTTCCTAACAGTAAATTTGGCACTTGAACACACAAACTAGGATTATCACTGATGTTTACAAAACAGGTTAGGCAAATGCATCACGAATAGATAGAAATATACTAGAAGCAGGGGATTGATCTGGCTGATCTCAGAGGCTCCCTCCACCCCAATTTCCCACAAATACCACAGCACAACCAACAATATGTTCAGCTCACGAGTTCCAACCTGCACTCCAAGCACAGCATCAGTCTTGCTTACCCCCAAATCCTACTGCTCTTCAAAACATTCTCTCCAAAAAACAGCAGCAGTAAGACAGGCTCCGGTACTCGCACGTTTTGTCTGCAAGTTTCGACTTCTCTAATGAACAGGGACTCCTCATCTAGTTTTCCTGAGCCTGCCCCACACAAACTCTGGCCCATTTCCTATTGCCTCTGCTTTTTCTAGCTCTGGAGAGCCCCAGGCTAGGTCAGCGTAAGAGACCGGGATACTGGGGGCTAAGTGGACCCAGGCAGGAATTGAAGAGTGCAAAATCAATACACCAAATACCACGTCCCAAGAAAGACTGGTTCATTTCCTGTTCCATAAACATCCACACTAAACATTTACTAGGCAAATGCTGAATGCTAATATTTGTGAGCAAGTGACTGTACAAAGTATGGACTTTTACTGGAAAAAGAGTAAGAATAATAAATCCCTTTTTCAACACGTCCCAGTGCAATGTGTCAGGCTTTGCTTTTCAGGAAGATTTTTACAACTGGAGTAAAATTTAAAATAGGAATTTAGAGTTAAAAATATGATGAACTTAACTGCAATAGAGCAAACGATACACTTAATAGGACGTGCATGCTCTAAGAAGCTTACTGTATTTTCATATCTCTGTCAGCTAAAAAAGCAATAAGCCCTCTGCAAATGTTTATGTATGAAATCCATTGTAGGGAAAACATTTGCACTACAGAGCAGATAAGATAATTGAAAATGAAATTGCAAGATAAGGTGTTTGACAGGGCGGAGGGAAGCAGCACAGTGGAGGAAAAACCATCCCCATGACTACTGGGCTTTTCTCCTCCCTGCTCAGTGCTGTTTGCCTCTTCTTGGATTCCAGAGCTTGTTTTATTCCTCAGCAGCCCTTCTGCAGCCTGGCGGATTCAAGCACAGTTGGAAATAGCGGAACTGTGGCTTGTTTCAGAAAAAGAAGAAAGGAGAGTTTAAGTATAGCTTTAGCAGCAGATGGCTCTGCTTTGGATCCTTTCATACACAAAGGAAATGCGTTTGCTGGCTTTGTAATCAACTCGAAAAGGGAAAAGAAATTTTGTTAAAGACAGTGTGGATATGACTTGAATTTTTCATCAGGTAAGAAGTTAGAGAATCTATAAACCTGAGAGAAAAGTTACTGAAATATATATTTTTAAAAGCTTATTATATTCTGTGCATCCTCTATTTAAAATTGAATGGAAAGTTTCATTCAGCTTTTATCTGTGCAATATTCTGGAACTTAATAAGCAGATGATATTTGCAACCAAAGTATTTACTGCTCACTGCAAAGGGATGGAACTATGTATTTTTAACATCAGTAAGAAAATACTTAGGAAAAGAAAGCTTTTTTAAGACTTATTCTATTATAGACTATGCATTCAACTTTATTTTGCTTACGCATGTTTTAGTAATGCTTCTGCATTTAGAGGAATGAAAGAACTGGGCTAAGTGGATTATCATTTCTTACATTGTTAAACTCACTATTTATGGTAGAGAATCTTTTTTGAAATGCATGGATTAGGGACTGAAGAAAGCAGCAGAGACATCAGGTTCCCTTGTTAAACACTGCAATCCATTTCTGACATCAGCTGGAGTTCCGGTTCAGGGACACTGATTCCTCTAATATTTGTTTAAAAAAAATACCAGTAGGCATTACAGCCGTTTAACTTTTACGCTGCAGTGAGTACTAGTGTAATTTATTTTCTAATGCTGTTAATACTCCAGATGTTTAAACAAGACAGATATAATTGTTTTATTGTTAAAGGAAATGTTTGAATTGCCTTTCAGAATGACACGAATTAAAGTGTCCACTTCTTAACTCAGAGTACAAAGCAAATAGAGAAAAGAAATTAATCTTTTTCCTGAGAAAAGCCTAGCAATGTAGATGATCAATGTGCCCAAAGCAAAAAACTGAGTGAACTGACCAGCAGGTCAGTGCGGGGACTTTTCCTTACTGGTAGGAAGTGCCAAAGAAGCCCAACTGTCCACAACGAATTCTTGGGAGAGGACATGCAGCACTTGCCATCAAACTGTTGGGCAACCATGGAAAAATAAGCGAGCAGAGCAAATAGCGCATAAAATATTACAAACCTGGCTCAGCCTCATGTCCTCTGAGTCCCCACAGCTTCTCTGGCTAGCACAAAAAGCAAGGAAGAGCAAAGCTTTCTTTGAGGGTATCTGGTTTCCAAGCCAGATGCCCTACTAACACCTGATCTTTGCTTAAAGGGCAGGTCCCAGGTCCGGGGGAGCCAGGCGAATACCCCAGGCAGTGCAAAGAGAAAGCTCTCCACTGGGACAAAGCAGCCAGACTTGGGACCCTTACACCTCTGGAAGCGGCAGCAAAGCTCATGGGGGCAGCATTTACCACCGGCTGGCCCCTTGCCTTTCCAGCACGTGCATCCTTCCATGTGATAAATCCAGCCAGGCAATTAGTGCTCCTCTAGGGAAAAACAGCTTACAGCACATTGCAGGAAATGTGCTGCCTGGAGCTGCCGTTGCCCAGGCACATCGTCTGGGTCTGCAGGTTACGACTACGCTAGCTTCAGAAACCCTGCAACTTTGCCTGGACTCGGTAAGAGGAGTTTTTGCAAGTTGGTGCACTGAGTAGGGCACACAGCTCCTGTTCCTCACCTACCAGACTCAGGACACCTGTAAGAGGTCAATTTGAGCCACAGGACTTCAACAGCTCCTGCAGCAAGGTTGACAAGGTTCCTATGCCATTCCCTCACTGCAGCTGTAACAGGGCCCAGCTGGGTTATTTAGGAAGACTTCAGGGCTTAATATTATCCCCTTACTACAAATTGAGTCATATTTGGAGCATCAACCACATATGGTTACATAAATCTACAGCCATTTCTCAGTCCAACATGACTACACTAAAATACACTATAAAAATACGTTTTAATCAGATTGACAGTGGTAATAGATTCTACAAAGGTTTGTTGGTGGTCGTTGTTTTTAATCCTAATTTAAAGAACCCAAACTGATGTCAAGCAGAAGTATGAGAATAAAGCAGTACAAGATCTAACTTTATGTGAAATATTCTTTGTGGGACACCAAACAGTTGTAAAATCTTAGTTCCCAGTTTAGCCTTGGACTTGCATTTAATCTTGAACAAGGCACTAAATAGTTCTTATTCCCTAGTGATTAAATAATGGCAATCATTTGTGTAAAAAGGCTGATGAATCATCTACATATAAACTTTATTTCTAGTAATAATAAAACATCCACCCATCCCTTCCTCTTTTTCTGCATCCTGTAACGTTCCTCTGCTCCTTCATCCCGTTGTCTCCACAGGACTCACAATACTTTGGTATTTAAGACTAGGGGTGAAGAATGACCTCCTTCCCACCAGTTCTCCAATAACTCCTACTACAAAAGAATTACGGTGAGAGTTTTGAAAGGTATATGTATAGAAGGTATTTACCCATCTTTAAATTTTAAAAGTAACTCTTACATCCTTCTTTTTTCCTTTCCCAGGTTGGAAACACAGTCTCTTTCTAGCCAGAAAGCTGGTGAGTCTTTGATTTCAGATAAACTTTTTAATTCAATGATAAATTCAAACCCATCAAGATTTTCTGCTGAAAATATTTCTTCCCATTGCTGTTAGTTTTATAACAACAGGATTGGGTTGTATCAGATTTTTGCTTGACATCTGTTAATGCTAGAACTGAAAGAAGAATCAGCTCTGTGTCTCTAGAGGACATGTTGCATTTAACCACAGAAAATGTTGAGGTTATCATTTGTCAAACTTGTCCAACAATGAACAGTGTGTAGAGAAATGAAAAAGATGATCTTTGGCAACTACAGGTATGGAAATGATTGGGCATACAACTAAGATGTGATCTTTGTTTGGTTTACGTTTTTCTCAGACAAGGTTGAGGAAAAAGGATATGCTACCTTTAACACATAAGTGAAACAAGAAACTCCCTTAAAGATGTCATTTGTAGAGGTGTCGAATATCACTTAAGCTCAAGCACACATCATTCTGGATTAAACCAGAGGGATTTGGTGTATTTGTTCACACCGCTTTGTAGTTTTAGAGAAAATGTAAGCGTGATGCCTAAGCTAGCAATGTGATGGCAAGTCCCAATTCTTCATTTTTTCTGATAACAAAAAAGCATCTGACTCTTCTCATTGGAATTCCTCAAACCTTGCTAAATCTTTGTCTGAGACGGATCTTAAAACATTTCACTTTGAAAAGCAAAATTTATCCAGTTAGTAAAAGAGGATTTGTATGAAAACATTCATGCAAGTTTAAACAGAGCTATCACTGCTACTTCTCATACACCACAGTCTGTTATAGCTCTGTAACAGTCAGTGCAGAACCTCAGGAAAGGAGCATCAACCTCCATTCACATTTCTATCGATACAAAACCACTAATACCAGACCACTTGCCTTTTTTTTTTTTTTTTTTTTCCAGAATTCTTCAGTGCTGTAAGTATTTATAACAGATTTGCTCAAACCTTCAAGGAGACCAAACACAAAGATAGAATCATGGCAATCACTGCCTTGGAAAGCTCCAAGCAAAACACCTTCTGAGCTTTAAGGGGAGGGACATGCTCATAGATGCAAAATCTTCATGGCTAAGTTTTGGCACAGGCTGGGAGATGCTTCATGATGGATAAAGCCATTCAGAATCCTAGTGAGATTTTATCTAATAGATCTATCTCAAACAGCAGCTATTCCCAGTTTTTTAACTTTGATACGTGCCAACCTTCCTTCCCTGTGGTATCCTTGCTTATTACAGCCTACACAGTGGTTACAACAGTGGGGCTTTTTGGAAATCTTTGCCTCATTGTTATAATAAAGAGACAGAAAGAAGTTCAAAATGTTACAAACATTTTGATTGCCAACCTCTCTTTATCAGATGTCTTGATCTGCATCATGTGTATTCCCGTCACAGTTGCATATACTTTAATGGACTACTGGATATTTGGGGAAGCTGTGTGTAAAATAAGCTCCTTCGTACAAAGTATATCTGTCACAGTCTCCATTTTCTCACTTGTCCTGATTGCTATCGAGAGATACCAGTTAATTGTGAATCCACGTGGCTGGAAGCCTAATATTTCACATGCCTACTGGGGAATCATTTTCATCTGGTTTCTTTCCCTTGTAATATCCATTCCTTTTTTAATATTTCACCAATTAACTGATGAACCCTTCAAGCATCTATCTTTCCATAGTGACTTCTATAAGAACAAAGCGGTGTGCATCGAAGCCTGGCCCTCTGTTACAGAACGACTGATTTTCACCACTAGTCTGCTGGTTTTCCAGTACTGCTTGCCCCTGGGGTTTATTTTTATCTGCTATCTCAAGATTTTTGTATGCCTCCGGAGGAGACACAGTAAAATAGATAGGATGAGAGAGAATGAGAGCAGACTGAGTGAAAACAAAAGGATTAATATGATCTTGATATCAATTGTTGTGACCTTTGCAGCTTGCTGGTTGCCTCTCAATATATTCAATGTTGTTTTTGACTGGAACTATGAGGCACTGATGAGCTGCAATCATAATTTAGCATTTACACTGTGCCACCTTGTGGCCATGATCTCAACGTGTATCAATCCCATCTTTTATGGGTTTCTCAACAAGAATTTTCAGAAGGATTTGATAGTATTAGTTCACCGCTGCAGATGCTCAACATCACAAGAGGAATATGAAAACATTGCCCTTTCAAATCTGCACACTGATGTATCTAAGGGATCCCTGAAATTAAACACTCCCCCTGTGGATATCTAAAATAATCCAGCAGCAGTTTCCAAAATTTTGTATTTTGTTGCAGATGACCTTTTTCTATAGGTCTTGATCCTGTTACCACTGAAGTTAAAGGTGGTTTTTGCCATTTAATTCAGCAAAACTGGGATTACGCTCCCAAAGGCATACTGTTAGCAGGTACTTTATGATATCATTAATGCTTAAAAAAAAAAAAAAGAAGAAAAAAAGAAAAAAAAAAAGCCCGCACTTCCATGAGTCTTAAAGATCAATAATAAGGAATTATCAACAGTATTAACATCTTACTTTTTAATCCACAATTTCCAGGTCACTGACATACTACCTTAGACCCACTGATGATGATCCCTAAGCCTCCACCAATATCTTCCTTTCAACCACCACACAGTTTACTTGGGGTTGATACCAGTTCAGACTAGAAATTGAACCTGAACACGAGAAAAGGCTAGAGTTGGATTTTTTTTTGTTAAATGAGCACTAATACAGGCCCCATTTGATGTTCAGCAAATTCACCTCAGATAGCTGCTGTTCAAGATGAGATACGTACTTAGCATTTCTCCTAAAAGCATTGTATTCTCCTCCAAACCACCAGAAGAGATCATTGCTTTTTCTGTTATCATCATCACCGGCCTTTAAAACAGACCTTTTAGGATCTCCATTATGAAACAGACATGCTATGAATTCAGAGTAACTCATTTGTTTCTTCTACTTATTCAGGTTATGGGTTTTTCTTTGAATAGAAAATTAGTTTTGTGCTTTAATTTCAAAAGTATCTTTTCCCACATCTCTGCACTAGCAAGAGATCGCACTTGAGGCAAATGCGGTTGTTTCTGTTTGGCCATGTTTGAAAACAGCTTCTCCTGTAATGCAGTGCATGGAAGTCCAAAGATGTAGCATTGAATACAACTTCTCTCCAACGAAAACATATTAAAAATCATTTTCCAGTTTGGTCATAAAAGTTAAACAAACATCCTAGAAGTCAACTTGCTTTCTCTCGTCCAAGTCATATAAATGTAATTGTCTGCATTGCTAAAGCCCTTTTCTCTTCTGAGTTTAAAAACAAAAAGCCTTGTTTTAACATTTGTGTGTAAAATTCCTTGCAATTTATTCCTTAACTTGAAAAATTTACTTAAGCAAAAAGAATTAATGTTCAGATTAAAATCAGATCCTTGATGTTTCAGCTACGACAAAACTTACCTTAAGGATACAGAATTCCCTTGGATAGGGACCAGCCTTTTCTGTATTCATAGAGTCCTTAAAAGATTCAGTCAGGTCATAGTTCCCTTGTTCTGCTTCTACATTAGTGCAGTCTGTCAGCATCACAGTACTCATCAGAGGAACTGTGAGAAGAGCCTCACAAGCTCTTACAAAAATGCTGGATTGGCAAGTGCTTCCTGATTCCTGCTGAGCAAGAAGACCTCACTGAAACCTATTAGGGCCTGATCCCACTGAAGTCCTGAGCCAGTGGTACTCACAAGAGTCAGAGTGAAAGAACTAGTGACAAGGTAATCAAGTATTTGAGTTACAAGTATGAATTAGTTTTGGAATAAAATAGCATGTTTTTTCTAATCAGATTAAATATAATGCATGTGAAGTAGAGTGCATTAATACACAGCTTAAACACCTGCTTTGTGTGTTACAGAAAGAAAACCAGGAGACAGCTACAGACCTCGTAACAATGATGATCTGACTATTAAGTGTACCTTAGTATTAATTATTTCCATTAACTCCAGCCCTCAGTCAGTTAAATCACTGGGCTCCCTTTACTGCTGATGCCCACCATCTGCTTGCCCAGCGCAACAGGCGTTTAAGCAAGCAGCAGGCAGCGCCTCGCAGCCAGCGCCGCTGCTGACACGCCGTGCGCAAACAGCGCGCCTGCTGCGTGCTCCTGGTGATGGGGACGTGATGGAGTTTGTTCCCTGCTACACAGGGTGGGACTTCAGGGTAAAGTAATTACCTCCGTGCCACTTGCTTAACTGAGAGCAAATGTGATTCAGGAATTTAAATTCTCTTGGAGACTCCAGTGCCCTACAGAAAGCCATCTGATATAGTCAGATCGCTCGCTGAACAGAGCGCTGCAACAAGTTACGGCAGCACAGCCGCTAGAAGCTGGGTTACCAGCCAGCTTGCTCTGAATTTGGGACACCAGTCTCTGTCTACCACAGTCTCTCTCATACTTGAGCACTGTTTACAGCTTCAGGACCCGTGATTAAAACAATTCACAAGCACATGACGTTCACGATATACTCCAATTCATCAGTATTTGACACGAAAGTTAAGATCACTCTGCTCTCCTTGTGGCAAACAGCTCAGACAGGATTTAGTGTTTGAATGAGGCCCAGCTGAGATTCCCGTGCCTGAACTTGGCCTAAGTGGCTCCCATACCAGTGCTGCCATCCCACCGACACGCTCAAGTCTGCTTAGATTTACAGTAAAGGTGTTTTTAGTTTCAGGCCCAAAAATGGTTTAAATACAGCCACGGAATAAACGCTACTCTAAATTATATGGTCAGAAGGCCAGCAGAACCTCTTGTGACCTCAAGGCCAGGAGTGCTGCTGGGTGGCCTCCCCTCACTGTCTCTCTGTAAGTGCTTAGGCAGTGCATTTCTGTGACATGAAATGGTTAGTGAAAAAAAAGGTTACCATCGCTTTTTGTGACATCACTTGTCTATTCCTGACATCCTGATCGGAGTTTAAGCAATCAATTTTTCCAGTCTGATTCTTGGCATAAGAGGGTTCTTCGTTACCAGGTGGAAGCTCTCTGAGCAGCGAGCCTGCTTCACAATCCAACGCGAATAATAACACTTGTGCCTTGATTTCTTGTCATTTCTTCCTTACACTGTCATTTGACTCAAGTGCTGATACTCCATGTTTGTTCTGAGCTTTCAGTTATCAAGTATCTCTTCTCTTAATGCTGTACTTTTAAAATTCACGGCTAAATGAACCGAGTACCATCACTGCGTGAAGACGTCACCCTCCATGCTGTACGTTCTCTTATTACATCCACTCACTTTATATGCAGTCTGATTTCTAATTTCCAGACAAATCAATGGGAGCGAATTGACTTTAATAGGAATAAGATCAGACAAAAAGTTACTTATTTTTAATACATAAGCATTATGGACTCCAATGTGACGTGTGACAGTGACACATGTACTGTGCAATATGAAATACTTAAAATGGCTCAAGTCACAATGTTGAAATGGCAAATGTTGCCCCGTACTAGGGAATGGTGAAAAAAAAATTTTCCCTTATGTTATTGGTATAAAGAGTCGATACCGTTTTAACAACCTTGCTCACCAGAATGTTGTTACTTGATGTAATCTAGTGGAGCTCTGAGAGCTTCCTCGGGGGAGCAGAAACATGGAAATGAATATAGGAAGCTAGACGGGGGTACCTGAACTCTCAAATGCTCTCATAATGTACAAACAAATTCTTAGCAGTGATGTTTAAAAAAAAAAAAAAACTTGCATCAGAGCTTCGTTCAAGTGGTTCGGTCAGGTAGACCATAACCATATATTTATAAACATCCTTGTAAATGAATATATCCTTATGTGTATTTGTATTTTATGGTTGATTGGTTTAACTGTAAGCACATGTAACTAGAGTTAGATACGTGGAAAATGACGTTTATTGTGAAAATGATTCTGTAGAACAGAGAGCTCAGTTGATTATCGATTGTGATTGTGTATGTATGCAGTGCCAATGATGTGTTATTTAAATACATTGATTCCTCCTGTCTACTGACAAATAAATATTACCCTGTATAAAACTGCTGCATTACCCAGCTGGTAAATATTATTGCTTATAATATTACTAGAACACTTCTTATGCAAACAGTTCTGGAAACTGCTTTAGCATTTCATATGTTCACTTGTTATATAAACAGAGATCAGTGAAAAATGAGGTACACTTGCTGTTTCCAGACGAGAAAAGGACTTAAAAGCACTTTAAATTCTTAGTGCTCTAAACGCTTAGCTAAAAATGATGCAAACACGCAAACAGCATTCTCAGGGCTCATGGTGCTGACAGCCCTTCTGGTGAAGAAGGGCAGAGTCATAAACCTGGGAGGCTTCAAGAGAATTCATGCCTCAAGGGCAGAACAACTTTTTACTACGGTACCTTATGATTTGTACTGAAATATGACCAATGCGTTTGGAATACTGTTTTACCAGACGTTTCACAGCTACATTAAATAACGTTTGCAATTTGTCAGAGTGGAAGTTTCTCTCCAGCAGATCAGGAAGTTTTATCTGCAGAACAAATACTGAGAGAACTTTTCGGAGTGCTGTATTGCAGCCCAATTAGTACATATTTGTTAAAACACAGTGGTAGAGGCCAGTTCTATAATTCATTCATCTCCACACACGGGAAAAAATCTTTTGCTTTTTCGTGTTTAAGCCAAAATCTTCACACCACATTTCCCTGCATTATCACTATTTATTTCCAGTTATGATAGAAACTCCCAGCGTGCAACAACGGCACATGTTACTGGGACCGATTCTTGACAAATTCTTGAAAATTATATATAAATAAAGCAGAACTAACCTCAGAGCAAGAAAGAGATGGCATAATTGAGACAGGACATGCTGTTGGTGGATGTATGGAGAAGATCGGGTAACAAAGAGTTCAGGGAGCTTCAGAAGTGCCAGAGGAGCTCTGATAGAGAAAGATGGACAAGCAGAAATAGTTGCGCTTGTCAGCAGAACTCAATATGACTTCTATTTTGTGTGAAGTATTTATTAGACTCGGTACCAAAATGTTTCATAGAATATAGAAAATAACCGCATCAGAGAGACACTAAACCAAATACAGCACATCCCCCAAAGGGGAAGGGCAAGCTCAGGCATGAGCCTGCTGCCAAGGAAATATTTTAAAACATTATTTTTAATAGTATTCTCACAGTAGAGCTAATCTATAACAAAGCTCTGAGTAACCTCACAACAAAAGGTCAGATGGACTGCGGATGTACTCAGAGGAACCTCAGACTCCACAGATGTCAAACGACACTGTCCTTTCAATTCTATGCTAATAACACACTTAAAAATGCTCCACAATGACAACCTTAGAATTATCTTGTCTACTGTTGCTCGATTTTAAACAAGGTTCCTTTGGCATATAGCTTGGTTTTCATGAAAATGCACTGACTGATGTCTTTTATTTCATTTTATAGGCTTCTCTATTAGTCACAGGCTATTTACATAATGTGATGGAAGTGGCACCTGTGTGGAGCTATTCCCTATGCAGAATTCATTTCACCCTCATACCTAGTGAGGAAAACTTGCTGCTTCATGTAGATGCTCAGGCTATAGCAGCTACTGGGAACTTGAATTAGTTCTTCCAACCAAGAACAGCTGCTACAGGAAGAAGTTCTCAAAGTTTGGGGTCCCACTATATAGAATTGCTTACACAAGACTGCCAGCTCATTTCAGACTGGAAACATCTGCAATGTTTATCTCCACAAAGGAAACAGGTGCCGGAGGGGTCTTGGAGGGGCACAGACTTCCCAGGCACACACCACACTCCTGCCTGCTGCACTGCCTCCCACTGCCACAGACGCCCGGGCCACAGCTACTCAGGTTGTCCCAGCACATTCAGATCGTTCTCCCTAGTCACCAATACAGGCTAACAGACCTATCCATTAACAGGCAACAAAAGACTGCTAGGGGGCTAAAATCATTTGGGTGGTATAGGTGTATCAGATGGTCCCATGCTTTAGATTCTGCCTGGAAGCCATCTCAAGACTTACCATCACTACCACTAGTAAAAACCATGCCATGACTGTGTGTGTGATCGTATTGCTATGTTTTCTCAAGTAGTTGACCAACGGAGGCCACTTAATCCACATGAGATTGTTGCATTGGAGGGGGGTTGTTTGTTTTTATAAACGCAACCGCTGCTTTCTTACTCATGAGAAGTGAATCTAGGCAAAAATAAAATTCAAGAATTTTGGTGTGAATCAAAACAAGAAAAGAGATCCCAGAACAGTCCTCCTACTCTCTTTGGTCTCTGCAAAGCCAACTGTAACAGTCTGTCCCATTCTTCTAAAATCCTCCTTAAAATGATTTAGCTGCCATCCCCTCCCCTTTCAAGCAACTCTGCAGGAACCAACCACCTTGCAGGCCTTACCTCTTCCTGCTGCCTCTCCGATGGATTCCACTATGAAAGGAGCTCTCTTCGGCTGCAGAAACGAATGCTAAACTGCCCAGATTTTGAGAAGGGTCTTGTGGGAATAACGGGGTAGAACAGGGCTAAACCAAATACATACAGGAGCTCAGACCCAGAAACAGTCTGCAAGAAAACAAAGATACGGGTTACAAGTGTCAAGAGTAACAGCATGGAAATATACACACACATTTAATTCAATACACTGTGGCAACTATCTGGGCTTTCAGTGCAAAAATGCTGTTTGGGCATCATTATCTTCAGAGAACATTTTTATAAAGATAAAAAAGCAAGGGACTATTTCATATTTAACTCACACGAGGGGGGAAATCCACACGTACACTGGAGTCGTGCCTGGAGAGGTACGGAATAGGGGCTCTCCTTGCAGGAGCTCAAGGCCACCAGGAATCTGAGATGTCAGCAGGGGACCCCAGGACTCCTCATGCACAACTTGGCTCTCCCAGCAAAGAGCCCGAGGCCACGGACTCCCCAGAGAATACCCCTGAGCACAGGCTTTACGGCAGGACTTGTACTTGACATTTGCACTGGGGGTCTCCAAGTTTATTTTGTTTTGAGGAATTTCAACACGAAGGTCAGAGGGACCTCACCACACCCACGGGACAAAACTTTGGGAGGATAATTAGTCCAACAGTCCCTTTGAAGGTACCCAGGCCTGATACCCCACTGTTTGTGCAGAATAGCTCCTATGAGTCAACCTGGCAAGGCTGTCAGCAGGCCTGATATCCCATCCAGTACACATTTACATTTTTGCATTTCAGATGGCTTGAAGTGTCTTATTACTTCCAGCTTATTATTCAGAGATCTTTCTGACAGTGCGAGCAGGTCAAGTTGTCACTCCCACCCAATGTGCCGTGCTGCTTGGGAAGCAGGCTTACATACCTCCTCCTTGGGACTCACAGAGCTCATTTAAACCAACACCGAAGATCTTGAAATCACAGCCTAGGCTTTCTCCTGAAATCGGCTCCCATTAGGATGAGTCCTGCAGGCGCCGTCTGTCTCCAGCTCTTTGTTCGAGGGAAGCGCCGGGTCGTGGGGCTCGCTCCAGAGCAGAGAAGTGCTTTCACTGGCCGGGCTGGGAGGAATCGTGGAATATGTCACACTCCAGCAGCTCTGAATGCTGAAACCTGGGTTAGTGACCGTAAACGTTATTCTAAGACGGCATTCTCCAGAGGCATCCATAACCTTTGAGCAGTTCAGAAGCTCCTGCCAACCACCCTTGTCAGGCAGAAAGCCCCCAAAATGAAGCACACCAAGTTATAACCATATTTTCAAGGACTCTTTATTAGGTAAAACCACCTAAAACTTGGCCTGCGTTTAGGTGTGCACACAAAACCACAGGCACATTACATCTAATTGTCTGTCTGTACTGCAGTTGAAATATCTGATGTCTTGTGCTGAGTAGGGACGCAAGGCTACTGGCTTCTAGTTAAAAACTAAGTCGGACCCCTAAAAAGTTGGCCACAGAATTAGTATTGAATCCAAAAGCAAAATCTGAGTTGACTGAAAGGTCATCAAACATAGGGAGATAATTACTGGTTGATGTTCCAGGAAACCCAGGCTCTGACACTAAATTAAGAAAAAAAAAAGCAGCACTGGAAGCCTTTGATGAACGTTAACAAAAAGATTCTTTCTTTCCCATCCCCACCACGCAAACAGACGAAGCATGGAGATACTGAGGGCATTATACAAGAAAACACCAAGAATCGTGTAAGCCTGAGCATCCTGTTAAACTTCAAGTCTTTTTTTCACTGACATACAGAACAAATCAAATATTTCAAAGTGAAAAGTCTTTTTATTTATTTTTTGTTAGTATGATTTACTTTGCTGACTAATCTGACTGTAAAACTTACAGAGTTGATTAGCTTTTTCTCATGAGGATTTGGGTCCTTGCCTCATTCCGAAATGACAATTTACAACGTGCTAAGATTCGAGGGGTGCTCAAGTTTTGGGAAAAGACTTAGTGGGGTAAGTGTTAAAAAAAAAAATTCAGTATGTTTCTGCATGGAGGGAATCTGCAGCAGCTGTACAAAAAGCATTTGAAAATAGCAACAAGATTATGAACAACGAAAAATTACGAACCATCAAATTAATATAATCAAGAGTCACAGTACCTCTATTGCTAAGAAATAATAGCTACTTGCATTCTTGGAAAAGATGAAAAAAATCAACTGTTAGTTTAAGAAGGCTTTCAAAACATGCAGGACCACAGAATCGCTGAGGATGGGAAGAGACCTCTTGAGATTATCTAGTCTAACTCCCCAAGCTCAGTAAGAGTATGATTATTCTTTTTCTGAAGCATAATTATAAGTTTACCTAATTAAAACTCAACAGAAAAAAAGGCTAAAGAGCTGCAATTCCTTTCCATAACATCCAAAGGAAAATAAACGTTCTCCATCCGTTTAGCTAATTTTATCACATTTTTGATCTGCCCTTAGTTAGTGGGGAGTCTGGGAAAAACATCAACTACTACTGCTAAGCTATGGGAGAAAATTCCTGCGCCTGGATTCTGCAATTGGTGCCAAAACCTAAGTTTTAGAATGCACTTGGATCAAACTGGCTAAAATGCCAAAAGCATAAGAACGGAGAGCAGCCTGGTAGCAGGGCTGGAACAAGCCAAACTCAACAGCGCCATGGAAGAAGATCAAAAACCTCAAGCTTCCATGCCCAGGCTTTAGCTGGCACTTCAAGAAGTGAAAGACTCATTTCATTGCCTAGAGTACAGGTTTGCTTTCTTTCCAGCTGGAGAAGCAATATCAGATTCAAAGCACATACAAATCCAGGCACACGGGTTTGTGAGAAGAGCAGCAGAGAAAGCAGCACAGGTAAAAGTAGGTCTTTGGAATAGGGTAAGGAAGAACACGGTGCATGAACCTGCAGAATAGTCGTATTATTATTGTTGGCTGGGATAATCTGAAGGGTGCATGGCACAATGCTGGTTGGACTACCAGCAAAAAAGATCTGTGGTGTGGTCAGCAGACATCTTGGCAGGATCAAAGGCTTGTTTTTATATCTGTCCATTCCAATTGCAACGTTTGAAGCCAGAAATAGTGCAGGCATAGCAGGAGCACCATATGGAGAGCCCACTCCTCTCAAAGGCCGGGCGAGGGAACGGGGGTCAGGCGGTGAGCTCTGCGCAGACAATCTCATTTCAACGCTGAGCGCTCGCTTGGGCGCTGCACCGAGGCTTCGGCTTTTAGAGCAAACACAATGCTAATCTGATTGTGCTAAAGGTGGCACACAGCAATACCTGCCTCAGGGAACAGCTCGATTGCTTTAAAGGTAAAACAAAGTCAGTATAAAAGGTTGACACACATTCCTTAAGATCAGATTTGACAGCCATCCTCCATACGTATTTAATACAAAACGTAGATGCCAGTAAATCACAGAACCTCTGGATTCTCATCATCTAAGGAAGGTCTTCTGGTCTTTTTTCCTGTCTCTCTACCATGTACCTTCGGCCAGGTAGCCAGAATGGGCTCCCCAGAGGGGTTTTTGGTTTTCTCAGAAAATTCTGCAGCATGAACTGGGGTGGAGAAAAGGCAGGTGGGGCTGGTGCAAAAAGGCAGCTGGAGAGGGGCCGGAGAAGAGCAGGGCTGCAGAGAGGCAGGAGCATCCTTGCAGCGGTGCTGGGCAGAGGGTGTGTGTCCCGGTGCGAGGGCTGGCCAGGCAGGGACGGGTCCTGGAAGCAGCAGCAGCCTGCATCACCCGGCCAGCAGCATGGGCGTGACAGCACCCGAGCAAACAGCCGCCATAAGGACAGCAGGAGAGGTTTCCCCCACACCTCCCATCCGGGTGAGCAGGCTGACCTTGGGCACGGAAATGTCACGGACGCATCGGAGCCCTTTCCTGGTAATTCGTCCGGACATCATCGCTCCTGCAGGCTGCGCCCCAGGACAGGCAGTACCTGCTTATCAGAAACTGGGGCTGACGTGCCTGGGCTGTTCTGAACCACAGATGGCTTAGAATGAACCTCACATGGAAAAGGAGCTCAGGGAACGTGGCCCCTGAACACAACCCCACCTGCCCTCCCTGCAGACCCAAGCTGATATTTATGGCAGTCTCCACATTTCCTCCACAAGTTACACCAGAGCTGCAGGATTTATTTGCTCGTCTACTTTTTTCTCCTTGTTAGTTGCATGACATCCTCTGCCTGACCCTCACCAGCAGCACAGCGTGCCCTTCAGAGCCCAAATGCACATCCTGAGGACTGGCTGCCCCAGGCACAGGGAGCTGGAAACAGCTCCCAACTGGCAAAGCTGGTGGAAAACCCAGTGCTCGTGAGTCCCCCACATCCAAAGTCGCCCACATACCAGTGTCAGCTTTAGGTGGCACTAAAAATAAAACAACAGCCTACCTAAACATATAAATTTCTACATAAATTGCTGAATTTATAGTTAATAGACTTCTGAGGATTTTTGGTGGACAGAACACATTTCAAAGCAGGTGATTAGGGATGTATAAAAATATCCTTTTTACTGTTCAGCATTTAGATTAACATACTGACTAGTTTTAACATCTCAGCAGCCATCCTCCTGCAAAAACAAACACTTTCAGTCCCAGTATAAAAGCCTTGAAAGGCCAAGTATTCACAGGTGGGATGACAGATGCAGAGGTTATTTCCTTCATATAGCAACAAACCACCTTATACCCCCTCAGCCGTAGGGAAGACAGAAATCTGCCCTAGGTAGCACTCACCAGCACACTGAGCACACCATAAATGAACCACTTGGCTTGTAGGATCAAAGGTAGGAAACGGGTCATTCTCTGGGGCTGTTAGGGATAGAAAAAGGTTTTAACCCAGGCTGAGTTCCTGAAATACACATAGGAAATGGATCACTCCTGTTTTAAAGCTCTTAACCTTAAAACCCATCACCTCATGGCCACTTCTAGCTCCACCAGGGCAGACAGCCTTCCAGAGCTCCTCTTGCTCTGCCTGGATTCTCAGTTTCCCTCTGCCACCTCCTCCTCTCCACCACTCCCTTGCTGGGAACGAGCAAAGATGAAGCTTCTCACCATATTTGGCAAGAACACCTACATGATGCAACTGCCCAGAACCAGGACTTAACAACCATAATTCACGTTTACCAAATCAGGACAATGCAAATTAAGATTTGGGGGAAGCAGGGAGGGCAACATTTAGGGACTTTCAGCAGCTGGAGTCTCTAGGTCAAACAAGTTGTTTCCATTCACTTAGGTAATTTTTAATTAAAAAAAAAAACAACAGCTACAAAGCAATGGAAATCAAAGGCCAGACTTTGGCACCATTAAGAAACCCAAAGGATTTTACCACCCTAATCCTCAAGTCTTGGGCTACCAAATACCCGAGGTTTCACCAGACTCATCCTTTGCCTTCCCAGGACTTTTGTCTGGGTAGAATTGGAGATTTTGTCCATCTGTCTGCACTTCCCAGTGGGGATGCTCAGATCTCTTCCGGGAAGGGTCAGGCTGACCACGTGTGCTGTAAACCAACTGCACCTGCACAACAAATCCAACTCTGGAGCCCAGCAGTTTTACTGCTCAAGCACAGGCCATCTGCTTTCCACAGCACACCTGACACAAGAGAAAAACTGGTGTCAGCTTTAGGATATGACAACAACCAAGTGCTACACTTAGTAAAGAGTGACTTGAAACCAGAATGAAAAAGGTGCTGCGTTCCCGCCCCCAGTCTCTGATTTAGGTAGTTCAGCAGGAGTTTACAGTCTGGACAGATTAAACAACTCGCACAGAAGACGCTCAAGCTTTCAGGTTTACACTATGAAGAACTTTAGATTGTGATAGCCTGTGCTTCTGGCATGCTGAGGACTCCAGAAGTTATAATTTGTCAAGCATACAGGAGGAGTTAGTCCCAGGAGCAGCAATAACCCCAGGTGAGGCGCTGATCACGACAGGGACATAACCAACCTCGGGGAGTTGAATAGGTGCCGGGCCTGGATTCGCATCACTCTCTTGGAGCCAAATTCAAGTCTGCTTTTCCTCGTCTACTGTTTATTCCACGTAAGTGCCAAATGACATTAACATGAAGGCTCCCTGAAATTCCATCTCAGTAACATTTAAAAACACGCTATTGATTTGTGTCTGTCTTGTGTCAAGACTTGTCAGCAAGCTGCTGTGAAGGACACGTGAGGAGAGCAGGGCACTCTTCAGAGACGCTCAGCAGCTAACTGCAGCTCCCAGAGGGATCCACACACTTCGGTAATCAAGATGATTCCATTTTCCCAAGCCAGATGGCTGATTGATCTGATATTATAGAGCACATGGTCAGACTAAAATGTTTTTTCACACTCCATTACGCAGTCTACTTCCAAGTCTAGTTAAACGTCTTCAGATCCTCTGGAGAATTGAAAAAAAAAAAAACAAAACGAGAAAAATAACAAAAATACATTACTCTCAAAATTGTCATAAGATACAGTTACGGCAATAGCATTGTTAAAAAACTAAGTCTTGATCCTTCTTAGGGAAATCAACGCAACATACAACTTTTCCTAGGAAGTATTTTGCTATTGGAATACTTCCAAAAATTTTGGATGTCACAAGGAATGGGCATTTGCAGGACAACTGCCTCATTTTACCAATAATGAAAGGCCAGGACAAGCTCAGCTCTAGACACCTGCCCAGGTCTGCTTGCTCTGCTTTGATTCTCAGAGCAGCAGCCCGTGGTCCTCAGGGCAGCCTGGAGGACCAGCAGTCTTGTTACTGGGAGCACTGCAACCCACACCACTCAGTTTGCCCATTTACCACACCTTATACTGACACTACTATAAAATACAGTGAAAGTCTTCAGACACCCTGTTATCAAGGAGTTTATGCAGCTGCATTTAGACAAAAACCCCAAACAATCCAAGCCTGCAGAGCTTTGAGCATGAGCTGCCACGCTCACCACTCCGCTAGTCAATCTGCAGTGGCTGCGTGTATTTTCTCCTTGGAGCCTCTGTGTAAATATGCAGAGCCTGGATTTATGAAACAATCCTTTTTCTTCTTTGCTCAGTTTTGAAAAGAAGGAAGAAAAATAACCAAGACTCTTTCCCTGTCTCACCCTTTTATTATATTGACATTTTGTCTTTTCTTTTCTTCCATCTCTGGAGACCAGGGTTAAAGTTTCAACTCAGCCACAAGTACAGTGCTTGATGGAATTGTTTCAATGCCTAATAATTATTTGTCCACACCATAAAACTATTATCTCCCAATCTGTCGTCATTCACCTTTACTGTTTGGCCAAGGCAGCAGGTTGCATTGGTCATACCTGAAGTACATGCTGGGCGGGTTAGAAAACACGGGAACTGCCTGCATGAAGCAGACCTTCGGCTAGGAGTACTGCTTGCTTTCCTGGAAGGAAAAAAAAAAAAAAAGGGACCAATTCAACACAAACATTAAGAGGAGTGATTACTTTATTGACATATTTCCTCCCAGCAGTTTATGGGTGCAAACTATTTTTTGCATTGAAGAAAAATCAAGGTCATATTATGCTTAGATTGTATCTAATTAATTTTTCATATTAGAAACATTTTCAATGCCAGATGGCTGATTTGTGGTCATTTAGAAACCAGAAGGCATCAGTCAGGAAAAGAAAAAAGCCCTCAACTTTGTTCACTGAACAACCTTTTTACCTTGCTAGTCAAATTATATTACATACTTTTGAGCAGGGAAGTCATTTAAGAGAAGCATGAACCTTTATGATTTTAATGCATCCATTTCCCTAACCTTTAGAATTATTCTTTCCCACTCAAGCCAAGACTCTCCCGGGTAAAATTCCCGAGCACAAAAATACTGACCTCTGCGCTACCTTTCGCTAGGAAGAAAGATAGCAAAAGATCTTTGGGTCACTGTTATCATCATCCCACTTGGTGACACTGAGAGAGATGCACAGGGAAACCTGGAGTCTGGCTCTCCTGTGGCTCCCGTTGTCGCCTTCAGGGTACAGTTTGCTAACTGGCAAACCAGGAGCGTCCCCTGGGGACAGCGGAGCAAGGACAGAGCTGCTGCAGCCCACACAGCAGCAACCAGACTCCAGTTTGTCAGTGCTGGGGCAGAGAGGAGCAAAGCGCCCAGCTCCCTCCTGTCCAGGTGAAGCCCAGGCTTGCACAAGCAGTGCAGAGGCTCTTCTGTCCTGCTTATGCCAGGCTACCTGCTGCTTAACATTTGCCAGAACATCATTGGGAAAGGAAAAAAAAGCGCTCCTTAATTATAGCCCTTCTGTCGTTCGACTCAGGGGTTTTATTAAAAGGGAGAAAGCACAGAGAGCAGCTAATCAGCTGCTCCAAACAAATGAAGTTCTGGAGATTGATTTTTCAAGTGATTAGCGGTGCAAACACGCGTTTTTCACAACTCAAAACCTTCGCATTTTCCTCCAACAGCTACTTTTATTAACCAAGAAAGGATCAGAAAAGGACAGTTAACAGCCTCAGATACAAATGGTTTTACCACCAGAGCACACAGATTTAAAAACCTATTTTGCAGCTTTGTTTTCCTAGTCCCAACAGCTCCACAGGTTCCATGCGCAGCTTTAATTAGAAGCCAGAGCCGCTGCTGTACCTTTGCACATACAATTCTTGCATGACAAAACATCCCTTGCTGGACAAAATGCCATTGAGCTTCGCACAAGCCATTCACTGTCTTCAGCAGCATCTTAGCACCGCTGCCCCTGCGCTCACGTTAGAAGCTCTAAAGACAGAGCAGAACAGCTGCCAGTGCCTTACAGGCTGAAACAGAGACTGGAGTAGCTTCGAGACAGACGATACACCCTGAAGTGAGCTAACACTAAGTTTGGTGGCATCAGGCAGCTTACGTATTTGCTGTGCTTTTTTCCATACCTGCCAGTCCCAAGAGGTATCGAGCACCTGCAGCTGGCAGCACCGCTGGGAATGGGAGCGCCGGGTGCTTGGCTCTCACGCAGTACAGCTGCAGGTAAAGCCGAGCCACGGAAATTAAGGTGAGAGAACCTGTTCGATAGATCACAACCTAGATTCAGTTCAGACATCCAAAAAAGGACAGCATTAACAAAATCATCATTGGTTTACCATTCATTGCCTGATTTTATGAAGGTGAAAGTTGTACAAGTTTCAGCAGCGACTTAATACCTTTCTGAGCAAGGGACTGGCTGGGGAACAATTTTGTTTGCATCCGCAAACAATTAACACATCTCCACTCCCTCCCTGGCTTCACACGTGCAGCTGCCAGAAGACAGACTTTTTCCTCCACGCGCTCTGTTTCACCATACCCAATATACACCCATATACTCCCCGTCCTGCCGCAGAGAAAAGGAATTCATTTCATCAGACGGATGAGAAAGTCCAACATGACCGCTTTCTGGCAGCGCGTGGCAATAGCATGTGGCCAGCTGGACCCTTGCCATACTGCAGGGAGGATTTTCATGAAATTAAATTGCCCCTAGCTCACAGTGGAGGAAGCATTTTCCACAATGAAGGAAGCACATAGAGACTGTGGATCCCTCAGTCCCCAGTAGCTGGAGGGGCAGGAAGGAGAGATGATGCTCTTGCTTCATTCTCACCAAAGCAACCTTTGCCAGATAATTCCGGGACAGGGTTTATGGCAGGTGTTAGACTCCATTCCTTTGACCTCTTACAGCTTCCAAGATGCAGCAGCAGTGTCCCTGGGAGGGAACAGAGCTCTGAATTCAGGGCACCGCTGCCACGCGAGTTGCTGCAGCGCTCCTTTCACCCACCGTGCTCTCATTACGCAGCACCACGGGGCATTCACTTACATCGGCAACGGCAGCTTCGCAGCCCTCCTGCAAGCAGGGGGACTTTGCTTCCAGCGAGATCCAGGATTTGCAATTAGTGCAGTTGTGCAGGACGCTGTTACTGAACCTGCCATTAACAACTACAGTTAACTGTTGGTGAGAGGACAGCATGAATTAAAGCACTGTCTGTACATCATACAGGTAGATAGAAACTACTGGCCGTCAAGATACCGCACGCTCTATCTCCAAACCCAGCTTTTTTGGTGCACTGCTTTTCATCCAGACCTGCGCGGTGATTAAAGCACACCAGTGGGACCAGGGTAGAGTAAGACCATATGGGTTCAAGATCTCCTTCCCTGCCCTCCAGGGTGAGGCTGTCTCATAGCAATCAGGGAATTCCTTCCACTCTCAATGGCAGGTTTGTTTTTCTTCCCCAAACTGCCAGCACAGGAAGCTCTTAGACCAAAATTTCACTCCCAAGAGAAGTTTTGTCCCGATGTGGAGCAGCTGGAAAGCCACCCACCGCTACTTTCTAAGAAGTGCTCTTTCAAAGAGAAAACTACTGGCTAACTGAGGGCTGTCACAAAACCCCACGTGCCTCAACCTCCACTGTCTGGCCCTTGGCACTGCTAGTGGAAGCAAGCACCAGCAACAGCCACACTGAACATATAGGGGACCTGAGAGTAAAGGTGGATTCCTCGTGCTTACATGGGCTCAGAGATAATCTCACCGCAGTTCTCAGTAGAATTAATTCATGCACTGTGTGCGCAGTGCTATCAAGATACGAGAAGGAATGGATTACATAAATACACATTTGTCATGGGGAGTGGAACAGCTGAGACCAATTTTCATTTTCATTTTTGCTTCTGCACTTAGATATGCTTTGCAGATATTTTCTTTCAGCAAATGATTCAATCCATCACAATTAAAGTAACACAATGTAATCTTTCCTTTAATTGTTCCCTTTCTGCCAGATATACAAGTTCAAAATACTTTCAAAATACGTTCAAAGTAACAGTTAAAATAGAAAGATTATTTTCAAAATTAGCACAAATCTCCTAATGGGTTCAGAATTACATGCTGGGAGTCTTGCAACGCATTGATTTTTGGTACTTAATTTTAAAAGATTTCCAAGGTACGCCAGCATGAATCTGAGCTGATATTTCCCAGGAAACTCTAATGGACTTGGGTATTCAAACCTCTCAGAAGATCAATCTCCTTTCTGGTGCGCTGCTGCAGCCACTCTCCTGCCCCACGTGCTCGGAGCAGCGGGGCCCAGCCGCGGCAGGGATGGATGGAGCAAGCCCTGCCTCCTCCTGGCAGCAGCCCACGGGCCCCACACCTCATCCACTTCCATGGCTCAGGAGCAAAGCAGTAGGGAAGGTCGCAAACACAAGATCAAAAGGACAAATACAGGGAAAGACGCCAAGCAGAAATGTGGACGGTGTCTATTACTTGCACAGCAGTGCTCAGGAAGAGGGAACGACCAGCCACGCTGGTCTGCATGCCCCAGCAGCTTTGCTCACTGCTAACTTGGGCAGGTTTGACCCACAACTTAAAAGCTTTTCCTGACTGTTCATAAGCTTGCACAAGTACATGTACACACAGCTAAGCCTGTCAAACGGCAAGTAAGAGCTATGCTCAGAACGTCTGCCCTCTCCTGTAACCAGGAAACGGGTGAAAAAGAGCAGTTCGACATCACCCTGGTTAATGAATGTGATTTCTTCTATCCCCTCCTTCCATCTCCTGACTTGTTTTCAACTCCCTTCCTTGCTGTACTTCCTGAATGATTGATTTCATGTCCAAGCTCCGCAACAAAGCAATGCCAGCACTGATGCTTATCAGGTGAAGAGCTGAGGACTTCCTAGCGCAAGGCAGACCGACGCTCTCAGCAGCAGCTGGGGACACCAAGCGATGGCGTGCAATGCGCACACGATGCCCAAGGAGCTGGAAAGCAGCAGCAGGTTTCCTCCCCGTGCTTCCCCAGTGCTGACAGTGGCCACCTGCTCTCGCACATGTCAGCTCAGGCTCACGCAGCACATTCTGGGAAGCAAATACACTAAATTGTCAGCGCTGCCTTAGGAAATTATGACGTGCCATCTTTGCAAGTGCTAGAGTAATTGTGCTTTCAGCGAAACTTGGCTCCCCAAATTGCAGAGCTGCTGGTAATAATTTTAACAGAAATGGCACGCGCCAGCATTGTAAGGATTCAAGCTTTCATTAGCTGTCGAAACAGGGTTTCATAGAGGCAGCACTGTTGTTTCAGGAACCCTTCCTCAATAAAGGATTCAGAGGAAACCATTACCCACACCAAGCTATAGATCTGCACGTTACACTAAAGCACTTGCCCTGCTCACCACAGCCATCCAAGAGCTCTGTAAGTACTCAGCGACGTGAAGGATGCTGAAGTAATCAGCACATTCAAACTCTTACCGGAGCAGGTATGCAGCTGCACCTGGAAAACAGCCTTAGAAAAGCAACTGGTGTAAAAGGAGTAAAAAATTCACAAGTTACACCTTTTGCAAATGCCTCAGCACATCCACCATGGAGCAAGCAGCGTGTGAGCACACATAAGCTTTCGTTGGTCAGGATGGGTGCCAAAACCAGTAACATCCTGCCTGTTAGGTGTCCCCCAGCTGAGTCTGCAGAAAAAGCAATGCTGCTTGTCCCCGCTGGGCTCGGGTATCCCTACATCGTGCTGCAGCACCCAGCACTAAGCTAGCCCAGAAGACACCAGCCGTGCCATGCCACACATGAGCATATGCTAGGGATGAGGAAAGGAGCAGGGGGACGGGGTGATAGCCCTTATCCCAAACCTCTCCCTCTCCTCCTCCTCCGCACACAGGACGATGCAGGTGAGCCAGGCTGGCAAGGCAGCAACGGGACACCGGGCAGATGGAAGTGGGGCTGCTTTCAGCACACAGCAACAGGCAGTGCCTTGCTGAGCTCAAACCACAGCTTTTGGAGTCGGTCCCCAGCCCCAACTGGTCTCAGCACAGGAGGAAGCTGACCGGTTGTGCAGTAACCCATGAGAAAACGCGGCTCCCTGCCTTCACGTAGGAGCTGAGGACCATTCTGCTCAGAACCACCGGATACAGTTATTTACAGCAGTATTGCAGAACCCAATTCCTGTGTGGCCAAACAGAGTTACTTCACATGGCTACTCTGCGCTGCAAACCTCCATAACCCTTTACTTACATACTCACAAATTAATACACCAGAACTTGTATTCTTACTTCTCATGCATACATTATTATTATTAGTCTACCCTATCTGAAGATGCTGGAGCTGAATGCAACGCATGTTTAAATCAATGAAAGATCTTTCCATCATCTTCAGCAGAATTAAATGACAATCTCGATGCCAAGATCCTATCACATTGTGATACTATTAATATTACGCGTATTAGTACGGGCAGCAAAACATAACATTATATCAAATCCCGTCTGAACAGAGTCTTATCAAAGACACGTCTGACAGAAAATACATCCTCCCAAAATAACCGCGGTATTTGCTAGTGGCACCCACGCAGTGAAGCACTGAAACTTCTCGGCTGCTTTCCAAGCTCCCAGAGCAGCGACGTCCTCCCGAGAACCCCGAGGGCTGCTCCGCTCTCCCTCCGCGCAGCCACAAGCAACACGTCCTTACTCCAGCTCTGTAAAGCTTCCCAAAATGAGCCCGGTCTTACAGGACCCACTTGGACACTTGTCCTGCTAAGTTTTGCCAAGCTAAAAGCTACGAGGTTTGGCAAGGTATTTGGGATTAAACACATTCAGCAGGTCCAACGCATCCCTGCTTTCCACACGCACTGTGACACTGGAGGCACCGCACATCAGCAACCCAGCTAGGATGTGCAAGCACGGATTTGTGAACTACAGGGAGATACCAGGCACTTGTAAACAGTAAAAATAACAAATTTAAATGTCTCTGCTGTGGCCTTGTTTTTACAGTTTAAATGCTGAGTAGCGTTCAGCTGCTCAGCTGAAGCAGGGCGCTGGTGCCACCTGCCGTTTGCTCGGGGCTGGCAGGTGAGCACCGGCAAATCAAATGACAACGTAACAAAAGAAAATGACATGATAAATTGAAATCTGGCATAAATGAAAATTCTTCAGATGCCTCGGGGTCTCCTGTGGCTGTTTAGGGATGAGAGTTTTAGACAAGATTTATTTACGTGGGAAATACCACAAGTGAATCCCTGCTGACACAGTCCTTAATGCCACCTGAAATTAGACAAAACGCCCCCCTCGAAGCAAAGGGCAGGATAAAAACAGATACACACGCCTACTTTTAGGGGACTGGGGGGGCTGGCTCCCCCTGCCAGGGGTGAGGACAGAAGGCTGTTACCTTGGGACAAGCAGCCAGGGGCCTGAGGGGCTGCAGACACAGGCGCTCACCCCGCTGGTTTTTGAGACGCCCAGTCTGAGCCCAGCCCTTACACAGAGACACCAGCTTGAGTTTGACGAGCGAGGATATCGTTTTGCTGGGGCCCAACTCACTTAAGACTCATTCACACCGTCCTTCCCAAGAGCTATTTTCCCTGACAATTGTGCTCTGCCACAAGCATTTAACCCACTGCCCAGCCAGAAGACGGGTTTCACGCCGACGCCGTGCCCCTTCCTGCAGGTACCAGCCAGCGCACGCCGAGACCGGTGCTGCACCGTGCAGAGGAGGCAGGTAGCACATCTCTGACACAGCACGGGCAATGCTGCTTTTAAATGGAGCCGCTGAGGCCAGCAGCACACGAGCAGGGTGCCTGGGGGCCATGCGGGGAGCGGCAGCTGTCGGGGAGGCACGCCGAGCACGCACAGGGAGCTCCTGCGAGAGCTAAAAACAGAGCGGGCAGCGAGAGCCAGGCGCACGCGATCCGCCCGCTGCACTTGTCGCGGCCGTCTCTGGCCGAGGCACACCACAAGTCCCTGCTCGGAGCCATTTCCCTGCCTCAAACTGCCTCCCGGGCACCCGGGGGACAAGCCAGTTGTAAGAGCAGTGCCGTGAGGGGACGTGGAACGAGGGCGTGATGAGCGCGATCCTTCGTGCTCCAGCAAGTCGCTTGCTGAGGGCAAGGCCAGGTTGAAACATTCCTCTCTGAAATGCCTTGGCTTTGGTTGGATGAAACCTGGACCCACACCCACTGGGAAGCTCTCATGAAATTCGGACACATTTTGTAGAGCTGTATCACAACACAGTCCGCAGAGGTTTGGTAGGACCCAGCTTGTGTGCACACGGTCTCTGTAGATACCAAAGTGTCCTACCTAGGGCTGGCAAACTTCCACAACGTTCCCCACTCCTCGAGTTACCTATACATAGGTCTGTATAGCTCAGACTGGCACAGCTTTAAGTTACAGTGGAAAATATATCAGATATGTCAAAACATCTGAAGTTAAACCTGAGGGAGTGGTGCCAGAAGGCATAGCTGTAAGATCATCCAACACGTGGATGCCTTAAGGCATCGTATAATAACTTCTCCATTACAACACTGAGCGAACTTTAATTTGAGACCAGTCAGACTAAAACACTGCTCCTGGGACTCAGTGCGTGGAGAACGAGCAGCACCTCTGCTGAATTGCTCACAGAAGTTAATACCAAAAGATGATTGAGGACATCTGCCAGCAATGCCACTTTTGTTACGTAAAGACACATTTCCAAATTACTCATGCTCATTTGCAATCTTTTTTCCACCACGCTTGCTCAATCCCCTTCAAGTCTTCAAACACGTGCCAGCATAATTTAGAAGGGCATTTGCCTAACAGTGACGTCACTGGAGATAATCTGAATTTACACCAATATGCTTGTGATAAACATCCAGGCCGGCTTATCGAGAGCATCACACCTTCTGGAGGATGATGGGTAACAGCAGAAGAAAGGTGAAACGTATCCCACTGTCCTGATGCAAACCCACATCACTCCTCCAAAGACAGAGGAGCCGTACCAACCCCAACGTGGATTTGGGGCAGTACCCCAGCAGGGATGGAGGCAGCCCAACAGTTGCTGGTCTCAGATGGGTTTGGCTGGGTTTAATCAGACAGACTTGGCTGAGCCTCCTGGTGAGTTCAGTCTCAGACTGGTTTGACCAAGTTTCACCAGCCAAACGTGGCCGAGCCTGCCAGTGGTTACCACCCACTTGGAGACCTCAGCAGTGAGAGGGGAGGGAGGAGGGCTTGGGGAGCCTCGTTGGGGAAGCCTCGTTGGGGGAGCCTCGTAGCACACACACTCGCAGCCTCTCCGCTGCCTTTGGACCACGGGCAGGCTGTGACACCTTCTGGCCGTGACACCTCTGGGTGACTTAAACCTCCCTGAGTTTGTCGGCGTTTACTTTTAACCTGCGATCTTGTCCACTGCACTTTGCTGAGGACCTCCTGGAGGAAGAGCCCCAGCTGTGCAAGGGGCACCGCCGAACACGCACCAGGTGCAGACACAGAAGCCTGTCCCCGCAGGCCTGCCTGCTCCGCGTCCCCTCTCCCCGCAGCTACCAAGCAGTTTCAGGCCTCTGACTGCCCGAAGTCAGTCACTCCTTGGGGAAGACCGGCTGGCACCTGCCAGCCTGCCTGGCGCTCCCCTCTCCCCCAAAAGTCCCAGCACCACCAAGCTCCCTCCCTGTCCCCGCTTCCCTTGTAGCTTCAACATCAGCTTGAAATCAGCTATGGCAAGCACAAATGGGAAGATGGGCTCGACTTTCTGGAAGTTTCTGCCTGAATATTAAATCTAAATGTCGGCTGTAAGAATTAATTTAATTCTTACCATCAAACCTAGCCTAGGCACCAACTCGGCAGTGAAGCCACTCAGTTTCTCCACAGGACAGGTCCATTTCTTTTCACGCTAAGACCACTTGTTACCCTGTTCAGAAACCCCCTCTGGAAAAAAAATTTAAAATTGTTCCTCATCTGTCTCAGAGCCTGACGTGGTATCAGTTGAAATGTCACTTCAAAAGCTCCTGACAAAGCCCTTCAGGAAGAAGGGCCCCCAGCATTTGCGACCTTTGCGCCAGCTGCTTGTCCATTTTGAGAGGGGTTTAGGATGGCTGGAATAGCCAGTTTCTTCCCACCACCCCTGCCTTTAAGCTTGTATCAAAAGTTCATCTGATAATTACACCATCGGGAGGTGAATAATAGTCTAAATTCCTCAGGCTAGACTGTCTAGCTGCAGGACCCGAGTCAATCCTGCTGGCTGGCAGCGGAGGTGCTCGTCCACAGGAGCGCAGAGCCGCACTTCTGGAGTTTGAGACACCTTCCTCGGAGGTCTCCGAGCACAGAGGAGAACTGGAGAGGCAAAAAGTATTCAGAGGAAGCAGGTGCAGCTCCCAGAGCATCCCTGCACCGCAGTCTATGATGGCAATATGATGGTAAACATCCACCCAAACTGAAAACCACCCAGAAAGCCTACAGGTGGCAAAGCTGCATCCCTGCCACAGCATTTAGAAAGCAACAAAATGAGGGTGGCTGTAAAGCTTTGCTTGGGGACATCTCGTCCTACCCGTGCACGTCTGCCCAAAGCGATTCCCCAGAGCACTGTGAAGCAGTGTTTTGGAGCACGGGAACGTCCCGGTGAACTCGCTGCACTGACACTGGGCCCAGACACAACCCAGGGCTGCAGAAATGCCCCGGCTCCAGCTCCTCACCTCCACGATACCTCACTGAACAACACACCTTGCTTGATATCTAAACATGTAATGGCAACGTGCTTCTGCGACAGACATTACTTCAGCTCCCAGGACTTTACACAGCTTCCAGACTTGGTAGAAGCCTAACACGAAACTGCTGGAGTCAGCAAGGTGTGAACTGGCTCCAACAAACGCGAGCTGTCCCCTGCATTCCTCGGCATTTGGAGAGTGGGAGCAGCTCCCAATTTCTTTAATACCCTGAGTAAATAGGAAATTGTTTACATTCCAGATCTGTATAAAAGCTATAAAAGCAGCCTGCTTCTAACAAAGTTTTGTCTCGCTTCTTTTTTCTTCTGGCCCCCTTTCAAAGCAGAGAATCGCAGTCAACCTGAGCTGGCATCCTTCCAGCACTCAGGAGCACTAACGGGGTAAATTGTAAGCGACTCCAGAGCTGGCCACTGTTGTATCCCAACACTGGGCCTGTTTTGTTCCAGCTGATGGTGCGGCTCTGCTGACTCTCAAACATGCTGGAGAGAATAAATTGCTGCAGTTTATTCCCATCCAGCTGACATTCCCGCCATGCCATCACTCACGAGCAGGGATCTGCACGTTAGAAATGTAACCCACTACCCCAGACAGCCTTCAGTCCTCAGAGAGGAGTGGGAGGAGAGGAGGCTTCCCACTTCAAGACTCAGCATTGACTCAATCTGCTGGCAGCAAGATCCCCAAACCCAAACTGATGGCTTAGAGGTGAGTAATACTTTAATTTCTAACATACTAATTACATTCTCAAGTTACGCGATAGCTTTTCAGGGGGTGGGGAGGAGAGGCAGGGATGTGATTTGCCATTTCTGATCGTGGTGCTCCCCTTTCTGGCACGCTGAGCTCTGCCTTACCTGCAGACCCTTTGAGGGCTGGCATTCTGGCAAACCAGGCAAGCCAAGCCCTCAGCGTGCCTGCCTGCACGAGCAGCTCTTACCCTCGTGCCCAGGAACCAGGCTGTCCTCCAGTAAGACTCTGGCTTCCAAAGCACAAGTGGACTCTGCTGACAGCCGAGAGGCATCCCAGCTCCAGAGCGTGTGTGCACGGGGTGAAGCCATGATGGGCTCTCGCCTTTGAACACCTCACTTCACTAACAAGTTACGTTGCAAGCAGCCAGTCCACCAATACTTTTAGTGTCTTGGGCTGGGAGAAGAGGCAAACGGTCCCCAAGGCGTTCAGCTGCTGCTTTACACTCAGCTGTGACGCAGGCTCAGGTGTGCAGCAGAGCACCTGCTGGGCTCCACAGCTTCTTCCTAAAGGTGACTCACCAGCAGCTAAAAAGAAAAGAGCAGGGACAGAGATGCTACAGGGAAGAGGGTGGCCAGAGAATATAATGCGTCTTTTCAGTGAGAGTCTTTTCATAGCACTGAGAACTGTGTGGAGCGGGGTTCCAAGAGCCACAGGCATGGGATTTGGATTTAGTCTTTCGCCCTGCTCCACCTTTCAGCAGCAGCAGACTGCTCTGATCCTCTAACAGCACATCGTTTGCAGCCACAGATGTTCACAGACCAGCAAAGTATCTCAAAGGTACCGGCATGAGCCACGAGAACACCTTGCCTGGGTATTCCCCTATAGCAGCCAAGGAGGCAGGACGCCCTGTTCCTGCCCTGGCCATGCAGCAGCCACAGCCAGATCATAACAAACATCTCGCACGCTCTGGTTAGGTCTTATCCAGAGGGCAGGGAAAACAAGGGACAGGTGGGGATGGGATTTTTGAGCCTTCCAAGTCCAGATGAAAAACCAGCTGAGGATCAAGCATTTCCTTGGCAGAGCAGGGAGCGAGGTGTACCTGAGGGTAGGACCAGCCTCTTGGCAGGACCTTCATTCTCGCTGTTGCCTGCATGGCAACTCATCCTTTTCAGATTTGGCTTTTCAGTTGTTATCAGTTAATGGATATGGGGTATCCAAGAGCTTTTTCCGTAACATTGTCTCATTGTGCTGTTGATTCAAAAGACAGTGAGAACATTCACTGGTTTGTCTTCACTGCCTGAGAGAGGAACTTCACGCATTCACCAAAAACAGTCAACAAGAACTGTAACTTGTCTCTACCTCTATTGCATGCTTAACTATAAAACTTTAAGCACATTTACCAACCAGCTCTCTCAATAAGCAAACTTTTGTGAGAGAGGGGAGCAGGCAGAGACAATGCCCTGGCTTTCCTATGCCTTGCACTGCAGGCAAGCCTTCAGATTATCATCTCCTAACTTCCAAAGGCTACGGCTGATGGGGACAACCCCTCGCTGCCTGCCGGGGCTGCTGGCAGGCTCTGGTTGCAGCTGGAGTCCCCATCCATCGACACTGCTGTAGGTGAAGCGTTTGCAGCACAGCTGGGCACCGCTGCCCCCACCCAGCAGACGCTACATGGGGCATTTCTGTTTTCCTGAGACTTTCCAGCCATTAAGCATTATAGCTTGCTTGCAGGACGCTTGAGCAGGAGTTTAGCAGACAACCTCTCTCTGTCCTTCTCTGGCAGACACAAACTTCAAGCCTTGATGTATTTTTAGGACTTTTCTACCTAGGAAGTTGGTGTGTCAGCTGCCAAAAAGACAGAAACCTGAGCACCCACTGAGATCACTTCCTAGATAGACTCTTCAGCAATCAGCACGACGTCTGGTAGATCAAGGGACCACCAGCAGTTTAGGCTCAGACCACCGGTGGCTTTCATTAGATGAACTTTTTACTGTAGACACCTTTTCACAAGAGGGGAGCAGAAAGTATATGACCAGAAAAGCTTTCCACCACTTGTAAACAGAAACAGGTACATGCTAGCATAAAATGCTATCTGGGGTGAGAAAAATAAGTCATGCCTCGCTTTTCTAATGAAATGGCACTAAAATCTGAGATTCTGGGCACTGCACCATCTGTGGTTACAAAGCTATTGCTCTGGTTTACATGGAGTCAAGCGCAAGCTAAACCCAGGCCTGGCTTTCTAGCTTGCCTTTGGGTGGAAGTGAACAGATTTGCTTTAGCAATGCACTCAGGTTGCTTGGCAGGCCAACAGGTTTGCACGACACCAGCTGCTTCCAGCTCAAATGCCCCACACGTAGCTAAAATTAGGCTGCTCAGATTTCCTGGAGGGGACTCTGCCGCACAGCCCGCACCCAGCCTTCACGTGGGCTCCCCAACAACAGAGCTCGCTTCTCAACACGAGCCAGGCACACACGGCATTGTCGAAGCCCACATGCCATTGCTCCTTGCTTAAACTAACCTTTTGCTCCCCTTGAACCTAGGGAATGGCATATGCCACTGTCAGTAGAGCCGATTGTGAGCGCTGAAACAGGCCGGTCTTCAGCTTCCTAGTGTCAAAACCAGAAGACACAGAGCAGGTGTGCCTTTATTGTGCATTTGAGAAACATCTGTGCAAGTTACTTAATTTTATGGAACACTTTGCCAGCTCCATTTTCTATGAAATGGCTTGGGTTTTGTAAAATTATTTCCCTTTAACGTTTTCTTTGACTGTACAGCAATGGCTTAATTTAGGCTGCTCGAATAATGACGACTTGGGGAACTGACACTTTCAATTACGTCGTCTAATTCTATAAACATGCCTCTAAACTAGTGATATTCTTATTATTTGCACTTTGCATGCATGATTTATGCTCTGTATAAAAGCTCTGGGGCTGGAATGGATTTAAAAAATCCAACACCCTACATTTTACAGCGCAAGAGGCCCCTGTTCTGTGCGACCCTGCAGCACGTGTAACGGGGAGGGCAGCACCAACTGCTGCAGCTCTCCCAAAGGTGGTTATAGGATGCACCCTGGTCACTGCAGTTTCAGATGACCACCAGGAGCCCTGCTGGCAGAGCCAGAGCTGCTGGCACAGACTCAGGCTCTCAGACACCAGCAACTGCCCCAGATTCTCTGGTGAAGGGATCAGAGACAGGGCCCAGCCCAGACGTTGGACCAAAGCGAGCAGTTACCAGCCCCTAGCTCTGCCCCTACCCCTCCAGCCTCTGCAAGAGTCTCACAAAGCCGAAATGACCCCAAAATCCCCTCCTCTTCCTGTTGCCAGTGCCAGCCACAGCCCCTGCTTCCCTCCGGCCACACAGCGCTGGTGTCCTGCTCTGCCACCACTTCACACTAAGTCATCCAAGACAACTCCACTGCTGGGGTGCAGCATCCGGCAGTGCAGTTCTTGCGCCCACACAACCTCCCCGGCCCCGGGACAGTAGCACGGGGATGGCTGTCCCCAGCAGCCAGACGGACACCCTGCTGCTGGGAGGCCAGCGAGCTAAAAAAAAAAACTCCTGGCATGTCAGTGAAACTGGAGACAAGAGAGCTTTAAATAACACTGGCCTCACAACGCAAACACTCTCAAGGGAAAACCTAGGTTTCGTGCTTAATTTAAGGGTTTAATCTCACCCAGGGAATTTGCTCCGTGTGTGGAAGCACTGGCACTGCCAGTCCCCACTGCTGGTGGCTCCACGGGCTGAACACGTGCCAGCATCACCGGTGTTGGTGGAGCTGACACCAGACGAGATTTAATACCAGAAATCACAGCGGGCACAGAGGTGAGGTGACTCACCCAGACACAGGGCGGTGCCTGGTGGCCTGAAGGCCAAGTGCCGCTGACCCTGTGCGGTGACTTCCCCTGTCCGGGGCACAGAAGGCAGCAGGGACAAGGTGCCAGGGTCAGGGCACAGAACTCACCTCTGCTTTCACCACGACTTTCTCTGCTGCACAGCAAGAGCACGGGCAGCTGGGTAATAGGGCAGGCAGGGTTCAGGAGGTTTGGTTCATCTACGGCTCCACCAGCTGTAAAACATCAGGGCTGCAGGGCAGAAGGATCTGACTGATGCTCAGGATTCGCTGTGGGATGGTCACCCAGGGCACACCTGTGTGACAAGAGATGACAGAAGCTATAGCAGGAGAAAGATATCATGCAGGTTCTGCGAAAGCTACCCCAGCTTAATATTGCTTCTGAGGGCAACTTCGCTATTGGCATCAGTCTACAGACATCACGTTTGAACGTGTTCCCACCCGAGGCCATGCTTTCTCTTGGTTCCTGTTCAATGCAATTTAAATGCTAGGTAAAAGAAAGAGGCTCTGGGACTGAAGAGGCTTTTTTTTTCCTCCATTTTTTCCATTTTGGTGATTACTAATATAGTACTGCCACCCCATGATGTGGCGGTCACAATTCATTCAGTGCTGTTCACAAAAATTTTCTTCATAAGTATCAGGTCTGGTCTGGGGAGAGCAGAGATCAGAACACACCACGCGCTGCAGAAAGTGCAGATGTAATGCAGAGAAACAGCAAGTCATCGCGAGCACCGGATAGCAAACCCCTGAGTCATGCACAGTTCCATGCGCTGACCACACGATTCAGATCTCCTAAGCCTGCTGGAATGGGATCTCCACCTCTTTGGAAGGTGTGCCCACATGAAGCACCGAGCTGGCTAGGCTGCGCTCTTCCTTGGCCCCGTTAACTTAATCCTCCTGATGACTCACAGCAAAGTCACCACCGCGCTCTAGGGTGACAGGGGCAACTGGCTGGCTGAACAGCCTACTGCAATTTTTTTCTACTTAAAAAAAAAAAAGCACAGGGGGTACAAAACCCCCATTTCTGGGATGTAGAGACCATTCCCACACGAGCATCACCCGACAGGAGCTGCTGAGGCTGTGCCCACTGCAGCGCCCGAACCACAGCTGCAGGCTGTGTTCACGGCACGAGAACCTTCCTGCTGAAGAGCCCCCTGAGACTTATTTTACCCCCTTTGGATCCTCATGATTTCAAGTGGAAGCTTAGCATCTCTTAAAATAAGCTCTAAGCGTCTTAATTTCGGTGCTTAAAAGGGGATTTGGTCACTTGGTTCTAGGAACTGTTTGACTCCAGTTTGACTCAAGTGTCCGATGTCCGTCGGCAGTTCAGCTGTCGCCCGAACAAGGGGTGGGACAGCCAGGATTTTCCAGCCCTGAGAAACAGCTGTACCCAAAGGAGGCGTGTGACAGGAGGGACAAAGTTAATTCACTCCCAGCCCTCGTCTGCTGCCCATTCCCAGCCGCTGGGTGAGAGGCCTGGCTCCTGCGGGGCGAGCACCCCGCTAGGCGGCCCCCGAGCCCCGCCTGGCGCCACCGGGCTCACCCCTAAGGGCTGGACCTGGGAGCCTCGAGGCAAGCAGAGGGCGACGTGGATGGAGAGGTGATGAGAGCCCCTCTTCTTACACCACACGGTGAGCAGGACGTGTACCCTGAGCGATAACACGCTGAGTGCGCGCGTGGCAGCACTCTGCCCACTGACGCCAACATCCCACAGGGTGGGGATGTGACATTCCTCGTGACACTCTGCTCTGTACAATGGTCAAACTCGTTTTAAGCTCACAGACTTCCAGGTATGGAGGCAGGACACACTTCTCAGCAGCTGTGCTGGTCTCCATGCTTGGAAGTCTTTGCTAATCCCACAGCAAACTTGTCCTTGGGAGCCAGCGCACCTTTTTGTCTTTCCTGGACAGCATATATAGAAATCCCCAAAGGACTTCCACCTACAATTTTTCAGATGCCAATCTAATGTCCTACCTGCTTAGAGGAAGGCATTAAAAACCTAACACACAGAACACGAACCTCTGAAATAGCACACTTAAGTGCTACAAGTCCTGAACATACGCTACAAGAACTGCCTTGGTATTGGGCTGCATTTCTATGATTTAGGACTCCCAACAAGCTTCAAATCCAAGCAGGACTTCGCAGTTTCTGTAAATACCTTACTGATGGCCACAATAACCTCTTCAGCTGTTTGCTTATTTTCAGAATATCTTAGCTGATGCAAGCCCACCCACCTCCCCATCCCAAGAGCAGCCATTAGGAATTCATTGCACAGCTTGAAACTATCACGGATTTCCCTGCCACCTAGCCTGTCATCTCAGGAGCCTTGCTGGGTTGGAAATGAAACCAATAAAAGTGCTCTTTTCTCACGTCCTACAGAAGCCTGGGTATTCACCACCACCCCCCAACACGCCAGGAACAACAGAGAAGCCACTTTCATTGCACGTAATCATGTCACCAAGTAACTTGTAACTAGAAAGCTCACTGCTGAAGTGGTGACGATTTCCCCATTTAGCCCTCTAGCACAGAAGACAAGCTCAAAACAGTGCTTTTGCCTTCCCACTGCCTTTGGGAAAACCTCATTCTTTGTGATCCTACTTTCAAATCCCTGTTAATTTGTATAGGGCAGTGCCACAAGACATCCAAGCGTCTAGCGTACGCTCTCAAAGTTTGAACAGCTCTATAAAAATAAGCAACACCCCCAAGCGCATGCAGACGGCTTGCAGAATGCATCACTCAAACTGACTGAAGGTTGCTATCCTGTATTTCTATTTCAGCCTGTTTTCTAAATAAAAGGCATGCCACTACATTAATATGCTGATGCAGTCTAGGCCTGCCCTCCCCTCTAAATGTAGATTCAGAATTGCACTCCTCCCTGCTCCCCACACTCTTTATAACGTGGTGTATTTCAGATGCAGCAGATGCTCATTTTGATCCTAAAACAGATTTAATGGGTTTTCCATGATATAAACACCTGGCAAAAGGGCTTCATGCAGCCCTAATACTTTCCTAACGCGATGTTAAATTTGTCCTAGTGTTGCATATAGCATAATTCTGCAGCCATGTCAACTATTCAGGTAATGCTAAAATGTCGTCATTATGGTTTATGTCAGCAGCATGATCTGTATGTACCTTGTAATCATTCTGGTGTTGGGTTGCAAAGGTCCCCGGACTCTTCATTTGGCTGAGTCTAATTCCATCCTCCTCACAAAGATCTAGGGTTACACTAAGTAAAGGTTGACATTTACAGGAGACACTAAGACTGCTGGAACGACTCGCCAAGGTAAAGCCCTGGCTGTGTATTCTTTCAAGGGCGTAAGCTGTGCAGTGCCAACGTTTCCGCTAGCCTGCTGTGCTCAGCGAGGCAAAACGGGCTGGGGGCACGGCATGCGGGGAGCCCAGAGCTGCGTGTGTCACCGCAGTGCTCCGGCAGCGCTCAGGGACAGCACCCCAGGCACCTGAGAACAGGGAGCTCAGGAGGGCCTGGAGCGATCGCTCCCCACGTAAAGGAAGGGAGGCATCAGGGTCCAAGTGCATTTACCCTCCTACGCTCATCCCACCCTCTAAAGCAGCACCTGCCAGCACATCCAGCACACCTGGAAGTCTCCTGGCTTACCAAACATCCTGAGCCCCTGAAGCATTAGGTCTCACGGGCAGCTTCAGACTAAAAGCTGCCTTTTTAGGTGATGAAGCTTATAAGTGTTTTGTGTTTTGTTTTTTTAAATCTATTCCCTTGAATTCTTCATTATCCAAGTCCAGTATTAACAGTGAAAACATCCAACACACTCACTAGAAGCAAACTGAAAAAGAACCACACAATGTGAGACAAGATCACAGCATCTAACACAGACCGTGCACAGAAGGATGAGTTGGTCTACAAAGCAGGGTGCTGCAAGCAACGTGATCCTCACGGATGGCTTGTGCATCAAACTATAGACACTTAGAGCTTGCACAGACAGACTTCTCTATCATGGAGCCTCCTCTCAATAAAACTAGGAGGACCCTGCTTTGGCAAGAGATTAGCTTGTCCTTCCTTGAGCTCGGTAACTGCAGCATCACATATGTAGCTTCTGGTATTCACTGGGTGAACGCTGACTGCTCTGAGTGCTGCATGGCACCAGTCCAGTTTCACTTGCAGGTTTGACAGCCATCATCTTTGGCCATGGTCTCTGCCACGTCAGGAGGTCTTAGCTGCAGTCGCCACGTTGTGAATAATGCCACACAACTATTTGTCTCAAGCACAAGCGCATAAGCTAGTGCTGGCATTAGCTGTTCAGAGCTAAAGATCAGAGCCCATTTTATCAGGGCTGGAAACTTGCCACAAGTGGGCCATCCTCTCTCTAAGATCTTGCCTCAGCTTCAGATAAGCCACAACCCACTTCCCTGAGCAAGCCTCCTGAAGCACCCCACCATGCTTCAGTCTTAAACCCCAGCCTGCCACAGCCTCGCTTCCTACCACTTCACTTACCCTTGCTCAGGGTACATCTGTTCCTTCTGCTTGTATGCACGCCTTCCTCAATTGAAGATCGATCATGGATTTGGAACAGCCAAAGAAGTGTTCCACAGAGTGGAACAGCCAGCAGTGACAGCGTGCCTACAGGACAATCAAGTCTTTCGTTGTACAGAAGTAAAGGGGCCGTAGGTCATACAATGCCGCTTTGTTAATGCTGTTTCAGTTGTGTGGGAAGACCTTTAAAGCAGATGTAAGCCCAGAAGTTCCTTTCACAACCTGCACATCTGATTTTTACCACCCTTTTTCTTTGGAGGAAAAAAAATCAGCCCATTTTACAGGTACTGAAAACCGACTACACTGCCCACCACCTGACAGACTGCAAGGAGGCAATGCCAACCAACACGGGGATCCAGGGTGGACTACAGCCAGCATTGGTTTGTGGCGGGAGCCCAGGGCAACTCAATAACATTGGCTTCCCTTGCCCTCCCTCCCACATCCAAGGATTTAGGATTATTCAGCAGTCCTTGCATCATAGCACAGCCCTGCTGATGGTTGTGTGATACAACCTTGGACAGGAGCCATCCTCGAACTGCTTGAGGGATACTTATAACTCAAGAGCAACAGACAGAAATATGAAGGCCATGGGTGGTCTAAGTACACGTGTAATTGCTCTGCTGGATCAGGGCCAAGGGCAGTGCCGCAGGTTTGAACGAGGCGCACAGTGACATGTTCTCATCAGGGATGTCCAGATGCCTAGAGCAGCCCATTGTCTCACGTAGCTGCCTACGGTTGTCAGGTGGCTGCACCAGGCCACTTCAACCAGAAAGCAAGCAGCCTTCTCTGTAATCTCTTTTGATTGTTTTGGAGAAGGACAGAAAGCAGGGAAAGAGAAGACGTCTCAGATAAATTATTTGGACCAAATCGTTTTGCAAAGCCTTGGAACAGTTCAAATGCGTACACTCATTTTGTTTTTATAGCCAACCGACCTGTTAGAGGTGCCTAAATCCCAGTCTGTGGAGGCACCACCATATCTCTGCACCGTGCTCCTATCTGCATCTGTTTAGACACTTCAATCAAAACACAGAAAAACCCTAACAGAACCCTGGAGCTCGATCTCACAGGTTAATTCTGTTCTTTGCAAAGGTGGCCTTGGTTAAACATCGCCGTGCTCTGGAGGTGACCTAAGCCTACTCTCAAATACTGAAGGATGCTATTATTTTCTTTGGCACGTACCACTTGCTCTCTGAGCAGCATGCTTTCTGTTCACAAAGCATAGCCATCGTGTCATAAGGAAAATGAGACAGCTCTAAACACACTGACTTATGTTTGTCTCTTCAGGTTCCCAGGGTAAATCTGAAGGCTCAGCCTCCTTGCAAGACTCAGCATCCTGGCAGGGCCAGGGGAATGTCACAGTAAGTGCAAACATTGTTGTGTCAACTATATTCGGCCTCTTAAAGTCTTTGTCACCATCCTGCCTTATTTTTCCCCCCCACACACACTAGGAAAAAGTAGAAAGCCACCAGCGTTTTGCTGACCACTGGTTCCTCAGCCATCTAGCAGCTGGTCAGTCCACCAGAGTTGCACCACCTTAATTCAGTCATTATCTATTAATCCTCAAAGAACAGTTTACACGTTTTTTAAATTATTATTTATAGTACCTCAGAGGTATTTTGTAAGGATCAGCTCACACACATATATTCAACAAGCGACAAAGAAGCAAAGGTCATCATGAATATCAAGATCTGGACCCTAAGCCCTGGAAAAAGAATTTCTGTCTTGGAACATTTCCTAGCTGGAATTGCTAAGAGAACTGATGGAGCAGGGGATAAGGCTGGAAATACTTGAGTGGCTGCCACACAGCTTAGCCATTTGTCAGCCTCCTTCAAAGATTCACTTCAGAACAGAGAGTTGATTTAGAGCACATACTCAGTCAAGAGCTGGGGAATTCAGACTATCTGGAGACCGACTGACATCTGAACTCAGGCTGGGAGGAAAAGAGCTGACCCGGGTTATTTTGGAGAAGAGAGAGATTATAAAAAAAGACCATTACCCCAACAAAACAAACCCAAACACTTCAGTTGCACGTTTATACGTGAGACACATGGTTCAAAAGTTGAGAAGAATATGAGCAAACATCAACACTCCACCATAGAACAAGGACATATCTTGCTCTGCAAGTATTTATCACATTAAAACTGCTGTTCTTGATTAATCAGAGACCTTATTCTAAGCTCTATGTCAGTTGAGCTCTAAGGAAAATGCCAAGACAGAGTAGCAACATTCCTTCTCATTTCTCTACATTCAACCTCATTGCAGTTACCAAATGCACCACAGATGACAAGTGAAACTAGACCTGGAAACAACTAAGTCAGGTACAGATCTCCGTAGAACAGGACAATTACTAGAAAGCAACACGGATCTTTACACAAACCACAAAATGTGGGCATTGGACTGGCTTACAATGTAAGACCAGCAACACTTACCAGTTATCAGCTCTTCTTTCTACTGATTTGGTGGTAATGGTCCAGTGACGCATTTTCTCTTGGAGCATTTAAACAGAGACTCTCCACTGGTTATGTATTAGGCTGGTGCATGAACAACAGAAAAAACACTGTCATCTTCTTCTGTTTCAAATAACGTGCCAGCAACACAACCAGGTTTCTGCAGATCAGAAATTCAAGCTAAAAAAATTGCTTTTCTTCACTATATATAGATGCAGAGTCCCTCGGCAAGCCTGATTGGGTCTTCCTATGGAAGCACACCTGTGTTTACAAAGGTAAAGAGCATACATTGTCTGAGCAATGCAGCCTGTTCTGTGACTTCAACTGCTAGCATTACATCTTGAGTGTTCTTGTTCTATCAGAAAATATTTATAGCTGTAATATTGGCTCATTCACATTTCAAAAAAGCCAACGCACTTAATTAGGGATGCTATCAAACTAGCATTTTAATTCGTAGCTGATCCAGACAGAATTACTCACATAAATTCATCTCATTTATTTCCTACAAAGAAGGCTGAAGTGGAAATCTCTCACAGAAACCTTTCTTATTGTGTTGTATCCAGTGGAATAGATTTTTTTTCCTGCATTTTTATAAGCACTGGTCTACAGGTGAAAAAACCTCCACTCACAAGCCTCTTCAAATACATTTAGAATTAAATTATTTTAAGTAAAATAGGGACACCAAATCATCTTCACTGAAGGGTGTATTGTTCCATAATAGTTGTTCCAGTGTGGAAATACTTTTGTCAGCCATTTAATGCTGATTTCTCCTCCCCCAGGGTCTACAAAACATAAGAGCTACAAAGGGTCAATTAGTGGTATTTGAATGTCGCATTCGTGCTACACCCACCTTACACGTTCACTGGTACAGAGAATATGATCAGATAACAGATTCCGCAGATTTCCGAATACTACGAAAAAGTAGGTATTACTATGCCTGTCTGATGCAATTTTACTGGGACAGGGACAAAACAGGAAGGAGAATTGCTGTAAAAATTAGGAGACGGTACATGTTCATAGAGTCTTGAGTTAAGGTTAAAAGTATCAGATGAAGTTGCAGGCAGCTGTGCAGAGTCTATGCTTCCTTTGACAATGCGTGAGCAGAGCAGGAGCAATGGGAAGAGACTGGCACAGTGACAGGGTACTGCTGAACCACAAGGGCACTGCCACTGTGCATTATAACTAATGATGGATTCAAGGAAAAAAAAATGAAAACATTTTAAAGAATTTATCATATTCCCAGGCATGAGGTCATAGCTCCAGTGGACCAAGTTCACAGCTGGACTAATTCCAAAGTCAGTGGAGCTGTTTCTATACCACCTCAGCGGAGGGGTGTTTGTACCATCGGGTCCCAGCCAAACGTTTCCCTATCCAGATGGTATTCCTTCTGATGGACAGAAAGGGAGATGTTCCCTTTTGTAATCTCACTGACAGCTGAGCTGGGAAAGGGAGAAAGGGATGAAGGTCTTTCTTCCAGTCTGGCATTATAACCATTTAATTTTATTTTTTTCTCTCTTATTTTGAGCAGAGGCTTGTTCATCATCAGTTCCTGGTAAGTACGCTGCAAATTTCTTTGTTAGACAATTCACTGGTTTACTACCTCAAGCTTAGTTTTCCCCACCTCATCCATTATGAAACAACCATGTTCAAAGGGTAGCCAGAAGACAGCATGCAATGTCAGGCAAAGAGTTTTGCTTTTGACAGAAGCACCTGAAAGGCCCCCAATTTATTCCACAACAATGAAATATCATCCCTTTTACATTCAAAGACACGTACCCTATAGTTAAGGGAAAACATATCAACTATGTGGCTTTTCTGGGGTTTAAACCCATGCAAGAGAATATGCAATTTAGCAAAAAAAATAAAAATATATATATATAAAATTGTGCCTTGTTTCCTTAAAGTCCCAGGAAGAAAGATCCTTCCTTCTCCTTTGCTCCTTCTGAATCCTTTGACTTCCTATGCTCTTTGCATCACTTTTTTGCATTTCATTGCTGCCAAGCCCCACCACATATAACAGTCCTTCTACAATGACCGATTCCTACACATTGACATATAGCTTTTATGACACAACAGCATGCCTGAATTTGTCATTTCAGAGGAAGTCTGCACCCTGGTCATTACAGAAGCTTTTCCCGAGGACTCTGGAATATTTAAATGTGTTGCTGAAAATGAATTTGGATCTGTAGCATCCAGTGCACATCTCTCTGTTTCCGCAGGTGAGCATATATGCATTTCTGAGCTGAGCAACTAAGCACAAGAGAATTAATTTGCTGCTGTTCAGTGTCAGGCAGAGCCACAGACATCTACCAACCAGAATTCAGACCCAAACACTTCTGTAGGCTCACAGAGAAATGCCCCCAAAATGCCGTCAGCTTGGGTGCTTCTCAAAGCTGAATGCAAGTTATTCTGCATTTCTGCTCCTGGCCCTTCCTCTTCATAGGTCAGGACAACAAGGTGCAGATGTAGATCTCTCTGACAGAGGATTCTCATCCCTGAGCTTCATCCCTTCAGGAATCCTAACTTAGCCCAACACACTGGTTGTATCTACACCTTGCTTATTGTAACACACAACTTGTCTGGCTTGCGCTGTCTAAACAGAACAGCACTTTGTGTGTAAGCCAAAGCTCACCAGCCCCAGCGAGGAGACAAGTTTGGCTAACGCAGCTGTGCAAGTTTTGGTTTACGCAGGGCACAGCCAGGTTGAACTCTCATCCACCTGCCCAGACACACTAGTTTCACTCCCTGTAACTGCAGCGTGCTGTACTAATGAACCATTACTGTTTTCTGCCTGACCTGGGAACAATTCTACTTCCAGGAGCAAAAGAGCTGGAAAGCTTTGCAGGTGCTGCCCGCTTGCCAGCTGTGCAAGTCACCATGAAGAAACCCACCTTCGCGAGGAACAGCCAAGCTGCAGGCAAGGACCGTGACGCACCCAGCCTGCCATCCTACAGCACGGACACCCCGGGGCTGGGGAACCGAGCGGAAGCCACAAACTTCGGCCAGATGAATTCAAAGAGTGAAGCTGAAGATTTTCACGGCGTTTATGAGAATTCACCTCAAGCTTCTCCTCTGCGGTAAGACAAAGAAAAATCACATCCCTTGGTTAGTTTTACACCGTACTTAGGGAATTAACTTTCTAGTCATCCCAGCAATACAACTGCAAAGCTCCTGTGTCCCATACCCCAACAGCTGAAACACACAGGCATGCAATAACCTGAGTTGTTTTCCTGTATGACAATAGGAGCTTGCAACACCAGCCTAGCTACACAACAGCACAGGCTCCGTTTGGCAAAGTATATAACAATCTAAGGCCTCGAGTAGGTGGATAATGGTATTTGCAGAAACGCCTATCTCTAAGTAACTTTAAAAGCATAGCCCCAAATAATTATCCTCTAAAAGGCCTTTGGCTCCACAGCAGAGAAAAGGGAAAGGTCACAGTACCTGGGAAATTTCAAGTAACTGCTCTCTTGCCACCAAGTTCTTCTGTAGCTTTGACAAAGTGGCCTCACCTCATGTTTCCATTCGCCACTCTGTAAAATAGCAATAAAGCTTGAGATGCTGTAAGTGTGGAGCAGATTGTACCTATAAAGTGCTCCACAGGGGACAAGTACCAAACGAGTAACCCACCGAATAGAAAGAAGACTGTCCTGTGTCATGGCAGGGCCTTTTCCTGCTCAGGAGATGGGGATTTTCCTCAAGAAAAAACATTTATTCTTATATCAAGACTCAAGCCAATTCCTGTCCCAAATACAACTCTCAAGTAACTATGTACTTCTGGCATTATTAGTTATGTTGTTTAACTATTCCAGAGAAGCCAAGCACGTTAGAACTTACATCTTCACAATTCCACCCCAAATTTTAGCAGTATTTTCCAGGTGTTTATTGGCATTAACATAGACCTCAAATAGCAAGAGTTAAGAGGTCCAAGCTCAGCGCTGCAAAGCAATTTCTTCAGTTCTGTTTGTGAAGCTACGAGGCAGACGTGTGCCCCCTCTCCCAGCTGAATGCCAGTAATGCATTACAGGGATACTGTTACATCGTGTGTAAACGGCTGGCTGTGACAGAAAGCATTCTCCGTGCTATAGATTATTTTTGGATGTGCTCAGCCACTTTAAACCAGTTGTTTTAACAATTCTGAATGCTCTCCTCCAAATTCACTACTGGAGAGACCATACTGCAATATAGATTTCTCTGTGCACAGGAACTTTTTACTACATTACTGAGTAAAAATGGGGTTTGCTTCAATAACCTGCAGATCCCCGTGTTGTCCATTTAGCCCCAAGCTCACCCACGAAACCCAGGCAGTCGATCTCTAGTGAAATCAGCTGGGACCCTACAGAGAGCCCGCTGCAGAACCAAAAGCCAGGCTGAAGCTAACTAGCACAGACTTCAGAGACTGCAGCACTGCCAAGCAGCAGAGGGCTGCCTGCCACCTGTGATGGTGCTGTGCATGTGCTGTCAGTGCCTTCACACATCACAAGCCAAGCACGTGAACGCAGCTCTGTATTCGAGTCAACTCACACCCAACCACCCCAAATCCAATCCGAGACAGAAAGGTGAATTTGCTTGGGAGTACCTACTGCAGACTTGCATCCCACTGCTTGTAATATTTACCTGATGATTATTTGGAACAAGAGCAGACTGTTAATTGTCTGCCAAGCAAAAATGAAAGCTTTTTTTTTTTATATATATAAAATCTCTGGCATAATTACCTTTGGGAAGGAATGGGGCAGTTGCAGACATTTGCTGACTCTCCTTTTACAACAGGACTAATTTTTCCATCCTCTCTCCAGATTGCTCAAAGGCAGCAGGCAGCCTGTACTTTGGCATTTCTGACAAGCAACACGTGAGGAGGCTCTTTTAGATGATACTTCAATGCTAAGGTTATGGCTTGCAGCACTGCCAGTGAGCTGTGCTTGGGTTTTCATTTTTAAAGTTCTGGTTGGTTTTTAATGCGATATCTGATGTCCTGCATGAAGGGATATAACATATGACCAAAATCTGCCATGTAATAGCTTTGAAAAAATGTGGTTTATATAAAATATTGACTAGTGTTAACTAAAAAGGCTAAGTAGTGTACAGAGCTGCAGAGTGCTTTCAGTTGGCAGCAATACTGAACCGCATTTTGGAAGGCATTTACATGCCTCAAGGTACAAAGAAAAAACTACTAGACTTTCTAGAAGTATCCAGCTATGAGCACTTAAATATTTTTGAAACACACAGCCTCATTGCCATGTGCTTTGAAATATTGTGAATGGGACTTAACATTGTTGCTGTTAAATTAAGCAATCATCTCTAATGATTAGCTGTTATTTTTAACTGCCTTGGTAGAAAGATTCAGCCATATAACTCTATCACGTACATGGTTGAAACTGTTACTGAAGACAAAAAGAAATACTGACAAATACCACGATGAATGAATGCAGTCCTTGTATTCATACTTCTCCAAACTATTGCTTAGCAACGGTCACTCTACAAAAGCTAGAAAATGCAGTTGGAGAAGACCGCAGCTACCAGCTCCTTCTTTCAAGGCTTTTGTAGCTACAGGTTACAGCATCCTTCTCATCAGCATTAAAAAAGCAGAGCAAAACCAGCCCCTGTTTGACTCTGTACAGATCATTATCTTTATTAAAGCCAGTTAACCCAAGCAAAGAAGAGGTTTCATGTGCTAAGTATACTGCCAGGTGTCTTAGGTAGTTTTTACAATTACTTCATAAATACACAGAAGATTCATAGCTTTTTCTAGACCTTTGTTGCTATATCACTCAAGAAACTAGGAGAACCTGATCAGAGGCACTGCGTCACCGTTCACAGAAAGGAAACTGAAGCAGTACAGAAAAGCTAACTGCTAACAGTGCTGCTCATGGTACTATTAAGTTACCCCACCATAAGCTAATAGATTCAGTCCTCTGCCTTTTTTATCACTTGAGCTTCTAGTTCTTTCAAGTTTTTTGCCTACCTTCTGGATGTCACTTTTTCCTGTTCCTTCTCATTCATACAAGTCTCCCGGTCGCGTTCAGCCTTTTGAGTGTACGAAGCTGTCCTCAAATTGATGTCTTGCAGCCAACTTCAGTTCTGAAAAGAGTGCACTGCACCCTCATTGAAGTCCCTGGGAAGCCAGAGAGCCTGTCTGAGCACAGAGCCTGACCTTTAGCATGCTCACAGCTTCCTACACCACAAGCGATCATGCTACACTTACTGTCTTTTATTTACTTTTTAAAGTACTCAACTCCCTCTGGACAAACTACACAATTTTTGTTCTTTAAAAAAAAAAAAATTAAAAAGCAACAACAAACAAAACAACCTCTCCAACAACCAGGGCCACACTTCCTCCCTTAATCACTTTCGTCAGGAGGAATTTAAATTAGCACTCAATTAACACCTGCTGTGTAGATTTAGTTCGCAAATACTGAGTTGATGTTTAAATACAAACCCTAAACGTGGATTAACTCTTGAAGACGGCTGTGCTGAAAGACTCACACGTACAATGAAGGGAGAGAAGAGGAAAGTTAAAGCCCACACACAGCCTGAGCTGCTGTACTTACAGGGCTGGAGGTTTTTTAAACAATAGTGTGGATGTTAGGCAACAGTTGCTAAAGTATAATTAAGACACTTAAACACTATAATGATAATTTAAGATGTAATTAAGCACTAAAGCCTTTGATCAAAGGGATACAAATCACCTAATCTACCAGCAGGATCTGTTGCTGTTCTGGTGAAAACAGCCGAGCTGGATCCTTAATTCCAAGTTAACACACATAATAATACCCACAAGTAGCAATATACCACCAAACAACATTTCACCATCAAGTATACCTAATTTGTGTTATTCATTGAAGGACTGACACTTCAGGCACACTTCTGATTATTCCACCCCCACGAGTGATGCCACAGCTTTCCATTGTGCAAGGAGGCCTGGGTACCGCTGTGCACTACGGCCAGCGGGTGCTGCTGCGGGGTTACTTCACCTGCATTTATGTCGAGCTTTCAGTATCTGCTGCCTTTAAGCCTTAAAAGCAGTGCCAAGTTTTATCACTACCGGGGCAATTAGCTGCTGTAGCTAACAGTTATGGTATATGAAGAAAGAAGGAGTTTCACTGAGATGCTTAACAAAGCAGGATTCGGGGGTGTCTCAGCACATAGCAGCAGCCCTCTGCTGCTGCCTGCTACAGGCAAAAGCTGCTCTTCTCTTCAGCACCTGCAGGACTTCTTCAGTTCTTTGCTTTCTCCTGCTTAGTCCCAGCATGTCACAGGGAGCAAGGCTGACCCTCAGCAGTTTGATCGGTGGGGAGGGCCGGGAGCTCCATGCCCACTGCTGCTGCCAGCCTGGGCAACCCTGGAAAACCACAGACTTCACAAACAAAGCCTCAGCTGCCGACTGCGTGGAGCGAGACCAAACAAATACCTGGGCTCCGGGAACACCCACGGCTGCTCCAAGTTGTGGCCCGACAGTGAAGCCACTCATCCCACAGTGGCCATGCAGGGCTGAGCCCCAGGGAACCATCCCAGCACCGCTCCTTTAGGAGGGGCCTGTCTCAGCTCCCCAAGTGAGCGGGGTCTGGGCCTCACTCCTGGAGGGGCTCAGCTCCTCCGTGAGCCTTGGAGGCCCAGCCTGGCGGTGGGGCACGGACACAAGGACTTGGGGATGCTAGGGCATGGGGATGCAAGGGCACAGGGATGCTAGGGCACAGGGATGCAAGGGCACGGGGATGCAAGGGCACGGGGCATGGAGATACAAGGGCATATGGCACGGGCACAGGACACGGTGATGCAAGGGCATGGTGCCGCCATGCGGGCAGGTTTTACCGCTGCCCACACTACGTGATTTGCTGACCACAGGCACCTGCCAAAAAATGAGGCTCTGGCCCTTAAATGAAGTGCCCCCAAGAGAGCTGGGCTGGTAGAGACTCTTATTCTGACACTGGTGTAGCAGGAGGACAGGCAGGTCCAGCGGTGTCATTTGTTGGCAGCACATTAAAGTCTCTGGTCTTATAATGCTACGCAGAGGGCTACTATGACAGTCTGTGTCAGTGAATGACAGCCCCTTCCCAAAATACTGGTTAAAGCCCAGGTGACAACTTCCAGGCTGTAGGTAAGGTCCTTTTTTTTTTTTCTTCCATCATTTTTTATTTCAAATCTGCTACTGAGCTGGCATGAAAAATTGCAATGCGACAACTAATGCTGAGATAAAAATGTACCTTTAAGGTACTGTGGGTGCAGAGAAGGGAAAAATGTTTCTTTTTTAAAGAAAGCAAAGGTTTTCTTACTGCTCTTTGTTTTCATCTGGTAAAGTCAAAAGTTTACTGTTTGTTTTCCAAATCAAGGTGGAATGATTTGAGGGCAATGTAACTTATCCCTTGCTGTGACGGGTGGATCTGTGCATCATGGGGCAGTGTTCATTTAGTATCTTATTTTACTGCGGTATTTTAGAAAAGAAAGTAAAGGTCACTTGCTGTACATAGCCTGTAGATGAAATGAATGAACCGGTACACAGGCAGTGATATCAAAGTGGTACAAAAACAAGATTCAACAAGTTTTTTGCACTAGTGAATGAGAACGTAGTTTGGATATGCTCCAAAAATTTCAGCTGGCTTCAAATTCCAAGAACACGACAAGGGGAAAACCAGGGAATTTTTACTACAAAACCTGTTTACTTACTGTTAATTTACAACTACTATTCGTAACTACTTTTAGGAAATGAAAGCTTTAAATCTTCATAAAACAAGAGCAACGTCTTCAGCTGATCTCCCCCCAAGGAATTTCTGACCCCGTGGATCCCTTCTTTGGGCTCTCCAACGAGAGGAATACAATATACTGTGTATATATAGCAGCAAAACAGCTGATCTCAGTGGGGCAAGATTACAATTTTTTCCAGCACATGTAACTGTGTGGATTTACATTCTCATTTTTTATTAGTAGCTTTTCATTTATTTGGGGGCGGGGGGGGGGGGGGGGAGGGCTGGTACTTACTTATCCTGGAGCTGAAGTTAGTTGTCAGTCTCAACAAACTCAGTAAGTTTGCTTAAATGAAACATTCCCCTTCTGTAAATTGGTGAGATACCAGGTTTAGATATCAATGACTTCCAAAATAAATGGAGGACCTCTGAGCTGCTTGGCGGGCCCTACTTTATCCTGGGGCTATGTCATTCTGGCAATTATTAGCCACAACAGCAAATCTCAGGAAATCTCTTTGAACAGAAAAACACCGTCCTCGGCATTCCAATCCCAAATCTCAATTTGATATAAAAAGATCTGAATTCAAAAATTTGGTGATGGGTTGTTGCAATAAGCCAGTTGCTATTTCTTTCAGAAATTACTGGGCTCTTGCAGATAAGATAGCCATGGTAAGCACTGCAGCTGGGTCTGATGGAGTGCGTGACTTGTTCTTTTAACCTGAAATGTTTGTATATTTTTGAAATAGCTCTAATCAATCCTAAATCATCTTATTTTAAGCTTAAGCTTTAACTGTCAACTGCCTGAACATAGTATTCTTTGGACTGCTAATGACTGCTCACAACATGGTATTTTTGCAACTTAAATTGTGATGTACAATTTACTTTATCTGTATTGTCTTCCTTAAGGGAAAATCCACACCAAGAAAGCCTCTATTCTGCAAGGCCAGGGTTCCATTCTATCCAGGAGCCCAGCCAAGACAGCTTTCGTGGCCTACCAGCTAGTTTTTACCCGTCACCTATCCAAAGCCAGTTATCACCAACAAAAACCCAGGACAGTCGTGAAACTTCTCCTATGAGTGTCCATAATTTCCCATCCGTTTCCTCTATGTGCCAACCAACCATGTTTAACTACGAACGTCCAAAACACTTTATCCAGTCTAAGAATGTGTGTCAAGGGCAACAGCAGCCTCCGGGACCTGCAACCTCTACAGAGCCGAGCAGACAAATCAAACAGTCCTCCATTCTAATACAGCCTCGTAACCCTAGTGGGCAGAAATTCTCCTCCTCGTCATCGCTGAGCTCTTCAATCACGCTCTCCTCGCCTTCCTGTAGTGCCCCTAAGGAATCCACATATCCCGTCACGCCTGCGTCTGCGCAGTCTCCTGCTAGCTCATCATCCGGGCAACGGCTTATATCCATGCCTAACCAACCCCCCGCAGCATTCCTGTGCTCAGTGCTACCCTCGCAGCCTGATTATAACAGCCAAACTCCTCCTGGGGAACCTCAGTAAGTATACACAGGCTGCTAACTTCCCCTTGCTTTAATCGGGCCTGGCCTGGCCTCTCCTGCGCACTGACCAACCCGACCCCAGCCCGGCCAGCTTGGCCGAAGCCAATGGTCCAGCTCCCATTGACTTCTGATGCGCGAGGCAGGGCTTTGCATGCGTGAAGTGAGGCGGGTTAGGAGGCTGAGTGCTTGCCCTTGGTGTCTCTGTGGGAAAGAAGGGTATAAATGAGGAATTGAACTGCCCAGCAGTCACGCCACTGGCTGTTGCACACGTTTGTCGGGCTCAGTTTGAACGGTTTAGTGTGATTTGATGGGAATCACTTGTTTAACGGTATCCAGAACAGAAGATAGTCGGCCATCTCAAATGAACTTCTCTCAACAAACATGCCTTGTGAACAGCGAGGAAGGTAGCAGTATGTTTCACATACTGCTGTTTCACAACATTACGATTCCTAGTAAGTCTCAGCAGAATTTTCAGGCTCTACATCATGATAGGACTCTACACTTCCCTACAATACAGTTTTCATTAATCATACGTACTAGCAGAAAGGCAGCCGCTTCAAAATTTTACCCCTTAAGACCAAAGACCAAATTCTTTCCTGAATAAGTATTATATCATTTTGCCTTTGGGCTGCAATCCAAATACCTCCCAAGGTCAGTGAGATCTCAAAGGGAGCTGGGTCTTGCCTTCTCACCAACTTGTACTCCTGCCAATATTAGCTGGAGGTCCCAGGGAAAGTCAGTGCTGAATATCCAGCAAAGGGTATTAGAAAGGTGATAGGGGCAGGGGGCTCATGCTGACCTGGGTATAAATATAGGTTTCAGTGTCAGTTTGTATTCAGGAAACCTGAACGTTCCTGGGTTGGGTTTTTTTGCTATTTTTTTTGGGTGGTTTTCGGAGCACAGCACTGTGGGAAGGTAAGACCAAGAGGGGTAGCTGGGACACTGAGAAGAGCTTTTTAAAACTCCTGCAGGAGTCCTTGTGGGTTAGCTATGCATCTGGAGTAACTGCTGGGATTTGTGTATGTGGGGGGAGGTTGTTTGTTTTCATAGCAAAGGGCTTTGGTACCTCACTATGCCTTTCACATAAGCTGCTCCAAAGAACTAAATGCAGCATCCTGTGAGTTGAGAAATCATTTTCCTAATTATTATACAGACGGGTAAATGGGGCATGAGACTTTATTAATCTGTTGGGCAATTTATTAAGTTATAACTTGGGCAAGCTATTAAGTCCAAGTAGTTCTGGAACACACATGAGAATTATAACTCTTCTGCCCTATTGTAATCAGGGGACCAAAATCCTAAGCGACCAAGGCAAGAGGATTTAGATACAAATAACTATGAGGCCCTGCTGTGTTTAAGGAATGGGGTTAGATCCTGTCAGCACAGAGTGCTGTGACCTCTTGTAGACCTTCACAACCTGGTGAGGGATGCTCCTCTTTTCCTAGCACCTTTCAGAATCAAGTCTACTATCTAACTTGCTGCCAGAGCCAAGACTTGATCGTCTCTTGACTATGGATTACAGAAGCAGGCTATGTGGGGATTGTAGCATGGCACCTAAAGACCCCTGTGGGATAAACTTAGTTATTGGACATCTGAACAGAAATACCTTCTGGGGCCCTGAAGAAGAAGATAGTAAATCATTTGTCCACACATAATGAACTAGTTTGTAACTCTGCTGTGGATTTGCAGCACCAAGAGCCTTTTTAGCAATCGAAATTGTACAGGAGTGAAGTTCTTGAGGGAGAACTTGCTCCTGGAGAGACTCTCCAAGCTCAGTGGAGTTCTCAAAACACCGCTAGCCTGGCTGCATGCATTCAAACCAGGACAGAGGCCACAGCAAGATTTCGGGATGCTGAATGGTGACCCACAGCAAGCGACTGTGACAGTGCTGTGGGATGACACTGAATGACTTGATTAGACAATGATGCTTCCCCCTAAGTTTTCTGTCCTCAGTCATGCCACCTAGCCTATCTATCTCCCAAATTCTTTACAGGTTCCTTTGAACCACAGTTTCTAGGTAGCAGATTCACATTTGTGTCTATAGTGAACAGCCAAGCAAGCCTACAGGAATAACTTTGTTTCCTCTTCCTGCATGAGTAGTTACTCAAAGCCAATGTATAACAAACAAGCTAGCATCAACTCTATGCAGAAGACGTCTGACCAAGAAATTCGAGGAACAAAAGAGGCCCTCATCCAGGACTTGGAAAAGAAACTCCGGTGCAAAGACAACCTTCTCCAGAATGGCAACCAGGTAAGGGAAAGCTGCTGACTAAAGAACCAGTTTGCTCTGCCCATGTTTCACCCTGCATTCCAATCCTGGAGTTAATAAGCTACCCAAATCATTAGAAACTTGGAGAAATACCGATACTTAAAAGCTTACTCTAGAGAGTATCTAGAGAGTATCACCAGATGTGGTAAACCTCTTTGATTTCTTTTTATACGAACCATAACCAATCAAACAAAACACGTGACCTTTTATGATAAAGTCTGTGAGCTATAAGAGGGTCTTAGACTCAGTGCCTATCTATTCATTCTGTGAAGGGACAAAATATAATCCTCTTGATCAAGAAATCGAAACCTTGGAGACAAAAATTGCTTACCAGTTGGGAAGCGCATTGCAACAAGCTCGAGTAAGCAGGTCTTTAATGCAAGTTGCAACCTTCCTGCTGGTTGGAGGCAACTAGTAAAATCCCAGTGTTTATAGTTCTCATCTTCTTTTCCCTGAAATAGAAATGAGTTTTGCCATTACTATCAGTGGAAAAAGGCTTGTATCATATATATATATATATATATATATATAGTCTTAAACATTGAAGGAAAAATAATGTCAGGTCAAATATGAGTTAATATGTCCCTGACAGGAATGTCCTATCTGCTGTAAGAAAGTTTGCCATTGCAAGCCAGCCTTTCTTCCCATAGGAAGCCAGGCTAAAAATAAGGCTTATGCAATCACCACTGTGTCCCCTCCTCCCCTTGTCCTCCAACAACGTCTGAACCAACTGGCCACTCTCAGCCACACTTAATCTTAGCAGTAGTGATCTCAGGGATATTATGCTCTCGCAGGTTTTGCAAAAGGTCTTGCTCTCTTCTAAGGAAAAGTCCCCCAAGCCTTCTCAAATTGTTATCCACACAGGAGTAATCACATATATATCCTGTACATGAGGTAAATTTAGTCAGTTTGTCCTCACCTCATAAATCCAAACCCAAGATAAACTCTTGGGAAGCCAAGTTTCAGGTGTTTTGGTGCTTGTAGGAATAACACATGGGAGTAGGGGACAGTAGCATCTAGCCCCTAGCTGCTGAAGTAAATCCACAGCTGAATGACTTGGGAAGTTTTCCCAGTGCTAACAGAAAGGTACCCTGGGACTTACTCTGGCTTCCGAGATAATGCCATCAGTTACCCATAAATAATCCCAGCGTGGAAAAAAAAAGAGGCGTGGAAGGCCACAGATGGCATTAGAGAGGCTTTGATGAACAGGCAGTTTAATCTTTTATGCATTTCAGTGCTGTATATATTGAGGCTGACTTCAGTAGGCATCACGGACTGCAAACACGCTGTAACAGAAGCAGGGTTTCTATTCAGCCACTGCTTTCATTGACAACACCCTGACTTTGTGGCATATTAATGCGTTCTTACAAGATGAACTGAAATAGTAAATGGACTTACGACAAGAATTCCGCTCTGCTCTGCTTTTAGCGATTAACTTATGAAGAAAGAATGGCTCGCAGGCTGCTAGGACCAGAAAACGCTGCATCTGTGTTTGAAGCACAAAGCGAAGATATGCAGAACGCACAGGTAAACGGGGCCTCTCTCTAGAGCAGTAATTTCCTGGTGGCGGTGCTGTGAACTGCTTATACTTAAAGAGGATGGAAGGAGAGAGGGTGTTTTCTTGGTACCAGTGCAGGAGAGGGAAGGGAAGAGCTTTTGCTAGCAGATCTCTGTATAGCTGGGATTTGGGTTTGGGGGAGATGATGTTGGAGGGGGGGGCAGTTTAAGCACCGAATGCTGGCAGTACTTACACCATCCCCTTGCTGGGCCTGATCTGTAGGAATGACCTCTCTAGGGAGGAATTGCAACAGCTGCTACCCAGCACATTGCACTCTGCCTGTGACAGGCAGGGAGAAGCACAGCGAGGGATCCAGGTACCCACTCTAATAGCCTGAGTTCTGCCTTGGCAAGGACAGCAAGATTTACACCTGTCACTGTTTGGAGTCAGTGACATTGACTACAGGAGGTCAGGGCTTCGGGGTGGGATTGGCTGGATTTTATCCCTTCCAGAAGCTTGCAATTGTTAACAGAAGACAAAGCAGTTATTTTAGCAGCCCACATGCTGATAGCCAAGAATCTATTACTACTGGCATGTTCAAAAACATTTTAGCTGGGGACTTGCATCATTCATTGGTTATTCAGAACGGGCCAGTTAAAAGCTCTCTCTGGCACTTCTTTGATCAAAGTTACTGGAAATATCTGTGATGTGGCACTGGACACCTGTGCTGCCAAAGAAAACATCCCTCCTGCTGCATGCATGCAGAGAGCCAGCAGGCTGGCATTCATCTTTCCAAATGCAGTTAGCAAAACTCTTCAATACAAGAGACACTTAAGATCACAGCAAGGGTGGAATACACAGTTTGAGCTATTTCTCCCCAGCAATCACCTGACAAAAGCAGACAAGAAAGGAATATGATGGATGTCAGAGAGGATGGGAGACCTCATTTTATTTTGCATAAAAATGCTCCATATAAAGTGGAAGGAGAAATTGGCTTATGTTTAGATTTATTTTTTTTAATTCAGTATTGTATTCACTGATTCATTCAGGGAATGAAGCTAAAACTTTATTTAAATCTAAACCTTTACTTACGTGATGCTTGCCCTGAACTGAAGGCTGATTCTGTGTTTGAAGTTTAAACCCAGGCTTAAGTGTTCCACAGGAATGGGCTACGGAGTGCAGAACCAAGCACCGTAATGGCAAACACCCCAGAAATGTCCATGTAGCATTTCCTCTGCCTGATTCCATTGCTAAAATGAGTCACTGGTGATAAACTCTGCTTATATTTTCCAAATATCCAAGCTCCTATCAGGAATCAGTCCTGGGTACTTCAGCAGATTTACTCATGTGATTGTGGAGCTGTCAGTAAGCTTACTTGGTGCTGTGATGTAGAAAGAAAAATATTTTCCAGCTCCGCATGTGTTCTCTGCTACTGGTACCATATTTAAGTGGGCACAATACTATGTTCTTGCCAGTGATTCCACTTCTATTCCTGCTATTGGGAAGGACATTCTGTACTTAGTTCTCATTTTAGATACTGCCAGTAGCATTACTCCCCTCTAACAAAGGTTATTGGCTTGCCAAAGGCCCAGTGTGCCAAACGAAGCTGCTGCACCTATCACCTGTGCAGAGTGACAAGAAGCTGTTCTATTAATAGTACTTGTTGCTAGCACAGCAGAAAGTCTAGCGTGAAAAGAGAGCATGTTAGCATACGATGCAAGTTCCTTTACATCTTAGCCCAACAACTCCTAAGTATTCAGTGTGCTTTAAGGAGCAGTATACTAACTCAAAATGGCTTCTCATTTGGTTTATAGATTAAACTTCCTCTGTAAATTAATTCACCTTTTGTCTTCCTCTTTCCAAGCACCAGAACGCAGAGAACATCAGGCTGCAGGTTCCTACAACACATGTAAGGTAATGCATAAACCTGTGCTGCGCTACTCTTCGAGACCTTATTTCAGATATTTCTAGACAATGCTAGCATTCCTTTGCTTTTCATTTTTCCTGAAGTAGTAATTACTAAACTCATTTACTTCAACTAAAATGCTAACATTAGAGGATGGCTGCTGAAGCCTGTGGTGTTAAAGCAGTCAATTCTAAGTATAACACTAAATTTTGAAAGACTTGTATCTAGGGCAAATATGTGCCATAGTCTAGAATATACTTTTCTAGTCAAAGCAAGGCCCAACAATGTAAATGATAAAACACAGCATGATGAAACACAGCCCACATTGTTCTTGTAAATTCTTTTGGATATTAGGCCAAAGATGAGTTTTGCTATGTTATGCTTCTGTGTTAAACTGAATAACTTCAGCAAGATGAGTGGTTCATCAGTACTCATGCCTCACAGCTGAAAAACAACCAGAACTGTAGTGTTGGGTTCCTAAGCCTCCTGAGTGACTCAGCACTGCAGTGAGATCTGTGCTATGGTAACTTTTATACAACCGCTACTGTCCTCGTTTTAGGAGCAGACCATCCTCAAGAGGAGATGAACGTGGACATGATGCAATTCAGGAAAAGTTTTTTCAACCACGTTTTACACAAGTGCCAGAAGATGTCATTATTGAGGAGGGGCGATTCTGCAGGCTCGACTTCAAAGTAATACCAGCCTTTCACTTTCAGTCCCCTTAGCTGTGTGGTGTGTGTGGCATGAATAGCTCTCTGAGCTGCAGTGCCTTTGTGGCTTGATGAGCCAGAGCACTAACAGCAGGTTGCACAGGGTCTCTCCAGGCAGTGTAAAGCTGGTAACAGAAGATGGGTAAATGTGTTGACGTTTTCCCTTGGAAAACATAAGTGGGATTAGTTGCATAAGAGTATGGCTAAAGCTAAATGCTGGTAAATATGGACCACCACAGAAGACTCACTAGAGCTCAATGCAAAGACTGAATATTAAGACCTTGCTTCAAGAAACCTTTTAGAGAAGTGACCTTGTGCTCTCCACTGGGACACCCGCTGGCTTCAGTGGAATGGAAACCCGTCCAGCACAGCCTATGTAGGAGAGGACTGCCTGCTTTTAATGAGCCCTCTATAAGGCTCATTAAAGTGTGCCCTGGCTGGAGCAGGTATCTGGCAAGGAAATGTACTAATTACAAACAAATAGAACAGCAGAGTGGCCTGAGACTGCACAGTAATTGTGCCAACCCTAGGGTAAGAAAGAACCTGGTGCTTGCACATACGCAGCTTTACTGCAAATATTGTTTTCTGATTGTGGCATGACTTGTTTTTTTCCCAATTGCATCCAGAAGGACTTCAAATCCCTTGCCTTAAATAGAGTCAGGCAATACCTTAACGTGACCTTTAGCCATTTTGCTGTGATGCGATGGACAGGGATGTTTCTGACTGTGATGGACAACCTAGAGCATGTCTGCACGATACAGTTTATTTACATACTTTATCAAAATTGCACAAATTTTGGCACTGCTACAGTGCTAGCTGTGAGATTGATTAGACGGGTGAGCTCCCTCCCACCACGAACCCACAATGAACACCTTTGACTTAATCAAACCTATTTTATGGGATGGGAACAACAGGGGTTTGCAGGAACAGCATCCACTGTCTTGCAGCTAGAGCTCATCTCTGCACAGCACTCCACGAGCCTTCCTCTCTGCGCAGCACCACATTAATATTCAAAAATTAATTTTTTGTAGTATGACCATGACTTGATCACCCATATACATCAATCTCTATACAGCATTGAAGAGTTTGTATCATCTTAAAGCTTTTTAACCCTTTTGCTGCTTTTCTCCCCTTCACAGGTTAGTGGGCTGCCAACCCCAGATGTGATGTGGTATCAGAACGGAAGGATGGTACATCAAGACCAGTTTCATAAAATGATCGTGTCAGAAAAGGGATTCCACTCATTTATTTTTGAAGCAGTCAAATCATCTGATGCAGGGACATACGAATGTGTGGCTGTCAACCGTGCAGGAGAAGCATCTTTTGCAGTAAAAGTGGAAGTAATTGGTAAGACAGAGAAAACTGATGATTATCAGACACAGAGAACCTCAGTCATCTAATGCCTTCTTCTGTGTGTTTGGGATATTAAAGCAATTACAAAGTAGAGGCAGATCTCCAGATCTTCAGGCTCAAAGTATAACAAACACTTTACCTTTTCCAAGACTATTTTAACATACACATTTGGGATGAAACATTTCTTCAAAACCCTTGTAGTGGGGGATTTAAACTTAGTGTGATATCCAGAATTTGGGACTTGCTCATCTCTTAGAACTGACAGCAACTCTCCCCCTAAAGTGGGTTGTGGCTGCTACACCCCTATGCACATGAGAATGAACTACCTGTAGGCTAAGAAGTTCCTGTACAGAATGTGCCCTCCTAAATTTAGCATTTTGAAATCTTAAAAAAAAAAAAAAAAAAAAAAAGCCTGATAATAATGTTCAATACTTACAGTAACTCCTCATCTTTCCTCTTTAATTTAGCAAAAGAACATCACACGCCTCCAACTTTCATCTTTAAGCCACAAAGCAAAAAGGTTTTTGAAGGAGATACAGCCAGACTCGAATGCCAGATCTCTGCCATCCCAACACCTCGGATTTACTGGAAAAGAAACAATGAAATGGTACAATATAATACAGACCGAATAAGGTATCCTACTAATGAGTTGGCTATTAGTGTGTTAGGAAAATAATAACCAGTGTTTAAGTCAAATTTGAATTAGCTGCTTAATAAAAACAGCAGCTGGGGAGCTAGATACACCCCTCGTTTATGAGGCATGATGAACCAGCCCATGTGCTAGGCAGGCATGATGCTCAGAGTATTGTTTTGAGGACACAGTGAGAAAATGCTGTGACCAGATAGATGCCACAGGACTCCAACAGCAGTTACACAGCCCAGTGAGAAGCATGGCTATGGCACCAAGAAATGCAGCATTCATCACGCTCTGAGGCTGTGGCAGCTGCAGAAGGGTTGTGGTGCCACCAGAATGCTACCAAGATGTGAATTATTGGCAGCTTGTAATAAAAATGCAATGTTTATATTTAAATAGTTAGCAGTGCCCTGCAAGAATCGTTGAGGGCTTTCTCAGCTCCTCACATTTAAACAGACTATTATTTCAATGTTTTCTCGCCTTCCCCCTCCAAGCACTCACATGTAAATACCCACACTTTTTTCAGCTTGTTACATGACAATACTGGAAGGATTTGCCTCCTGATTCATAATGCAAACAAGAAAGATGCTGGTTGGTACACAGTGTCTGCTGTCAACGGAGCAGGAGTGGCCACATGCCACGCCAGACTGGAGGTTGCAAGTAAGTACCACTTTGCGGTGCCGTAACCACAACTTGGACAGCCACTTGCACCTGTATTCCAAATGGACCCTGAAGGTTAACCTACCAAAGCTTGGGCTGCTGGAAGGACTTCTTTCCCAGGATAACGAACTACAGAAAAAGTAACTAGCCCAAGAAAATCTCACATTTGTGCAATACTATGTGATGAGTCTTTTGCAAATGGTCTGCATCTGCTGCCTGCCCTGCTAAAGCCTACATTTTGACAGATACCAAGGAGGGTGAATGTTGTCCTTCCCATAAATTTCCAGCTTGTCTAAGTTCTTCCTAAGGGTTGGCTGTTCTATGTTGCAGATTAAAAAAACACAATTGGGTTGCTATACCCTGGGTCTTTCCACAGTCTGGGAAGACACTGAAAGAGGCTTTTTTCTCTCTTCCAGCACACGCAAACAAGCCAGTTCCAGCCCCAAAGCACTTACGGGTTCGACCAACTTTTAGCAAGTATTTGGCACTTAATGGCAGAGGACTGGACGTGAAACAAGCTTTCTCACCAGAAGGAGAGTTTCAGCGTTTGGCTGAGCAGTCTGGACTGTATGAAAGTGATGAACTTTAACTGGAAATTAAGAGGAAAACTCACACCTATAAGAGACAGTTACTACATAGACGTAGTTAACCAATGGTTGCTCTGATTAGCAAAATACCTATCTACGTACTTCTACTTTGACTCTTGCACATTCTGTTGTTCTCCTTTTACCTGTTAGATTTTATTTATATGGGTTGGTGAATATAGCCATTTACTGAGTATTGTATTTTAAGCCTAAGAAAGCAGGGCAATTAGATTTTACAGGTGTAGGTGGTTTTAGCTCCACCTGTTCTTGGTTACTTGCTAAAGTAGATTGGTTTGTACTGCTTCTCTAATATCACTCTTGATAATATCAGAACTCTGTAATGTCTGAATACTAAAACCAAATAGACTAGAGTGTTTTTATGAGGACTACATAGAGGCAAATAAAACTTTAAATATCCACCACGGGCTACGACTCTTCCTTGATCTGTTAAAATGCAGCTACAGCTGCCTGGCACCGCATCCAGCCCAGCAAAGCCCAATTCTTACCCTGCTGGCTCTGGAGGGATTCCTCCTGTTCCTTCCCCCTTCCTTGTCTTCTGCCTCCTTAGAGCTACTGCAGCTCTTAGCCCTGAAACACGGCAGTGAGGCATCACCAAGATTTTTCCTTCTTGCACGCTTGATGCAGAAGCTGCACTATATAATACAGCACTAAGGCTGCCACAACTTCCCTTCTTCTAATAAAGGAGCGACTGGGCCTTACACCTCTGACTCTCAACAAGATCTTGATTTGACTAACACAATTTCTATGCTGTTATTCACAGCCATCTTGCTCAAAATACCCCCAAAGCCATCCCAAAACCCGATTTTGCCAAATTCCAGCAACCTAATCTGAAGGTTTTTCAGCCCTGATCTCTAAAGGCAGATGCGTGAAGACAAATCCAGCTTGAACTCGGTCTGTTGGGGCGCACAGTACCCCTGCTGCTAGCCAGCTCCCCTCAGAGCACCATAAGGAGTGGACAAAATGAGGTCTCAGCTTCACACCACACGGCTGTGCTGGTTGATAACCCCATATACCTCAGCTGCCCGGCTCCCACCACCACCCTGCTACTCCACCTGGGCTGCTAAAGCAGCAATAGCTGCTGTAACCTGCAATAACTTTGCAGCTCTGAGCTCAGCCAACGCCGATTTCCACCCGTGGGCTTCTCCCGAAGGCGAAAACGCCTCAGTGCTAAGGGAAGGGCACGGTGCCAGAGCCGGACACCAGCACCCCCAGCCCGCAACCATCGCTCAGCGCCCGTCGCCATGGCCGCAGCCCGCGTTCCTGCCGCTCCGGAGGGGCAGAAGGGAAAATCCGGGGGGCGGCCGGGCGCTCAGCCCGCAGGCAGCCCCGCCGCCGGGACAAGCGGGGCTCTGCGGGAGCCGGTCCCGGAGCGGGAGACGCCGCCCGTTGCGATTCAAACGAGGGGAGCGAGCGCCGGGAGCGGCCCCGGTCCGGCCCGGCCGCCATGGCGGCGGCGGCGGCGGAGCAGAGGCTGAGCGGCGGCGGTGCGTGAGGCGGCCGCGGGCCCTCAGCGCGGGGCTGCCAGACGGGTGGCTCCGGCCTCTCTGGTTTAAAGCTCAGCTTCTGCCTTCGTCGTTTCCCTCCCCCCCCCCGTTAGGTGTCACAAAACCTCGGATAAGCTGCAGCGGAGAACTGGAGCTGAAAACGACCCTGCGGGAGCTGGTTGTCTACCTCATTTTCCTTATCACTCTCTGTCTAGGTAAGTCAGCAGGTGAAGGGGGTGACCGCGCCTGTTTACGAGCAATTAATTTGAAGCCTGGCACTGGAGGAGCCGTCCCTCTTCCAGTATGCAAGAGCAGGCGAGGAGAACGTAGTCATTTAATCCTTACTCCACCTGTCTTCCAGCCAGAAGCGTTATTTCAGTCAAAATCGCTCCGAGTGTGTTTTCCTAGCACCATGACTGGTGCTGATGATTGAAGAGGGGACAGCGTGCTTAGAAGTTGATGTCAACCTCTTATTTCATCTGTGAGCATCCCTATATTGCCCTTTCTTCCTAGTGACATTTGGGATGGTGAGCACCAACATGTATTACTTGAACGAAGTGATGTCACGTCTCTTTCTGGAACAGTCTTCTGCTGAAGATCACGGGATTGATTTTGAGAGTATTAGGAACATGGCTGATTTCTGGAAAGTAAGGCTTTCAGTGCAAATATTTTCTTATATATAGCAACGAGGTAAAGAAGCTCCTAGTGCTAATACAGACTAATAGAGTCTCCTGGTCCACCCAAAATCCCTGCACTAGATGTTGCGGCTTCAGTTGAAGAAAGATAAATAACTTCTTAAAATGTAGAAAGTCAGAGTACAAACTGTAATATTTGTACTTCTGATAAACAGTCTGAATAGACAGTTAAGGAAAACAATAGGTTAACTGCAGCATCAAATTCGGAATGTTAGTTTCAACAAAAACAAAGATTTGGGGTTTACAGTTATTCTGATTTTCAGCTGTTTAAAAAAAAAAAGTTAAACCATACTTGGTGTGATTTTCACTGGAGTCACCAGGAGAATATGCTGTCTCGGTTCACCTAGTTTGCTATTATATCACATCTTACTGTGGTTATAATTGCAAAACAGGTATCTCTATTTTCACTACTAGATGAAGGACCTCCCAACATTGCCATCACTGCCCAGCTGACATCCAAAGGGAAAGTTTTTCATCCTACCCTTCCTTAAAAATGGAAATGCCTGGCTATAACAATTCATTGGGAATAATTGTACTCCCTCTTATCATCGTGTCTGTTATTGTCAGTCCATAAAACAGTGAGCCCTTGCTATACAATTGCATGCTAATGTACTAAAGCAGTTGTAATACATGTTCCAAACCGTGGGGGCATGTTGTTTTGCCCTCTGGATAATGTTTTTCTCAAGTTCAGTGCTCTTCATCTGCATCTAAGAAACATACAGAAGAAGAGTTTTCAAAGAGCTTCAAAAATAAATACTTTTGTTAGGTTCAGATGACTAGAAGCCTAGTCAGAAATGCATATTTCAAAACAGATCTTCAGAGAGTAAGATTATGTTAAAACAACATGCAATATTTTTGTGTTTGAACGTGTTTAAAACTCATTTAATGATACTTCAAACAACTGTGTGCCGTAGTTTTGCCCTGAGCAAACCCATTACATATCTCCGATAGAATACAATGTTCACCTATGCACTGCCTCACTTGATAGAGATACTTACATCTTTTTCTTATGAATCCATTCTACTCCCTGTGGAATTCTATCTTAAATTCCCATAAGTAACCTGGGAACCCTGTAAAGATTTGTCTTTTAAAAAGCAGGGTAATAGTGATATTTAAATCTTTTGAATCTTTAACCTTGCTTGTATATATAGTTTGCAGAGGGACCCCTCTTGGATGGACTCAGTTGGGACAAATGGTATGGCAACACAACATCAGCCCTCCAGGAAAACACCAGCCATATTTACTATGAGAATTTATTGTTAGGAGTAGCCCAGGTTCGCCAGCTGAAAGTACGCAATAACACCTGTTCCATCTACCCATACTTCCAGAATTTCACAAAAGACTGTTACTCCACGTACCGTTACAAAGCAGAAGACAAGTCTGACTTTGGTCTAAAGAATGGATCTGAGTAAGTCATTCTACTTCAGATTTTCTTGTGGCATCTTTTGGATATGTATTTATAAGAGATTTTCAGATCTGAAGTACTTTCAGTTAGAACCAGACAGCAAGCACAAAAATGTTTTTGAAAATCTTACTAAATCCTTAATACCATTATTCTTCAGTAACCTACAATTGTGCATGCCATGAGCTGAGTTTTTCCCTTGTTTACAGTGAGATAAACCATAGATTTGTTTTTATGCCAATACTTAGACAGGAATTTGGCATGGGAAATTTATAGTGGAGAGACAGGAAGAACTGGAAATTGCGAGCCCAGGTCAGCAAAAGTACGCGTTAATGGTTCTTTTGCCATTAACATCTCCAGAGAAATGCTCAGTTATATGAAGCCTTAATTTAAATCACATGTTTATAAATTAGAGTCATGCTAAAGTGTTGTGGAAACAGAGCCAAAAGGCCTGTTTCACACATTGCATTTAGCATTGATTTAACCCAATGGGAGAATATGTGAACATGGCACAGTAACAATGAACTACAAAAACCAGAGACATTCTTTTTACCTATGAAGATTTTAAGGTAATTAAACCGTCTAGCTCACATTGGGTGAAATCCAGAATCATAAGCACTTGCTTTTCTTGTGAATGTACTTAGTAGATAAACAAATGGGAATATTTTAAGGTCATAAGTCTCATGCTTACTTCTTGTAAATAAAAGTATTATTTAAAGGCCTGACTTAAATTCAATTGCGGATGCAGTGGAACACAAGAACTAAGAACTATAAAATAAAAAGTGAAAGCTTACTTCGGTACAGTTTTCATAGGCTAAGCTGCTTTCTTTTCCTATTACTTATAGATGGAAATATACTTCTGCCCCTTCTTTATCCCCATGGTACTGGGGAGCTGCGGGCTTTTACAGTAGCGGAGGATTTATGTTCACCTTACCGAAATCAAAAGAGGAGAGCAGAGAGAAGTTGGAGTTTCTCAGGCAGAATGGTTGGCTCACTAGAGGAACCAGGGTTGTATTTATTGACTTCTCAACATATAACGCTAACGTAAACCTTTTCTGTATAATCAGGTGAGTTCCTACCTTTACTGTGTGTCAAATCCAATTTACTAAGGCATGATGCTTCCTGAAAGACACAAGGAAAGGCTGTTTGCCTCAGGCATACGCAGTCATGTTTCTCAGGCAGTAGCTGGCAAGACAGTAGTAATTCATTAAAAAAAATGCAGAAATTTAGTTAGAGCAGGGAACAGACCTACTTCCTTCATTTCCAGTTTTTTTAATGGTTGGTGTCTGTACAGCTGGTTGATACTGTCGATAGGAATAGATTCCATAGCCTTTTGCAAAGTCAAAATCTAGATTATTCGTACTGTTGTCAGCTATTGGAGGGAAGAGGCTCAGGGTGGGGTGAATATGTGCCCTTCAGAGACACAGTTTCTTTAAAGACTTAACCAAACAGCAGAGTTTGGGTGTTTATTTAAATAGATCTGTTGTCCTCACCCTTCACTTCCTTGTAATACTGTTTTCATGGGGAAGTGAGCATCACCCTCAAAAGAAGATCTTGCAGATGTAGGAGTCATCCAGTTTTCCTGTTTTGCACAAATGTTTGGCCCAACTACAGTCTCAGCTAGGTATTATTACTGAAGTAATAATTAATGTTAGACTAGTAAGGGCTGAGACAATTTAAAGGTAACTGAGATAATTTAACGGTAATAGTAACACCAGTCCCCAATTTTTTCCAGGTTGGTGGTAGAGTTCCCTGCCACCGGGGGTGCTCTCACCTCCTCACGTATCTACTCTGTGAAGCTCCTCAGATACATCTCGTTTTATGATTACTTCTTGGCTTCTTGTGAAATCGCCTTCTGCCTCTTTATCATTACATTCATAGTCCAAGAAATGATAGAAATAAAAAAACTGAAGATGGAATATTTCAAAACTGTCTGGAACTGGCTGGATTTGCTGCTGGTAGTGGTGAGCTGCTCCTCGACCCTTCTGTGCTTGCCAGCATAGGCTAGCACTGGGTAGACGCCCATCAAGCCAAACAGCCCGACCCCATTCCTGGTTAGAGTCACTCACTGAAGAGGCCCATCGTGGCTCAACACACCTCAACTCTTTCCTAACCTTACCGTCAAGGTGCTGTGGCTCCATGTCCTTTCCACTCTTCATCCACCTTGTTTGTTTTAGCTGTAATCTCGGCACAGCTGGGAAGCACTAGCACACAACTGTTAGCACAGTAAAATGAGAATGTACGCAGTAGGTTATATAGTACAAATCCACCACTGTCACAGTACAAGTACAAATAAATTGGCCAGTAAGGTCTCGTACGTACAGTTTACGACCAAACATCTAAAAGGTTCTTCAAATCTCATCAAGGGCCTGCTGAAATCAATGCAGTCTTTCCTGTGCAAAATAAGTCTGAAGAGAAGGGGGTAGCTGGACTTCGGTTTCACTGTCTTCTGCTTTCCTTCAGGTATCCATCCTTGCCATTGGCTTCAATATCTACCGCACCATGGCAGTGTCCCTGCTAATGGAAAAGCTGCTCTCTGATGAGAATGTTTATCCAGACTTCTATTTCCTTGCTTTCTGGCAAATCCTTTATGACAACATGATTGCCGTCAGTGTCTTCTTTGCTTTTATGAAGGTATTGGCTCTTACTCCCTTTCTTGTACTTGAGAATAGTGTTTCTAAGCTTATTATAAACATTCATTTTTACCTTGCTACAAATGAACTGCAAAGGTGGGGCTAGAATGGGGAATTTTGTTTATAAGATTCCAGAAGTGTTTAAAATTATCTCATTCTCGTAAACATGGGTCACACAGATTCCAAGCCCATCTAAAAAAAATTGCGCACATAGGCAGCTGTCTCCACTGGAGCAGCTGGGACACAACCATAGCCAAACAGCCTCCTTAAACTCAGTCTTTTCCTAGACTCAGTATTATCCAGGTCACAGCCTGACCTATACAAATGGCACGGCTGTAACAGGTGAAGCTATTCATAGTTTTCGTAGCTAGAAACTATGAAAACAGTAGCCATTTTATAACTGTTTGTGAAACCAAAATGTATCTGAAATTGATTCAGAAATGCCTTTCGGCCAGGACACCTTTAATTTCATTTTTATTTGCAAGTGGATTTGCTGATCTCCAGAGTAGCAAACCTCCCCAAGATTACAGGCTACTCTTATTCCTAACCAGGTGCTCTGGGACCAAACCAATCCTGTATCTTTGCATCCAGTGCCCCTACTACACCAAACCCCAGTGGCCATGACTGAGGCCATCCTTTCACCTGTGCCCAGCACACATCAGTGACTTTAGTTTGGTCGGCCTCTGTGTTCCCGGGGACTGGCTGAAACTTCCCCAAACTTTGCCTGATCTCAGTCTGCTTACAGGCCATCTCTCCAAAGGTATTTATTTGTAAAGCAGCCAGCACAATGTGGCTGCAAAACAGGAAGGGGAGGTGGTCACATCTGGCAGAAGAGATCGCGCCTTACACTCATGCTCCATACAATTCAAGTTCTTGAACATACTCCACGGGGCTTTCTGGGTTGTGTCATTTGAAAATAACAGGCTTTTGGCCTTCCTCCACCTCCCAGGCCAAGGCTGCATGAAGCTGCTGTTTGGGAGCCCTGGCTGTTAACTGGCTGCGTGGAGTCTTCCTCATTACATCCTTTCTGTACCCCGGTTGCACATTGCCCCGCGTTATCCTCCCAACAAACTCATTACTGTCAATTTGGTAGCACAACTGTGCTTACAATTAACAGCTGCCATCGAACAAGAGCTGTGTTCAGGCCTTGTTTCGGGCACAGAGTAATAGAGCTCCTTACCAACTCAGCTCGGCAGGGAATCCTCAGGTGCAGGAGGGTGGCGTGCCTTCATGTCTCCTTGCCCAGGGTTCCGCTTCTGCCGGAGCTGACTACTCCTATCAGCACCCATCAAAGACCTGGCTACACGCTATCAGCTTTAGCACGTATGCCCTGCGGAATATTCCTTTTCTCCAGAAACACACCCAATCCTTCATACTCCTTATTAACATCTGGTATGCAATTTATTTCCAAGTAAAACTTAACCTATAAATTAGGATTACAGATAACATTCCAGAAGTTCTGTTAAGATGCGATACATTCTGACACTGCCCCCCCCCCCCCCCCCAGTAAAATATGGTCTGTTCTCTTGCAGATATTTAAATATGTAAGCTTTAACAAGACTATGACACAGCTATCCTCCACTTTATCTCGCTGTGCCGGTAACATCTGTGGATTTGCCGTCATGTTCTTCATCATTTTCTTCGCCTACGCACAGTTAGGCTATCTGGTCTTCGGGCCGCAAGTTGAAGACTTTTCTACTTTTCTAAACTGCATGTATGCAATTTTCTGAACTTTTTTTATGCAAAATCCCCAGTTAGTGCAGGTACAAACAGTTTCTGCTAAGCAGAACTTTTAAGAGTACAGGTCTCCAACTCTTAAGCCTATTTTTGTTGAGTAAAACCAATTTTGTTGGCCCTACAAGCTGCTTCCCAAAGCCATCATATGTCCTAAAGAGACAACAAATACACTAAACAGGTCAGAGAAGCGTAAGAAAGAGAAACTCGGGAGCAGTTCACCCAACAGAGACAGGAGACCGTCCCCACAGCTCTCAACACAAATTTGCAGTGTGTGAGCAGGCCCCTGGGCAGGCAGGCAGGCCTGGCAACAGACTGTCTTGTTTTGCCTCTTTCAAAGCAGGGACTTGAAATTACCCAGCAGATGTGCCACTGGGTATGCGGTACAGTCCCCAGCATGAAAACCACATAAGAAATGCTTCAGAGACCCAAGGGCTCAGAGCACAAGCTGAGCATGTTCAGAAACTGGAATCACAGCTCTTTCAAGAAACCATCCAGCTGCACGGCTGGGAGTCCCTTAATCCCATGCACTGGCTCTGTTGCTTGCTTCCCCCAATTTTTTTCAGCCACTCACCATAGCAACGACATCAGATCAGTTCCAGGTGCCAGCTGGAGCTGATTGCGATGGTCCTTGCACCTTTTGGCAACCTTAACCTGTCACCCAGGGTGCATTGTGTTTCAGCCGACAGCCACATTTCTCAGGGAGAACTTTAGAGGGATATCTTCAATGTACTGGATTGTTTGAAAGCAGCTTTTTCATATATAATTAAGGCACTTCTAAAGCCATAAAACAGCTCATTCTGGATCCACTCAAATGCAAAACAGTCCTAAGATGCTGCAGTATGGAGGAATAAATAAATAAATGTCTTACCTAAGAATTAAATCCCCTATAGGGGGTCACAGGGGCCTATGCCACTACCTTCTCTTCTATACTAACAGAAGATAAGGGGTCCTAGAACAAAAAGGAAATCTTTTTTTTTAAAATGTAATACCAAGTGCTTTATTCAAAATGAAAGTATTTCCTCATACAAGACATTTTAAAATTTCTTTGCACTTTGAAATTTTCAAGTATATGCTAAATGCCCAATTTATCATTGCAGTGTAATACTGGCTTCCTTTTTGATTGCAGTGACTACAGTAATAGCAAATCAGTCCCAATTACATCTGATTGATCTTGGGGTTTGTTTGTTTGTTTAAATAATGCTTAAAATACTTCTCTTTAAGAGAAACCAGTCAACCTCAGTCTTGTGTTTTTTTTTCCTCCTCCCAGCTTTTCGCAGTTTCGTATTGTGCTGGGAGATTTTAATTTCCAAACCATAGAAGTAAACAGCATCCTTGGACCTATTTACTTCATCTCATTTGTATTCTTTGTGTTCTTCATATTGCTGGTAGGTAAAAACACTCACTTTTGTATAAGCAGTAGAGAAGAACTACAAGGTTCTGTTGCGTAGCACTCTGAGGCAGTCTTTTCCACCCAAAGATGACGCTGTGGCCTTTAACAGCAGACTCGCCTCTGTCTGCCCATCACTACAGCTGGGCAGAAAGACAGTCTGAACTCCTTTGCACAAGTTCCCAGCTAGCAAGGCATTTCACAGCTCTGCCTTCCTCCAAAGAGCCACAAAAGGGGCTTTTGCACCATGGAACGAGGATGTTGCACCTTTCACTATACTGCACCATCAATTTCTTGACATTTTAATTTCTGAAAACTTCATTGAGAGCTCTTGAAAATTGCATGATTTCAGCCTTGTCCAGTGGGAAGGTTAAAGAGAGACTTTGGTGGCACTCTGTAGTTGCAAGGTTTCTCGATCAGTTGGATTGGTGCTTTCATTAGTTAGTTCTGATTGTAAAACCATCTGAAAAAGGTGCAAAATAATACAAAGAAAACTGTCACTTCCAAGGAACTGGGCCATTTAGCCGATACTAAACATGGGAAATAAGAGATTCCTCTCACAAAATAGTCCCTAAAACCCCAAGGTTCTCAGAGAATTTAAATGCATGAGAAGCATGCCTGCACCCAGCAAAGCTCCTCCAGTCCCATTAGTTCCATGCCCTAGCACTGAACAGCCCCCAAAACAACAGGACCAGCATAACAAACACAGTTTCCAGAAAAAATACCTAACTGCTTCCTTCCTGTGCAGAACATGTTTTTGGCTATTATAAACGACACCTATTCAGAAGTCAGAGCAGATTTTGCAGGGATACCCAGTCAAGAAATCCACATCAAAGACCTCATCAGACAAGTAAGTAAATGCTTCTGTAATTACCTCATTTAAATAAATACTAGAGGGGGAATTCTATGCTACATCAGTAGCAAAGAACCTTAAACAGCTGAGCCATAACCATTTAAGAATACCCAATGGTTGATTTTTTACTTTCAGCAAATAATTGACAGATATAACCTTCTATCAAACCCACAGGAGCTCTTAATGGTTATTATTGATACAAGTAGCACACAAATTAGGGTGCAAAGAGCCTACCTTTACTTCACCCTTTCAAAAACAGTATTTAAGACCAGCCTGGTTTGTGGTATTTCATGAGACCAACTTTCTTCAGAGCTTACTGTTGCTGTTCTTCCCAACCGAGAAACTGATCTTCTCTGCATGCAAGTTTAGGGATATTGCCAAGCGTAACTGAGGCAAAGGGGCCACGCACCAAAAGCACTTGTAAGGATATAAACCTTAAGAGGTTAAGAGCAACGAGGCCTGTCTGTACTGGTGTAACTATATGAGAGAAGAAGAGCAGGGAAAGGGAATTACAACGCTTCTTGAGTCAGGGCAGTCAAATGCAGTCAGTTAAAAGGCATGGAAAACTTTGAAATAAGCTGCTGAGACAGACTGGGAAGACAAATAGAAATATGTACCTTTAAAATTCCACAGTTCAGACCATTTTTATGTGCCAGAAAGGAGCAAAAAAGGGCAACAAATCTTTTCCCAACTTTTCAGTTCAATTTGAAATTGTGACCTCCTTTCCTGCTAAAGAGGCTGCATACAGTTCTGTTGCTGGGACACGTCAGTACCTCCACCTAGAAACCAGTCTTTAACTGGGAAATGCAGCATCACCAGTAAGACTGAAATACACATGGGATGAAAAACCTACCCATTCAGGCCACGTTTCTCCAGGCTGGCTGACATTGGTCGCTCTGTAGAGGAAGGCTGGCAGCATTATCTACTTGAAATTTTCCTGTAGGATTTTACACGTTGCGGACACAAATTACTTTGCTTCTACAAAGCATAGCCTTTCATACAGCCAGTCCGGTCAGCAACAGCACAGCTTAGTTTCCTCCACCCAACCTTATTCCCCTACTAATCCTGGTCTAAGTTAAGATTAAATTGTATATACCAGAAAATCAAAACCCTCATTGGATTTGATTGGATATTACCTTCAAGGATTTCACGACAAATTTGAGATATAGCAGATAAGTTTCCCTGAGCTAAGGGAACCAAGAAAGCAGTAAGGATGGTGGGGTTTCTTTTTGATTGCCAAGGCAATCACACGCGTGTTTTGTTCCTTGTGTCCAAGTCCTTGTATGGAGGTGTCTGGTTAAATACAAGCCAATTAACATGCTCAACATTCTGTCTGTGCTCAGAGTTGCAATAAGACCCTTGTCAAGCTCAAACTGAAGAAACCAGAGATGGGTTCAGGAGATGAGAACCTGAAAAGGTAGGATCTCAACCCAGACTTCAGCATTTACTCCCTGGACCTAGAACAGACCTATTCTCACAGGACTTCTGTCTCTTCTTATCTGTGTGAATGAGAAGCAAGGAATTTTCATCCACTAAAAGAAAGGATATTTCCAAGCCTTCCAAAAGAGGCAGCAGTAACGAAAAGGTATGCTTTATTTTCTCCTGTACTCTTACAAACTGGATATATATATTTCAAAAGCTGATTAATGCCAGAGGAGTCACAGTTGTCCCCATTGTTACTTACAAAATCTATTTCTCCACAGAAAACTTTTTAACATGATAGGAATAACAAAAGCTAGAGGTGTAAATAAATAAAAATTGCTAGCTATGCCCCAAGCTTTAAATGAAAGCTTGTTTGAGCTCTGTTCAGACAAGGTCATGAAATACAAGAGCAGAGCTGGCAGTAGTTCCAGGTCAGTGTCTTAGCAGTGTTATGAAGTTGTGAGCTGGGCATTTGCCCAAATGTTAAACTAAAACAGATGTATGGAAAAAGACATATTTTAGAGCAGTTTGTCAGGTCATGGGCTGCATTTGCAGCAAGAATCACTGTAGCTTCCACTTGCTTTACAAAAAGGTTTCCAACAGTCCTTGGTAGACCCATATCCGGGGTAAAGCCAGTGCAAGCGCTTCTAAAACATCTTAAAAAGGAAAAAAAAATCTACAAGAAAGGGGAGGTACAACAGCTAGCTGTAAAAACTACTCCAAATAATGCTTGTGGTCTCTCACTTCTGAAGAGATGTGTATTCTCACATCCTGTCTTTTTCGAAGAGCCAGAAGGAAAATTACTTTCAGATGGAGAGAGGACATTTTTCTCCCCAAAAATGCATACATCTTTTCCTCCTCATGCATGCCCCCCCCGGATAAGTGACACACTGATATGCTAACAGGTACCCAGGTAAACAGTGTTGGCTTTTTCTGATTTTTAATCCCTCTGGTGTGGAATATAAGTCGAAGTTACGGAAAGGGAGAAAGCATCATCACAGGATTCCACCTACTGACAACGCTGACTCAGGCGCCGCTTCTCAGAGCTATGTCTCCCCTGCAGAATTTCAGCAGTAAGTGTTTGCGAGAGCCTGTTCTTTGAAGTCTTATTCCCATCCCTAGGCAGTTGCAGCAGCCCTGACTTGAATTAGCTAAAACCCTCACAGAGTGGCAACTTGAGAGACACAAGATCAACACAAAGTCAGTGATCTTAAGATACTATTTTAAGTGCTCTTACACTGGCTGACAACAGCTGCCCTCAGAGAGGGAAGAAGATGGAAACAGAAAGGACGTTTAGTAGAACAGTTTGTAAGAGCATTAGTCAAGAATGAGGTGGGAAGAGAATTTAAAATACTACTGCTCTTCCAGTACATCTCTTTATGGCCGCCCAGAGAGGGTGGACAAAGACTGTAAGGACTTGTGCTTGTGGTGGGGTATTTCGGGACTTAAGACTCTTTGCAGCCGACACAATGCAAGTAAGCAAACAGGAAGGTTACAAATACAAGTTCAAGAGGAGCCCATCTCAAGGATTTGTTGCTGTATGTGTGTCCTAGGCTCCTCGAATATACAGCTGAGTTGGAGGAGGAATTAAACAACGCTAATGCAAAACTCAACAGAATTATGAAAAGCATCCAACAGCTGAAGGAATCTTCAGGCAAGACAGAAGAGTAAAATGGCTTAGCTCATCTGGTAACAGAGATGGCTTTATTCTTCACACAGTTGAAATTCAAAGTCAAGAAAGAGCAATTCTTCCCCTGACACCTTTTTATATATTTCTGGATAAAAGATGCAGAAATGTTAATAAAGGTATATCATTGTTACTTCACAGTCTTATCTGTGAGTTTCAGGTAAGTTCTTCAACCCTGAGAAGAACTCACCACCCTTACCAGCGTTCTGCATAGGAATCCCTACAAATTCCTTAATGCCATTTATTCTGCTGCCTCGTGTTGTGAGACACAGACATAAGCTAGCTGCTCTTGTAACTAAGAGAGCTGATAGTGAGCAATGACATCTTCCTGGGCCCACTTCGTATAATTCAATCTCTAGCTACGTGGCCCAATATAATCCTCAATTGCCAAGTACAGTCCAGCACTGCTCCTCAGCCCAGACTTCCCTGGACCACTTACATATACTAGTGCACCTGCTGGCAATGTTAATGCTTATTTCTCAAAAAAAATCTTGTTTCAGGCACCCACTGTTTCCAGAACAGGTTTGTTTTTCCCCTGGAGGCAAAATTCTTCTTTCAGGAAAAAACAAGCACATGAACAACAACAAAACCCTTATCTCGTCCAGGGCTTAATAGCTGGAACCACTAGAGGGCGATTTCCTTTCAACCTGAACTCTCAGAACATTTATTCCTAAATCCATTACTACACATAGCCTCAGAGACAAGGTGTTATGTTCAAGCCAGAAACTGTCTACTCATATGTAGCCATTAGTATTTGTTCTTTGTTGGGACTTCACCACAGGAAGAAACAAAACAGAAGGAATAAAATGTGTCCAAACAGCATCTGAGCATGCTGTTAACACCTGGGGTCATCACTAGGCTTCAACACCCCACCTGCACTACACAGCCTCTGCATGCAGTTCTTCAGCTGTACGTCTCAGCTAGTGCATAACATGCAAAGCCCAGCCTCTAAAGTATCCTGAAACTTGTATGAACCCTACAAAGATTCGTAGTATTATAAAGATGAACTTACGTCTTGCAGAGCAAGCTACTAATCACACTGTGGAGGATCTGCATCATGGGCAAGGGGACAGAGAGCCATTTAAAAGGGACCAGAAGGAGACTACTTGAGCCCAGCAGCACAAGGCAGCAGCCTTGCACTGCCTTCCTTGTTCCCTCAACTTCCTAGTTGTTTTTCCCATTTTACCTGCAATGCTACACATCCGCGAGCAGAATCTTCAGTTCTTCTATCACCTGCCAGGCCTTACACTGAAGAAAGGTATGGTTACACAAAATACAAGTCAGTTTGAAAGACCTCAATCACCTTTAATATGATTTTACACCAACATACTATTAATAACCCATTTGTCCAGAGGAAAAGCATCCTCTTGGGTTTACAGAAATATATGCACAATTACAGGGTTTGCTGGCCACTGATACTGATTTTAATGCTAAGAGATAATTACAGATACAAAGGCACAATCAAATACTGCTCGTCAGCTGCAGGTGTATTCAAAAGCAGTGAATTTATTAGCACAGTAATGGCTGAATCAGCTCTCTGCCCTGTCTCCTCCCACAGTTGCTACCATTGGAGTAGACATGAGTGAGACTCACACTTTGCTCCTGCATCATCACACACCAGGCTGGAACCCTAGCAGGAGCTGAAGCCCCCATCATACAATCCATCGAGCTGTCAGTTCAGGACCCGATCTGGTCACTCTCCTGCTGTCTCTGCTGAGAGGCACAGGCTTAAGAAGCAAAATAAAACTTAAGCTACTGCAGCTTCATCGAGGGCTGTCTAGGCACCAGAGCTGCCACCAGTTCTGGTGGCTCTACTGGCAGGCTGTGGAACTCAGGCCTGCCTGAGCAACACCCTGAAACTAAAAAAAAAAAAAGGAATACTAACAAACTCAGCACTTGTTTTTAAGGTGGGGGGGGAAGCACAAGAAGAAACAAAGATATATGACAATAAAGGTTAAGGTACTTTTATTATAAAAGTCTATACAATGAGCACCAGACATAGCAATGCAATTACATCTGGTTTAGTTATATATATATTCCATATCTATATATCCATATAGATATATAGGTTTTGCTTTTACCAAAGTAAAACTGTTATATCACAAAATGCCTAGTTCTACCATTTATTTATTGCTCAACAAGGATGGCACAAAACACACTCATAGCATAACTGTTGCCATGCTTATCTACTATACTGAATAAACAGCCAAACACTGCATAACAAACACAAAGCAGCTGTTAATTCTGAATTGGAACCAGTCTGATCACTCACTCACTTATAAAAATATTGGAATCATATAGATTTAAGCATTATAAAGGAGGAATATATTATTTAAAACATTTAAATAGTGCATATTGACATTCTGCATGTGGTATATAAAACACAAACATTCATGTACAACACTATACAGTACACATTAGTTTCAATGTTTGGATACACCCGTGTCTGCAGACTGATAGAAAAGTAACTGAAGTGTACATTGCACAATGAAACTGAATAAAATTGATAAATGGTCTCGAGACTAGTTTAACCTCATTATTCTCTAAGGTCCCAGATCATTTTGCTGTTTAAAAAAAAAGGCATACCACCAGTGCTCAATAGTTTTAGTGCTTTTTTTTTCTGAATTCCAAAATTACATGCCTACAAGCAGAGTAAAACAAAACGGGAAGTATTCTACAGTACTCAGACGAAATCTGAGCACTAAAACCCCTATTTTCAATCTATTTCATATGCTTCATGGCAGAATAGCAAGTCTATGAGGTTACATGCTAGCCACTTTTTTCTTTGTGAGAAAGTTCATTTTTGGTCTTTCATAAAGCAGTGTGAGTAATAGCTATGTTGACATCAGCCAGTCATAAAAACATGCAGTGAGAGGAGGTGCATGCAAAACATGGCCACAATCAAACTGATACACTGAAGAAAAAAATTGAGAAAGCACCAGATAAAATTAACACTTGGATTTTGCCAGATCAAAAAACAGCTGCTGATGGCTGCTGCAGAGCAAAAAGCTAGCTAAATCATCATTCAGCACAGCAGATGTGATGCTCAAAACATTATTTAGTTTCATCTCTGAAGCTAAATCATGCAAGGCCCATAAACTGTTTTGCTTACATCATAAGAGTTAGATAACTTATTTTTATTCTCCAACTGTAAAACAAAACTGTGATAAACACCAGTAACTTCTTCACTCAAAACCATCAGTTCACCCTGTGGTGCGCATGAACTACGCTGATTTTAGCCCTTGATACCATACCTGTTTCAGGTAGAGTGGATTTTTAACTGACCTAAGCCAGCTCTTTTCTGCTAGAGCTACGCAAGTCTGAGCAACATCAGATTTCCCACACACTGAAATGTTCATCCTGTTCCTCAATATCTTCTGGAAGTGGAGATGCAGTATCCAATTCAGACAAAACACTGTCACCACTAGCTGATAAACAATAACCAATAGAATGAACGACAGTAACTAAGGTAAGTCCTGTAGGCAGCATGTGATATAACTTTTCAGTTTTCCAAGTTTTAGAAGACACTAAGTAAGGTCACTTTCTTGTTTGTCCACTGTAATCTTTATCAAGGAGGAAACGTGACCACTAACAAGCAAAATCCACAGATAGTAATTATTACTATTATAGATGCAATTTACTAAAACTTAAAGTTGTTCCACAGCAGTTCTTTGGAAGGAATTTCAGGCTGGTTTTTAAACGTTCCTGGAAAAAGAGCTGCATTTTTAATTTGCTGACTTCTTTCCCACCCTACAATAAAATAGGCAACAGGAGTAGTTCAGTGTAGCATTATGGTTTAAATAATTTCTTCTATAATGCAAAAGCTTAGTAACAACAAAAGTCTCTGAGTTCTTGAATGCTAAATAACAATGCTACAGTTGTTTTGGAACAAGATGAATGCATCTAATACAAAAACGTTGATGGAAATTGTGTTTGCTAAAGTTGGATAGCGCAGTCTCAAACTTACCAATCTTATTTGCTCCCTAGACAGGACCTACTTACCGCTCAAACGTGTTATAGTGGCACCACAATAAAGTGCACAAACTGGATTCTTTCAACAGTGCATGACAAATGAACATAAGCACCCGATAAGTACAGTGGTAGCATACGGAAACGTTTTTCAATGTTCTGGAGAAACGCAAGTTAAATTGATTTTGAAGAATCTTGTTTGCTGATTAGGACTTCTAACAGCCTAAGTTTGGCTTTAATTTTCTTGTACTCCCTGTACTCCTCAAGCATTGGAACACGATCTTCTTTCTGTACATTTCTGTAAAAAGAAACACACCTAAGTTTCAAGAAAACCCTCCACGATGCAGCAAGTCAAACACAAGAGCAGCCATGTGCAGTTATCTTAGGACAGAAAAACATTGTTGTCAGGCAATTCACCAATAATAGACTGTCATATTTTAGTTCCTTGCACTTAAAATTGCCATCACCTAAAAAAACTGAATGGAAAGCCCAGCAGCATGTATTCAGTGCAACCATTGCAGCATAGTTTATAAATCAATCATTCTCCTAAGTTGTTCTGGACTTCTTATTAACAGGATATGAAGATTTCAGATCCTGTGTATATGTTAAACAAGAAGACAAATAAATTTAAGTATATCTCCATTTTCACTGTATGTAGACTGACCCACAAACCGATAGCAGAATATTAGTCTTATTTAAGACTGGATTATAATAAATTAGTCATTAATATGTCTTCCTTTTTACATGAACTCTTCATTATTAACCTCATTATTTGCCATTTAAGTCAAAAGGAGTTATGTCCCAATTTCAGCAAGTGTACAATGAAGCCCTGTCAGTCGAATTTGTATGACTAATGGTCCGGGAGTTTATAGTTACAAAAGAAATACAATAGAAAGTGTAGTTAAATGGGTCAAGAAAATGATTGACCTCTTAGCATGTTGTTATTTTTGTTCATGATATGATACACCTTGAAAAATCTCCTACAGCATGAACAGGGAAGCAGTTCGGTTGAACTCATAACACATTGAAATAAGAAGCCTAAAAGAACAATACAGGAAAGAGTAAAAGTGATACACCCCTGCAGTGTTGAAGCAAATACCCACTGTCTGGACTAACTTGCTGGAAAAGAGAGACAAATAGGTGTTTCTTGGGCAGGGAAGTTTGCCTGTGTATCTAAGTTTGGTTGGGTTTTTTTGTTAATAAAAATACTTCTAAAGAAATATTTAAAGAAATTGTATTTTTAATAAAAAAATATTTTCCTTGTTATGCTTTACAGACTGTAACAGAGGAAACAAAACTCTAGAGCAGGCTTCCTCCACTATTAAAAATACCCAAGAATGTTATCTCCTTCGAGATATTATTCATAGTAAAGATTAAAACAGATCAGATTCCATTTGGTAAAATTCATATAAAAAGCTGAAGAAACACTTGGCTACAAAACGAAGTTGCTGTCCCACATGTACTGTTATGCTAAACAAACCTTCCATTCTGCTGATAGAACTCCTCTTCAAATTCTCGTAATGTCTTGCGTAGCTTCTTTTTTTCAGCTCTGGCCTTCCACAGTTGCTCCAATAACTCAGGCCTAAAAAGAAAAATATTGTTGGCCATAAAATAAAATTTAGATTCTTCAAAGCATACTCAAAAACAACTGAGCTAACTAAACTAATACTAAATTTATCTTGCTTATAAGGAATATGGTATCTGATCGTGAAATATTGAGAACAAACTAGTAGTTAATAAAAGGGTATAAATTTTCTGCTGTCTACACAGCTCAAGTGGGTTGATGAAGATTTAGAAATACTAAACAATTCACTTAAACACAAAAAGATCTTAGGCATGTCAGAGGAAAGAATGCTCATTCAAGCCAAACACCTCCTGAGAAATGCTGAACACGTCAATCCTTTCCACACATCATCAAATTTGGTATCATGACTAAGTGCAATCAGTACAACTTCTGTAGTAGAATTAGTCATTTCTTATTTATACACACATAGAAGCAGCTCGGGTGCTTGACAGCCTAAGGTCTCGGGTCAGTTTCTCTTGACCATCTTCAACATCAGACTCTGAGTTCTCCACTGGGCTTAAAACAGACTGTGTTTGGACAGCAGTTTTTAAGATATCATTCAGGTCCGCAGACAAACCATCACTTTCCTCCTCTTCTTCCTGAAAGTCAAAGCAGAAATTCAAAGTAAGAAACGCTTCAGTTCCCTATTACAAGTGCTTGGCAATACATTTTTTAAAAATGTATTTATTGTACACACCTTAATTTCTTCAAAAAAATGTGCAGTTTCACCTTCAATAATAGGCTGTAACACCTGCCCCCGCCTCTTGGTTGATGGTGAACCCTGCAATATTACAAGTTTGATTATGTGCAATTAGACATTAAATGCTGGTCAGAGTTTTGTTCAAGTTGCGTAACACTTAAAGGTGGTACTTCTTTCAGAAAAAGGAGACTGCAAACAGATTTACAGAGCATAAACAAAACAAGCTTAAAGACCAAACAGCCAAGATGCCCAAAGTGTCCTTGAAACAGAAGAAAATGATGTAGCTTGTAATTTATGTAAAAACAGCTGAAACGGTAGCACTCTTTGAATTTTCAATAAAAACACTCTACATGTTTTGTATAAAATTTGTAAAGCTCAAATTCATATTCATTCTTGTTCCTCCCAAACCATAGGCAGATTACAGAAATGAAGTTATATAAGGCCAGAGACATTGCGTATGTTCTGCCACGCACGCAGCAGGAATAATTCTGACAGCTTCTCTTTCTAGACTACCTGAAGCCCAACAATTGGAAGTGCTACACCAAAGTCACCTATTACTCCCTCAGAGTCAATATCCTTTGAACTTCAGCCTGAACAGGTATCGTTGTGATATACAGGTGTTGCTGTTAGCAGCCTGTTACACACATGCTATTATGCTCTGCTCATCCATTATCCCTGGATAGCATAAACACTTTCAACAGATAGACTATTTGAACAGGAGGAAGGTGAAACATGAAAGCCACACGGACAATGACCTGTCAAAGAACTTCAATTAGAGGAGCTTCCTGCCTCTTCGAACAATGCCATACAGGCTTCAGCATATGTGATTAGTATACCACAATACCTTAACAGGTATCTCATGAAAGCAGTTGTCATATAATCCAAAAAGCAATTCTTGAAATACCTGGCATAGAATACAGCCTACCTAGAAGCTACCACTGAACGATCCTTAGTAATTAGAGAGTTCCACTCGTCTTTCTTACAGATTTCAAAAGCAGAGGCCTGTGAAATGTTGTGCCTGTTGCCTACAGCACAGAACAGGAATTATGTTACTAAGGGCTCTTCTGAATTTAAAATTCTTTTGGCTGGATATCACCCATCCCTTTGTTTCAAAACTTAAAAAAGAGATTGATATTCATAAGGCTATTGACAACACGAAACACATCTCAACTGAAGAGTCAGATTTTTGAGGTGAGAAATGAGATAAAACCCAACCAGTCAAGGACACCAATAACAACCTGTGTCTCACCAGTGCTGGAGAAAGATTTAAGAGCAAATTCTGTGTGTACAGAATTCAGAAAGGGCTACTGACTTAACATTGCCCTTAAAATGAAACAGGACTGCCAAGTAAATTGTTTGTCTATAAAATCAGCTACTCACAATGTATATGGAAAAAAGGAACAATCTTGAGATGTTTTTTGTTTTCAATCTCAATGTTCTTCAGCTTAAAGTGAGTAGCTAAGAACAGACAGAGTCAACGTAGACTGTAGATTAAGTTGCTGCTGAGTAAGCCACTGCCCAGTTACATAAATCTGATAGAGGACTGTTTATATGTAAAGAGATTATTTCATGTCAGCTATGCAGTTCCTTCCTTCTAAAAGGGTCAAATGGCTCATATCAAAACTATGTTTTGTTCCAAGTCTGGGTCAGCATTGCAAGATTTTGATCATAGTTCCTGAAGAACAGACATCTAGCTGGTTGTCATTCCACAACTGCCTTACAGATCACGATAAAAAAGGTTTTATCCATCTCCTTGCACAATACGGACACTTTTCTTCCTCATCACTTACAAGAGGGGAAAGAAAGAAAAGAAAGAGCACTACAAGCTAGAAGGAAATGAAGTGAAGACACAATGAAAGCGCAGATGTTGTACAGATGCTGCAGACATTGGTAACATCTCACACTAGGGAAACAAAAAGGAATGGAATGGTTCCTGCAGCCATCCTATTGCTCGTGCCTCTGGTAACACTAATCTGCACTACAGAAGAGAGGCAAACTTCATCGCAACTGGTGTTACTATTCCTTGGAGAACTAGAAGTACAATATGTACTGTGGATCTATACCTAGCACAGTGCCTTGAGAACGTCAGCCAAGGAAAGTTATAACAGCTTATTTACTTCCACTGGGAACCATTTACTTCCTCAGAGCTGTCAAGGTCACAGAGCTTTGAACTGCGCTGCTCTCAGCAGTAAATCAAATGCCTCAAATACAATGACATCATCTCATATCTTCCAAAAGAAAGATGTGTTTTATGGAACAGTATTCCTAGCTTTTCTAAAGCCAGACTAACACTTGTAAAGTGGAAAAACATAAATAGCATGTTTTACTCACAAGAATAGGAGTAATGCTTGCTCTAGTTAACATTTGTTTTACAAGTCTGTATCTGTCATAAAGTGGCTTCACAATATGTCTTTCTTCTCTAGTAACCTAAAGGCAGAGAAACCACAGAATTAATTATACACCAGTCACTCAGTAATATACAAAAGCAAACACAAAGTGGTATGCTTCTCGTGCCAGGCCACAAATTCCAATTAGGAACATAAAACTAGTTTAAACTGTGTGTATGAAATGGGATTTATGGAGAGAAAGGGAAATTAGAAGGTGCTTCCCCCCCTCCCCGTCTCTTTTCTCACTTTAACCTTCTTCCTGAAAAATATATAGAGTTAAGACTTCCTAAAAGTTAGGGGAGCTTAAAGAGAAGCAGACCCTCTAAAGACCTGTAGAAAAAAGGAAAAAAGGGACCAAGAACCACAGAAGACTGTGTAACTAGCAATGATGATGACTCTACAGAAGTGACGGGAAAAAAAGATGAAATTATAGAGAGATTTTATCTGATACCTGATTTCACTCTTATTTCTTAGCCGCTATGTTTACTAACATAATAAATCTTGAAGGTTATCATCAGCACTTACTGGCATTTTCTAAGGTGATTCCAAGTCCAGTGCCAGTACCACTAATACCATTATTCTTCCTTGGTTTTCAGCACTGAAAGACTTGTTCGGATACATATATGGTGGTGCTGATTATAAAGTTAGTGCGCCAAGTCCAGAAGGCTAGCAGAATAGTAACTGGAAAGATCTTGCAATTGGACTAGTGATGCTGATCACTGCCCATGATTCAAAAACCCAGAATTTTAGGCACTAATTGCTGGTCACTGCCTCTAACTTCCATATCTCCGATTATATAAGATACGTGCCACATACTTTAGAAAAAAAGTGCCTCAGCATTTTTAGTTTTGTGAAATCCAGAATAACCTTTCAGGAGTTTTCCTGGAAATTCAATAGTGCCATTATTTAGTTCGTTAAAGATTTCTCCTTGTTTCACAAGCATTGCACCAAACTATTCCAATCACTTTGCAAAATCCAAAAACCTACTGATCTGCAGAAAAGGGCCTAGGTAATGAATCAATACCTACATTCTAACTTTCAGAAGTCCAGTAATTTCCTCTGATGGCAACATGGAAACTGTCAGATAACTTTGTGTTTGGGAAAAAAGCAGCATTAAATTCTGGTATTACTCCTGCACAAGAATTACTGTTATTTAAGTGCACAGCTTGAAGAAGTAAACCAAGTATTACCGGCCGTCCATGTTGACTTTCATAATACAGGAGGCTTTTCTGGAGGGATGTTTTCTCTTCTACCAAATGGTCCTTTGTCATTTTCTGTCAGAAGAATAGTTCACATTAATCAAACACAAGCCACTTCAACAGTTGTTCTACAGGTGGTATCAGCAATACATGTGCCTTCGCCAAACTTAGCTTAGTTAAGAGCATAATGTCCTATCTTAATCCATTCACATTTGTCCAATATTGTAAGTACTTGTAAATATTTTAATAAAGACTGAGCAAGGAAAATGTGGTTTATCTCGATCATTTCCCTACAGAGTCTGAAATGGGAGAGCTTGGGAAAGTGCTGCTAATAAAGGCATCTTTTTGTTGATGAAACAACATCTAAACCATCTGACCATACTCTCTGTCCCTCCCTTGTTTTCTTAGAAATGGCCAAACCATAACCTTCATGTTTACCTTTATATCTTCTGGCAAACATCTCTCAACTCGTTTTTCCTTTAATCTTTTCAAAATGAGTTCAAGTGTAGCTTCCTTGGTGGGCTTCTTCTCTTTCTGCACAACACGCATCTCATCTCCATTTTCTTCATCCTCTTGGTCAAGAGAAGAACCAAAACTTTTTGGAAGAGTGTTACTCCGTGGACGTGCTTGAGGTATGAATTCTCCATCTGAGCTCTTCTGCTTTGCATCTGAAAATAGAAAAAATTATTTAATCCGAAGGTTTAAAAGAACTTAAGTCCCTCAGTTGGTTTAACTGCAAACCATGGAACACAGAAGTTTGCATGGGCAAAGCTTCTCTTCTAAAAATAAAGCCAAAAGAATAATTTGATTTTGCTTCTGCAATGAAATAAGTCAGAATCTAGAAATTAAAGATTTTTACTGTCCTGTGGAATTCTGCTGAATGACTTAGCACTTCTATTTCAGTCACGTAGATAATTTGTGTTTGTACAAAACCAAAAGTATAGCATCCCTTACCTTTTATTTGCTTTCTTAATTTGGTAAGGTCAGTCATCCATTTTAAAACTTTAGGATTGGCTGCAATATCACTATAGGAGGGCTGAAAAATAATACAAACAAAGTTTTACGTAGACAAGCACATTAAAGCTTGTTTATAAACATTTCATACAAGATTTGGCAATATTTATGACAGCAAAGGTGACTAGTAACATGGATGCCACTCTTAGAACATGGTAAGATCTCAGTGCCAACTTAATGAACAACACTTGTGAAAATAAGGTTGAAGCAAAATATCAGAGGCTGAACTAGAGTAGTAAAGACACTTTTGTCTCCATGCCTCATCAGATATCCCTTCAGTCAGATCAAACATCACTGCTCTTCTCTGGGCTCAGGCATTACGGCATGTTTTCTAATATTGCTGTTGTTCAGTTCGCTTTTGTAAACAGCAGCATATAACAAGATTATTCTCATTTGAGAACTCACGGTTAGTTGCTCAGTGATGAAATACAAGAAGTAACTTAGCTCTACCGCGCAGTCGTTTGTCCTGAATAAAAGCAGAAGTGGCAACTTACCTTACTGTTTTTCTCTTTTTCAAATTGTTCTTCAAATTGCTTTATTTTTTTCTGTAATTTCTTGACAAGCTGATAAGGCGTCTTGTCTTCCCTTTTGTCATCTTTTGAGCTGAAGGATGCTCTTCGTGTTCTGTATTAAAAACATTTTAAAATGTCATTTAAAATAATTAAACCAGTGCAAACAACTGTATATTTGAGTAGCAGGTGACTAATTTCTGTATTTTTTCCTCCAGTTCATAATCCATTCTTTTCAGGTTTTCAGTCAGAGATGTTTACCTACTGAATCAAAATGCTATCATCCACTGCCTTCAAACATGATGCATTATTTTCTCCTCTCTAGTTTCAATAATACCCCTAACAGAAATAGCTCTTCAGTGAAAAACAGCATTTGAAATTCACGTGTAATAAGCATTCCAGCCACCACAAAGATCTGAACTGTTTTAATGACAACGTAACTGACAGTACTTTAGTTTATCTAAATTACCTAGATTATCAGTACTTCCTGAAATACCTGGCAAAGAATGTAGCCTAGTCTAGAAGCTCCCACTGAAGAATTCTTGGTAATTCGACAGCTCCACTTATCTGTCTTAGATAAACTACTAGATGCTTATCTTAAAAATAGTAAGAATAATCTCCATCATCTAATCTGTTTGATTTACTAATACATTTCTGCAGTATGTGATTCCAGTTTTGAATCACCTTTTGCACTTGTTCAGCCCCTTGACATCTGCTCCTTGTGAAAACCGTTTTCATTTCAAGACTAACCATAAGAATTTTCTAGTACATGCATTATACAAGGTGCCTGAAAGATCTCTCAACACAGCTAGTAACATCTACGTAATTCGAGATATTAGATGCACTAATCTAATAATCCACTACTGTCGATCCTTATTAGTTTTGGAATGAGAACAGCTATTATAATCAGCACTTTTCTGCAGGTCAGCCTTCTGCATCATTTTAACAGTACTCATCGACCATCTTCTGCTGCTAGCTGGGGAACACTCTGAAGAGTATTTTTTTTGTATCAGTTTGTCAATGGAAAATTAGAGATTCTAAATTTGGTCTTTCATGTTCCATTTTTTTTTTTATTTTTAGGGGATTATTTCTTCCTTAACAAGCATGGAGATTTTTCTCAAACTGCTTTTCATAGTAGTACTATTATACAGTACAGGCCACAGGTTATATACAATTTTTGGAGGATCACACTCTCCAGCGTCACACAAATAACTTCCAGCTTAATTACAACTCAGCTTTCACCCACTGGGTTAAATGGGCTTGATCCTCTAAATCCGCAAGAGAGGACCTTCATTAAGAACCCTGTCTTCACTGTACTGCTATCCCACACCTCTCCCTCAAACAGTTGATTCTTTCCTATAACCCTTCTGAATGAAGGCTTTCCACAGCCCAAGTGAAGAGTCTTCTCAGATTATTACTGCATGTTTTCGTTGCAAGGATGGGTGTAACTTGGCTCTTTACTGGAAGTGGATACGTGAAACAGATCTGAAATTACGCAACGTGAAGATAAATACTCATGCTACTGAAAAAAAGAAAAACTTCCATAAAATCATAGATCAGCAGTCCAGTAAAGACTGGTAAAAAAAAAAAAAGATATAACTAAAATCTATATCTTCAGCCCAGGAAGTGCCATTACAGTAGGCTGCCAGAAGCCCTGACTAAATGCCAGGGAAAGCTCTGCAAGCTTGTCCTATTTTTACACTCTTTCCCTCAGCACCTGAGGGTGGCCCCTTTGGGAGAGACGATACCGTCCCAGAAGAACCTCTGGTCTGACCAGCTATGGCAGTCCCTGGGTATGCAGAACCACCAAACGGCTATACAATGCTACATTGCACCTTGGTCTTCAATTAATTCATCATACTATGAAAACTATGAGGTTGTTAATCAGCTGAATTTTCATACTGGAAGTAACATCTCCTGTCCCAACACCGTGCAAGTTGCATTAAAATACAATACCTAACAAAAGAAAGTGCTTTGGATGAAGAATCTAGCGTTTCTGGATCATGTAAAAAACGCTGGCTTTGCCCAAAATCCAAACTACGATGCGACAGTATTGGGTGACAGTCCTCTTCCAATGGATGATTTGTCATTCTTCCAGCCTGTGGGGAAAGCTGAGCTTCTCCAGATTCACTGTCTTCCTGCCAAGATTTGAAAGCGGGAAATGGATCTGTAAGATAAAAAAAGGAAACAAAATGGTACTCATCTGTTAACAGTATTACAAACAAGAGTCAAAAGGAAACAAAAATGTGTACCCAAAGCTTAGTCTTGTATGCTATAAAGGATGTGGTGTCATACACAAAGTGAATAAAAACAGTGAAATACATCAGAAAGCTACAAATTCTGTCATATAACAACTGAAAGAAGTATGTACTGAAATGAAGTATGCACACTAGGATCCCTTTTTCAAAGTGTTTCTTACAAGTATGCATTTCTGAAAAATTCAACAGTGTAAGAGCATTATCATCAGAAATCTGAAGTTAAAAGAATATATTTACTGTCCATTGCAATATATTGATATGGAATTTAAATTTCATACCTTACACATACGCTTTAAAAGACTGTCCTCTTGATTTTGAGCAAGATAAGCCTACAGTAGTCATTCATTTAGTCTTTTTAAAGAAGTGTTGTTTGTTGGGTTGGGGGGCAGTTGGTTTTGTTTGTTGTTTTCTTTTTTTAATATATAGTTTAAATCCATCTTGACACCACTAAGAAAAAGAGATTTCTTAATTTGTGGAGGGTGATTTCTTTTGGGCAGGGGACTCCAAAACAATTATTTTTAACCCCTCTGAAAAGTTACTTGCTAACATTCCTTACAATTCTCAACTATGATTTTCTTGCCATGTAACAAAAAGCTGGCAGAGCCTTCCAAACACTTTAGTTTAAAACTCACCCCCTTCCCTTTCAGGACTTTGCCTGTATTTTCCACAGTCCAAATCAGAAATTTTGAAAACTGGGTTCAAAGTGTGCAGAACAACAATAAAACCCACAAAGTAATCTTAAAAAAAAAAAAAAAAAGTAACCCTTGTACCTGCTTTCCAGTGGACATTTACTAAGTATTATGGGGGGGTTGTTTTGTTTTGGTGGTGGTAGTTGTGTGGTTTTTGTTTTGTTTTTTTTTCAAGCTAGAACCTTGCCTGTTTACACAGTACAAGATACGTGAAGGGGACCTTTGGGAGGAGGGGGGGAGGTAGGGAAGGGGGAGGTAGAGGAGGAAGGAACAAAAAAAACTTGCAAATCAGAACATTCCCAAGATAAGGGACAGCAGGTGAAGGGTTAGTTAGAAAGCAAACCATAAACTATCAAAAGGCAGATAACTGAACGTATGGCGAACCATACTTACCCTCCCCTTCTCTCTGCAGATGCATTGTTTTGAAATCAATGAGGGGGAAAGTGATAGGGCATGGCGCTAATAAAATGAAAAAGAATGGCAAAAATACTAAAGTGAACACACAGCACAGTCAGAACAAACCATACATAACATGTAAAGCAGGAAGATACAGTACCAGGGAAAAAAGTCCCACATTATAGGCCAGGCGCTGAGCACCCTCGACTTCCAAGCAATTTCAATGGCACGTAAGGATGCTCAGTCCTTAGCAAATTCGAACTGTTTACTGAAAAGGTTTACAAAGAACTGACACAGGAATAGTAAAGACTTACTGTAGTTTAATAAGAGTCTCATGCATCTTCATGTTCACAAAAGATAAGTTCTAAATACAGTTTTGCTCACACTTTATCAATAAAAGATGGTAGTAATTTCCAAGAAGCAGGACAAATGCAGAAAAATACATTCAGAAATGTAGATTAACTGATCTGCATTTTCCCCCTATTAAAGCAGCAAGTATTTAATGCTCATTTTCAACAGCTCTATTGGCTACAGGCCATTAAAATTGCCATCACACAAGATTTAATAATCCAAATATCATGGAAGAGTTGGACTAGTACAGAGTTCTTTACAAAGCCAAGTACTTAAATGGAACACCACGAGGAATTGCAATGCCTTGGAAGGCTGCGACCCCAATAACCATTCTAAAAAGGACTGAAGAATAGCCCAAACTGAAAAGCTTCACAGTGAAATATCATGTCTTGCACAATACCACGATTTTACTACTGAAAAGCATTTAATATAAATGTATATATAGATATGCTACATTCTCTTCAAAGATCATAAAGCTAGTTGGATAAGCAAAAACAAAGCAACTTTTATGAAAATATTTGAAGAAATAATGAAAATGGAATCCACAAACCTTCTAAGAATATGTATTAAACAGATAGAAACTGCAACAAAACAATGTGCAAGTAAACAATTAATGTAAATAAAAATTGAGAACATATGGCAAGTATTTCACAACTATAAATAAATAATCCAAATTCCAAATGTCATTTTTAGAAGGGTTAAAAATGAAGTATGGATTCACAGAGGGAATCCATTTGGAAATTTGTCACTGAAGTTGACCATTTAACAGCATTTTTAATTATTATTTGAGCTTCAATACAAAGCTTTACGTGCAGACACTCTACAACTACATGCTGAGCTGTTAAATACATACATTTGAGGTATGCTTCACTGACTTTAATATTTCTAACACAAAGTAATCACATTCACTCTTTGTTACTAATGCGTTATTAATGTTTGATGACGACACTTACAGGCACCCCAAAGAATAGCTGCCACTACAACAGTCTGTTGAAAGTAAAACCTAATCCTTGTGTAGTAAAACAACCCTAAATCTACTGCTTTGTATTTGCCATCTTTAAAACTTGGAAATAAGTAGACTGGGGTCATCCTGTTAGTGATGGTTCGCAACATTTTAACGGACCAACACTTAGATTTATTTATTTATACTTTTTTGGTAAGGTGTAGTTGATGATTCAGAGTATCAATACCAGGCAGAAGAAATAGGATGTAAGGAACATGTAAAAAGACAAGTACTTTGAAAAGAAGATATCAACTAGAGCATTTTGCTCTTGTTAGCGTACAGAGAAGTTATGTTTCTACACAAGTAAAAGGACAGTCTAAACAACCATTTCCACACATTTGAGCAACAAAGTTCAATAAAGTCACAAGTTCAGAGGCTTGCTAAACCTGAAGGCCATAAAGAATAATGTCAAAAAATACAGTTTTGCCTCAGATAGGATTCCTTATATTATTCCCTATATTTTCCCTTTTCCTAAGATCCAAACAACAGAGGGAAAGGGGCACAGAAATCATCCCCATCTGCACCTAACTTTTACTTGAAAACTGGCTGTTTCAAGTTGTCCAGTGACAAGGAAACCAATACTGGACATTTCTGATGTTTAAAACAAAACAAACGACAGACTTTTCAGACTAAATCAAATATAAATGGCTGTGTTTAGTAGCTTAGTGATTTTAAGTCAAACAGCTAGTATTAGAACTTCAGTAGCTTGCATTGAAAAAAAAGATCACAAACATGATACGACATGAATATCAGCTGCATGATATCATCAGATAAAGCATTTATAAGGACTCAGGTAAGAGACAGTCATGGGAACACTAAGTCACTTTTTTTTTAAATTAAAGAAAAGCTCTTGTATGAAGCTTAGGCTTTTTTGCTTTCTTTAGTTGCTTTTTAACTATTTTTTTCTTCTGTTTTTTTTTTTTATTTTTTATTTTTAAGGTCCTTTCTTAATTAAGTTGCAGAAAGTTCTGAAAAAAGATGGGACCTTATATCATGACGTGGCCAACCTTATCACATGTACAGGAAGATTTTATTCGTATCAAACTAAAGAAAAAAAGCATAAAGTTGTCAAGCCACTTCTCCTACTTTGAAAAGTGTTTTTACGTATTTTTGTTATCTAACTATATTGTGAGTTAAAGGGTGAAAATTACCTTCCCATTTGTCACCACCAGATGCATTCTTCAGATCTAGACGTGGTATTTGGACACCCAGAGCTTCCTCAGAAACATAAACATCACCATCCCCTGACACCTCTGAATCAGTATTTGCATTAAGATCACAAGTCTTGCTACTTGAATCCTGCATTTAAATAACATAGAACAATTTTATTCTTATTTAGCAACTGAAAAACAGGTAACTATTCAGGACTATTTCCCACACTTCTGGAAATTCTGAAAAAAAATTATTTCCTTACTCAAGTAAAGATGCCCCCATATTCCACAAACAAGCTTCCCCCGTCATCCTCTCCAACATTAGTCAAGTATTGGCATAATGAAATATTCCTTATATAAGATGCACAAGTATAAGCTTGCTGTATTGCCAAAAGTTTCTATGAAGCTAGGTGAAGCGATCTGATAAGGATTTTGCAAATCTTGTGGCAGACCAACCAACACAACATAAATTAGTAAAAGCTAAATTTATTTTTAAAATATCTGCATTTAAAATAAGTTTATAAGATGTTGTGTATCTGCATATACATGAAACTGTAAACTTACCAGAAGCATCTCTGAAGATCCTCTATCACTGCCACCAGCCAAAATACTATTTTGCCTAAAAACAAGACAGACCTGGTTATCACTTTAAACACATTCCATTCTTACATGCAGCAGTCCAGTTTTAGCAGATATGCAATATATTTCTTTAAAGTGATCAGTAAAATCCTGGGGACCAAACATTACGTTTTTTTGTTTCCTTCATTTTGGGGATAGGGTTGCCTCTGTCATTTCCAACTGAAGCATGTGCACCTGGACTAATAGACTTGAACTACGATGGAAATGGAAACAGCTCAAACCCTTATTCTTGAACAGCGAATAGGTACTTTGAAACAACTGAACAAACAGAACTTGAACTAAAACTTAAATCAGTGCTGAACTCAAACTGCAAATGAACTTTACAATTTTCTGGCTAATCACTATTACCAGCATTAATTCCAAAATCATTAAGAGTGATACAGATTGCCAAAAAAATTATAATTGAATAACATTTTTCTTCTATTTCTGTTGCCTAAAACATAGGGTTTTTGACAAAAAAGATATAAATCATAGGTTTGTACTTAAGTTTAAGCGCATTAAGTTCCATGTCTTTTATCCTATCACCATAAAAAGGTAACTCCATCTTGTTCTCTGTTTTCAGAGAAATTTTACGATTAGTTTCCCCTCCCTCATGCTATATACTGTGTTGTCAGAAATTGCCAGTTTGGTACGCATGTTCTCAAATCTGACGATATACATTCTGCCATTTCAGTGATAAATAAAAGATTAATACCTTTCAATATTATTTTCTCCATCAACATCTGCATCTTTATCACATTGCTTCAATAATACGTCTGCAGCCTGTTGGCAAAAAGCATGCTTAGAAAGATTTAAGAATGGCATTCTCAGCTGAAAACATTTCCATAATCAATTACCACAGAAAAGCCCTCGAGAACAGAAAGCACAAGTTTTTATGCATAGGTGGAAATCATACTATTTAACCATGCAATATTTTTTACATTTAAAGTGAGGCCAGGAACCAGGCGTTTTATTCACTAGACCAACAATGACCTTCCATCTATGGACAAACCATGATTAAGGTGCTGTTTTGTTTTTAAGGAAGAAACCAACACTTTCACTACAAGTCGCCTTAGCATGAGTTTGGGGGTAACTAGAGTCATGGTAGTCCTGCTCCCAAAGATAACTGAGTTAGATGCAGACTTGGGTTCAGCATTTATCAAATGAAACAAGTCTGACAGACTTTCTAAAAGGAACTACTAATCCTCGTTACTAAATAAAGCAACAACAGAACTGGAAGGGTATGGAGAAATGCTGGCATTGCCACGACACCATCTCACAAAACAAGTTCAGATGAATTTACATAACCGTTTTGTGCACTAAAAGTTGGCAAAGGAAGACTACTTTAAGTAGTCTTTTGGCTTAGATAAAGCCAAAGCCCAGCAACTGCTTTCCTTGAGAAGTTTCTCATTTGGGAGAATGTAAGTAATTTGAATTATAAAATATATCCTTCTTGAATATCAGATTACATTTGATTTCAGATTTTAAGAAGGTCTCCCAAACGGTCTTTAAAATGTCTGAATAGAATATAAAGAGAGTCACTCTGAGTTTAAGTATACATAACATTTGACAATTTTACATGGCTATGTAACATTTGCCCTTATCAGGCATAACTCCATTCTTCTCTTCATATCTTCATGTTATTTCAGTCCTCGTGCCAAATTCCAATTCAGGAAAACAATTTCTAATTACAGGGCATTTCATACTCCAACAGATAATTTCCACCCTGGAGAGGCACATTTACTGCAGTTGCAGAAGCAGCTGCTTCTGTTTTCATTTCAGACCCGAAGGAAAGTTTGTGTGTACACAAGTTCATCTTTTGTTTCCTACAATCCTATTTGCCCATCAGCAGAAAGCACATTTATACACAACCATTTAAGAATCACATTCTCCCTTCATATTCTTAGCACGGTAAGACACTTCTAAATCAGAAGTGAACATACTTCTCAAATATAATTCTCATAAGAAGTATAATTCTCATTTCTCAGCTGTTCTTTTACTGGAACCACTAGAACTGCATAAAATGCAATGAAGAATGACCAATTTGAAATTTTTGTCGTCTCTATCTACATTTGTTTTTTTTTGAGTTTTGATTTCAGGAGCTCAGCATATATTTTAAATATGGAGTAATGGGGAAGTAAAGAGTTAGGAGTTAGCATGAGAAACCCACTCTTGAAGGTTTTCCTTGTCAAAAGACCAAAAGTCTAAAACATACTACACATAAAAGATGACTGATGACCAACAGCCAGTCAAAAAATGCAGATGGTAGAAATATGCCACTCCACCCTGTACTTTTCAGCACAGTTCTTGCAAACATAGTATTCACCTAGATTAAATAAAATATTACTTAATTCTAATATCATGCTTGGGGCATTTTGCCCTATAGGATACCAATCCAATGAAGATTTTATAACAAGACCTGGCATTAATGCATCAAAAAAGAATCTGGACAATCAATACATCCTGTAAAATTTGAATTTACAGAATATAAATTTATAGAACTTCTTATAACAGAAGTTTTTCAACTAAGTGAGGAAGAATAGAATTGATTTTTTCATTAGAATTTCTTATTTAACAGCTGCATATGTACCATTTCATACAAGTGGTAGTAACTGTATTCTCTCAAGGGTTTTTTGTTTGTTTTTAAAGATGTATTTTACAGCATTGCCTGCTCACATAAAAGTGCCCTGAATGAGAGACTGATGTCTGACTGTAATTTCTTTCATTTTCTTTTGCTTAACACCACATGTTTAAAACTCCTAGCATGTGTACCAGGATGGAGGGGCACAAACGATCAGCAAAGCAGAAGTCAAATACCTAAGCAGATAGGTTTAAGGAGAAGTACCAGAACCTCTTTCAAGTAGACAGGAGATGAAGATGTGTTGAGAAGAACATGACAACTATCCCTACTGCAGAAAACAACAACTGTGGAAACAGTGAGAAAAGGCTGAGAAACAAGCTTCTTATGGAAGCTTTTTTTCTTTTCAATAGGCCAGTTATAAAACCATACTCTCCCTATAAAATTCTCATACTAACATTTTCCCACTGTTTAGCACAACAAAAGGCACAACTGTGGGCTACTCTATAGTCATAGCTCTAGATCCTTTTCTCCTCACAAAGCCTTTATTAACACCGATGCTATTCTAACTAGTGTATCAGCAAGCATAGCACTGACTTACCTTTACCTGAGCAGAAGGAAGGGCCAGCACCTGTGAAAGAGAGAAAACCCTTAGTCAGGGTCCAAACAAGCTGCACAAAAGTACATAAAAATTTCTCTGCATGTCTACAAAGTGTGCACAGCAGAAAAAGGCAATTAAATGCAGAAAGCAACAGAATCACGTAAAGCTGCATCAGAGCTATTAGGTAGACTCGGATCACTAAAGTACTTTGCTCAAGTTGCTGCAATTTACAATTTTCATATACAGGAAGCTCCTCCTCTCACCTGAACGCCTTCTTCTTCCTCGGTTACAGTATCGTGTTTCATAGCTTCACTGTCTAAATCTGTGCTAACCAATACTTCAGAGCAGCCTCCTGTGTTCTCACTGCTACCAGTGTCATTATCTTCAATAACATCATTCCTACAAAGAGAAACAGAAAGACTTAGCAGCCTGTTCTTAAACCTTTATCAGAAAAAAAAAATCCTTTAACAGTATCAAATGTTAGGTTGTTTTTTCCTCTTGATAAAATTATTCTGACTAAAGATACTGGGAATACATAAAATTTCAATCACCTGTTGTAGTCAAATTTATTTATGTAGTTTATATACACTTCTGAGGTTTTCTGTAACAGTATAGGATAGATATATACAAAATTATTTCCCTGATTCTCCTGTTAAGGGTCATGCATAGATCCCTCACTATGGGGACCTAAGGAATGCAATGACGTATTGAAACTACCACATCTAAATGAAGTTGCTTTGCTGTGACTACACTCCTCTCAAGCTAATTTAAAGCTGGTATCAGGATGTTCCCCTCACTGAGAAACCCTGTTATTTCTAACATTTTATCTTCCTAGTATTCAAGTTAAGGCCTGTAACAGTATTCCCAAATTAAAACTACTTAGACCATAGGTATGTCTGTCCACATATCCTTTATATGTCAGCATGCCAGTTACCACATGATATTCTAATTCATCACAAGCCTTTGACTTCTTTGCCTTCCTTCTCCTCTCACAAAGAACTCCAAACTACTTTTAAAAATGCTTCTTTTCTCTCAGGTGTCTAAACAGGATACTGTGGAACTTTAATTTTATTTTTTCTAATTTCTGCAGTTATTTTGTTATTCCTAGAAAATGTACACGATCACTGTGGTTTTTAGTTATCTGTTTAGCTGCATATTTGCCTCGTGCATAGTCTGTTGACTGCACTGCTTTAAAGAACCCAGATGACCTCTTTCAAGAACACTATCATGTATCATCTGTTACGGTTAATCCGCAATGGAACGATGATCAGAAGCATTTGAACTAGTCACCATGCCAGAAGAGTATATTGGTTTCAAACCTGCAGTGATGTACTTTTAGCTTTTGCTCCTGTGAAGCCTGCCAGACTTAAAAGCGCTTATGCTGTGACTGAAGAAATTCAGCTACAGGAGATCTTTCAATGTTTACCCACTTACTTATAATTCACACAAAGAAATTAGATCTTGAACACTGAAACTCAAGTTATAATTGAACGTTTATCAGCACTTATTGTTACTTTTACAATCATTTGTTAACTTCAGCCCAAACTCTTGTCACAGATAAGACTCCTAATGAACAGTCGAGACAGAACATTTAGAAAATATCATTTCAGTCTCTCAATATTTCACAATGTTTCAGGCTCTGAGCCACAAAGCATCTTACATACCGAAGTCCTTTGGAGTTTGGGAATTATTCATGATTATTTATTTATACTTAATAAACACCAGAAAGTATCAGCTTCTCAGTTCTGCCCTGGCAATTGCTACACCCATAACCTAGTACAATTTATAATAAAAGCTAATCAAACAAGACTGAAGTCCTACACAAATAGACCTACAGTGTTCATTCTACCTGCTGTTAACTGTTTTGTTGATACTGCCAGCCCGAGTAGTACAGTAACTATGTTGATGTCGAATGATATGGTAAAGAAACTGAAGTAGTACGTACCATAGCTTTTTTACATGGTAAAACTAAGTCACAAGTAATATAAATGAGATAAAGTGATAAATAAAAGTGATATAATGGGGGTAAATTTAAGCTCTTGTGCTACTTCACAAGAAAATTTTAAGTTAATAGCAAAAGTCATAACTTTTGCTTTGAGTTGAGATAGACTGAGGTAGTTTGGTTTGGAAAAGCTAAAATACATAACCCCATACAATTCAGGACAGATTCAAGAACTCTTACTGGTTGTTAGATCCTTCTTCATCCCCGCTGGGATTTTTTGCTTCATTGTTACAGCCCAGTCTGTGTTGCTGTATATGTTTAAGATCGTTATCTAAGCTGCTCTGCAGGTCGAAAAGGTGCTGTTCCACAGCTGCTCTAATTGTTCGTTCTAAAATGCTAGAAGGAAAAAAAGAAGCCAAAAAAATCATATTAAGAATCCTCTGTTGCATTGATCAGCTATGCAGAAAGGTAAAAATACCAAAGTACACAACAGATGATGTCAAGTACTTCAAAGAAAAAAAAGCAGACTATCTATTCCAAAAAGACAACGGGAAATACTGAAATTCATAGAACGAATCACAGAATGGCTCGGGTTGGAAGAGACCTTAAAGATCATCCAGTTCCAACCCCTACTGTATTAAATAAGACTTGCACAGAAAGTATTATGAAGTCTGTTAAGAGTCTTTTAAGTGACCAACACATTACAATGACTATGGTAAGCAAACTAAAAACTACACACCAGCATATCCAAAATCTTCTAAAGCCTAGTACTGTAAGTACGTGACAGTAAAATTCTGTGTCTATGGCAGGTTGGCGTCAACCTCGGAGCAGGTACCATTTCAGCACAGCTGGCTGTAGTGCCTCCTGAACAGGGCTGTAATTGTGAAAGGCAAAATCCAAGAAACAATGGAGATGATGAATAAGTAACTGATGAGGGACACAGAGCACACCCAAAGGTATGTCAAATGAATATCAGTCTTTAAAAAATAAATAAAAGAGTAGGCTGTTGAGTGCTTCTTAAGCGTCTCATTCAAAATAAAAAAAAGTTAGGCCTGTAAAATTGATTTATTTTTTCTCCATGTTTGTATATGTAATTCCTATGAACTGCACTATTAACAACTATAAGTGGTACTAAAATTACATTGTGAAAGCTGTTATAATTTTAGAGTCAAACACCTATGAAGTATCTAAGCACAAAAACAGACGCATTTTCAAATCTCACTTCTACCATACTGTGCTCTCACACTTCTGCAGTCAACAACACTGACACACATTAGGTTTTTTTCTGCATTAAGTTTCTTAAGTGAAATATTTCACACTGGAATATGTCTCATTTATACCTAATCATCAAACCTACTGCATTGCTTTTTCTTGAAAGACGACATATCAATGTCTAATAACAATTCACAAATTTTACATTGTCATTATACTTACTCTGCAGAGGCTGGCAAGATACTTATGGGAGAGATATGAGCACTGCAATAAAGAAGAAATAAGTTAGTGTAGTGCAAAAAATCACCACACTAAATAAAAGTCTTGAAAACAACAGAAAGCAACTTAGAAAATACTAAAACATCTAGTGAAGCTAATAAAAAACAAATATGTAAGAAAACAAACACTAATTTGCAGCCCCCTTAAGATTTCTCCACCTAAATAAAAAAGAATGCCATCATAAGACAAAGTTGTAGAAGTAGCATCGCAGGTTTCTGTCTCTCAAGAGCCAATACTCAGTATATTATGAAGCTGTAAGCTCTCAGAGGTATGGTCTTTCCCATGGGAAATACTAATCACTTAGTCTCAAAAGACTTCCTGACACCTTGCTTAAGAATGCAGATTTTAACCTTGCTGCCTAAAGCAAGTTCCAAATTACTTTGCTTTCCTCCACTGTTGCAAGTTCACAGAGATTTTCCCCTGCCTGTCAGATTGCTGCATGATTTTATTCTGCCATGTTTAAAAGGTCGGCAGCATTCTCCAAGGACAATTACATTTCAAGTCCAAGGCAGGTATTCTCCAGAGGTTTTGAGACACTGTATAGCCACTTGTAAAGCACTTAGGAATCTCCCAGCACAAGACACTTCAGTCTAGAATATTAAACTCTTGAGGAAGGAAATAAAAAAAAAAGTAACTAGTAAGTTAACTCAAGCACATGTTCTCCCTCTCCGATTTTCCATTAATATGATCAAAATTCTCTTATTGTAAACATAATACTTAAGTTTTAGCCAAAGTGATAGTAAATATGCTAATGTCAACATGAAAAATGCACAGTAACTGACAATGAGTTGCAACTTACATGTCTCATTCAGGAAAACACAAACAGAAACTTCATTTCAACATGGGATGTAAACAAATGCTTTTCCTTCCTAAACCTACACCTAAGCTCAAAAAGCTGAAAAAGAATATTTTAAACTACTCTTTACCATGCAATACAGCAATAAAGCAAATAAAGCAATACTGTTGGCAGCCAAAGTAGTTTTTAAAAATGATTTTCATGAATACGTTAAGTAAACCTAGAAATATAAAGGAGCATAAGGATATTGCAGCCTCACTAGAGAGCTGAACAGGTACTTCTGCAAGATGGTTCTGGCTGATAACAGCCCTGCTTGTGCTCAAAAAATCATTTAACAGTCCCTCTGCTTACCTAAGAATAATTTTAATACAGTGAGGAGTATCTTGTTTAGATCTTATCAAGTGTATTAGTAGTTTTACATCCACCACTAAAGTAGTAAAATAATTAGATCACCTGAAGCAGACTTGCTGTTTCTTCTTCCTTTAAATAGATGCAACAAGCCATAACGGACTTTCCTTATCAGGTAGTGTTTAATTGAAAGTAGTTAAAATATTTGAACATAATGATATCTTTTTTTTCTTAGGCATCTTGTAGCTAATAGTGATGTGCACTGTATTTAAACACCATCACAACCAAGCCGGCGCTCACAGAATTTTTAAGGGACACAATTCTGAATCCAGCTCATTTTAAGATTCTGGCGTTTGTTTTTCAGGGCGAGAAGGAGACAACACAGATCTATTCCAAACACTGTGACAATAAAGTCACCTTTAAAGTCCTGTTCCACAGCAGACATTGCCACATAGCTTTGGAAAAATGGAATACCTGTTGTAGAAGCTAGATCTTGTAACCACTAATTTCAACGCTGCTGGATCACCTGAGCAAGTCTGAATACACCAGCATTTCTGCTTTCTATCAAACCCAGAAACAGTAACAGAAGTAAATATCCTGAGTTGTGTACCTCAACTTTTTTCACTGATATATCTGTGATTAGAAGTTCTGCATAGCCCTACTACTTCTGCAAAGTGTTAAAGTCTTCTGATAAACAACTTTTGCTTTGACACTACTTGAAATAAAAAAACAGAGACAAAGCTGTCAGTAAGATCAGCCCCATGAACAAGATAAGAAGCATGAGCAAGAATCTCAGAGAAAAAATAATGAGATTTCAAAACAAGAAAAATGTACTTTTAAGTATCTGGTCTTGATGTTTTTAATGAGTTCTACAAGAGCTGCATTGCAAAATGTATGGTTACTTTCAGAAAGTTCTAATTTGCAATTGCATACATTAAAACCAGTTTACTATTCAAACAGGAATTCCTAGGACAAACTGGAGAAAAAAAAGAGAGAGGCAATCAGAGCACAGAGCACTGCAACACTAGTTGTAAAAGAGAGCAAAAAAAAAAAAAAAAACAGTCAAGGGCACAAGTACAAATACTATTTATAGGAAACTCTGATGGCCTGGAATCCTTTTATTCTATCACTTGAGACAATGAGGAACTGTGTCAAGAGTGGGGAGAATCAAGCTCATCTCCAAAGAATCTAAAAGATTCCAGATACGATTCACAATAAAAATTTTCCATCTTACTGCATAACCTTCAGCCCCCCAAGCGGAGGACTGTTCATCAATGCTTTTAGTAAACAGCTTCAGATGCATTAGAAGTACTCAGTAAAAGATGTGCGTAAGTCAGCAGTATTCCAAAGCTCCAACAATCCTCTTACTATGCAAAGAATATCTTACGTCTTCCGCTAATCACTTTAGCAATTAAGCACTTTTTGAAAGAAACGTGTCAACCGCTCTTAGGTGAAAACATTACAACTTGCGAACCAACACACCACAGTTCCAGGATACTTATTTAAAAGCTGTAATTTATACTGCTACACAGTCTTAACGCAGCATGACACAGCAAGACACACAAAGATAAACATCTTTGTTTCATAATGCTAACCCACTCCCGAGAATCCCTTTTGCACCTTCTCCCTACCCATAAAAAGTCCCGGTAAATATCCCCAGACAGAAAAATACATTAACTAGATAAAACATTTCAAAGTTTTTCTTGCTAATTTACTGACTGTACGCTAATCCTATTTTCTCACTAAAAACAAAAGCAATCGTGACAGTATTTCATTTCATGATATCCCCAAAATACATTAATCTCATGTCATTTTTTTTCTAAGTTAAAAAGTCTTATTTCCTATCAAAGCAATGTTTTTCCTTCGTATATTTACCTGTGCAGCAGAACTTTACAGGCCATTCTGATTATTTTTGCTATCCCAAATGAGCACTTCATGTAAAAATGCTTCATCTGAGAAACAACAAAGTGGGATGGTGGCTGCTGGTTATGCATGCTGCTTGCTCGGCTCCGATGGCTGCGTGTCAGACAGCACTTCTGGAGTGCTGCACTAAACCCTGCAGTCTAAATAGAAATAGACTGCAACATGAGGTCACTCCTGACAATAAGCTGCCCAATCAACACTTGAAAGCTTTTCGAACATGTTGTTTGCAGATTTTCCAGGACGGGAACAGGGACACGTATTTGGATGTTAAAGAGAGAGCTAAACAAAAGCAGTAATATATTTTCTAGTATTTCAGGCACTTGTTATAGTTGGTTAGCCTTGCTATAGGGAAGTTGTGTTACTTTGAAACTGTTATCTCCTCTCTCTCACTGCCGAAGCTAATTAAGACAAAAAATGGATAATATACCCCACAAGGAGCGAGGAGCTCACCCTTGTCATTGAGTTTATTACGGGGGTATAAAAGCAAACTGCTCACCGAGCTTACTACTTCTATATCTCACCTGGTATACATACGATCCTGAAATGCCCCAAGAACATATCAGGGAGTTTTACTTTAGGCTTGTGACTGACAATATTTGAGATGAATGTGAAAAGTAAAGCAAATACTATTTGACAAAGAGCTGCGAGGGGAAAAAAAAAAAAAAATCAGAATAGTGACAGATAAGGACCCTAAAGCGATTACTACAACAGCACATCTTAAAGTCAGCTGCAATGCTGAGTCAGTAATTCTCTTCTACGGAAGTCGGGAGAGCAAAACTGACAGAGCCATGCTGAAAAGGCTCCTGAAAACAGAAAACACATTTCCTTCACATACACAATGTCAGCTCGTGAAAGAAACGTTCCCTGGCTGCGTAACAGACTGAAAGATCACTCAACAGGTTTATTTTAAATATCCTTCTCAAACAGTCACGAACTCAAACTGCATTAACGATTATCCGTATTCTCACCTCACCTCTCACACTCAAAGTCAAAATAGCCCCACGCAGTGCAGGAAGGTCATACAGTTTAGAAAGAACGAGCGGAACGAGGAGAGAAAAAAAGGTAGTGAGAAAAATTTTAAGTTATAGTTCAGGTAACTAAATGGAAGGTCATATGCCCTATCAGATGAATCAAAGTCATCCATCAGTAACGTGACGAACACACAACCTCAGTCTTCTTTTCTTTACTCCATAAAGAGACCAAAGCTATACAGATACTTGGTTCTCAAAGCCCAATAACAGCAAGAGAACTTCTGGCTCAACATGACTCTTACAATTCCTTAAGACTTCTCTTTTCTTTACAAACTGCTGCAGGCCCTATGCGAAGACAAGCATCCCAATAAATCCACATTAACATTAGTTTATTTATTTTTTAAATCAAGGAAATAAAATGCGAAAAAGCCATTAAAGGAATATAATGAAAAGTTTTACATCTCCAAAAATATTTACAGCATTTACAGTAATTAGAAGTTTAATAAAGCATACTTCATTCAGCCTGTAATTATTGTTATTTGTAATGTTTAGTGCAATTATTCTGGTTTTACAGTCAAAATTGTCTTTCTGCTTCTATAGTATTCTTCCTTATCCTTCCCCACAAATTATGCAAAATGCCAGCCATAATTAATGCCTATTAATTTTTAATTAACCCTAAACATCATGTAAAATGATTTTTCTCTTCAGGCTATCAAATTTAAACTTTTATACTTGTTGAGTTTGTCACTACTGCTGCATTTGCACATTCCACAAGCACCAAAGGAACTATAAACAGTAGAATTGCTTAAAAACTTCAACTGGAACAAGGAACTTCTGCTGAATTCCAGTTTAAGGAAGGTTTTTTTTGTTTGTTTGAATTTAAGTCAAGCTAAAATTAAGCAGCTGCCTTATTGCCAAGGATATAATTAAAATATGATTTTAGTTACAAAACAACGGAAGTATGTTTTTTTCATTATTTTACATTTTACAAATTCCTGCAACAAGGCAGAATAAAGTGTGAAGCAAAGCAGCTAAACAGATTTCAACCTGAAATCCATGCCATCTTACGATCTGTCAGTCTTAGGCACTACACCTACTCCTGAATCTCCCTGCATTTGGCTGCTTTTAGTCGCTCTTCTCTTACAGATTCCCCGTCACCCTTCCCTACAAGTTGCTACATGTCCATACTGAAATACGTGCTGTAGAAGGGAAAAAGTAAAATTCCATTCATAAAATGTCAACTTTAAGTACAAGTAAAGCAGACCAAAAAAACCTGTGTACTACAAGCAAATAAAATATGAACCCGCGTATTACAAGCAAGCACAAATAAGCTCTCAGACAAGTACGATTTTAAGTTTATGCATCACCTTTTATGAGTATACCTTAATTAAAAGCTGACTCCCACTCTAATACTCCTGCCTGTATTAGACTTCGCAGCTTCCAAACTTGCTCACAGCTCTTTACCAGCACAGCCTATCCAAACACAGCCCTTTCCAGAGTCGGGCTCTTCAGCAGGTAATACAGGTCTCCCAGCTTCAGCAGTAGTTACACCCGTTTAGATAATGTGAGACCTTGTCTTTCTATGTATTTTTCTAAAAAACTTTTTCTAAAAATCGGTTAAAAAATTAAACCTCACCTTGTGCATAAGTGTTAGTCATGTTGCTCATATTGATATAACGAAAGCATCAACCCTGAGTTAAATTTAGCTAGCAGAGTTTAAATGAACTGAAAAAGAATGCTCAGGTGTTTTACAAGTGTATGAAGGAGTCAACTTTTTATAACGCTGTACTTGAATGGCGCATCCAGAGTCTTCTTTTCAATTCAAATTAAGAAGATTTTCTGGATCCTCAAATCAAGTTTTCTGCAGCTGCAAGCAACCTCTTCTATGAAATCTCATTTAACCTCTCAAAATGCCACCTTTAAACTGCTCAAAATTTCCTCTGCATTACGCCTACTAATAGGGCCATTCCAGAACCTTATTCCCCTAAATTCCAAGCTAAAATCATTAACAGTCACTATTAGCTCTCCACAAACATCGTTCTATTGGTCATATTTTGATCCCCTTCGACCCTGGTGATTCTTCTTTCTAGAATATTTTCAGGAAGTAATCACACCTACAGAGACTTCATTGTAATTGTTTATGAAATACATTCTATGTACTACAGTAAAATAAGAAAGCACTTTCATTTAACACTTGACAAAACTGAGCATTACAAAGAAAAAAACTGACCTGGATAAACAAATCTTCATGGGTTTAGAAATGAATTAGGGTCGTGTAAGGACACTTATGCCCACTAGCATGCGACAAGAAATAACACTCGTATTTCTTATTGGAACGGAGTAGGAAGAAAGGGAGTGGTGGAAAGATGACACAGAAGGGTTTGTATCTACTAACATTCAGATTCTTTGTGTTTCTGCTACAGAATTTATTGTTTAAATACCACTTAACAATTTCACTAAAATAACGGTCTTTTTTCCCCCCCTTTCTCTGCATAAATCATCATCGTTAATCCAATCTGACTTCTGCAGGCCTTCTACTGAATTTGGGAACAGTTATTTTATTCCGCACTTTACTACCATGAGAATTGCACCTACTGTGTAAGCTTTTGAGGTACATTTCAGTGTCTACAAACAGAAGTCTGACAGCTTCACTCTCACACAGAACAGACTATACTCTGTATTTTAAACCCAAACTCCAAGGCAGAAACAAGTTACCTTGTTGATGCTGTAACGCTCCTGGAATCCGAGATACTCCCTGTCATATCTAGATGCACCACAGCTGGCCTTTCAACGGGTTTCTCTGTGCCGTCTTCTGGAAGTTCTTCTGACTGCTCAAGCTTTACATCTTCCTCCTCTTCTAAGAGATCATTTATCTGCACAAAGATTTATTCACAGTTAATGGCTGGTAAGGCTCTTTTACGAGGTCCAAAGAATTAAAAGAACATGAGAGAGATAAAAGCATCTCCTTTATAAAAGGAGAAAATTCTTCAATTTCAGAAAAATCGGGAACACTATACCTCTTTTATGCAAAACATACACTCTACACCCTAAAAAAAAGGGCTACATAACCCGCTTGAAATGTTAGACAAAAACTAAAGAGAGAAGCACCTTTAATGCAGTAAATGAACACAAGCAGAATCAAGAAACAACAAAACCCTGGCCACACAGGTCATGTGGCACAGAACCTTTCTTCCTCTACCCAAAAACAGGGACTGATAATTCTCCTCTTATTTGTATGTAAGAAGCATTTTCAAACCCTTTTATGGAAGGCAGTACAGAAGTCCAAAAACCTAAACTTTGAAGTAGTAAATGAGTATTTATGATGGCAAATGTAAGAGCAAGGGTATTGAGAACTCCCTCTGTGAAGCCATTGTCTATTTTTGTTTCTCAGTTTCCAAATGCAGAGGATGTTTTTACTGAAGCAGCAAAACATAGTCACTTTAAAAACTAAAACAATATGGCCAAATGACAAATTAATTCAGACGCTTTTTTTTAAAAAAAAAAGCAACTATGTCTAAAGCAAACACAAAAAAAAAGTGATTCTATTTGTTTCATAAGAATCCCTCTTTGATTACTGACCTCCCAACCCCACAAATCCAAAAATCAAAGTATCAGCAGCAGTCTAAAGAAAACACGCTTTATAAAATCTGCCATGTGAGTATAAAACAAAAACCACTGACCTAAGAAAACTGAAACTTAAGAAAAGTTTAAGATTATAAAGACAGCAGAGGAGGGTGGGTTTTTTTGTTTTGTTTTTGTTGTTGTTGTTTTTTGTTTTTTGTTTTTTTTTTTTTTTTGAAGGGGTGTGGTATGTTATATTGCACTACATTCAGGAGAAGTAATTTATTTACTCCTGATTTTCCTCTGTAATTGCAAGAGGATGTAGCAGTGAGCCATGTGGAAGCCCACCCACACAGTTAGCTTCAAGCAACGCTGTGTCCTGTATGGACAGGAACCCTTCCGTGCTGCAACACCACCCCGCAACCCCTCGTACCAGTCCTGCAGGGAGCAGGACCCAACAGAAGTGCACTGTTGACATCTGGTGGAGACACCATGAAATTATAGGGACACTCTGCCAGACCTCAAAAACTTAAAAGAAAAAAAAAAAAAAACAGCACAAAACACAACAACAAAAACCACACAAGCACACCACACACACACACAGTTTGGGAAGCAGTTCTGCCAAAGTATATAATGAATCAGAGATAAGTCAGTAATTTTAAAGCATGACAGCATAGACCAGCTAACTATAAAGAACAGCCATCGTAACCTAAGGCCATAGTTCTCAGCCTTGGGTGGCAGAAGTTAAATCCAGCTCAGCTGTATTTAACAGCTTCCTGTATGCAGCAGGACAATGTCAGCTCTCAGTGCTAGCCATGCTCTTGCTAAGAGTTGAAGAGACATCAAACATTGCAAAGTTGCAGCAATCCACTTGAAGAGCTAGCAGAGCAGAAGCTGCTCGATCCAGAACTTGCTGCCCACGCTTGGCAGTCCAGACCAACGGGTGAGATATCTGCTGCAGCAAAGAGGAAGCAACCAGCTGTACTAGTACTTGCCTTACCCGTCTTGCTAGAAGAGGGCTTTGTGGGATAGTTAGGGTTTAAAAACTCAGCATTTCCTATTACCTTACTTAGCAACTGAAAGTTACTCACTCTTTTTTCTTTTTTCTCTTTAAAGAAAATACACCATTTTAAGATAACTGAACAAGAAAAAAAAAGTTATAGTTTTTCACATTTCTGAGCAAGTGTTTGATCCAGGATTTTATTAACAATCCTGGAACCTGGCTTTGATTAGACAAGCTTCCATGCATTATCATTTATATGTCTTGTTACAACGAAAAATATTTGCCATGCTGAAGAAGGCTGTATCACAACGCCACATTGTCATTTCCCTCCTAATAGACTATCTCTATTTTCCTCAGCACGACATAGTATTTTACCCTACGAAGTTAAATTTGCTGCAAAGAAGGCAAAATGGTGATAATGGATACCATCAGTACCATGAACAGGTGAATCTGGCAACCTGATGGTTGAATACTAAGATCCAGTACATTTCTCTTCTACTCAACTTTGTTTCGCTGATTTCAGAACTTTTCCCCACTAATATCAAAATATTTTAAAGTCTTAGAATCAGAAACACCACTCCAAAATTTTAGTATAGGGAACCACCACTGATACCATCAATAAGTGGAGTGCAAGACCCTGCATGTTTCTACACATACTACTGACCAAGACCAACAACGGTGTGGTTCTGCTTTCACTTAAAAAGTTCTCCACTCCTAAAAGGTAATTAAAAAGCTATACTGTTTGTATATAGCACATACATCCATATTGGGCAGGATGTTACTGTTGGTTTAATTCATAAATATTTTCCTACATGGCGTAGGTATGCTTGCAGAATTGTTGCTTGGTAGGGAGTATATCCATGTTAAGAAAATGCATTTAAAGAAATACTCGTTTTTGTCAGTTTGCGTGAAACTACCAAAAGACATTAAAAAAAACTATTGCTATATACCTGTCATACACATAAACTGATGTGACAGATACTTAAGGGATAAAATACTGCCAATTAAAATATTCTTACCTGCTCAGTTATTGAGCTTAAATCATTAGTAGATGAAAAATCTTCCTCTTCATTTTCAAAGAATTCATAGTAGTTCTCCAGAAGTCCCGCCATTATTCTGCTAACTATTTCTTGTTCTTTCAGATCCTCCACATCTGTGTAAATGCTAAAGATTTCAACACAGTTTTAGTTTAAAAATCAAAATCCAGCCCATTCCCCCCCAAAACTCCTGAAAATGGCTTCCATGACTAAGGGCTACACTTCACATTATCCCTATTCCATTCTGAACACACAATTTTAAGTGCACCTTCACACTAGTGTGCATTACAAATCTTTATACTAGTTTATATTTAACAGTGGTGAAGTTACAACTATTTAGTCAGTTAACTGTTCATGAGGAATGTTCACAATTTAATTATTTGCCTGTAAGAAGGAAACCCCATTATACACTTGAACTTTAATGGCTTCCTTCCTGAAACGTTTTGCTGGAAAAAATTAAAATTAAAAAAAAAAAGAAATTGAACCTTGGTGTAATTACACTAATATGACAATCAAATCTGTGGTTTCCAATACAAGCTGTGGTTCAGATCCAAGCAAAAAATTGTAACGTGGTGCTGGGGAAAGACACAGAAAGAATGTTCCCCAAAGCAAACTGCATACTCGCTGCTGTTACTCAGGAACTAGGAAAGACTCTAGACTACAAATTTACACTGTCAAATGCACATAAAAACACTACATAAACCTTTATAACCAACTTACTGAAAAACATCTGGGCCAAAGACTGCAGCCAAAGAACTTGCTGACCAGATTTCTTCATGATGCGATGCTACATTGGCTAAAAATTTACACAGAAACTTTAACAAACTGTAATTAACAGGTGGAAGCTGCTGCAAGAGGAACCTCAATTTTCTTCCAAATTCATCTTCATTATTATAATCTAGAAAAAATAAAAATATTTTAATCACAAAATAAAATTTGGAAAAGCATGTATTTTAAATCAATCAACCTTTTGATTTGGGCAACAATTACTTATTTCTGAAGTTCAAGCACTTTGGTCAGCCCACAGTCTCAGTGTCAGAAATTGAGGTGCATTTGCACAGTCAGACTTTCATGCTATATCTGTCTGAAGTGGGTGGAAGAAATCCTTTCACAGTCACCTTATTCAAAGACTGGCGTGGGACACAAGTTCCACACTGTAGTTTACGTGTCACGGACACTGTGTTCCCTTGTCACGCCAAAGGAGTATACCACAATCCTATTTCCAGTCCTGATAAGGTAACACTACAAATCACAGTGCATAGCAATATTAGCTGACAACTGAGCAGCCAGCTGCTTTCTGCATTACCAACTTAACAATTCTTTTGTTGTTCATCATCTTTTTCAGATGAAAATAAAAAGTTTACTAGCTACTCAGTGAACCATGACTTCAGCAACGCAAATCAAAGAAACATATCACTAATGAAATTTCATCTACTGATAGCCACGTCAGTTTCCCATTACTGCACACAACAAATACATGAACAGAATTTCAAGTTTTAACATGCTTTTCTGGTCAGTAGCTTCCAAAAATTGTTTCCAGCAGCAGACTATTTGGTGCTGTAGAAGAAAGACATCAGCATTCAGCCTCTGCTCACTAGTTAGCCAGGTAATGACTCTGTGTTCAAAGTTTCAGAACCTATGGGTTACCGTGGGAGCAAACAGAAGCACCTTCACACTCACTGTTGGAGATGACCCTCCAGTTCACCACTTACTGGATGTAGCATAAATTCTACCCTGAACAGGACTAAACACAAACGAATTCACCATAAAATCAAAACAGACAGAAATGTGACTCTTACTAAGCACAAGCCCAGCAGATGAAAAGTACTAGCCAATACTGGAAGATGAGCAAAACTCCTGCAGGGTTCCAACCAGTAAAACCATCCGTTATGTCACAGGGTGTGGAACTCTGACGTCTACCTACCTTTTGAGGTTGCATTAGTTAAAACATTTGTCTTGCGGCACTGTGTTAGAGTTGATTCATTATTTGACTACTAATACCACAAAACCCAGCAGAGGTCAGAAGACCCAGGATAGTGGAAACACATAAACAAGCTGGGAATTGGCAAAGAAAATACTGAAGGAATACAGGCAGGAATTTGAAAGTGTAATGGACAACAGGGTGGGTTTTTTTCCTCCTACAAATAAATTTTAAACTTAATAATAATCCACAGTGGGAGAGCAAATATGACATGAGTACAGGGCTTGAGCTTTCTTGTCTTGTAGATACAAAGCCAACTTGAATCCAGTGGCTTTGACCAGTGTCCCAGGATTCATGCACAAGCACATGGAATACATGGAATTTATCCTATGTGGCAGCTTCACAGTCTTCCTACCTGTTGGATAAATTGTGTCTTCTAAGGAAACTCAGTGTGGATTCAAAGGCCTGTTTATTTGGGGTTTTGTGCTTAGAAAGGGTGTTGTTTGAATGCCTCCTAATTCACAGGCTATTACACAGAACAACAAAAAAATCTGTAGTGCCACTACACATCTGAATTTTATAACGTTTTTTACTCTTAAAAAGAGAAAACGCTCCATCAAAAATAATTTTTACCTTGAGAAAGTTGCATCAAATGTGCGTGCAAGCTGCCTGGGATAACTGGCTCTGGAAGTTCTTGAAGAAAAAATCTAAGAAGGCTAATAGCTGAGGGTACATCTGCTTCTTTAACCAGGTCCACATCTTCTCCATTATCATATCGTTGCCGAAGCCACTCCACTGTCTCAGCATTCCCATTGACTTGAAAAAGTCCTTCTTGTTCCAGACCCCCTGTGTTAGAAGGAAGTTATAAACTTTTGGATCTAGTATAGATAAAGCTACTGATAATCAGATACGCACAATTCACATACTGAATGACTTTGTTGCCCACAGTTCTGCAAGCCCTTTTCCCAGCACACACATTCTTGTACCCAGCTAACGATACAATAATAAGATAAATATTAGCAGTACCAAAACCAGTTTTCTATAAAGTACTCTATCAAGGTGATTGGATTAATGTCTTCTAGAAAACAGAAGTAATCAAGCTTAACAGAAGGAATAGAACAAGAAAACTTTTATCACCAAAGAAAACACAAAAATCCAAAGCCAATTAAATAGAAGTAACTTAAAATAAATACTTTTCAAATATCAGCCTGATCTGTAATAACAACAGATAAGCATATTATTTTAAAAACAGAAAGATAATACATACCATGTTCCTCAATATAGTCCACTACATGGCGGACTATGAATGGAACCTCATTGTCTGGTTGCCCTTCTTGCTGCAGCTCATCAAGTGGAATTCCAAATATTTTGTTAGCGAGAACAGAGTTGCAGTTACTCAAGGAAGGGGAGGAGCTCTTCCTCATATCTTTTTGCAGCCAAAAATCAAAGCTGTCTTTTCTGTCAAATAAGAGGAATTTTAATTAAAATTGTACTTCAGCGTACAGTGTTGAGTGTACCAATCTGTAACACAACGTGTTTTAACTACCTAATGCAAACACACTCCACTCTCTCTCAATTAGGGCACTGATTCTGTGAAAAGTTCTGTAATGACTCCCAGTACAGCTAACTAGATGAATGACTACTGCTGAGGCATTCTGTTCAATCCTCAGTGAAGGACTGAGGAGAACATACACAGTAGCAAAGGAAATTCAGAAAATTTTAAATACCGTATTGTTACTCAAGTAAGCTTTAGGATGCTTTTGGAGAGACAGATTCTTCAGTATGGTTTCTGAATGTATTTACCAGTCAGGCTTTGAAAAAATCTACCTCAAATGACACTCCAGAGGAAATGAAACTAGTGGATCACACCAAAACAAAACCTCAATGTTTAGCTACATGAAAGGAAGTAAGTATTTGGTGATACAGAACTGCACTGCCATCAGTATCTAATAGATTTGGCATTTTCTGTTCTACACAATAAATCTTTCACCACCTGCATCAAATTCAAAACTTTGCTGAACATAAAAACCTCCAAAACAAGTTTCTAGCTGCTCAGTGATAAAATTCTTATCATGCAGAAGCTTAAACATTACTTGCAAGTCTTTGCTTGATACAGGATGTAGTTAGGTAAAGGTATTACCAAAGGCAGTATAAGTCACTCAGTTAAATTGTTATCCTGTCAAAACCAGAAAAATTCTAGCAAAGAAAAAACTGCTCTTTCAAAACAAAAGAGAAAAAGGAGGTTGGTAGTAAGCAACTTAATGCTTTGCTAATAGATTGACAAATTCTAATAGATCAGAAAGACTGAAACCCATACTATTTTTTTTAATGAGTTAAGTAGTTTAGAAAACTTACCTCAGAGTACTTAAACAGCCGAGTTTGAAAAACGTTTTCTGCGCCAGCTGCCCTCACTGACCAAGCATTCTTTTGTCATTTATGGTTGTTTAAGATTATGGCAAAAGATCAGCCTGTAGTTCCTCATTGAAGAATAGCAGAACTCGATCAGTACTTCAGCAGTTAATCTGAAAATAAGGAAAACGTTATTAGACCTTAAGGTTTTCAACAGTTTTAAGCTCAGTCACAAGCCTAAACATCACATTTGAGGCATTCTTCTCATCAAATCATCAATTTCCTGCCCCGAGCACAATGATCACGTTAGCACATCTTACATGGGAGCATGCAAAAAAGCCAATCCCCCTTTTTTTACTTAGGAGTTAACCAACCTTAAAGCAAAAGTCAGTACAGGACATCTTCGTCTTAATTATGAAATAAAAATTCTGTTATTTTTAGATTCATTCATTCTTCTTCCTAAGTAGGCTAGGTAAGTACGTTTTAAAGTACCCACCATACTAAAACATTTAACAGCTGCACAATTTTTTTAAAGGATCCCAGGCACTAGTTTAAACACACTATCTTTAAATGTAAGCTTGGCACGAATGAAGTCAACTAAGAAGCAACATACAAAGTCAACCAGTTTCCAGTGGTACAGATCATCTTTTCTAGAAGGTTGATAGTCCTAGCTGCCACTTCAAAGTCCAAATAATTGTCAGATCCAGATAAAAGGTCACATTCCCTAGAACCACTTTTTTTTTTTTTTTTTTTTTTAAAAAAACACCTTTCGGACTCCAGATAATCTGGATATTTTCTATGTTCTCAGTTCTCAAGACAGCTGTGGGTCCAAACAATAGCTTTTTTTGTTTTCTAAGGTATTAAAAATTTAGATTGCAGCTTCACGGCACAGCGGAGCTGGTCTAATATCAAAGGGTCATCTCACTCTTTTTCTCATGTGGTACAGGTTCTATTTAACTGAAGCAACTATAAATGGGTTGGGATAACCAGGCAAAACTAGTTCGTGACAAATATGTGTACACGCAAAGACAACACACCACCAAAACTAGACAATAAAATGGCTTTTCTTGGCTTTAAGGTACAGGTAGTAAAACCTCACGGTTTCAAAATTAGAGATCAATATGTGAATTCATCTGACTGACTTTTTAGAAGTACCCTCCCTTTGTTCCTCCACCCTGGCTCTTGCTTCCATTCCGTATCAGCACAAATTAACTTCATCTTCCAAGTTCTTACAACCTGCTGCTCTCATTTCAATACCAAAATGAGACGGCCACCTACTAGCCTACAACACCAGGAACCCAGTGTTCTTCCTGCTCTATTTTTGAGCAAATATCGCTTTCCAGCTCCCAGTCCTCCCCAAATAGCAACCATGTTTCGGAGGAGTTGGGCATAAGCTCTATACAATACTGTTTCATCCTGGTCCTCAAAACATTTTTTGCAGTGAAGCCTAAATGAAAAAAAAATACACATATTTCAGGCTTACAGGTGTTGAAATCTTTGCCTATGAAAGCAAGCAGCACCGCCCAATATCCTTTCCTGTTCTGTCATCCGTCTCTAGCTCCCTGCTGTCTCACATTATGCACAGGCTGTAAATGTGTCTTGCACAAGTGATCCTGCTCTGAGATCAGGACTCCAGGTGTGCTGACAACAGAAAATAAAAGTTATATTCTAGTCAACTAGCTTTACCATTTTTATTAATTATTTTCAAATCTGTCATTGGGTATTCGCGGTTACTAAAGGATACTGCCAGATTTCAGTGGTGAGTTGCATCCTTGACTCTCCTATGCTTTATGAAGACACTGCCCAGCCATTCTTGTTATTTTGGTGTATTAGGTGATAATCAGCATAATCTTTGTGTGCAAGTAGATTTTAATCAATCCCCATACACCATGCAACTTTTAAATACGGAGTTGCAAACAGCCTATTTTCTCACGTCCTACCAAAGTCAACCCGTCCACAATGAGCCAGAAAGACTCACATTACCCAACTCTGGGGTTAATTGCAGCTGGGAAAAATCTTTGATGGATCTGCCACAACGCTCCAGGCTGCCTTGCTAAAAGAAACAAACAAACAAACCCTCAAAACCAACATCACCTAATAAAAAGAGCAAATTAGAAGCAACTACTTCTTTGTACCACAGCACCAAACAAACAATATGGAGTGACAGCTCTCGCCGAGGATAACTTTGTGCTTAGTTGGCTGGCATGAAAGCATAAGCCATTTTTACCAGGTGCTGAAGATAAACACGCTGCCTGAATATTAATTTCATTCAGGAGGCATGGAAAAAAAAAAGAAAAAGACTTCATTTTAACTAGCTTGGCAATGTACCAATGAAGTTGAAACAGCCTGGTTGTCTCACATTTTAGAGCAAAACCAGATTTACAAGCCAAGTTTATACTTCAAATGAAGTTTCATACAGCTCATCACCACCTAGATGAATTAGTGACTTTCACCCGCACAGATGCGAACATCCTTATACATGCATAACCGAATATATCACAGGCATTAATTTATTTTCGGTGCATTCAAGTCTTCTGCCTTTTAGTACAGGCTTTGGTGTGACCTTCACAGGCTGTGATATTTGATATTCCCCAACTCAAGAAAAAGCTAGAATTTTTTTTTCAGCTACCTGATTTCCATCAAGTTTTATTTCCTGCTTTTTCTACCATTCTACAACTGAAAGGCAGGCTCAGAAACTGTCAATAATTACATATTACGTCTCCACTTCTTTATATTAACAGCTTTCCCATGCTTTGGCTCAGGATGTGCATTTCCATGGAGACAAGTCTGAAACCTTGGATATGATATCTAGCCTTCAGTATTTCTAGAGTCTGTACTGAGCTTTTATTGCTTTTACTAAGCAATACTGAGCTGGTTGTTTTCATGATCAAACATCTCAGTAACCAGAAGCTGAACCATTCCTTCAACTATTCTTTTATCCGTGTTATCCAGACCTTCTAGAACATGCATTTCCACCCAGTTCACAACCTAAATGCTTCATAAGTCCTACAGAAACACAATAATTTAAAATAAAAAAAAACCAACTACTTCATTTTTATTATAAATATTTTCATTACACCCTTCTCGGTCTCCTCCCCTTGCTAGTGCAAACGTTTACACAGATCCCCTGAACTACAAAATTTTCTAAAACCTTACTACAGAAAATTGAAAGTACTCCTTATTGTTACCACACTTTATTCCAGAATTTTTCAAGAGGCTGAAAAAAAAGTATGTCCTATGCAACATCTTGAGCTTAAACAGCTTAAATGAGGGTAAGACAGTTTCATTCTGTATTGCACACTTCATTGCTCTCATCTGATTTTTATTTTTTTTTAAATAAGGCAAGTATTTCATGAGGTCTGCTGGGAAAACCGCCCCAAAAGTCTCATTTGGCCATCATAATAGCACTCACTTATCTTGGCAACTAAAGCAGTATTCACACCCACATATGAAATGCCACTAAAGGAAATACAGAATACACGGCTAACTGTCAATATTTGAGGAATACGTATGAAAGTTTAGACTTAAGTTTAGTTCGTGTTTTACTTTAGTAGCTGAACTACAAATGCATGGGTGTCATTTTAACTTCGAGTCCTCAGAGCTCCAACAACTTTTCTTAAAATAAACGAATGAAAAAACAAGAAGTTAGAAGTAAAACAAACTAAAAAGGCTACAAACTGAAACCATGCTACAGGAATGAAAACATTCATTCTAGACTTAGGATTTTGGCCACGAATCTCAACTAGTTAAGCCATTCTTTTATCTGCTTATTTTCTTTATCTAGCAAGTACTTCACATCGCCTGTGAAACCAAAACCAAAGCTAACAGTGACTGCAGTTCTGCTCTACTTTTTAATACACCCTCTTATAGTTAGGCATTTTGTGGGATTAGCAAACACCGCCAGTGACTTTTTGTAACATGTCGAAAGTAAAAAACACAAGAAAGATGTCAGATGGAAGAAGTGTTGCAGTTGTTGTGACAAAGTCGCCTGTCCCTACCTGTCCGGAAAAGCACCTCGGGTTCAGACTTGGGCTCTGCAGCCCACGACGCTGCTGTCCTGTGAGGTGCCCGTACCGAGGGACGGAGCAGGCCACTTGCCACTCACCGCCCTCCGGGACAAGGAGGATCCATGCTTTAACTTTAAGGTGCCTCAAAAATTAGTCTTTTGTTTCCTATTTGATAACCAAGGAGAACGCACAGAGGCTAACCGGCCTGCCTGGGAAACGCCCGCGCCCCACGCACCCTGCCCGGCACCTCCCGCGCCGCACGCACGCTGTGCCAGCTCATCGACAACCTGCACTCTTCTCCTTGCTCTTACTTTTTATCGAGGTAAAAGAAAATGGAGAGCTTTTTGTTTAAACCTCATGTCCCACTCATAACAGTGGACGCTGCTGATTCTATGCCATTTGTAACTGCACACCACTGCTGGCATCCCCAGCTAACGAAATGCTTTGGGGCAGAAGAGCTTTTGCTCCGCTGATTTCCAGCTTTTGTTCAGCTAACAAATCTGAAAAGAATATTTTGCTCATTTTAATTAATTCAGTCACAACTGAAAAGATGGCCAGGTCAAGGCTGGAGAATCAGCACGGAAAAAAGAAGGGGGGAAAAAAAAGGAAAAGAAGGAGCTTTAAGCAAACAAACAGGCCCCCACCACCACTCAGGACACAGAAAAGGACAAATGATAATTGTCTCAAGAGCACAGTTAAAAGCATGTTAAGCCGTGTAAGCGCCTGAATATAAATAGAAACAGTATTTCCTCCATGTAAAAAGAACGTTCGATTTAAAAGCTGCGCTGAAGTACCCAATATATTTGAGTAGTCAAAACAGAAATTATTTAAAGAAAAGTTTTATAACCAGCAAGTTGAGGTTAAAATAGATTCTTACAAGCAAGATTTCCTCTTTTTGACTGTCAGCAAAATCAGCCATTGAATGGCATTATAGCCAGAAATCTGGATCGGCAAATCTGACAGTCGAGCTTATTATTTTAAGTTTAGCAAGACATTTTTCTTAAGACCTTTTCCATCCCCACACAGGGGCAATGTTTAAAAAAAAAAACAACAAGTGTAAGTACAGAATTCCACTTGCAATGTTGAAGGAAACCATGTTAGAAGAAATGTCTTTTCAAGCAGATGTGATCTTCCTGCATTTCTTAGTGTGACGCTGACAAGTTCACTTTCTGGTTCAGTAGGAATCAAGAGGAAACAAGCTTGTTGCAGCCTCGCACACAATCGCAGACGCACTGAGCAGAAGCATGCCATAGCAGCACTTTAATTAATAAGCTCTGACCACTCGCCTGTCTGTGCCTTCACACACACCCCAGCCCTCCACTGAATTAGCTGAAATTCTGCCACTAGCACTTCTGAGATAACCTCAGAAAATACAGGTTATACTGACAAAACCAAAGCCAAAAAAATATGTTGGATTTAACAGAAAGCAATTACAATGCAATTTTTGTTTCCTGGAAATAAAGCAGCAAGCCTTCTAATTTACAAATTAAACTACATAAATTAAGCCTTTACATTCTTACCATGGAAGAAAGGCAAGAAAGCAACTCATGAAAGCTCATCGGAAAGATATTTAAATCCAACATTCCATCCATTTTATTATTTTTAAAATTTACAAGCTAAGAAGCCATGTATTGATTAGTATTATTTTCCTCTCATTAAAATTTAATCTGCAGTTTCAGCAGACGAAACCGAATTACACTTTCTCTGAAACAGCCCATCAACAAAGACAGACCTTCCTGAGGCATACCCCAACGTCCAGAAACAGGGACAGGCATTAGCTAGACTAAACACAAAGCTTAAGAAAAAAAATACATAGTTTCAGACTTCAGCCAGGCCAGTGAACCATTCAGCAACTCCACTGCAGTGGCATTAATAAAGCATTGCATACAACGACTGATTTAAGCAACATACAAAGAAGTAAACATTTTTTGAAAGAGAAAGCCAAGATCCCTGAAATCTGATGTCTGATTTTCCCAGTGTTTAGATATGCGATGATAGCATTTTATATTCACTTACTAGATAAGATCCAAAGGCTTTTTAACTGCATTACAGCAACTCATGATCCTTCTGTAACTGTATTTTAGCAAGAATTAAATAACACCAGAGATGCCTGAAAAAATAGATGTTTGCTTGCTGCTTGACACCCACCACCGAACGCTGCCAGATTTGCTCTCAGCTGCCGCCGCCAATGCACATGTGCAGAATTATAAAGAAACTTCCTGCTCGCACAGATCCCATCACATTCTTAACAACTGTAGTTAATAAATAAAAAGGCTTTTGTATCTTGTGTAACAGCTAATTATATTCATCCAGCTTGCCCCCCCAGCAAAGCTTCCTTCACCAACCACTCGCATGTACTTGCCACTACATCAGATAATACAGAACTTGAGTGCAGTGGCGTTATAAAAGCGCAGTACGGTAACGAACAGGAAGAAATTATCAGCAAAACTGCACAATTTGAGAAGTGCAAGTTATAAAACAAAACGAGTTCAACAATTATCATTGCTGTTAAGACAGACTTTGGAACAGAAGTCAAACTACCTCAGGCACCAGGGGGAAAAAAAAAAAAACCTATAAATATATAATGCAGCTAATTTATTATACATAAGTTATCCTATTACATACAAAATCACCAGCTTGTTGCCCAAACAGGTAGGCAGAAAAACCCATTGGAACTCGGCATCTTACAAAACGTAACACAGAGCCCACTTGCTGCACAAACGCTGCCTCTGTCATAACGCTGACCACATGCCATCAAAAGAAAGGGCAGTCTCAGCAGCTCCACTGAAGGAGGAAGACATCTCAACGAAGAGCTCAATTCTGTAGCAATGACTCTTTGAATTGCAGGGAAGAAAAAAAAGCAAAAAAAGAAGAAAAAGGACTGCTAATGAAGTCTCCTCCCCGACCAATTCTTGTCACAACCTGACCATGACCAAATTTGACGATACCACCAGAAATCACAAGGTTAGAAGACACTTTATGGAGTAAAATTAAATAAAAAGTAACCTGATGACATTAAAACACCAACAAGACAACAAAAGATTTAATGAAATGTGAAGTTCAGCAACAAGGGGAAAAAAAAGAAGCTTTCATATATACACACTTAAGAGTACAAAGGAAGAAAGAACCACATTCATAAGGTTCCAGCTCTCATTTTTTCAGTTTTGCCCGACCATTATTATCCCACACAGCTGAGCACAACTGTTAATCCTGAACACGCTGCAGGGAACACGGAACAGAAGAGATGCAGGCAGAGAGCAGCTTGCAGGACTGAAACCTGGTCAACCCGCACAGGGCTCCCACCAGATCCCTGCTCCGAGCCAGCAGCTGCCCCACCCAAGCAGCCTTACAAACACCCAGGCAAGGGAAGAAAACGAACCATTTAAACCTCCCAATATCAAACAGCTCTGCAAACCTATTTACTTTTTCACATGAATTCAACCACCGTCTTTGTTACAAGCTGTTTGAACACAAACATAATGCAGTATCTTCACTTTAAGCTCAATTTTGTCACCTTTTTCTTCTTTTAGGACAAATATATTGGATAAAAGGTATTTCAGACATTCAGGAAAGAGTATAATTATTTGTCACTATCACGATAAGCTGTTTATTTCACTATAATCACAATAAGGTCCTAGACCCAGCTGCAAAACTAGTACCTTTCAAGCACTGAATGACCCCACCCATCTACTGCAAATCTAACAGGTTTTCGGCAAAGCAGCCGCCTTCTAAACTAGGCTTTTTAAGACTTCACAATAAATCAGCTCCACAAAAGAAAAGAACACACCTGGTAGAAGATGCAGTATAAAACACACTCTCTTTCATGCTGTAATAATATACAGACTTCACCTGAATTGACTGAACTTTCCCAAATCCCAACAGTTGGCTATGAAGTCAATACAAAGCTACAGACCCAATTCTGAATTTACCAATACAGGGACAGCCAGTCATTATTCTCAAAGTTTTTTGCAGGTAGAAGTGTGTAACTTACAGCAAAACAATACAGTCAGCAGGAGACTCGGAAATTATTTGCCCAATTTTACTAACTTTCTAGGGAGCAATGCGAAAACCTTTTATTCTCTGCCCGAATCTAACTTTGACATGAGACACACACCAGACATTCAGAGAGGCTGCATCAGTCACATTAGAAACTGCATTACAAGCAACGAGCCTCACATTCTTCAAGGATTTAATACTTCCTTCGATATTCTATTTTTTGCCCAGATTTTTCTGTTCTTGAGTACCAGTGCTCCTATCTCAAATGATTAGTAAATATGTAACTGGGTCTGCAACACAAGACCAGAAGTTAAAAAGATTTACCTCTTTCATCCTTACAGATCCGAATGGCAGATTGCCTTGCAAGAAGCCAATTCACTCTCCCTCCAATGGCTACTGAATTTTTGTTGTGTGCTAACACAGCAGCAAAGACAATCTGGCGTTATGCGCAGAATTTAAGGACAACTTAAAGGCATTCTCTGACCAACCTCACTTCCTCTTCCTTTGAGTTGCTGCTTCTTTTAGAGAAGAAAAAAAAAACTGGAACAAGAAACACCACCTCGGACTTGGCAGCTTTTGCTCGCTTTCTAATGAGCCTTAAACAAGGGCATTGCTGCCGAGTTATGAACATTTGACCTGAGATCAAAAGGTTGAGTACTCGAGAAGGAAACCTCGCAAAACCAAAAAACAAACCAAAACAAAACCCTCCACACACAGAAAGCAGGGGCTTTCGCCGAACTTACTCATGCTTGTTCAAAATGCACGGAACGTTTCTTCAGCCTCACCTGCTTCTGCAAACATGCTGTTATGTACATTAAAAAGACAAGCTTTACCGCACGCACAAGTCTCATATTATGAGCTGTACAAGACAAATATTAAATCAAGCATTTTAATGGGCTGTTGGGAGGTTCTCCAATGCTATCAGCAGTGTGTACAGCAAGAGCCCAAACTGTTTAAGACTCTGCAGACCAAAACTATCCTTGGCCAAGCTCAGATGTTTCAGCACATTGTTTGCGCCAGAAACTGCCAGCATTAGAAGTTATCAGGCATTCCTCACAAGCAACATCTCTGAATGTATCATGAAACACTCTACTTGACTGATCTTCCTAAAATAATAAGTAAGTTTCCAGAAAAATGCTTTCTAAACAATGAGACGTTTAATTTCAATACTGTAATGTTGTAAAGACAAGGAAGGGACCCCTACGGTGCTGTACAGGGTACAAAACAGAAAGAGCAGATAAAAAGAGACATGCTGAAATGTCTTCAAATCTATGCAAAAAAGAACCCACAAAGCAAATTACTTGTAACGAGCAGTAAAAATAAAACAGGATACAAAACAGAGGAGGGCCAACAAGACAGCTGAATTTGTTGCAGTGCAGGCCAGACTGGCTTCTTCGTTCCTTTTTTATGCGAGCAGATTACACTGCACAGAAGACAGAATAACTTCTAACCTAAATGCTAATCCAGCTCGCCAATTTATTCCAAAGTCGCACACTAACTATTCCAACCTTGATGCCACTCAGGAATACAAGCAAAAAAAAAAAAGAAAAAGTGAAGGTTTTGATATATTCACTTTCTTTTTCGTTGTTGCTTTTAAACAGGCAAGGCCAGAAAAGAGCGATCAAGAGAGATTTACTTCCTTCATTCTTTTCCTTTTCTCCGCCTTGAGCCTGACAGCAGTTCCTTGTAAGAATTTAACACCGCAGCCAGGCCAAGAACTCGAAAGCGAGGCAGATCTGCGTTAGAAGCTAAAGATGCAGCGTTTTTTTCCCAAACCCGGCACAAACACCTTCACCCTGCAGCACCTCCCGTCAGGGCAGCCTTAAGAACCATTTACGCACAGGCGCCCAAACCCGGCGGAGCTCCCCGGAACAATGGCAAGCCACCGGGGCGCATTCCTGGGGCGGCACAGCCGCTCGGTGCGGGGCTGGAACCGGCGGGGCCGCCGCCAGCGCTGCCTGCAGGCGGCAGGGAGCAGCTCCGGGGGCAGGGAGCGGCGGGGCCGGGCTGTCAGCGGCGGGGAGCCCCGGGGGCTGCGGCCGCGGAGCCCCCAGCGGGAGCTGTCAGGGGCCGCGGCCCCTCCCGGGCGGCTCCCCCCGGCCCCTCCCGCCAACCGCGCATGCGCCCCGCACCCCCCCCCCCCCCACCGCCCCTCAGGGCCCCTCAGGGCCCCCCCCCGGCCCTCAGCCGCCGCCGCCTACCCCGGGGCCCGGCGCGGGCCTCGCCTCTCGCCGCCCCGCCGCTCTCCTCCTCGCCGCCCCGCTCTCCTCCTCGCAGGCCTTCTCCTCAGCCGCCTCCTCCTCCTCCTCCTCCAGCCGCCGCCGTCCGCAGCCGAGCCGGCCGTGGGTGTGCGCGTGTGGCCGCCCGGCCGCCCCCTGCCCGCCCGTCCCGCTCGCTGCTGCCTCGCGCGCCTCCGCCAGCGGGGGGTCCCCAACGGTAGCGGCGGCACCGGGCGGAAGTGACGCGCTGACTGACAGGTGCAGCGCGCCCCCCTCCCTCCCTCCGGGTCACGTGGGGAGGGGAAGGGCGGGGAGGGGAGGGGGAGATGGAGGCGGAGGGGTGGGGGGGGCGCTGAGGGGAGCGTCCTCGCTGAGGGGGCGGCTCGGGAGGAGCCGGGGCTGGGGCTTGGCAGCGCCCTGAGGCGGCCTCCCCTCGGTGCCGGCCGTCACGGTGCCAGCCGTTGGGTGACCGCGGGCTCCTCTGCTATTGCTTCACCTCCCGCAGCCGCCCCCGTGGGTTTCAGTAAGCGTCCGGCGCGAAGGCCTCAGGAGCAACGGCTCCAACCGTCCCCAGGCACAACGGCCAGGAGCAGCCCTGGGACGAGGAGCTGGGTGTTGGGAAGTGCCCGTTCAGCACCCTCACACCACGGAGCTATCTCATGCTGAAATACAAGATCCAGCACCCTCACCCCAAGGAGCCATCTCGTTCTGAAATACAAGATCCAGCACCCTCACCCCAAGGCGCTACGACGTTCTGAAATAAAAGATTTACACCCTTAAACCAAGGAGCTATCGCATTCTGAAATACAACATTCAGCACCCTTAAACTAAGGAGCTATCACGTTCTGAAATAAAAGGTTTAGCACCCTTAAACTAAGTTAGCATCAGTCTGTGCGGAGAGGCGCCCTCGCACCAGAGGTGCTCGAAGCCGTGCCTGGCAGCCCACGGTCCCCACACGCCCCGCCAAAACTACAGCGGGGTTTTCTGTCATGCAGTGCCAGCAGCCAGAGGTGGTCGGCTTAATAAAGCATTTACGGAAATTCAGGTTTAATTAGTAAATATCCCCGTAGGAATAGGAAAGGCTTTTTTTTTTTTTTCTTACCCCTGGAAAACTTACAAGGGATATATGAAAGGAGAAAAGGATAGAGGTAGGATAGGATTAGTTGAAGCTTCCACATTGCCAATAGCTGGGAGGGTTTTGTTTCAGGTTTTACAAAATGGATTCTGAATTTCATCTGGAGATACGTTTATAGGACTCATTAGCAGGGTTTACATTTACAATTTGAAGAAGGGGAGTCACAACCCCACAGGAAATTAGCCTATTTTTAATCAGGTCTGAACGATATTTTTCGTCTAGAAGACTTAGTGCCATTAGAAGATGCCATACAAACACGATAAAACGCGCAGGGTCAAGGGAAGCGACCCTCGGGAGGTCTGTGCTTTCTGTCAGTCTGCTTCCACAGCAGATTTCTCCACTTGAACAGCTAATAACATTTCCTCACATCAGGATGAGGTTTCCGAATTTGTATTGTGTATACATAGCTGTGTTCGTTCTGATTCATTTAGCCTCATCAACAACAATAAAGATACTGAATCAGAACAAGCTGGCAATTTTGTTGATGAAACATGGGAGAGAGCGGACTCCAGCTGGCTCTTCAGCAGATACGTTGGCCAATTGACAGGAGTAAAACTGCAAGAAATCTGACACACAAAACGCGCGCAGAGCGAGGAGACAGACAGCAGAGGCAGGCAGGTAGGTAGGCATTGCACAGCACCTGTTCAGTGGTTTTCAGTCCAAGACAATATTCCCTCCTGTGGACTGGCTCCGAGTACGCCATTTCGTGCCAGCTTATCCTACCTCCCTTCAAGCACTTCCAACGTTCCTTGCAGGGGGCAGGCATATGCAGTCCCAGGCTGCCATTTTAGACTTTTCTGCTCATTTTGCATTCTCACTTCCTCTTTTTCTGAAAGTTTGAGGAGAACCTGGCAGTCCTGGTGCTTTAGCCACTTTTTCTAAGTCAGTAAAAATAGAGGGGAGGGAAGCGGCGACTTGGTGAGCGGCCGCATGATTATACCCCCAACGCACAGCTATAGAAAGCATCAGCCTCACAGACCACAGTTAAAAATTACAATGGAGCAATGTGGAAGCCATCACCGTCCATTTTCTGCTATCTCAGTCCACATCTCATAATTTATGATAGCGTTTTGTAATTCTCCCACTTACAGGATACGCAGACTGCAGCACAATTTACAACACCCAACCCGGTTTAAGCAGTCTCGACGTGGCAGTGTGCAGCTTGCACAGGCTCGTCTACCCGCCCCGAACCCTCTGGCATGTGCAGAGCAGCCCCAGCGTGAGCAGGGGTTGCGCAGGTGCACGACTGCAGTCCCACAGCGAGGCAGAGGACTGTCGCCTGCTCATTAGGTTATATGACAATGCACCTTGCATGGAGTCGGTGCTAAGGCTGCAGCGTGGGGCTTCCTATGAGGAGAAGGACCCATTCCCCAGCTGCTGCACAGCTCCAGGAGCTTGGCAGCAGCATCTGGTCAGCATCTGATTCCTTGGACCAAAAAGCAAGAGTGCTGTGGCATCCCAGCCTCTTCAGTAAATCCACAGACACAGCAAGCCGTTTCTGTAGCTCACTGCATTATCTCATGAGCCCCCCTAAGTTATTCAACCTAAAAGTTTTGCAGAGATTCTGCTGGTAGACATCCTCAAAGTAATTCAGTCGATCTGAAATTATGCTTGCATAATTCCCTTGTTTTCAGGAAGAATATTCATGTGCAGAAGTCATTATTACCAGTGTATGTCACAAAAGAACTGGAATATTTTTCATTCATGTGCCTGTGATTTCAGTCCTGACCTAGTGTGACTTTGGAATAAACACTCTCTGAAAACTTTAGCTTCCAGTTGAGTCTAGTTCCAGCAACAGCCTTGAATTACTCCTCATCAGAAGTAGGAGCAAATGAAAGAAAAACAGCCTTATCCCAACCACGCTCACTGTTGTGCAAGACTTAGTACAAGCTGAACTATAATACTCCAGAACTTAAATACATTTTGCAATGCCATTTCATCCTTTGAACTTTGATAGCACTGCCATGCAATTCTTTACCTTCGTATTGGGTTTTATCTTACCAGAAGGGCACGGAAATCCGATGCATACCAAAACAAGACATCATCTGCCGTAGTATCTCTGTATTATGTACCAACAGCTTGTACTTGGGACAAGTTATCCCTGTGTTAGCAAGCTATTTGCTTTTGGCTTTAATTGTCCATCTACAAACAAATTACTTGATATACTTTCCTGGAACTTTTTGTCTTAAATGGACCTTATCGATGCCTTGCAAAATATTGATAAACACGAGCCCTTTTAAAAATAAAGAATTAGCAAACAGCAATGCTTTTGAGCTGGTTGCTGTGCAAAATGCTTTCTTTTACTGTGTATTCCTTCCAGAAACAGAGATGTGTCCCCAAAAGGAGTTTTTACTTTGTTCCTCTTTTCCAGCATTTTCAAATTCTCTAACAAACATTTTGTTCCAGGATGCCCAGCACAAGACACTGATGAGTGCTGGATACCCATAACTTTCCATGGAGGCTGTCAAAGCAGCACGTATCCAGTTCTTTCATCTCATGGTGTCCAAAAGAGCACTGAAGAATCCATATATTTTTTTAAAAAAGCTTTGCCCTGTATTAACAAATGAAGCTTCACAAAACTCAAGCAAACAAGTGAAAGAATCTATTTTCTGGAAACAGAAACTCCAGCACAGAGAAATACATTCGTCTTTTCAAAGACTGTCTGCCATTACAAGACACATATGTAAGGATTTTTTTTTAAAGCTGAATTCAACATCAAAGGCACATATTCTATGTAAATGTCAGATATTTTTACTTGGTTTTCTACCAGAGTTTTGTGATTACAACATAAGATTTTTTCCTTGGGTTTGTAAGATCTGTCTTTAAAGTAGAGATCTAGGAATATGGGGCAAATGTGATTTTTAGGGTTGTTCAGATTTTAATTGCATGGTTGCAGACTTAACAGGAGATAATTCTTCCCTTCTTGAAATTCAAGACATTGAAAGGTTAATTCAGTCTTCTCAGTTCCATTTCCTTCCTTCTGTTCTCCTTCCCACACTCTCTCCCCCCCCACCCCCCAATCTGTAGACAGCTGAGTTATTTGAATTTTATGCAAGCTTGTATTCATCCAAAGGGAAAAAAATCATTCAATGTATGCATCAGACAAGCAAAAATTACAGCATCGCTCGCTTTCATTTTTCACTTCCTATTTGCTTTTCTCTGCATTCACCAATTTGGGCAGTAGACAGACAAATTCATGCCCTAAAAGTGGTTTCCACAGAAAAGTTAACTTGAATTAAGGATCAAATGTCCCAGTTCACTTAGATTTCCATTCTTTGAACTTACAAGGAGCTAGAATTGAACTGCTGTGGTGCTTTAACCTTAAATTGTGGAAAGGCTACAGTGCAAGTTAGCACAATTTGTCTGCTGCCAACACAATCAGTCTCTGCTGCTCCGATGTTATTTCATGGTGTGGTCACTCACGCTCAAAGTATAGTAACTCCAGAGGAGTTGATTTGAGTGTACAGAGCTCGAGTTAACCCTTTTGTGAAGGCACAGCCTTAAAAAGACTGCAGCTGATTTCCGTTCTTTGTATATATTTGCAAGGAACAAGCCACAAAGATAGTCATTGAAAACTATCCAATTTGGACAAATTCTGAAAAGATAGCTATTCACCTTAGATGCTGCAAGGAGGAAATAATCTAATCTTTTTCCTTTACATCTTAGAGAAGAAAAACTGTTTAATATAGTATATCACTGCTTTCTTTCAAACAGGCAACAGATAACAAGTGCGGAACTTACTGACTACCACTTTCTTCGGTAATTCTTGACCTTGTACACAACCTGTAACATCTCTTTGTTTGGCTTACAAACAAACTTATAAAATTGGAAAATGATTTTTCAAAAAGATTGTGTATGAATCCCTTAGTAGAAATACAAGTTTTTATTCTGGAAATTGCTCACAGAGACCAGCTAGAAAAGCTGTCTAGTCTGTCGGCTTCTCTGCTTCAGTAGCCTCGTTTCCTTAGACATTGAAAAACTTCAGGGTTTAATCTTCTTTTCCCCAAAATAAAAAGCATACTTAAGCTGCTAGGAGGTCCCAGGCTATTGAAACTGGGATGATTTCGCAACACTGGTGGTTAGGCATCCCTCAAAGCTACGTCCACAGCTCTGTGTCCCTGAAGCCAAGGACACCACACCTCCATATTTCACACAGAACAGAGCACAATGTGGATTGCAATGACAGATTCACCTGTTGTCCTTTTTCCTCTGGACAAAAATAAAAATCTAAATACTGTATTAGTAGAGCTCTGGATTCTATTACCTTATCTTTGATCATCTTTGATTACCTTAGTTATCTATTTGCTACTCCAGCTGTACGCTAGATGCCACAATCTAATCCTCTTACAGAATGGTGATTTTCCTTTTTTTTTTTTTTTCTCCAGGTAAAAAGAGTGAGAAATTCAACAGTGGACTGTTTAATTCCAGAGCAGTCAGCTGCACTGAGAAGAGCCACCTTTGAGAACACTCCCAAGGTTCTCCCAAAACTCCTCTTACTCTTTCCCTGTGCTTGCAAGAGATGCTACTGTTACTAGTGTACAGGGACAGAAAGGAGATAAATATATTAAAAAATAAAAAAGGTAGTTAGTAAAGGGTGGAAGTCATGCTAAACTAGCCTTTCTAGAGCAGCATTCATCACAAAGCATCATGTGCTCCGTAGCATGCTAACTGATATGACTAATACATCACGTGCTTCTTTCCCCACCCTTTCTTTGGGAGAGAGGCATGCACATGGTCATCTTGTATTAATTTTTTTTCCTTCAATAATGAACACACGTCACTGCACTTTGCTAGAGAAGGCAAGACCAAAGCCAAGTTTTGTGCTGGAAGATACGGTTTTGGGTCAGTCCTTGAGAAAGCTTTGTTGCAGGAATCTCCATCTGGCTAAACTTTGAAAAATTCACCCCCATACTGAGTTTTTAAGACCAAAAAAGAGGGAGAGAGGAAATTTCCACTCCCACTAGCTTATGTTTTCTTTTTTTTTTTCTGCATTGGGACTCCTAGTATAGACCAACTCCAAAGCTATATGGGAAAGATAGGGCTGGAAAAAATAGCCAGAGCAGGAGGACTGTCTACATCCAGCTTCTCCTCCGCTGTATGTACCCGCCCTTAAGGCTCAATGGTCTAGAGAAGGAAAATGAAACACCTCACGTAGTGATAAAACACACACGAGAGGACAAGAATCAAGTGTTTACACACTAGCAGCGCAGTGTTACAACAGACACCCTGCCAAAGAGAGATCATTGCCTTCCTTACACCCGCGGGATTCATTGTCTCTTAGCCTGGGAACCTGTCTCCGTTCCCAAACATGGATATTTTTTTTGGCAGCAAGATGGAACAAACAGCACAAAGAGAACTAAGAAAATCCTTTCAGTAGAGCTGTAGGCTTTTTTCTGTTCCCCTAAGGACGGGAAACCTTCTAAGGCTGGCTTACAACACACCCAATCCTGCCACCTTTCTGGAAGGTGCTCAGTTCTCACTGGAATTGGAAGGAATTTGGGTGCTTACAGAACCCAGCCCTTGACCTCGGAAAATTAATCTCCTACCTTTAGCACCAAAAATACCACAACATTTTGAAAATGAAATCACTGTTATATTTGAGTGGGTGTGTTATTTCGAGACAGCACTAACGTGATTATAAAATCAGTTGTGTCAGCTTATTGGCTCAGCTACAGGCTCTGATCTGCTCGCGCGTCTGTTCCCCTCAGCGGCTGCTCGCGTTCGGGTGCTTTGTCCCTCCTCGGTTCTACACAGAAACGGGCGCAATCTCATTCCCAGTGTTGAACCCAAGAGAAAGAAACCACTCTCCTTGTAAGTACTTCACGCAACTCGGCATTTCCACAGCCCCTCTTGTGCCAGACATGGGGGCAGGATCCCCAAATTGTGCGGGCTGAAGTCCCACGAGTCCCCACAGCCCAGCCCCACAGACACTGGGCTCGCTGCTTCCACAGGACAGCGGCCCAGGGGAAAGCTGAGCGGCAGCAGGCTCCCGGCCTCCCTCTTCAGACTCCCCTCTGAATTTTCCTTTTCACTTGAGCTCCCTTTAAACCTTTTTTCTCACCTACTATGGCAGTGTGGTAGCCAGCGTTTGTTTTCCCCCGTTTCTCTGTGGGTGTCTGACAGACAGACACTCGGTGGTGTGCCGCGAGCGGCCGGTGACTCACTGCCATCAGAGGTGTCAGGCCTGGCAGGATTGACTCAACCTTCATCCTTTGGCAGGAGGTTGGAATAAAATGCAATTTCCATGGCATCTGAGGCAGCTTTTCAGACATGACTACCAACGCAGCTTTGCGCACTTGACATGTACAGGTTCTGTAAAGATCCTGTGGCACTCCTGCTTTGCTTGCTCTGTTGGCTTGCTGTTTTGTCTCATCGTTATTTGCTAGACCATTCAGCTGTCTCCATGCTCCCCAAATGCTGTGGTTCACTGCTCCCAGTCATCCCACGACCAGGTAACTGCTGCCTTCCCCTTGCTGAAGGTAGAGCCCCTGAAACGCCGCCATTAAACTTTCTGTCAAATAGCTGCCTGGCTGCTAGGAATAGCAAGAACGGCCCAGTTCCCAGAGAAAGAAAGAGGTGTCTGAGGGAAAACATCACCTACCCACCTTCCCTCCTGTGGCCAGCCTCATCTCAACGCAGTGTCCAACGCCATCAGGACAAACTCCACACAAAACCTTCCACGCGGTACCTGCCTGTGCTGCACAGAGCACGCAAACGCAAGGATTAGAAAGGGATCGGGTGGCTGGCACCACAGAGGGCTCTGCTTCTCCCTGCTGATATCGTGGAGTCCAGACAAGTGACTCCGATGGAGACATCTGAAGTTGTACAAGTGGAAACCCACACCAGCACCTGGGAGGATGCACGCAGCGCTTCCCTCCCAAACCTGAGTGCCTTGAAAAAAGCAATTCCCCAAAGAGTTTGGTACTGCAGACCAGGAGCACAGCCAAAGCCACAGAGATGTCCAAGGCCCTGGAGAGCAGCAACTCTAGGAGGTACCTACACACGTCCACGTACCACACAATCTTGTCTCCATCCAGTTTCCCACCTACTACAAGACACACACAAGGGCTCCAAGCCATTGTAAAGGTTTTTCTGAAATTACATCACTGGGCACCTACAGCATGCTCTCCCTCCACCAGCAGGACGGGCGAGGCGGCTCCTCGCAGAGCTGAGGCAGGAAGGCCAGCCAGCGGCAACTCCCTCACAGAGGGAGGCACCGCCAGGTGGTTTTGTAGCTACCAAAACCTGGTAGGATTCTGAAAGATTCTTTGTTGTTCCTTTCAGGACACATTCCTGGCCACCAGCTTGTCTCTAGATTTGGCCCTGGACTGCAGCAATGCCACCATGGCTGTACGTGGAGTCCCCTTCAGCCAGGAGCAGGGGCTCCCACCCACCAGACAGCTGTAGGATATTCCCCCAAATTTCTCTAAAAAACAACCCACAAACAAATCCTGCAGCACCAGCCCTTAGGTGAACTCCAAACCTCAAACGAACTCCGAGCTTCAGCATTACAAAAGAAGGGCAGGAAGGGAAATTCAAATATTATTGTCTCGGTGAAGGAGGAGGAAAAAAAAAAAAATCAAGATGTATTTTGGCAGTTTTCCATGTCAGTTTTTCCATCTCCCTCCCTGGTACACTTTCTGCAGCAGCAATCTGTCCCTTCCTAAATGCTGAGCAATCCCGGCACCGAACTAATCAATATTAATAGCGATGGGATCGGGGGGTGGGGAGGAGAGGAGGGATTAACGTGACCTTTTTAAACTCACACTGCCTCAGAAGGGGACCAAGCAGCTGAGGAGAAAGCAGCCAGACGGTAATGCCATGTGGTTTTAGTAGCTTTCCTTTTTTTTTTTTCTTCTTTCTTTTCCTGTGAATATTTACTTCTGTTGTCTCAGGGCAGATAGCAATGAAATCAGGTTGTCTTAAGGAAGGAAAAAATATATTTCTATCAGCAGGCTGCAGGCCAAATCGAGCCTTGACGGAAACTCCGCTGAGAGCAGTGGAATAACACACAAAATGATTTTTAGCTTGAATTGCTGTTAAAAACAGGAACTAGATTAGGGGCGTTTTGACAGGTGAGGTGTTTAATGCTGTTGTGTTTCACGGATTTCTGTTAGAACAGGGTGTAATCAGAGCCACGGAGCGTGCGACTCGGATATTGAGTGTGGGAGCAAACAAAGGATCCTGCGAAGCAGTCCTCCCATTGTTAAGCACAAGTGCACACAGCAGCTAATCCACCTACCAACGTGGGGACGTACTTAGGGCAGTGCACTCAGACTTAACGAGAAAGCCTATTAATTAAAACAAAACCATCATTGAAACTCTTTGTGCATATTGGATTCACAGCTTATTGCGGACTTTCTGGGTATCAGCATTCCTTAAAGCAGTGTTTCAGGTCAGGAGGCACCATGGTTCCTTGTTAGTTAACGTACTGTCTTTTCTCTATTCTTTCTTTTTTCCACGTTCAAATTATGATTTTTAGTAATTTATTCTGAGAAATCTAGATAAAATTCTGTTAATGCTTTTTCTCTTTTGCTTTGCGAGTGCCAAGCCTTGGGGAGAGGTCCCAGATTGAGGAGTTAGATTTGTGTTGGTTTTTGAATAAACATTTTTATGGTGTCTTCATTTTTACAGCAGAAATTGCTTTGCAGATGGCTGATATCGCAGCACTAGCTAATGAAGCCACGGGTGTGTTTTTCCTTTCTTTGTCAGGACCCATCATGTCCGACAAACCAGATTTTGCAGAAATTGAAACATTTGACAAGACCAAGCTGAAGAAGACAGAAACCAGAGAGAAAAATCCATTGCCCACTAAAGAAAGTAAGTGCTTATGATGCTGTTTGGACTGAGAGCAGCGTGAACGCGATCTGTATTGCAGCTAATATGCAAAATGAATACTAATTGTAGCATTACTGCCTCAAGCTGATCCCTGACTTTAACTGGGTGTAATACTAAGACTTGCACTGGACGTTGGGCTTCCACAGATACGACTAGCTGTGACCAGTTGTACATTTTGTCTGAAAATAATCTGATGGGACTGATCCTGCTTCTGCTAAAAGCAAAAGCAGTTTTCCCACTGCTGGAGGTAAGAGGAACAGCTGTTTGCAGCTGGCACACTGTCCACCTCTCCAGAGGCAGGGATGCTGGGGGAGCCTTGCCTGCACCCTGCGGGGGAGGCAGCGTGCCCGGGCTCAGGTTGGGCACGCTGTCAGACAGAGGAGCCGATGCCCCCGGCCAGGAGAGCTCCAGGCACTTTCTCTGGGAATAAAGCAGCGAGAGAAACCCATCATCCTCCTCACCAAACAGGGAATCTTCCTTAGCAAAGGGCTGCACCCCAGGCTTTTCTCATGCAGGGTCTTCCCCAATGCCCATGCTTGTACACAGGAGCCAGGCACAGCCTGCGGTTCGCATTCAGCTCTGGGTGTGAAGGGGGCACTGCCCTGCTCTTGAGCCAGACTTTACGAGTCGTTCCCTTCAGAAGAGCCCTACTGGCCAGGAAGGGAGCCCAGGGCTCCTCTGTTCTACTGGGTGGCTTCTACTTGGGATGTAGAAATGGGCAGCCATGGAAATACACTGATCCCCCACATAAGAAACCTGGTTTTCCCAATTTATTATCTCTGCAGACGCTCAAGAGGAGTGTCTTGAGGAGGATGCACATCATGAACTACCCCCCAGTAGCTTTACAGACAAGAACGGGTTGGCATTTTGGGGCGTCCAAGGAAAGCCAGTGGGAACTTGATGCCCCTGGCTTGAAGAGTGACCACAGGAACCTGCGTTGTGCAGAGTCCTTGCAGTGGTTATTGATGATGGTTTTGTTTCCTGTGTTTTTCTGGCAGCTATCGAACAAGAAAAGCAAAGTGAAAGCGCATCCTGAGCGTCAAATGGATGATGCGACTGCTGCTTCTTCAGTGGGGTTTGGGCTTCTGAGCTGGGTTGTTTTGTTTTGTCCCCCCTCCCCTCTGCCCTTCCCCCCATGCTTGTTGTCCATTTAATTTAGCAAACACTCCCTCCTTTCATGTTCCCTGGGAAGTCTGTTTTGTATTTGTTGGACAAGATACTTTGTGTTTGTGTTCTTAAAACTGTAATTCAAAGTTCTGTACCACCCCCATTACTTGCCAAAAAAAATCCGCATAAAAAAAATGTTTTCCTAAGCCTCACAATAAACAGGTTTCTTCTGACCAGCTGTGTTTGAGACTCGCAAAAACAGGGTTTACTCTGCAACTCCTACAGCAAACGTACACGTGAGCCAGGGGGACACCAGCACCCCTCCGCCTAGCACAGGGGGGAGGAACGCTGAGGCAGTGGTAAGACAAGGTCTGCCTTTGCCTGCCCACATCATCCCTCCATGGGGAGTGTGCCGAAGCTGGGGGACACGTGGGAAGCCCTCTGGGGCCTGCATGGTCCCACAGCAGCACCAGTGCAGCCCCAAGCTGCTCCCTATCACTCCCAGGATGGCTCTGCACCTCTGCTGCAGCCTTTGTGCCCTTTCCCCATCTCTCCAAAAAGGGCTAAATTTTCATACTGTTAGCTCCTAACCTTTCAAATCCACCTTGGTAAGAGGCATGGATAAGCTGGGAAGCTGTTGGCCTGTTTCAGTCCTATCCGACAGCAGGTTAGAGGTCCTTGAGACAAGTACCTTTCTACATGCTCCGTGAAAAATTGGTGGCTGGGCTGAGGAAAGACTCAAATTAGCATCCAGATGGGAGAACAGCTGCAGCCTCCTCTCACCAGTTTTTCACCCTCATTAGCCTGACAAAATGTAACCAACCCTGGAACAACCATGGTGTGCACAGCCCTTTGCTCACCTGATATCAAGCGATATCAGAATGCAGGAAGGAAATTAGTCTTTTATACACATATTATCACATCAGTTTTCTGGGATGAGAGAGACCTTGGGCAGCGCACAGGTGTGCAACAAGCCCACAAAGCAAACGAGGCTTCCCAAAGTCTTCATTACTGGTGGTGCAGTAACATCATCGCCGGGCTGTGGAGTGCTCAGGCAAAGCCAAGCCTGGTCCCAGTTCTGGTCCCAGTTCCATGGTATCGCCTCAGCTCCGGAACTGATTCGCAATCATATCAGAAAAACAGATGCGTACTCTGGGAAGATAAACTGCTGCCACTGGAGCTGCAGCCTGATCCTACTTGCACAGGGAAGTGGGAATAATTCTGCGTGCAGCAGGGTTACTCTTATAGGACTTAGAGCTGCCTGAAGTCTACAGGCTTCAGGAAGCAGAGCCGAGTGGTGGTGTGGTGTATAGAAAGCTCTCCTTTACTCAGGAGTTGTTTGACACTTGACATTGATGGTGAATAGCAAGAACTGTAACTAAACAAAAGCAGCACGGCCACAAAACAGGGGACTTGCACTGGCACCAAAAGGAAAACAGAGGTGACCAAGAGACCAAGGAAAAGCAGGTTACATGCAGGACTGGTGCTTTCAGTTAGAGCTTCATTAACTCCAGCGGTATCCAAAGGGCTACGACTGCAGTTTGAGTCACTCCTCATCAGTTAAATGTTATTTAAATATCTGCTTTGATGGCAGCTCCTTGGTGGAGGCAGCCTTCCGAGCTGGTACCAGCAGAGCAGCCCCTCCTGGAAGCTCGCACGGCTAATAGCATTCAGCCAGATTAACTGCTGCTTTTCTGTGCAACGATTTTGGCAACCAGCACGCCCTGTGATTGCACTCGGCATGCGAGCCCGCAGACTAAACTTTCCTTTTTTTGTGCCAGGAGACAGCATTTTGCTCCACGTGACAATCCCCCTTGCTCCCTGCCAGCTCGGAGCATCTGCCAATTTGCTCGGCACAATAAGTTATAAATCACCCCAAACTTCTTTTGTGTGGCGGAGCTGGTGGGAAGCGCCCGCGCCCTGCGGAGCCCCGAGGTCTGGGCCGAGCTCTCAAGCAGGAGGAAAAGAAGCAAGGTCTGGCCAAAGCAAGAAAACAATAGCGATGTTCTCCTCCTTCCTTCACACAGAAGCAAAGGATTAGCAGCACAGCTCTCAAGACAGGGGAGAGAAACTAGAGCAGCCTACAGCTCCGGAGACACCGAGTTTGTCCCAGCCACCTCTCCTGTTGCTGCCACTGGGCTCACTCTACCACCCTGAAACCTCCTCCTGGTTTAGCTATTTGCCTTGACACCTGACACAGTTGGATCATGAAATTAAAACCCACAAAAACCAGGGCGAGGTCTGGCTGCCTGTTACCCTAATCAAACAGCATTACAGCACCCATCTGCAGGGCAGGCTGAGGGCACAAACCAGGAAGCTGCGAGTCCTCCAAGGCCAGGAGGGTGAATTTTGTTCATTCCAGCCATTCTGTTGCAGGAGCGCCTGCTCCTGCTGCTGGCAGCGAGCTACGCGATGCCACACCAAGCACCTCAGGCACACCTAGGAAGCACCTTCTGGGGGACAAACCACTGCCAGCCCCCGCTGCCCAGAGCACCCCCCCCAGCCCCAAAACTCACCGACAGCACCAGCTCCAGCACGAGGACCTTCCCCAGCCAACATGCCGGCGGGAGCTGACCCAGGCCACCTTCCCCAGCAAGCTCCACCACCTCCAGGTGGGAAACTTAAGGTTTTGGGCTAATTAGCAACAGCCCTTTGCTATTTGGATGCTTTACATAACGAGATGCTCCTCTAAAGGAAAAAACACCTTACGTGCTAACCCCGTCACAGCGAAGAAATCACTACATGCAGACAAATGGAAGCTTTCTTGGCATTTTCATAAAGCCAGCCTTGTCCCCTTACCCCCGTGAGTCACCGCTAATTGCTCCGCACGGCCCCAGCTGAGTGGAGGAAATCCGTATTCCTGTTGTTATTATACAGAAGTTATTTGATTTAACAAGGCTCGTTAGGCAGGTGTTTGATAACAGGGGAAGGCAGGGAGGACAGACCCTGAACCTGTTGAGTTTCAGCTTGAGCTCAGCTAGAAGCCGCTCAGGAAGCCAGCTAACCCTGGCTCAGGTGTCACAGACCCAGTCCCAAAATACATGTTTTTTTCCAAGTTATGGTTGGAGGCTCTCTCTTATTTCAGGCATTAGCTCTGTGGTGGCTGAGGCTTCTCGTAGCAAGATGCCCATGCAAGGCTAAGGCTTGAGGAGCCAGGGCTTTGGGAAAACATCCCTGTGTATCCCTCGTCTACTGCTGGTGGTGCTCCTGACCTGCCAGAGACCTTTCCTGCTATGGGAAGAACATGGGAGAGGAAAACAGGGGAGATGTGGGGGAATGAGGACTCTGACACTAAGCTGCAGCTGTGTGGAAAGAGATTGGGGATCTGAACACAGGCGTGGGGGTGCCCAAGGCAGCCGAAATCCAAGCCACAAACGGCAAGGGCAAGTCTTGTGCCTCTGCCCAGCTCTCCCGTTGTTTTTTTTTCCAAAACCATAGGCTGAAAACAACGGCCTTTTAGAAAGCACTAACCTGCTGGTGCCAAGCTGGGAGCCTCCTCCGCAGCAAGGACGGGAACAGAGCCGCTGCCTTCCCCCGTGTGCAGCTCCGACCCGGGGCACTAGCGCTCAGCCTTCCCCACGCAGCGCTTGGGCCCGATCCAGGGTACGTGGGCGCAGGTACGAGTGTGTGCGGGGGTGTTTCTCCCCATCAAATCCAACGCCACTCAAACTGACAGCGGGCTGATGTCTCCTCTCATTGGGGCTCTGTGCCGGCGAGGCCTGCTCCTCGTGCTTGCTGTCGTTTCAGAGGAGATCGCTTGGGAAGGAACAGTTGCTGGGGACAGTTCTTCGTGCACATCTTGTATGCTGTGCTGACAGCAGCTCTTGACAACTCCTACAATAAACTGCAAATCTTCCGATGCTGCATGTTTTCATTGAGGCCCTGCTCCAGAATTCATTTGATTGATGGAGATCAGGAAAAAAAAAAAGGGGACAAAGCGGGGAGCAAAAGGGTGTTCCCAGTCCCTTTGGTCACACAGACATGAAAATGGGGTCTTTCAGGGCTCCAGCAGTAGGCAACAAACAAAAGGAACAAGAATTTCAAAACAAACCAACAATCTCAGGAATTTGAGGCTGGTCTCACAAATTCAGAGGCCAACTCAGTATCAAAATTTTTGGATTTGGCAAGTTGAAACAATCAGGCAGGGAAAAAAAAATATGTGTGACTCCAAGTGGGTGTTTTCAAACAGCATCTTGTTTGGGGAAAATAATCCCTCTTGGTCTGCTTTGTTTTCTCGTGATGCTGGAAATAATTCTCCTCCTCAGTGGGAAGAATTGGGTTTTTCTTTTTCTGTGTGCAGCTGGGAGCCACCCCAGGTCACGCCTGACTGCAGCTGGTTCCCCCCATCCTACTAGCACTGGAGGTGCCACCTTGAAGTGTTAAAGAAACATGATGGGACCCATATCACGCTTCTGGCTTAGCAATGAAGAAACCAGGTACACCCAAACTCCCTTGCCTGGGTGACCCTCAGCCCCGCAGGGCACCTGGGGCAGCAGCATTGCTCCAGGAACCCCTCTGCAGGGAGTAGGACCAGCCATATCTAAAAGTATTGTAATAACTCTGTAATAGCTCTGTAATAGCTGCAGCCTCCCCTCCACTCCTCCTGACTTGTACTGTTTTATTTCTGTTTTATTTCCAGGCTCCTATTTCAGCGGCAGTCAGGTAACCAGAGCCCTTGGCTCCCAACACATCCACTCTGCACAGCCCTCACCTGGCAGAGGCGCGAGTGGCAAGGATGGGGAGCTGAGAGGAAGGCAGCGTGAAACAGCTTTTGTGCCAGCTGCCATGCTCCCACGTGGGCATGCATCCCCAGGAACACAAAAGACTTTGATGGCATAAATCCAGAGTGAGATGAGGGCAGCTAAAGTGATACAAGCCCCTGCGGGAAAGCTGCAGTCACCACTTGCCCACCTAGTGCTGACCACGGCTTGGCCAGGTGGTGAAGGGATGCGCTTGCTTTCCGGAGGGCTTCGGAGCAGAAGAGCCTTTCATTTCCCTGGAGGGCAGTGCTGACTGCGTGTGGGTAGGGATTTGCTGTGCCCATGTGGTTAACACGGGCCTGCCCAGGCACCCCGGGGCTCAGTGCTCCCTCCCCGCCTGCGCTGCTCTGGGCCGCCTGCCACCAGCTCACCCGGAGGAAAATCATCGCTCCTCTTGTGCTGCTTTAATAGTCCAAGCACATCACGCGTGGCCAGGGCTCCCATTTAATTGTATTTCTCTTCTAATGTGTTTCAAAAATAGCCAGGGACTTGGAAATGTGAGGGCACCAGCCTGGCTGTACCTCATGCAGATAGTGGAGGGCTGTGTCAGCTGGGCGCTGCCTCGAGGCAAGCCTCAGCCCCTCAGGGTGCTGACCCCAGCTTCAGCTACCCCCCACTGCCCAGACTGCTGATAAAGCTTCAACTTTCCTGCTTTTGCAACCTTTGTGTCTGAAGCATTCAGTGCCAAGAAGGAAATAAAAAAGCTTAACCTAAAACATCAATCCCGGAGCCCTGCTCAAACAGTAGGGCAGCTGTTCGTGACACCGGGGTGAAGGTGCCAAGCGGCAACACCCGTCGGTGACTTTGGTCTCTGCCCCAGTGAGCGCCGAGTTCATAGGTGGGTGCTGGCGGTGCCGCGCTCAGACCTGTCGGAAAAGCGATTTATTGAGCCTCGAGATTAAGCCTGGTGCTGTTCACTCCTCAGCAAAGTAGGAATTGGAACAGTGATAGCAGCAGGGCCGGGAACCTTTCCCTGGTGTCATTACTGGTCTCAACGAGTTCAAGACCTTCCTCTGCACCCCGGTGCTGTGCGTGCCAAGGGCCTGGGGCCTGCAGAAGAGGGCAGGGGGCTCAGTGCTGCAAACAGGCAGCTGGCCTGGGTGCTGGCATTTGTGCAAACCACGGAGATCCCAATTTTCCAAGGCTGCTGGTGCCTGGGGCCGGACCCACGAGCACCCAGAGCCCCAGCAGCACCGGGTGCTGGCAGCCCCGTTTGCCTGGTGAGGGCTTCGAGCCAGGCCGGCTGCTTTGGGAAGCCAGCACTGCAGCCATGAGTGAGCCTGGCCATCTCCTCACACTTCGGTTTCACCACGGGTGAACAGGGAGCGAGGCAGCTCCCTCCGGCTCCCCAAACCGGCAAAAAAAAAAAAAACCCGGCCTATCCCCCGAGGCCCAGCGCGGCCCTGCCGCAGGCTGCGCGGAGCGGGGCCGCCCCCAGGGGGAGCCGCGGCACCGGCCTGAGGGGGCCCCGCCCGGCCCAGCCGCAGGAAAAGCGGTCCCAAATGTCTTCGGAGGGGGGCACAGGGACAGAGTCAGCCCCCAGAGGGCCCTAACGGCTCTCTGTGCCCGGAGGATGCTGAGAAGCCGTACCCCCGGCCCCTGTGAACCACTGGGCCAACGTGGAACTGAACAGCGAGGGCTTAACGCCGGTTCTGTGAACCCAGAGAGTTTGCCCCAAGTTGTCACCTCACTCTGTGCTCTGGTAACGCTGGAAACATCTCCTCCCACCTCAAATATTAATAAATGCTTGGCCCTGGCTTCATCTGTGGGCTGATTGAAGTGTATACGTGAATGTGATGCCAATGCAGCGCTCATTAGGGAATGGAGATACGCAGCTAGACACCTGCAAGAAGACAGACAGGACAAGAAGAGCGTCCTCCGGGTGGGGGAGAAAAGCAGCTGACAACAAAGGGAGCGAGCCCACAAGCAACCCAAATCCCTGCCACCTTCTTCTGGGAAAGCGGGTGCCCAAAGCAAGTTTTCTTCTTGCTTTGCTTTTCTTAGCAAGACTCAAATCTCTTTTCATGTTGCTCTCCGGCCCAGGCTTCCCCAAAAGAAGTCTCAGTTTTGTGCACTTAGACTCTACTCTGTTCAAAGCAGGGCTGCAATGGAAATAAAGGTGAATTTTAAGAAAATACTCATAGCTCAAATCACTATTCCCTTCTGTGACACTCAAAACCTCCCACACTCACTGTCAGAAACACAAGCTAATGCCCAGCACCATCACAGGTAACAAATTACAGATATTTGGGCTCAAGTTTCTCCCCAGGACACCAAGCATATTGGGGGCAAAAGTGACAGAGCCACAGGCACTATGGGACAGTGCAAAGACTCATGCTGTGAAAGGATGGGGAGCACCGTGCAAGCAAGGTTATTAATCCGTTAATTTAGCTTGAGTTTGAATGGGAATGATGAAGAAGGAGGTGATAATTTTCCTTCATATCAAGTGCCCAATCTCTTCCTGGACAGGCGTTTATCTGCTGAGGTGCCGCATTTCCAGGATGAGAGATACCCAGGCAGTAACCTATCTGCTGCACTAACACCGCTTTGCATGACACTTCCTCTAAAGAGGGAGAGAAAAACAAGACTCTCGGCCCTACTTTATCATGCTGCTGTGTAAACAGTCCCATGGGCTTTGAAGGGCACACCTAAAGAGGCAGGTGAGATGAGGCTGATGAGGTCACGGCGCTGCCCAGCTTCACAAGGGTGAAATGGGAAACTGAGTCCTCTCAAGAGTCACAGAGACCTGAAGGTTGATGAAACCTCAGTATTTTATTCTACCCTAATTTTCATGGCAGCTCAACCAGTGGCAGGACAAAGCCCATTGCCCCAAAGTATCTTTGCCTCCTCTTAGTATGCTGTAGAGACAGAGGCACAGAGCAGCCACAAGGGTTTAGTAATCCATCCAGCTCCAGAAGGATGGACAAACAGCCCTCAACAGCCCTTCCCTAGGGGTGGCTGCTGAGGGAGGAACAGCTTCGCACTGCTGGAGGCAGTGGGAGATTTTGGGTGGAGAGCAGGATTTCCGTGCACAGTGCAGGCGTGGTGACACAGCAGGGCTCTTACCCAGACGTTTGAGCCTGCAGGCTCGTCTGCCTATTGCCCCGTGCTGGGCGGGAGAGGGAGCTGCCTTTGGAAGCCTGGGAATGGGTGAGAGAGGACGGCAAAGTCATTAGGGTGAGAAGGTAGCGGAAAAGGACAGCTTTAAAACATGCAATGCAAAACCAGGGGGAAGGAAGGGGAAGAAATGCCCTTTATCTGCTTGCAAGTGAAATAGCCTTGATCTTGCCTGGAGCAATGTCCCAGCCTGCTCCTGGGCTGACGTCTCCATCTCAGATGAGCTCCCACCACGGCAGGGTGCAGCTCACCCGCACCTTCCACCCCTCCTGGCCAATTTGGGCAGAGGTTGCAGCCTCGTATGTATCCCAAATATATCCCAGCCTCACATATATTCCCAAAACCAGCCAGCCCACATGGGCTGAGCTCGGTGCCTTGCATTGCTGAGGGTGCAAGGGATCGACCCTTCCAGTACCACCTTGGAGAAAATGTCTGCACCCACAGCTCTTTCTGCTCTGGCAAGGCAAGCAATCAAGCTGAGCTCTGCAGCAGTCAGGGCCAGGACCTGGGAGGAAGCACAGGGCTTTCTCCATGGCTGACACCAGGCTGCTGCAAGACCGGGACCCTGACCCATCTCATTCCTGACACATTATGGTCCTGCAGCTAATTAAACCTTCCCTGATGCAGTCTGAGCCTGTAATTCCTTGCTCTGCCTCTTGCTAATGAAAAAAAAAATTCTTTCCTCACTTGTTCAATCTTCTCTTTTCTAGCCTAAAGCCAACGTCAGGGTCATTCCTACAACCTCCTGTTAGGACATTGCACTCTTTCCGAACTACTTTCACAACCCTTGCTGGGAAGCGTCCATGCTCCCAGACAGATTGTGACCGGGAAAATCAGAATTTGGTTTCCAAAACTACTTTTTTTTTTTTTTAGTTCCTGAAATTAAAAGAAATAAAGCACAAACTGTGCAACCTCAGGCCTCCTGTGGTCTTGGCATTTGGCATCCCAATGGTCTATTATGTTCCAGGAGGTGTTTCCTTCCTTACCTTGGAGTTGCTCGTGGCTCCCCTGATGAATTTCACTGCTTGCCCCATCACGCCATGCATGAGGCTGTGTTGGAATCCGGATTAAAAGTAAAAAAGCAGAACTGGTTGCAGTGGTAAAACCGAGGGGGCACAGGCTGTTGCATGGAGGCAGGAGCCGGGAGCTACTTGAGATAATTTTCGAGGGTCACTAATAAGGCACACCCTAACGCTGCACTGTTGGACTGTTTAGCCTTGTTTTCAGTGAACATTAGGCCACCTCTAATTATGTGCCATAATAGGAATCAAGAGGACTAAGCCCGTCAGATAGGTGTGGCGTAAAAGCTGATTTCAGTTTCACCTGATCTTCAATTAACATTCATTAATCAAAGTGTATTCGTTATACAGGCAAAACTCCCACCAGCACTGGCAGGTCCAGGGCTCGGGTCCTGCGGGCTGTTCCTGCTGCTGGGAACTGCAGCAGACAAAGCAGGCAGGAACCTATTTTCTCCAATATGGGAAACTTAGGAGTTGGGAAGACTGAAAAATGAGGGCTGACCATAGCAGAGGCTTTCACAGTGCTCTGTGATGGATTATTTTAAAGCAAAGTGAAATATCCCCCTGGCTGAGAGGCTGTCTGGGTACAATGCAAGGGTATGGCATCACCCATGGGGGCTCAGGCGGCTTCCCGGGGAGAGCACAATAAAATGCAACTGCCTCCGACATTGCTGACGAGGGGGTGTCTTTCTAATTACCCAGGTGGATTTTATTGTAACGAAGCCAGCAATGCAGGATTTGACGCTAGGGGTCTGAATGTATCACCTGCCCAGGGCAATTTAGCAAGTAGTCTATGCTTTATTTTCTTGTTTTCTGTGCTGGTGGCGCTCACTCCCTGCATTTGCGACCCCCGCACAGACCATCATTCCTGTTTGCTTGGGTTTCTGCATGCACCACTTGTATAGACTGATTTATCTTGTGCCTGCCTTCCCTTAAATGCCATATTCTGATGTGAATAGGGTTTTATGGGTGTAGGGGTTTGCATATACACTATTAAAGCCTCTTGACTTAGGGCAGATACCAAAATATTTTAGGACTCCAATCATCCCGTGAAAATCACTGGCTGTTTGGTCGCGTAGCAAGAAAATAAGAAACAAAGCATCAACATTTGATCAGTAAAGCCAAGGGGCTCTGGCGGACATCCAGGACACCGTTTCCCAAACAGCGTTCCCTGCTCAGTTGTTTGCAACAGCGCGGAGCCAGCGCAGCCTCCGTCGGTGCCACTGAAGCCTGCAGCTCGGGGCTGCCAGAATGCCTGGCCGTTCATTTTCTGCATAACCAGGTAAAATCAGGAGAACTTTTGCTTTTAGATTTTTTTTTCCTAATCCAAAACCAAACCAAAAGCAAGTTTCTAGGGAGTGAGAAAGCCAAAGGACAACTCCTTTGGTGTTACACAGATGAGCAGTGGGGCTTGATGAGCAGGGCTACGACTCACAGGCTTGTCCCATGGGTGATGGAAGAGCCAGCACCGCGCTGCAATTTAGGGAGCAAAACACTGAAATCAGCGTCAGAATAGCTACAGCCAGTACAGCTCTGCCATTTACTGTGAAATTTCATGCATGCTGGTCTCTGCGCCTCAGTTTACCCAACTGCAAAGCAGAGACTGCTACATTTAATCTCTCTTACTACAAGGACATTGAATGAAGCACTCTATAAATGGAAAAATCATCAACACAGCAAGAACAAAGTCTGCTTTAATATAAGGTCTGGATGGTGGGAAAGCCCTGCAGCGAGATGGCCACCCCAGTCCCATCTGTCGGAGCGGGCCGGACACACATCAACGCTGGTGTTGGTGCCTGGGCAGCTCCCGTGCCCTGGGACAGAGCTGGGACTGCAAACAAATCCCCCAGAGCAGCAAGGCTCGTCCCAGCACAGCTCTCTGTCCGCTGACAACTAGCGTAAGTGACAACGTTACAAGTGACTTTTAAGATTCCTGTGACTTTAATTGGAAAAGACATTTATAATAGCCTAGGCAAATAACTGTGTGATCCTGCCAATTGCAGTGACTGCTCGCAGCCGCGCTTCACGCCCAGAGAAGCTGTTATTTTTCTGGCGTGTGATAGGAGGATCATGTGTGAACTGACATAACAGACACGCCAAAATTGTTCAGCTGTACGGGCTCTCTCAGACAGAAAAAAAATAAAACAAAACCACCAATATGCCCCCGGGGACAGCCAGACACAAACCCCAAAATGACATGCATGCATAGAGAAAATGCACAGCAGATTTCCAAGTCATATGCATGGGCTTTAATCAATGAACGTCGCTGATACATGGGAAACACTTCATTCCCAGTAATTGTCCTTTGACAGCTCTAACAAGTAGGATCTGCTCAGGATGGTAATGATTAAAATGCTGACTCACAGAGGGTTTTGCCGTGCTGGCAGGAGTACACCAGCGTGGTGCTCACTTGGAAGGTATTTTGCATCCCTGCTTCTGAACCAATCTGCATTTTTAATCCTCTGACTGCAAACAGTTGTTTGTGGCTTTGCCGTGCTGACTCCAGGTTTCCCTTCTGCGTGGGCTGGCCGGGGAGGTTCCTCTTGCCCGCTGATGGACACGGGGAGCGGGGCAGGGGGGTCCCTGTGCTCCCCAAGGTCAGAAGGGGCACGGAGCTGCTGGGACGGGGCTGAGGCGCTCCCAGCACCCCGCAGAGCCGTGCGTGTGCAGGGCCTTGGGCACCCAGCGCCAGGATGTGGAAAACCATGCAGCTGCTCACCGTGCTCGCACGCATTTCGCGGCAGACCACAGAGCACTTTGCAATCACGTTTGTGGCACAAGTCTTTATTCCTGCTGGCTCCTCTGCCCCTGACCAGCACAGCAGTGTGTGGCACAATCCAAGCTGCTGAAACGTCCGGGCTGCAGGCCCTTAGTGCATCACCTCGCAGTTACAGCTGTTAACAGCAGGAGACCAGATGTCACCATCTCGACGGGATAACGAGAGCAGTGGGACAAGGACGAGCCCTGCGCAGCCACAGGAAAACAAAACGAGAAGTTTCCATGAACAAAGTCTTGCTTCTACTCCATTACAGCCTAAAGGATGTACCACAACTCTTATGGATGACCATAACCATTGATATGTAACACTGATATATAACATATGAATGACCATAACTATGGAGAGGCTTTTTGGGGTTTCCTCTGATAAGGATTTTCCCCTCCCAAGCACAGGGGTATGAAGCAGAGGGGCCGAGGCCCTCGCTCGGCTCACAGCAGTGCTCACGTGCGTGGAGCCAGCCAGAGCCCGGCTGCTGCCGGGGCAGACCTCACTGCAGGGAAATTGCTACCCCCGGAAAACTGTTCCCCTAATTACAGCGTTGAAGCATGGAGCAAACCACATAAGTGATTCACACAGTGTTCCCAAGCTGCAGCCGCGTAAATTAGAGAGATTTCCAAACACTCCCGCGACGTGCACGCTGTTGTTATCAGGATGGAAATACAGAAACTTTCATCATAAGGAGGCAAGGAGGGGGGAAAAAAAACGCCGTTAAACGAATCTCGTCAAATCGAGAAGAAGTGGGAGGTCTACCCCCGGTGGATCTGTATAGGAGTGCTGTTAAAACTCCTCGGGGAGCTCTCCTGGTAGGGAGCAGGCGGCTGGCAGGGGAACCATAGAAATGCACCGGTTTGTTATTGCAGGGCGCGCAGGGGCCTGGCCTCCGCTCGCAAGCGGGGTGTGAAAGGGAGAAGGCAAGTGCACTTGGGGCAGAGAGAAAGGGATGGCGCTGGTGTGGAGTGGAGTTAAAAGTCGCCCATTGTTAGGGAAGTTTGCTCTCCTCACATCATCACAGCTCCCGGTGACACCACTCTGCCTTTTGAAGTGCAACATTAGGCGTTTCCTTGTCACCCATTGGCGCAGGAGCTTTTTTACCACATTAAGTCATTGGGTAGCAAATGAATGGGGGGTTTTGACTATTCAGAACTTCACCTTATAAATATCAGGGTTGTAGGTTCCTGCAGCTTTCCTGGACCCGAATATCTTGAGATACGTTGGGACTCGGTGCGGCAAGGCGGCCCTGCCCAGAGACCTGCGGCGTGGGAGCTGCGGATCAGCCGGAGGGACCCAACTCCTGGGGTTTGACAGCCATGAGCAGCACCACCTTCCTCATCCTCTCCATCGTGGGCATCTGCGGTGTCGTTTTCAATGCAGCAGCATGGTAGGATTCAGCAGAAGGGGCATTTCTGGGGGATGCTCTTGAGCCTGTGTTAAATTGTGCAACTCGTTTTCTTCTCTTCGTTTCAGGTCTGTGAACAACTTTCTGATGACAGGACCTAAGGTAATTAACGCAGTCACTATCAGCAATTTAAGTAAAGCAATTTTGTTTTGCAAATGGGAAATATTGCTTTTCTAAAGAACCAGATTTCCCAGAGCGTATCGGCTCCAAACCGGGTTGAGTAACAAGGGAAAGGACTCGCAACCCTTCTGTGTCTGTTTTCATGGATAAAAGCTGAAAAGCCGAGGATCTCACACGCGCTTTCCTGTGCAGGCGTACCTGACGTACTCCAGCAGCGTGGCGGCGGGCGCGCAGAGCGGGATGGAGGAGTGCAAGTTCCAGTTCGGGTGGGAGCGCTGGAACTGCCCCGAGAGCGCGCTGCAGCTCTCCACGCACAACCGCCTGCGCAGCGGTGAGTGCCCGCGGGGTGCCTTTGGCAGGAGCCGGGGCGTGCTCTGAAGAGAGCAGCCAGCCGATGGGAAGGCTTTCTGTCCCTCAGAAACCATGCTGGCTTTTCTCCATCTGCGTTAATTGGTCTCACAAACAATGCTAATATTTTTTCTATGATCTATATCCATGCTAAGGTAGAGCTCAGCCCTTCCTGCAGTGCTGGTCCACGGGCTCGCTCCTGCTGCTTTTGTGCCGCATCACAGGGAGCACAGTGATGGAGGCACCTGAGTTTGATATGGGGAGAATGATATGGGAGATGAAGGGAGAAACCAGGGGCGAGTGCTAATAAACTGCTCTCAAGAGAAAGTTGTGGATATATTTGAATGCTATCTACTTCAGCCAACATAGATTTTTTCCCAGTGGCGTTTCTATTTGACTCTGTTAGGAGAGCCAGAATAGACACTAAAATAGAAGCGTGGGTCCGGACTGCTATTAGCACAGGTTCAACCACTGACTGATGCAAGATGAACTGTAATTTTCCCCAGCAGGTGAGACCAAAGCAGGAACAAACCCCCAAGCAGAACATGGCAGGGACAAACCAAGTGCCAGGTGACATGAGGGATCACCAACCTTGGCGAGAGCAGGATTGGGATATTACTGTACCATCCTACTGTTGCCAAGAAACTCCGTCCCATGCATGGACACCTGCAGAATATTGTACCAAATTGCTGAAACTATCGATGCTGAAGCTGGAAGAGATTCCAGTCATGAGCATTTCATTTCTGTAGCACCTTACCTTTTGTGCAAACTGCTTTGTTATTCACTTCTTGCACCTTTGCAATGCTGAAGGTTTAACAATAGAGCTCCCTTCCCAATAATCCAGGACCGGTGCGTACGTTTACATGTGACAGCTTTTTTCTCCTCTCCCCCAGCTACCAGGGAGACGTCCTTCGTGCATGCCATCAGCTCCGCCGGCGTCATGTACACCCTGACCAGGAACTGCAGCATGGGCGACTTTGAGAGCTGCGGCTGCGATGACTCCAGGAACGGGCGCGTCGGTGAGCTGCCGGTGTGCTGCCTGCCGCGGCTGGGCTCCAGCCCCCTCCGAGCTGACAACAAGACGGGCTGGTGTCATCCCAGCCCTCAGCTCGGTGCAAGTCCTGGGGAAGGATTCGGTCCGCCAGGGTGGTTCTGTTCTTACCACACGTCTGTCTTGCAGGTGGCCGCGGCTGGGTCTGGGGAGGCTGCAGCGACAACGTGGAGTTTGGGGAAAGGATTTCCAAGCTCTTTGTGGATGCTTTGGAAACAGGACACGACACCCGCGCCCTGATCAACCTGCACAACAATGAAGTTGGGAGACTTGTAAGTCAAATACTTAAAATAATAATAACAATAGTAGCAGTAATAATAATAATAATAAAAACAACAACGTCTATATTGAAAACAACAACAGAAAGCCTGGTAGACTGCTCAAGTCCCCTTCTCTGTCTCTGATAACCTAGGCACTGTGCTATTTGCCTGGGGGAAAAAAGCCACAGCCAGAATCCGACCATAAACCTGAACGTGAGGAACTCGTGAGGAACTGCAGTAAGATTCAGTTCCAGCATCTGTAGCTTTGTGCAGCGCAGTTATCCATGAACACTTATTCAGAAATATGCCAGTTTTATACTCACATCTTCTGGTCTGTAGCACAAGTACCAGCCCACATTCCTGCAATGGGCATTTCCAAGATACTCAGCAGGGGAAGCCAGGTGCGAGGAAGAGTGTGGTACCCGGCCCACAGAGGCCGCGGCTCTGGCCAAACCTCCTTGTCTGTAAAAACAAGGACGGCAACATTTAACATACCTATCTCATAGGGTGTGTCGAGGCGTAATCTCACATAGATACCAGTGATTGGGACCTTATAAATACCAGAGGGAGATGGGTAGATAATATCTGTGAAGTGCTTGGCCTGGAGGAGACGTGTAGAGGTTTGGTGTCATTACGCCGCAGCGCTGTTTCACACATTTTGAATGAGATCTCTGTGCGAGGTGATGGGTTGATATGCCGATGAGAGAGGTGAGCTGCAGACCGGGACGCACCAGAAGGGCACGACCTTGCACACACACCTTTACCCTGGCCTGGAGAAAGAGCTCCTGGAAGGGCTGGGGACAATAGTTTGTGCCCACTCATTATCTCTGTCCTTTAATTAGTGACAAGGACAGACAGATGTTTGCCTGGAACTGAAATAAAAGCATGAGTTCATGTCTTGGAAGCACCTGAGGTCCTGTCCAGCATGAGCCACATTTGACCCACTGTCCCTGAAGTGGAAGCACCATGTATCCCATTTTTGAAATGTAAATGGCAATGATCTGCCACTTCTAACTTCTCCACCTTTTCTACCCAGGCTGTGAAAGCTACGATGAAGCGAGCCTGCAAGTGCCACGGGGTGTCGGGCAGCTGCAGCATCCAGACGTGCTGGCTCCAGCTCGCCGAGTTCCGAGAGATTGGGAACTACCTCAAGATGAAATACGACCAAGCCCACAAGCTGGAGATGGACAAGAGGAGGATGAGAGCCGGCAACAGCGCCGACAGCCGCGGGGCCACGGCGGAGACCTTCCACCACGTCCACGCCACGGAGCTCGTCTTCCTGGAGGACTCCCCTGACTACTGCACGAGGAATGCCAGCCTGGGCCACCACGGCACCGAGGGCCGCGAGTGCCTGCAGACCGGCAAGAACCTCTCACAGTGGGAGAAGAGGAGCTGCCGGCGGCTCTGCACCGAGTGTGGCCTCAAAGTGGAGGAGAGGAGGACGGAGGTGGTCACCAGCTGCAACTGCAAGTTCCACTGGTGCTGCACGGTGCGGTGCGAGCAGTGCCGGCAGCTGGTGGCCAAGCACTACTGTGCCCGCCGCGACACTGCCGCCACCAACCACATCAAGCGGAGAAACAAGGGCCACAAGAGATAGAGGAAGGTCCGACGCTGCCGTGCCCGGGATCACGAGATGGACCTTTGGGTTTCTTCACCTTTAGTGGCCATTGCCGTAGCCGAGGTTGGGAAGGAGCCTTCCCTAGGGCACAGCAGGGATCTAAAAGGGGTTTGGAGGTCCAAGTGGACAATGAGACTGGACCTTCTCTGAATTAATGCTGTGAGATCATGAAGCACAAGGTGTGGGCGCTGAGGGACCACAGTCCTTCTGGTTTCATGGTTTCTCCTCAGTATTTACTAACAGCTTCTTTCTTTTTGGGAGTCACTTTGTGTATCTGATGGAGGGAAGACGTTCACCTTTTCGGTGGCTTCAGCTCATCGCACCACCGCCAGCGGTCAGCCCAGGCCATCAGCAGTGAGCGAGGGTGGGATGGGCACTGCAGCCTGAATTGGTCCCACTGGGCAGCTCCGTCACTGCCACGGGCATCACAGCCCGGGGCCCCCATGGTGTTCCTGCACAGGTCATGCTTGTAAATACTCCTGGTGGAAAATTTATGCACTTTCTGATGTGAGAGGAATTTTTGCAGCATTGTGATTTCTATTAGCACAGCTGCAACTTTTTGAGGGCTTTGATAGGTTTACAGACAGTGTTTACAGTTTTTCTCTTTTTATCTTTTTTTTAAACTTTTGTGATTTGGTACCAGAACCCCTGCCCTGAATGGACAGTAGCTTCATGTATTTGTACCAAATGAAATTAAGCAGTTTAAAATTCCTTTACTTTTTTTTTTTAAACTAGCAGATAAGAATTCAGAATTCTTTATGCCTAATACTGTTTATTAATAAGTTGTATTATTGCTTAGCACAATCTGTTTTCTCTATATATTTTGAAGGCATCCCTAAAGAGTTAGATTTTGGACTGTATTTTGCAATAAACACCATCATGAAAACAATTGGCTTTTTCCTTTCAGGCTTCCTAGCAGCACGCCTCCAGGTGTAAAACCACCCATTTCTATGCAAAGCCCAGCACTTCCAAGATTTCCCATCATCAGTCCAAAAGTCACTGAAGTCAGCGAGAAGCCTTTTCCTTCCCAGACCTCAATGAAACTTGGCCCCAGCCTTCAATCCCCGGAGGGTTTGCTTTAAGACCTATCGCTGCAATATCTAACCTTTTCCAAGTGCTGAGTACGCAGGGTCACACCCGCCAGAGCCCATTTTGAAGCTCCCGAAGCCTCTTTAGTTCGTCTGCGGCCTCAGTCCCCCAGACAACTAGAGGCTGCCCTGCTTTGATGTGGAAAGCATCGGCACTTGCTGCACAATTCTGCCAGGCACGAGAGGAGCCCTTTGAACTCCGGGCAGGAGAGAAAACTTGGGGACAGCTGCGAATGCGTCTGCTGGCTCCCTGCTGCTCGGGTGCGGCGGCAGGGAGGGCGGGAGGGGGCTGCTGCCATCCCCAGAGGGTCCTCCTTTCACCTGGGGGTCTTGGTGTCACCACAGGGGGAGGCAGCCCTGCCGGCACGTTGGACCCACACTACCAGGGCTTTGATGCTAATGTGTGCCGACATCTCAATGTGTGCCGACATCCCATCGGCTTCCAGTGCAAACACAGCCGCCAACACGCGCGTGAGCCACGGCAGGAAGCTCAAGGTGTAAAACGCAGACGTCGGGAAGCAGAACTCTTGCACATGCATTTCTTTTTTCCAGCAGACGATTTATTTAAAGGGGGAAGGGCTACACCAGCCTGCCACCAAGCTAGGGGCCTTCTTTGCTGCCCTCAGAGTAGCTGCTTCCAAAACTTCCATAACTAACAGGCCACACTACCACAGCTAAAAATAAATAAATAAAATTTTGTCACTGTTGCCACAGCAGCATTTGTTTGCAACCCCCCCCAGCATTTAGGCTGAACTAGAAGTGATAAAAAACAGCAAACAAAGCCCCTTTCCTTCACCGTGCCCACGGGCCGGCCTACGCACACAGCGGTGCGGGCTCCATTTTGGAGAACCGGGCCCAGGCCCCGTGGGGCTGCCCAGGGGCCCCAGGCTGAGGCTGCAGTAGACACAGCACAGCGCTGCCATGGGTGCCCAGAGGCAGGAAGATGTTATTTCACCAGGGTAACGGGTGAAATATAGAAACTGTGTTACTGCATGGCAGGATCAGGGTTAATAAATTGCCCAGGTCAAGCCTGGCGGACGAGGGCTCCCCATGAGCTGCTCTTCCCACTTCCCCCAGCCTGGGGCCAGCATCTTGCTGAGCCAGCACTCGGCTCTGCTGTGTTGCATTTAGATGTTGGAGATGAAGTCTCCTTCCCTGAATTTGTCTAATTGCCTTTTTAACCCATTTATATTTCTGGCATCCAGACTATCCAAGGCAATGAGCATATCTCATGCAAAAGCCAAAGACCACACACAAATTGAGGAGGACTTGGGGGAAAGTTAAGTACCATCTCATGATATCAATTTCCCCTCTTTCTATAGCTTGCTGAATTAATACTGAGCCTGAACAAACACAAAAGACAGTGCTATGCCTTAGAGCTGCACCTTGACAGAGATATCACAGTCCTTGAGAAGCTGAAGCTCTCTCTTCCTCCCCTTGTTGCTTGGATACAATAGTCATCAATTCTCACTACATTCACTACGAAACAATAGAAATTCAGGATCATCCTAATCCATCACGTGCTGTCAGGGAGTCACTGTACCCCTGAGCACCATTACTCATTTTCGGGAACCACATGCTCACCACATGCACGAGGGCACAGGGTAAGAAACCCCAGGCTGCTGGCAGGGCATGATCCAGGCTGATTTCACCACCTCAGCAGCAGCTTTACTGGAACAGCAAAACTCTCCGTATCAGTTTTCAAAATAAATAATGACACACAGGAAAGCAAAGTCCCATCATCTGCTGGCTTGCAAAGACTTGCTCTCTAACCACAAGCAAAGAGCATTTGAAGGGACCAATGATGTCTTTAAACCTGAATGTATTTACTCTTGATTACCTGAAGTCAGCTCAAATCTGGGACACTAATCCCAACCACCTGTAAATCACTTCATGCTTGAAAAAAAAGGATGACCTGGCTTTATAAACCCTTGATGAGGAATCTGACTGCCATCCCACAGTCGTAATAATGATCCTAAATAAAATGAACAAGTAAAAATCTTAATCTGAACCAGGTGCAGCAGGTGCCGCATGAACTCAAAACAAAATCCTGATGCCTATCCCCAAAGGGCTGTCACCTCTGCCTCTCCCCTTTGAGGGCAAAGGCTCCTTGGATCATGGCATTGGGTATCGTGGGGTGTCACCCAACGGGGACACTTTGGCCACAGTTGTGGCCTAAACTGCTTGGACAGTGCTGGAGCAGCCCCGGCAAGGGTAACCTGCTTGCTAAGGGACACCCAGGACAGAAGCTGCCTTGGCCTGAAGTCACTGCTCTTGCTGTGTGGGTTCACCATGTGAAAATCAAGTTTATTTAAGTCACGAAACGCTTCACTGCTGACTGCAGGGGAACGGGACAGCATCTGCTTGATATATTGACAAGCATGGGAGGAAAATGGAGCCGAGAAGGCCACGCACTGACAAACCACTTGTGTAGGTGGTCTTTGCGAAGTGCTTGGGAGGTGGCTGTGCTTTGGCCAAGCTCTTCTCAATCCCTGCAGGATCCCAATCCAGCTGCATGATGCTCTCCTCCCTCTGAGCCCCACCACAGCCCCGATTGTGCAGCCCAGCCACTGCTCGCAGCAGCCCTCCTCTGTCCAGGCCTGCTTTGCCTCAGCTGTTACACTCTTTGCTGGGTGGATTACCTTTAAATCATGCTGCCAGTGCCCTTTCATGGATTATAATTCTGTATGAGATGTTTGTGCTGTATCCTCCCCCCATATTAAAGTGTCAGGAGTACATCCCCGGGCCATCCATCTTTAACACTTCCGCATGGGCTTGGCAATTCTCTGACATGAATATTATGGCTCTCAATGCCGCGTCTCCATCACTCAAGCTGACAAGTGTTAGATTCTCCTCTCTTCAACAGGGTAAGTGACCTTTTCATATGCAGCGTAGATTCCCGGTCACGCTGCAGCTGGTGCAGCAAAACCAGTGAGTGCCAGCAATTCCCTAAAGTCTTGAAAAACAAGTCACAGGTCCTTTTCGACTTGCAAAACCAACTCTTAGCATGACAAAGTTAAAGGGCCTTAATCAGCCCCTGGTTAGCCCCTGCTAATGCCATTCCCATAGAGGAGGATGAAAAAGCATCTGTGCAATGCCTTCTGCAGGATTTATTAACAGGGGTTTTCAAGGAAAGATAGGGAATTTGGGTGTCTGGCTTGTTGGAGTGTATGGAGGTTTTTGTGAGCAGTTAGTGACTTTAAGACCAATTCCGACCTTAAGCAACACTTTTTAAATTGAGGTGCTTAAAGTTAGATCCCTAAACCTCCCCAGCTTGATTTTCAAAGCTGCTAAGCACCTGTGCTTCCCACCCTGGACACGGGAGCTTCACTTCAGCAGTGCCTGGGAGAAGCAGAGGGAGAAGCCCACCCTCCACAGCCTCTCCGGCCCATCCTTCATAGCTGTGCTGCAGCGAGGACACACCAGTCCACATCATGAGGCAGAAAACGAACCCACTGAAACAGAACTGCCTGGCAATTCAAGTTAAAAATCACGTTACCCTGGGTCTTTGGCTAAATTGGTGCCTAATACTTTTCCCTCTGCAGAGCAAAGGTAGTTTCACAGCAACTTTGCCACCTTCCCACTACGAAGCCCTGTGCAGTGGCTCATAGCCAGCACAGCCCAACAGAAACTTGTTAACACCTTTTCAGCTCAGTCTTATTAAAGTCAAGGCAATTAACAGCCTTGCTATTTACAAAACAAATCCTCTCTGCAACACCTGAGAAAAAGCATTACAAGTGTTTCCCAAACATTTCTCAGCTGGGGAGAACACCTACAATAACTGTCTACAGGGAGGTGTTTCATCTGCTCTCCCTGAGCAGAGGACAGCTCCAGGTTCACCACGAGTTTGTGTTGCACCCTCATTTAGGAGGCCTGGCCGGCACGGAAGGTCTTCCTGGAAGGTTTATAATCCAGGGGGAAAGACGCCTACAGAAAGCCAGGGTGGGATTTTGTTGCCCACCTGCTGGTCCTTCCTCACATCTGCTACAGGCAGAGGCGATGGTGTACAAGGTCTGCTGGTGGATGAGCAGGTTGCTCCCCTCCAAAAGCATCTCCGCAGGTGGCTGGGGAGCAGTGGGTGACACGCTGCAGGTTTCCACCTCTGCCGAGTGATTTGCAAGCTTGTGTTCTGCCCTCTCCCCCCAGCCCCCTGCCTTTTCCAGTTCCCTGCTTTCTCCTAGGATACATCCCATGCCCCCGCTTGGTGAAACAGTGCCCTGGCTTACAGTGCAGTAAATTCCCCCTCTTCAAACAATCCCCAAGGAGATGAGCCATTTAACAGAAGATTGATGGAATAGATACAATCAAATAAATGTAACCTGCAATGTACTTTCAGAATTAATTCCTTCCTCCTTTTCTCTCCCATCCCACTCCCCAAACACACAAAGCTTTCCTTGTGGCCCATAACTTATGAGCACAAAAGGTGATGGAGCCTAAAATATTATTTGGGTGCAGAGGTGACTGCTAGGACAAGAGCACTCCCAGTCAAAAAGGACTCAGTGCAAACACTTCAGGGGCTTAGAAAAGATCCTGTCTGAAGCCTGTATCCTGTCCTGGCCGCAAGTCAGCTCTTCTAGGGGCTCTGAAATGTGGAGAGCAAAGAGGGAGTTGCTGGTAACTCCAAGTGCAGTAGGGAGCACAGACTGATGGCTGCAGCTGGGAAACGTTCACCAAATGCAGGCAGGAAGTAAGAAGAGCACCAGTTGTGTGGGACATGGCCAGAAAATGAACGTCAAGAAATCTAAATCTGATGTAGAAGGAGAATGTAGAGTTTTACAGGAGGAAGACATCATGGGAAATCTTGGGTAGTATTTCAGCTTTTCTTGTCTTTCTCTTTCTAGTCTTTCATCACTGTCCTATGCAACATTAATCGAAGCCACTTGTAGGCACGTCCAGGAGAGAATAGCTCGTCAGGGGACATACACAGAGCCTGGACAGTATACGGCCCTTAATTTCCTCCTCTGATGCTTTCAATAGCTCATGGGATGCCATAAAAGATGATAATGATGAGGCCAGAGGAAAGACTGTAAAACAATGGGGCATGAGCAGTTACCTCACTTGGGCTCAAACTCAGGCCATGCAGGGACCGAGTTTGCTGGTTGCAAGCCCTGCTGCTGGGGACAGCGGCTGCGCACCACGTCCCACCACAGGGCTGGTACCAGTGCTCAAACCTGCGCTGTGAGGAGTTACATGGCCTGAAACGTCGGGTTATGAAACCCATGGGACTCTTGTCATTGATTTAGATCTCACCTGATGGTTCACTTGGACACAGACAAGGGTGAGGACAGCAGTTCTCACGTTTCTTCCCAATTCCACAGACTTTTCTAACTTACAACACTATGGCTCCTGGCCCGGCTCTTCTGGGTGCTTGTCCCTCATGAATACAGCTGACAGCTTTAAACACAATAGTTTATTTTTCTCTCCCTTTTGCCCAGTGTCTTGGAGCCAAGCCTCCTCTGACCCAGCTCTCCATCCCCACTCCTGCCACGCAGACACTTCTGCTGGCCAGCTGCCACCAGCTATTACAGGGACAAGGCACCTCCTCCCTATCACTAAGTGGATTTTGAAGGCAATAAGAAAGAGAATAATTAAATTAACTCAGTCTCAAATACCTCCCGAGGTGCTGAGCATTCCCAGCACTGCAGCAGCACGGCAAGCAGGTAATACCGGTCGGAGGCAGGCTGCAAACGTGGCTCCAGGGCACATCTGGGCTGGAGCGGGAGCAGGCCGCAGCTGATCCTGGCTGAGCGCTGGGAAGCGCAGCACCGAGACTCTTGGGATGGCTGTGCTCAGGTCCAGAAGTAAACCAGCTATGTTTCTACTTCGATGTGCTGAAGCTAATAAGCCCTATCCCAGAGCAAACATGGTTGTACTTCTTCCCAGCTTGGCCTACTTTATCCTCACGGTTGTTTCTTGCCCCAAAGGCCCTTCCCCTGCGGGGTGCCAGGGACGTAATCTCAGGCAGCAATCTCAGCCTGTTTTACCCAACAGCCTGCTACTTAAATTCCCTGTGAAGCATCTTTTGACAGCAGCACGTTCATTTTTTTTCCTCCACCTACCACAGACAGACTCGGGCTGCGGGACTTGATTCTGGATTTGAGACAGCCCACCCTTTGGGAGCGCTCGGGTCACCTTCGTCCAGCCCTGTCCCCAAGGCCGAGGTGTGCCCAGGAGCTCGGCTGGGCCTGGCCAGGATCAGCAGCAGGACAGAGGACGTGCCTGCTGCGGAGCTTTATCTCGCTGATCACCAGAGGGGCCACAAATCACCATCCAGTCCCTTTCAAGCAGCTGGGAGCTCGGAATTGTACCTCTTGTAGCCAGGCACCGTCCGCTCCAATCTCTCAGAGCCAGGCCAGGTACATTGATAAGGAGATAGTGTAAATGGTCACACAGGATGGAGCCCAAAATTCACAGTTTCCTGTGCTTTAACCCAGCAAGTGCTGTATCAGTGGGAGAGTCTTGTTTAGATCATTTTAGATTATCTCCCTTTCCAAAGGGGGCTGTTCTGGCCAAGGATTTGCCACAGTTCTGGGTAGGGGGCCCCAGACTTCATGTGAAACTAAGTACAGAGTGCTTTGTACATTTTCAGCACAAATTTGGTAAGAACTATAATAAAATAAATATTTTGGATGAATAACAAATACTGCTACGAAGAGTCCTGATAATGGCCATTAGTTCCTTCTAATAGAAGGCTGAGCTGAGTTTTAAACCCCAGCTGGCCTTTGGGGCACTCCTACTTTCTCTGTCCCATGAAGATGTCATTAATTTCCACATCTCCATGATTTGCTCAGTATTGTATTAACCACCCTACCTTGTAACCAAGCTAACCACCGAGAAAAACCCTTCAATTCATTCTTTTGAAATTTGACTGCAAAAGGACGCTGACCTCACCCCAGGGAACTATTTTCCTAGAGACAACATTTTCTGGCACTGAAAACACAGTTAAATCTTCCTAGGCCATTAAATCCACACATGAAAATAGACTTGTGAACGTATTTTTTTTAGCTTCACTTTAAGGAGACATAAATGCATCAAAACATTCCATTAAACCAATTCACACATCTTGCTTATTTTCCCAGACAGGCCTTTTCTTCATTGGAGATACCTGCTTTTGGGTAATTTTTACCTGCTAAGGAGTTGTGGAATAACAGAACTGCCCTTCAGGTATCACTCTCTAGAAGAAATGCCACCCTGGCCTGTGTTTTGGATGACAGACGGCTTTTCACACAGATCTGCTCACCCTCAGATACTTCTTTTCCACAGCCATATGGCAACGAGGAAGAAAGTAAGGCTTGAAGGCTGGAAAAGAAAAAGCAGCAACGCACTGCTGGGAAAAGCAAATCGGTGCTTACAGGGTGCCCGAGAGACTCGCCGAGGAGCCGTGGCCCATCGTAGCTGCATTCAGCAGCAGTTTGTCAGCAGGGTCGCAGGTGTCTGGACTGGGAAGGGCAGCGCTGGCAGCTGGCCGCAGGTCTGCTCCCTGGGTTTTAGCTCCCCGCTGTTCTCTGCTCTGCCAAACCAATGCCCATCAATCATCGTTCGGTCTCTAGCTAAGGGTCTAGGGGCTTCTCGACAAGAGCTTGATGGCAAGAGGCAGACAGCGAGCAACAGGACATGAAATTTCCAGCCCTCCCGTCTCACCAGCACGTAGCTGCTTCTGCAATGGGCCAGACATATCCTTTTTTTTCTGACATACCAGAGAAAACATGTGCACTTCTCTGCTTGCTAAAGGACACAGATTTCCCAGGCAGCTATGTAAAACACACCAGAAAAAGGACTAACAGTCAAAACCAACAGGAATCCTTAAAAAAAGATGTGGATCCCTGACATAAGGGACAGAGAGGCTTTGGGCCTGTTTCTCAGAGGTCAGGCTGTTAACCCACCCAACATCCCTTGAGGAACTGGAAGAAATGACCTGGAGATTTCACCTGGGTTGGAAACAGGCCTCGCTTCCTGAACACAGCCCAGCTGCTAGCACCATGCTTCATGGTCCTGGCCTGTTGCTGCAATGGAGCATTCCCCATTGCAAGTCCTGTCGTGACAGTGTTCTTTCACTGAAATGGCTCCAATAGTATTTATATTAAAAAAACTCCAGGTTACACACATAAGGTAACTGATGACAGGCACTTCTCGCATTTCAAGTTTTTAATTTTTTTTTTTTCTAAACCTCTATGCATCATTCCAAGCATCTCTTGACACCAGTCAAGAGTTTTGTTTGTTTGCTTCCTTTACCTTTTTGCATGAGGTAACTGTTTCCAGCAGAAAGCAATTTCTGCCTAATTTCACTGCAGGCCTGCTATGCATGACATGCAAGTGATACCACTGCAAATATACAAACAGCTGGGGAAAAGGGTGAGTAATGCAGTTGCTTGGCAAAGAATCACAGCAGCTCGTAGTCACACTTCGAAATTTTAGCCTGTTGCTTGCTCTGATGCTTACAGATAGGGGATGCTTAATTAAAAAACAAAAAACAACAACAAAAAAACAGTATTGGGTGCCTCCCCTGACAAACAGCTTCACTTAATGAAGGTTGTGCACATTCCCACCCTCATGAGACTCTCATAAACCCGTTTCTACTGGGGCTCTGAGCTCCAGGGAGGTGGCAGGCACAGAAAGCAGCACCCAGCCCTTTTCTCAGACAGGTGTGGGCCCCCGCAGCCTCCCCCAGGCAGGGCAGGCGAGGGGGATGCTCCACCTCACCGAGACAGTGCACACTGTAAGGGAAAGCCCTGGGAGCTGAAAGGCACCACGGAACTGCCCTTGGGACTTTCTGGAGAAATCCCAGCAGGCCCAGAGTCACCTGGCTTTCGCTTCTTGCTCCTCTGCCCTACCAGCAGTACATATTCGGGAACACCGAGAGGCCACCTGGAAATACCTCCAGCCTGTGGACAGGTTGGATTGTTTCCTCCCAACTACAGTTTTATCCTTTTTGGGATGTCAGAAGAATCTGGCGTCCTCAGACCTGGCGGCCTCAGTCTCCCATTATCTCAAAACATCCTGCACAATGCTTTTAATTCCCTGGCTGTTTGTCTGGAAGAGCAGACAGTCTGCTTCCTAGGCTCTGTCACACTGGATGGTGGAGAAAAACAGATGTAATCTGTTTTGGCAGTGGTACACGTTTTCATATTACTTTGCTGCTACGTTTATCTCCACTGATTTTTTTTAAAGTACTTGTGCAGGATTCTACTCATTTGGTGTACTTGCAAGTACTCTTTCTCATTTGATACTTGCACTGGAGAACCTTTTTTTTAGGGAGTTATTTGCTCCATGACATGGAATACATGGGCCAAGTACATTGACATGCCAGAGCGAGATAATTATGTCAGACTTGGGCATCTAAGGGAAAGATGTACAAGAGAAGGTTGTAAAAGAGGGAGCAAATTTATGCTTCCTGCAACGGTGAAAACAAACTTATTGATTGGGCTTGAGAGAACATGAGAAAAGAAAACTTGGTCTTTTCTACAGGACAAACGGCTAGAATTAAGAGGCCTAAGCCAGACGCAGAGCCCACAGGGAAGCAATGGCTCAATTTAATTCATAAACCAAGTCCAACTATTTTAGCAAAAAGCAAACAAACCACAACAATAACAACAAAAGCAGGCAGGAAATCAGTTTCCAAGTGTTTCAGCCAAGGAAAGATGCCCTACCCATGGAAGTGGGTAGTCAAGCAGGCTTAAAGTACGGCTCCAAGTCAGATAAGGGTCAAGCCCTGAATAAACCACGCCATGAGCTTTCACTGCTGATCACACGGGCTTACCCCCTTTTTATGCGGGCCACCACATTACATCCAAAGTGGGGATCTAGGTACCTTCTCAGTAAATTGGCTCTGTATTCATGCCATTCAAGAAAGCATTAGCTCTTTGAAACTAGAGAGTGATGACAAAGGAGCTTGATTTCCACAAAGGAAAGTCGGGTATAACAGCACTGACAGCAAGGACTGGACTGCCCAGTCTGCGTAGAGACCAGAATACCCCAAGGCAAGACCTCTGCCTCTCTCTTCTGCAACCACGCTTGCAAGACTTCAGTCTTTCCTCATCTCCAAGAGCCTCACTGATTTAGCAGAATGGGTTAATTTTGAGTCACCTTATTATTTCTTCCAAAGAAAAGATCCAAAAAGTTACTGCATCCCCATTAGGTGTCTGCACCCCCTGCTGTGGCTTGAACTTAAGACACCAGAGGAGCTGCAATATTAGCTGCACTGGAATGTTTTGGTTTTCCCTTGCAAAACAGGCCCATCTCTCCAAGTGTGAAAGTGCTTCAGTTACCAAAACATACTCGCAAGGGGAAAAAGGAAATTTCCATATTTTGTATTTAACTAAAGAATTCCCACTTTTGATGAAAGCAAACAGAAAAAGACATGTCTCAACACGCTCCCCTTACACTATCTACCAAGATAAGAAGAAACGTTTAGAAGACTTTTTTTTTCCCTTCTACATATTAAGCAAATTCCCATCAGCAATTTGTCATCTCTGGATCACTGTGCAAAACCCACAACCTGTGTGAGGAGAGACAAGTTAATGCTACATGCATGCACATGAAAGATATTTTACTTTTGGAAAAGCCTCCTGGCACCAGGTACTGCTATTTCACATGCAGAGGTGGGTTGGCACATACGAATGGTGATTTCTTTGTGTGTCTGTGCGTGTGCAAGCTTTCTCAACCATAAGGAAGAAAACCTGTAGCAGAACAGCTAATTAATACTATGTGACAATGAAAGAGTTGATTTTCATTGAAACTGTACAGATAAATAAATATCCAATTTCTTGTCACTACAAGGGAGTAAAAACCCAAACCTGCCAATTTATACTGCCAGAACTTTACATTCTCGGATCACATCCAAACTGACGTAATATCATTCACCTTAGTAGAATTACGCCAGATTACAGTACTTAAGGATGTGGCTCAGCATCATTATGTGTAGTAAATCTAGAGGAGTACATGTAATACAGTTCATTTCATTTAGAAAATATACTTTATATTATTCCCTTTCCCCCATATTAGCTGATGAAGGTCACAACACTTGTCTGCACCCAAGAAACAGCAGTTACGGAAAAACATAGCTAGAACATTTAATTGTTATTGCAGAGTGCAATAGGGATATTAACACTTGCAAGGTGGAGGCATAGGGAAATATTTTATTTCAGTATTGTAGGAACAGAGAAAGACGTAGGCAGTTGAAGCTGAGTTTGCAGAGAACACAAACATGCCTATCCTTATTTGGCCTTTTCTCTACCTGTTCTCTTTGTTTTGCAGCTCCAAAAGATGGCATAAATGAATGTGTTGTGTGGTTTCCTCCTGGATCTTTGCCTTTAGTGGCTGTAGACAGCAACACAAAACAGTCGGAGATGCCATTAGAGCATGGAGACATGGCTACTCCGCGTGGCAGACTCATCTGTATCGCTGGAGCTGAATTACTCCAGCTTAGGAGTTGCACTCCAAATCTCCCTGTTCAACACAGACACTAAATCAGAACTATGCTGGCTCTGTTTATTTTCACTTCCACAGCTGAAGCATGACTTCTCAATCTCCATTACAGATCCCCAGCCTCCTTCTCCCAGAACTGTGCTACATATAAGTTTTTTTTTATGACTATTTTCAGTTGAAATGTTGTTTTGGCTTCAATTTATTCCCACTAAACTGAATTTACATGTAATTGTTAATGCAATGCCTTAGCAAGAGACATGCTAAAATACCACCTTTTCCTTTACTGTAAGAAATTCTTATAAGATGTTAGATGAATTGAATCTTTAAGGTTACTTTGCAATACGTTATTTTTAAAAATAAGCCTTGACTGGACGCAAGAAAACTGTATTTTCACTAATTTTACACTAATTTCTGATCGCTGATTTAGAAGGTCCAGAATTCATTAACAGATTTGTCTTCAGGCATTACTGTAGTGATAGCAGCTTCCATCATTCAAGCATCCTATCACCCACACAAATTCTCTACGTATATTCAGGTAATAGGTATTGCCTACGAAAAAAAAACATTTCAAAACATGATGTGCCAAATGATCCCAGCCCCAAACAATTGGCAAACCTTGAGAACCCAGGTGTTAACTCCCCATTTCTGTGTGCAAGTATACTTAAACGTGCACATCGCAGCAGTGCGTATGCAATAACCACCTGCTTGTGCAATTACTTGTACTTCCACTCCAAAGTCTAGTGTAGGTGCACAAGCAGTAATGCTCTGACAAATGGCCTGTTCATCCTAGCAATCCACTAGGTATCGGATCATCATGTGAATATTTGCCCACATTGAAGCAGGAAAATTGAGACACTAGGCACACTAGACAAGAGGACTGGGGGACAAGCCCAAATGACAAGTCTGGCAGCTTTAACTTGTGTTCTGTTCCAAAAAAGACAGTGAAGAGATTTCTTCCACATTAACTCAGAGGACATCAGATAGGGCTAACATGGTGTTGAATCTATTTAATTTTGAGTGGGCATTTTTCATTGAAGAGATATACGGATACACTGCTTAGTTGTTATGACACAAAACTGGAGCAAAAGAGAGATGGAATTTATTCATGATTATCCTGCTGCTTCAAATGACCTGAGGAGGGGTCATTTAACTTCTCTGAATGTGACCTTCACACTTGCACCATTTGTGTCCTGCTAGTTCCTTTGTACAGCATTCTGTCCCCCAGTTAGAAGAAATGTAATCAAGAAAATAGGTATTGTAATTAAAAATACATTGATGAATTATTTAACTTTTTTTTTTTTTTTTTAAATTCCAGGAATTTCATGCGGTCTTAAAGAGGAATATTTTGCAGGGGGAACGAGGAACTGGTAAAGATGCATCATGGCTGCTTTGTAGTGTGAAGACTTTCTTTGCTATATGCAATGATGAGTTAATAGCTAATATAACACTAAGTCTGGAGAATGCCTCAACACTGAGTCAGTGTTCAGGTGAGGCAATGTTTTACTGCAGTTCATAAAAAAAGGCAATAAAAGGCTTAAGAGTCATCACTGATCCTAACTACATAAACCTAATAATCAGTATGATAAACTATCATTTACATGAATAGGAAATTGAATGGACATTTCATTTCCTAAGCCTTTGTTGCTCCCTTTCAATTGCACTGATGGTGCTATTCAGGGAAGTCAGCATGGTGCCTGTTTACAAGAGAACTTTGCAAAACAAAGACAGTCACGGTCAAAACTTTGTTGGTCAATTCAGTATATTTACATGGAAGACCTCAGAAGGGAAAAAAAAAAAAAAAAAGATTCTCAAATAGCTCGTGGCATAGTTTAGCTGGAAGTGGTAAGTTAGGAGGGAATGATCTCACAGCTATCTAGATTCATGGTGGCCACAGAAGAAAGCATCTGGTTTTCAGAGAGGCTCAGACTTTCCTTATCCAGGCAAAAACACCATTGCAAAACTCCCTTAGCAAAATGGAACATGACAAAGTGTCCTGCACGCAGAAAACAGTGTCGTCCATGTCCGACTCCAGAGAAATCAGGCACCAACTCTTTACTCTCAGTCGGAGTGCAGGATGTGCCATGCCAACATCCGACAGAGCATTTCAGATGTAGGTGTCACGTACCAGCTGAGTAGCTCTCAGATTTTCCTGCTTCCTTTTAAATAAGAGAACGGAGTTGCTCTGGAGAGACAGTGAAGCAACTGAAAGCACGGTTGGGACCAATGCTTTTAAGGAGTCCTTCCTACACCATAACTTTTCACAGTTCAGTTGCTAAATTACACATTATAAAAATAAGTAAGTGCAATCGAGAGACTGTGTTAATCTCAGAAGTTTAAACATCACCCTGTAATGACTGCTTTATATTGGCCTGTAGTAAACTACTTTATGGGGCATGCAGGAGATTTATCCGCACGCGTACGTTAAATACTCCTGGGAATTTTCTCACATAGAGAAACGAGGACTGACACAAACCCAAATACGTACAAAACATTGCCGTCATTCACACTGCAACAGGAATGCCACCCAGTAAGAAAAAACTTTTACAACACCTAAAAGAGATAAGAACCGAGAGCCAGCAGGGCAGTAAGATGTTGCTTTTGGAAGTGCAGAATTTCCTAACCTGACAATCAGTGCAGATTCTGGAAACGTCACAAAAAACAACCGTCTCCTTGCAAGGAAATGAGAACTTAGGCACTGCCTATAAATAGATTATAAAGAAACATGGGTGGTTTGCAGACTAGTTTATAAAAGCCAAGAGAATTTAGAGCCAAATTAGCCTCTTGCACATAAAAATTCCCTGGAATTTAGGGTGAGTTCATATGTGAACACTTGCCCAGGCAGTCTGGGACTGACAGACTGCACCCAACCGCCTTTAGCAATTTCTCTCTCTAGTAATACAGAAGATCCAGCCAGGCTGACTCAGAAATCCCAGGTGAAAAGAATTTTAAATAAAGTAAACATGATGGTAAAGAAGCTGCAGACATGGTAACACTTTTTTTTTTTTTTTCTTTTTTAATAACCTGATTTCAGAATAGTACTGCAGCTAAGCAAGAGTGAGTGAACCTAAAATCCATCGCTACGCAGAGATTTTCTCAGGGGAGAAAATATAGTGCCACACAAGACAAATGTAAGCATACCCCACAAAGCACTACATGAAGTCCTTTGTACAAGAGCATTCCCTCCCTCAGCTGTAAAACACTCACAAGCAGAAAACTGAAGATAACTCTTAATCCTTCAGCGTTATCATTAATAAAGTATCATTCACCCACTTATCTGCAAGCTGTCTTCTCCCACCAACTGCTTCGGCTCACAACAATGCCTTATTTCTGGCTCAGAAGACCAACAATAGGCTCTCCCCTGAGCTCAGGCAGCATCTCCACGATGACCTGGCAGGAGGCAGCATAACAATAATTTGACGGGCACCTTCTCAAGGAGACTCAGCATATCAGTCATGCTGCTGACACTCTGAGGAGCACCCTGAGGAGCTTGTCCAGACTACAGAAATTTCTAGGTACAGGTAGCTGCTACTAGTGCACCATCCAAAAGATAGCCATTTATTCCATTTCACTGACAGCATAACAAGAAAGTACCTATTTCCTGTGATGCTCACTGCAACATGAGTTTAAGCTAAGTCCGTTTGAGTAAAGCAAGTTAGGAGGCAATCAGTAAAGGGGACTGAAGTCCTATTTCTAGTCCATGAACAAATCTACCGACAGTCATCTAAAAGGAAACAGCGCTGGAAAAATAATTGAGAGTTATCTTTTTTATGATGTGCAGAGTCCTTTCCAGCAAAATAAAAAATTATTACTCTTCAGATTTCTACTCAAAAGCATTATTATATATATTAAAAATATATATATTATATTATTATATATTTTAAAAGAAAAAAAAGGGAAGTGGAAAAACAGCATTTTCACCACAGAACTTTCAAAGGGTGCGCTGTTGTTAGGTAAACCCCAAAATGACCAACAGTTAGCGACCAGAATAGCATGAATTATCCCGATCTGACTGCTCTGGCTTAACAAATTTCTGTTAACTAAGGCCCTTATGAATAAATAGATTAAAAATAGACTCTGCTATTCTAATATGGCACTGAAAAAAAGTAAGAGACTGAGTCATTCCTTCCCTTCATATAGTGCCATGTGACAAACACCCATCAATTTATCATCAATCTATGAATTTTGCTTAGATCACTGTTGTTTGAAGAATTGTCAATGAAGGAAGAAAGACAAATTCTCTCCTCTTTTCCTAAGTGAGGAAAGATGAGGGTTTGCAAACGTCCATGTAACACGCTTTGTTTCAAGCTGCTGAATGAAAGTCCTGAGCTGCGTACAGCAACTCATTTCTGAAGCTTGGCATGCTGGAATGCTCTGACTTACAGGCAAAGGGGAGCTGGCTTTGATTGAGGTTTCTGCTATCTTTAAAGTATGTTCAAGGTTCCTGGCAGTTTAACTGGTCTATTCTTAAAGATAATGAATCCCTTATGAGACAGGAAGGCTGAACAATGATACACTTCAGACTAGCTCAGTCTATATAGTACCAAGAATAACTTCCAGGGCAGGTGATAGCAAACATATGATAAGCAAATTTCCAGAAGAAAGTTGAAAAAACAGAATTATGGGAAACAGACTGAACTGCTGGTTTTATGGACATAGCTCTATTCCAGCACCCAAGCAGTAAAACTAAAATGAGCTCCCTCAAAGTTAAAAATACCTAATAAAACTCAATAGGTAAGATAATTATTTTAACTCAACGGAGAAAGGACAGGTCACTAGTTCTCACAAAGAGCAGCCTGCCTTGCTGACACCAAATTTTAAGACATCTTTCAATTCATCTGTTTTTTCTAAGGCTACACTTTCTGTGATGTGGATTTATAACATTGGCCAAGCTCTGTGCCAAATAAAATCCTAAAGACCAACTGAAATGTAAGCAGCACTGCCTCAAACAGCCTCTCCTATGGTGTCACAGCTCCCCCAGGGGACCAGGCTGGTTGTCTGCTCGGTATCCCTAGGACTGACCTGCCCACATCCTATGTATTGATGCAGCTTCCCTCGAGATCGCAGCTGTGAGATTTTCTGGATTAATACCTGTCCGAGGTGTATAGATAAAGCGAGTAGAATGGCATCCAAGGGATGAATGCATCTCCTCTCTTTCCCTTTAAAAAATGGGTTGAATGACTTTGAATGACTGATACTTTACATTGCATAGTTATAAAAATAACATTTATAACTTTAGCTGGTTTTGCCCTTGCTCCTACCCTCTTGGTATACCACAGAACCCACATACTCGCTGGGGAAGTTACGAATCTCGTATAGGTATAACACAACACAGGTCTGTCACAAAAGACAAACTAAGAACTTCAGCAGTAACTTAAAGGAGATATTTATTGTCAAGCTGCAACACATCAAATAAGGAAGCAAATACCGTCATAACTGACAAAAAATGAAGGAGAATGCATTGTGAATTCACTGAATTTTAGTTTCTGTCTTGTTCAAAAGAGAAATTTCTTGGTTTGGCTGACAGGAAACAACAATGCACAACTGTCCTATAATCGCAGCAATCAGACGCTTATAGGGAACAATAATAGTAGGCGAAATAAATTAGTTATAAAGAGATCTGTTCAGAGAATTTCTAACGACCTCTTTCTTTTTTCTTCATATTTGAGGGTTTGGGCCTTTTTTTTTTAAAGTTTTAAAGTTTTAAAAGTTTTTTAAGTTTTAAAAAAAAAACTCTTAAGAGTTTCAAGACTTGTAGATCTCACTATTGTAGGGATTGCTTTTCTGTATGTTTATTCTTTGGGGTGGCAACAGTCATTTACTCCACTGAAAAGATAAACAATTAGCTTTAAAAAAAAAGTTTAATGTTTCTGGTAATTAATCAAGCAAGGCTTGTCATAAAATAAACTATGAAGTTGTTTATTTATTTAGTATTAGTCAAGAATACTAATATTCCAGAGTTGGGAGAACGACATCGTTTTCTCCATGCAAAGCAGGAAAGCCACAGGATGCAAACCTTGAAGTTAACAGCGCAAAGGCAACACTTAAGAAAACAAAAAAGCCCCCCAAGCATGTCTCACCCCCCAAAAAAAAACAGTCCAATTACATTAATAATAGATAATAGCTCATGATTAACACATTGTCTGTTGAACAACGTGGACCCTAACCCATTCTCTTGAAATTCTCAAACAGAACACATTAAAGTCCGAGTGTAACCAACAATACAAGGAAAACAACAGAAAGCGGCAGACCTTTTAAGTGCAGTAGAACACAAAAAACACCCTTAAGGTGAGCTGTTGCAATTAAACACCTTTCTTCAAACAAATGTAGGAAGATATCATTAGTCCTTGACTAAAGTAAACCTTCTTGTGATTTCTAATGGAAATCTGAGACTGATTTATAACAACTGTGTTTTTTTTTTTCTGTCGAGATAGGAAATGTACATTCAATGTAGCTTTAATTAAGGCCTTCAAATTGTATTCTGACAAAATACATCAGTCTTGAGTGAATCATCTGTAAGAGTGACCATAGCTCGGTGATGTAACCAACAACCAAATTTTCAAGTTGCTAATATGATGCCAGTAACTGTTTTCTAAGTTACATTCAGGTACCTCTCCTTCATAATGGGATTTGCAGCTCTTAACAAGTGCTGGAAACATGTCGCAGTTTCACAAAGGATAGGCCAGCTGTATGTCATTTAGGAATCTGCAGTGGTCTAAATAATTTTGTTTTCCCCAAACAGACAAAACAACATGACTGGGGAAAGCAGCAGTATAAGTAACACTACAAGATCATTTCATCTTTTTCTAATCACCTGACACAGTAAATTTATCATGTAATTCTACATTCTCCAAGTCAACAGAAAAGCTACTACAACTGTTAAATCCTTGTTAACTGAAAGGTTTATCCCATAAAGACATGGGTAGTTAAGACAACATTTACTTCAGATTATATTAATTGTATAGCCAATGGATACAGTGCCAACGATAATATACATATGTAATTTGAATGCTTGAGATGGTTTCCACTGAGTGATGTTTTTCACTCCCGATGCTCTTCTTCTGTGATTTGATGTTGTAGCTTGGGTTTATTAGGGTTGTGTTCAATCAACCAGTCAGCAAGCCAAGTCTGTATGTATAATAAAGAAAAATTAAACACACATTTTCAGTTTTGTTTTGTTGTTGTTCTTGTTATTTTCTTTTTTTTCTTCCTACATAGTGTATAGAAAACTATTTAGAGCCTTGCTTGAAGCCTCTGATGCACTCTCCTATTGTGTTGCAAAGTGAAGACCTTTCAGAAAAAAAATGAACATACAAATAGCCTGATTTTTCTAGATGTTCTTTTAAATCTTCACAGTTTGCATTGATTTGAATAACTCACGCTGATGTTTAGAAGACAACTTTTCCTGGAAATGTCTGTCTTTGTGTATAAGAATATTTTGGCCATACTTCAAATAAACTGAACTCTGTTTTGGAATGAAGCTGTACAATATGCATGAAAGTGCTTAAAATATTATTCCTAGCAACACTTACAGATAGCCTATCTAGTAATGATTCATTAAAAGTGCCACAGTCTTCGACTTTTCCAGCATATTGTACTTAAGTAAGAATGTGAGAGGTAGGAATGTCTTGAGTCCTAACTTTATCTGCCAATGTCTTGGCCTGGCCTTAGGCAAAGTAACCTCTGCTTCAATTTCTCCACTTGTGAAGAGAAGATTTAACACATCCTTATTTACTTCACAGGGCCGTCAACGATTTGTTTCTGGAATGCTATGTAAAACAGATACCATGAAGTGAAGTGAAAGAATTGATAGAATAGTAGACCAGTAAGGTAAGCACCACTCTCCTTTAGTTATCAGTTACAAAAAAGATAGGTTTAAAAAATATGCTAGAAAACTGTGCTGAAAATGCAGAGATTAATTGGAAACAAACAGATTTAGAGAAATGTGGCCTACAAGGTAAGATAGAAAAAATAAGAGTGTTTTTTTTTTTAATGTAGTGAAGAAATAACTGAAGGGAAAAAAAAAGATGGTGGCACTGTGCAAATATGCAATAGATTGCTTAAAAAAAAAGCGATATTACATTGGATGCAATGTCCTCTGGGGCTAGTAAAACAAAACAAAAATTGTCATGGGTTTAAAACAGGAGCAGAGGAGATTTAGGCTAACTTTTAGTGAAAGGTTTTCAAGTAAGTGTAATTAAGCACGGAAATAGATTGCCTAGGGAGACAGTAGATTCTCCACCATTTGGAGTGCTAAAGAACAGGCCAGACAAACATTAGTTAGGAATGGTTACATACAATTGGTTGGGCCCTTCGGCAAAGGGGTGGATGAAACAACTACTTCAGGAACCTTCCATCTCTATTTTCTAGATTTCTATGCTAACGGTGCCAGACATACAGATAAAGTGAACAGATTACAGAACTGGAACGATCAGAATACATTTAATCTGACCTTATGTATATCATACAGGTCACAGAAACACCTCTGAATTATTTTTAAGGCTACTTTCTTTTTCCCTGCGGCATCTTTCCGAAAAATGCAATGTTGATTAGAAAACTGATGTTGTAGAATCCACCACAGCTGCCAGTAAATTGTCACACTGACTAATTATCTGTATTCTTAAAGAAGTACTGGCGTGAATTACTTGAACTTTAAGAATACTACCAATAAAAAATAAAAATAACAAACAAACAAACCCCCCACATTTTCCCAGATGAGAGAAAGCCAATTTCTGTAGAGCCTGAGAAGAAAAATGCAAGAAATGAACTCTAGTCATTCCACTAAGAACTGCAATTTGTATGAAATTCTTGGTTAAAAGGAATAACTTGTGAAAGAAGTGCAAGATGCAACAACTTGCTAAATAGAAAGGGTTAAGATGACAATTTTCCATAGGTCAGTTTGATTATGCAAGATAGGTTTCACTCAGAAGAATCATAATTAGTTTTCCTGGTGAACTGTGGAACAGCCCAAATAAATCTTATCAATGCCATATAGTCAAGGTAATTGTTTATCCTAAAGAAGGACGAAGGTAATATGAAATAAAACGTAACAATGACAAAATACAGGCAGCTTTGCTAAGAACTCTACATTGTTTTACTCAACCGCATAACTACTACCAGTGTGATTAGCATCTAATCTCACCTAGAATCTATTATTAGAGATATTTCATTTCAAACGCACCTCAGAAACATTAAACAAAATAAAAAATGTGTATTTGGCATCATATGATAGCACTCGTTTACCTTTCCAGATGTCTATAACAACTACGTGTTAGCAACAGTTTTATAGAAGTCACCTAAAACAACTGTCATTTCATCAAAGCTGATTTCATTTAGTCCTGGCCCTCATTTCATCTGTTAACAAACAAATCAACTTATTGAAAGGCAAATGTTATTTGGCTACCTCATTAGCAGGTAGCTGAAGGAGCACAGCTCTTTAACAGAAGAAGAGTTTTCCTACGTACAGAGACCAGGAATTCTAACATAAAGGAAACGTATCACAAAGCACACAACGTGATGCTGATATACTGTACATACCATAGGATCTGCTGGCTTCTCTTTACAAAGTGCAGTGAGCCCTGCTAGTAAGGTAGGATTTACACAAAGGTTCAAGTAATCCCTAGCTCTCTGCCCAGCTGGAACTGGCTCCAAGATCACTGTAAAGAGTAACCACATATTTGACAGCAGTTTGTAGAACGATCAAAAAAGGCATTCTTTCAACAGTAGTTTATAGGTAAGCAGAGGCTCATATAAGTTAATAATACACAATGGTTGGTAGAGCTTCTCACACAGCCAACTGTAAAGAAACTACTTAAATCCCTTTACAATGTCCCTGAGGTAATCTTGCTAATTATAGCCAATTATGAAATGAGAGGAACTTGGATCATCTGGGGAAACACCTATATCCTTGAAGATTCACTGGGGGTAGGAGAGAAACAATATATCCCGTGTTTAGTACTTCCTTCTTGCAGTGTGAAGCTGGTTTCTGAAAACTCTAAATCTCACATTAAGTCTATCTTTGTCGTCAAGATGAAGAAAAGTCATGGTTCACAGGAGGTATGGTCTGCAGGGAAATGTAACAACTTTTCTGACACTGAGGGATCCCGCTAACAAAACAGACACTTTTCTAGTCAGTTTCCCTTGCATCTTTCTGTTAAAGACCAAAATCATCTTTCAAATGTTACAAACAAGAGATCATCTCCCAGCCTATCCAGGTGCTATGGCCCATTTCTCTGGCACTTAACTCTGGAATTGCACTGTAATGTGAGCATTCAGCTACTGTTGAACAGGAATTACTCATCCTAAACCCAAGGGAGTCAGTCTTCTCGAGCCAACAGGAGTCCCTGGGCTGACAGTGCCAGAAAAACATGCTGGAGTATAACAGCTTCCCATTTCCTCTCATTTACCAGCCTTATTCGCTCCAATTCCCAAACTACAGAGTTTGAAAAGTAGAGGCAGTCTCTGTAACTATAATAGCTCTTCAAATTGATTTTGGTATGCACTTTGTAGCAGAGAATATCAACTTAAAGAGATACACATTTGCAGAAAGCAAACCAACCCAAGCCCTTCTAAATTGAATTATATTTAGAGTCTGAACAGAGACAATCAACAACTGAGGAGAGCGCTATCCTCCCAAACACTGGCAATATATTGTTTGCACCATTTTACCTTCTGGAAACATGAATCGAATTTCTCTTTCTGCTGAGAAAATGTTGAGACTACCATGAAGCGCATTCCTCAGATCATCGGTCCCATAGATTGCTCTTAAACTAAAATCAAGAGAAAGAACTGTTTGGTAGGCAGCTGCAAATCTCTTTCAGATCTCAACAGTCTCAGGGTATAAAAGCAATATACATGGACTAGTTAACAAAGCAGTGGTTTGATTTTGTTTTTTAAACAAAGTAGCAAAAAATAAAAATTTGTGTTCTCACACAGCATTATTGGAAAAAGAGGTTAACTGTACCTACTCCAAAAAAAAAAAGGGTGAAAAGTTATTTTACACATAATTTAAGATGATAACAGGCCGATCTAAATCTGCATCTCAGCTGAAAGAGGCAGAGAAGAAGAGGGGGAGACAGAGAAATTCTGGTCTCGTTTAAGAGAATGAGAAAACCCTCCTGACTTCACCAAGGCAAATCAGTGAGTTACCTGTGAGGGTGAGTCCTCCTAGCTTTTATGCTGTTTGATGGTCCAAGCAATTCCTTCCAGTACGAGACTGCGCAATGTCTGGCAAGAACCATAGCAACTAAAGGTCCAGAGCTCATATAGGCTGTTAAATTAGGAAAAAACATTTTTCCATATTGTTCTGCATAAAAGTTGCTACATTGCTCTGGACTTAACTGGAGCTTCCGTTTCTAAAAAAACGAAGTGTAAAATAAAAGAGAATTAAAAAAAATCTCGCTAAATTAAGATAGCTTGCTACCACAGATACCACACAGCTCTCTGGTGCAGTCACATTTTCAAGTGCAGGCCTAACAGACAGAGTAACTTCCCAACCTAATCAATTATCCCAGACCTGATCCTCTTTGAGGCACAGAGCAACAAAAAGCGAGAGGTTTCCGTGTTAATTAAGCAGACGAACATGCCATTTGAGTAAGATGTGATTTCAGTGTACACAAACTACAGCATTTAAAACTGCTGAATGACTTCAAGTACAGTCAGGGCACCGTATAGAAAAAGTGAAAAGCATTAGAACGACAGTATTTAATTATTCAGCTGTTCCACAATAATGTTCTACTTCTGCATAGATTTCAACCCACAACGTTAATTATGCAATTGTTCTGTTTTTCATTCAGTACTTAGGCTTTATGGTTTTCACAATAGCTGCCTAGCCTGCAGGTAGCCAGGATTACAAGTTCAGTAGGTTATCCATCAGAGGGCATAGGGCAGTCACGAAAAGAAAAATAAATGTATTAAAAAGTGCTTTCTTTGAGCCTGATCTTACATGATACATAGTAATACAAATTCACATTCCTAACAGCTTCAGTGCCAAAAGTTACTGGCGGCATCAGATGACGCTAAAAATGTATTCTAATTAAAAAAATATATAAAACAATCTCATCTCTGATGACTTTCCTATAAATAAAACAACCAGAAATGTAGGGAAAGAAATTAAAAAAAAAGTGTAGGAAAAAGAAGCATTTACAAGAATGAAAGATTACACTTTTAGGGAAAAAAAAAAAAGATAAATATATTGTATAAAGAGATAGGGAGATAAAGTTATATCTAGAAGCCCAGTCGCTGCTCAACCGGAGCAAAGTGCCGTGACCGAGGGTACTACCGCCCCAGCACAAGGAGGAAGAGGAGGAGGAGGAGGAGGAGGACAGCGGCACCCAGCGGCCGCCCCGCTGGGTAACCTGGAGGAAGGGTTTTTGCCTTGTTACGATCTGTTTCTGGACAAAAGTTTAAATGACTTCCTGCCAGGCACGGAGCTGCATTACTGGCTGCTCCTTGCCGCAGATCCTGACGTATCCCTTGCTTCAAAGTGATCTAGTGAGTCTGGCTTATTTTAATACATTTTTTTTCATCTGCTCTTACAAAGAGAGTGTATGACGAGCCCCCTAAAAGAGGGCCTAGAGAATACATTTCCTTGCCAGCTAAAGGCAAATTTTTCCCTCAACACAATCTCTGCTGAAAATCACACCTTAGAGTCTTTCCAAGTAGCAGAAGGGTTGCAGCAATGCTCTAGGCAACGTTCCCATGACCACTGTGTCAGATCCAAATTTAAAAAGAACTCAGCAAGGCCTATTTAAATGAAACATTTGTTATGAATTTAAACATTCACAAAGCCTATTTACAAAAACAAAAAAAAACAACAACAAAAAAAAACAACACTGGAAACCAAAAAACATGTCAGACCACAATTGGACACCTACCTAGGTCACCTAATTCTGGAAGCACTCACTTGGCAAATGGGTACAAGAAACACTGTGCTGCTGGAAAGAAGACGCTCCAAAGAGTTACTTTGGAGAGTCCACTTATCTGCTACATATGTTTGCTAAATCCCAGTTTATTAACAAAGTCTGTGTTTTCCCATGGTCAGCAAAATTGTTGCTCTGGCAGTTGTAGCCAATAGCATGAAAAGGACAAATGCTTTCCGTACACATGAGCTTTTAGTTACTGTCTTGATGGCTGAAAGTTAAGACAAATATTGTTCTGACTTACAAACTACAGTTATTTTCTCTGGAACACAGTCTGTTACCTGAATGATCAAAAATCCTGATCTGAGAATGACATCCTCTATTTCTTCCTCTTTATCAACGACATCTGGTTTGATGAGGGCCAGAGTTCTTTCCACAAAAATCTGAGGTTCAGGCATTAACATCTGCATCTTCGCTTCTAAGTCAGAACTCAAATGCTTCTTTTGTACTGCAATGACATAAGTTCATGATATTTGGGGTTTCTCTACCATTCAGAGACCAGCAGCGACACTTGTGGTGCGCTCTAGGAACAAAGCAGGTCATCCCCATTTCAGAGCATCCACGTGAGATTTTCCCTGGACTAGTGAGCACCCTGTAATTCACGTTCCCATTTTCAGTAGAGTAACGTTTTGTAGAAAATAAGCCAAAATTAAATGTTAGGTAATCATGAAATATAAATTACTCTTAAATGTCACTAACTCAGACAATGCACGAGAGAAACGTTATATAGACTGTACTACCTACAAAAAGAGCCAGGCCCACTGCAGTACCCCAACATCCTCCATCTAAAACCCGTGTGTTCCACCAAACCCAAAATTTGTATTCTTATGCATGAAGAACGCTCTACGGGATTTATCACTTGGACCTGATCCATCTGCAAGCCCCGGGGTATTTCCCAATTGCTATTTAATTCGTGTATTTATGGACTCGAGACAAAGTGCCAGTTTCCTAACTGATTGGATCAGGCCATTAGCAAGCTATTAGACTACGAAACTGCTCTGTGACTACTGGAAGTGGTGCGGACGGGTTTCCTAGGAACTGGGACCACTTTCCTTCTTTTCACCCCACCCGCCCGGGGTAATATTTTGCCAGGAACAACCCCGGACCCCCGGGAAGGGGGCTGCCAGCACAGGACCACCGGTACTGAGGAAACCGCGCTGAAACCACCCGCACACGGCGAGCCTGGAGCCGCAGCTCCCTGCCGCGGCAGCCCCAAGGATCTGAAGCGAGGAAGCGGCTCCTTCGCCCCCACACCCCGCGGGGCCGGCACCTCGGTCCCCTTCTGCCCCGGGGCGGCCGGGCCCGCCGCCATGCCACGCACCTTCCCGCTGCGCCGCCGTTGCTAGGCGACGGCTCCGCCCGGCTCGGCCACAAGATGGCCTCCGCGCCCCAGCGGCGGGCGGGCTCCGCTGCCTGCGTGCGCGGGGGGGGCTCCGAAATGGCGGCCGGGCAGCGCCGCCGCCCGGGCGTGGGGGGTGCCGCCGCCCAAAGCTGGCTTCGGAGCCCGCGCTCGCCCCTTTCTGAGTGCTTCGTGTAATAAATACGGGAATAGGGAAGGGGTGGTGGATGCGGGTGGGGGTTTCGGGGCCCGCTGTGCTTTTTGTTGTTGTTGCGCCCAGACAAAGCCCGGGTTTTACCTCACGCTCGGGACCGCCCCGGGAGCCGTGAGCTCGCAGCGGGCTGATACCCATCAGCAGAGGGAAGGCGATTTGTGAGAGCTGATGGGTTTGAAAAGGGAAGGAGCGTTTCAGCGCGCAAGCGCTCTGCAGGTTATTTAACTCTCGGTGTTTGTCGTAGCAGTGCACGGCGCGCCCTGGTTATTTCCTTGCCGGATCTCCGGAAGCTCACAGCCCCGGCACGGCAGGCAGGCACGCCGCCCCGAGCCCCCAGCTCCTCAATACCGTCATTCTGCCTTTTTTTTTTTGGAAATACAGCTTCCATCCAGTGCTACTAGTTTTATCGCAGACATGTGACGAGGAAACAGCAGTCTCCCCGTTCTGACTGAAGGCGCACGCCGGGCCGGGCCACGCGTCCCGGGGCTCCCCGAGCCTCGTCCCCCGGTTTCACCTCAGCGCCCCGGCGGGCCCGGCCGCCCCCGCCCCGCTCCCCCCCGGGCCTGGCCCGCTATCGGGGCGTGCACCGGCCGGCAACGCCGATAACGCCCGCGCTCCTCTCCCCTGGGCCTCCGGCGCCCTTATCAAAAATGGTGGGAGCCCAGGAGATGGCTGTCACCGCCAGCGGGAGCTGCCCCGGCCTTCAGGAGCCCCTGAGGTGAAACGGGGCCAACACCCGCGTATTCAGGCATCATTTTTTAATGAAGTCTGGCTGAAAGGTGACGCAAAGGAGAAAAAGCAAAAAGGCATAAATGCTGACATCGCGTACCCCTGGTTAGCAGAAGAAATGTAAGTGTACTGCAAAAGCTGGTTTTAGTGTAAGAAAGACACACCGTGCCTTAGTCTTATTTTTCACAAGTAATGTAAATAGTGTAAAAATAGAAATGAGAAACAAAATCACACCATCTCTTTCCAGCCAGCTTGAAGCATGTTTAAAAAAATCAAAGATTGAAATTGCTTTTATTCTCATAACTTGAAAAACAAAGGCTCCAAGAAACTAAAATGCACAAGACTTGATCAGACAGACTTTCCTTCATTAATACAGACATACGATGTTTGTTTCCTTGACAGAGATTGCTTATCCAACAGTTAATCTGAAGACATTATAAGCACAGCAACATCTCAGATAATGGAGAAACATGTTTTATGAAAAATAGGCTGGTAGAAAGATTTGCAAGTTCATCTGCTTTTTCATTTAGTTCAGTTAGTGCAGCAAGAGTCATTTTTCTTCAAAGTAAATGAGTATGTCTCACAGCCCGACTTCAGATTTAGCAGCTCCAAGACCTCCTGAGCCCCAGTGAATACTTCAGATTATTACATAAGAAATGTTGAATTTACTATCGTTGTAAAACACTAACTTTCTTGCAGTTTCCTTTTTGTGTGCATTTTTTGCCAGTTGCCCAAGTTAGAGAAAAATATACGTATCCTTCTGTGCACCCTTATATGCTGAAGCTTCTCCACAAGCAGCGTCCTGTGCACTTTGCTCCTTCCCCCATCTTTCTGTGTCAGAATTTCTCCTCCTTGCTGTTTCCAGAAGCATTTCTGGAGGGCGGAGATTGTCTAATTTTAGCATCTCAGAGAATCCTCTGCTCTCCAATGAGCAGGCTGCTGCATCTAAAGCTGCAGCCAATTACCCCGCATTTCCTCCTGCTACACTTCCCACGACAGTTTAATAATGCAGCCTTACACATTTAAAGTGGCCCCATATGTTAAGAGAATAACATTATGTGTTCCTAACAAAGACGTATCTTTTTACAGAGAGAGCATCTCAAAGGTTTCTCCAAAATCCTTGGATTCTATAAACCCAACTTTACAACTCTGTCTTAATGTCATTATTGTATGTATATTATCTTTATAGTGCTTGAACAGATATTTCAGATAACTAAAAGGCTGGTCTGAATCATTTTCCCTAACTTCTGTAGGCCAGGAATGTGATTTTGAGTTAAAGAAAAGAGAGAATCAGACAAAGAGTAAAATTTTAATTACGATGTAATGAACCATTACAGTTCTGAATACTTCTCCAGGCATAGCTTTGCTGCTATATCTTATCTGTTAAGCGGTTTAACAAGCCTTGCTTGTCTTATTTTTAGCTGGCACGGAATATAATAACACTTAAAGATTGGGGCTGCAGGTGTATTTTCACTCTAGTAGCAAAGATATGTAACTTTTTAAGCGAAAAAATACTGTTTCAGAACTTTGTACTCTAATACTGCAAGAAGGTGGACAAAATAATTCCTTGTGGATTGTTAGTTTTTAACAAGAAAAACAGAATGATGTAAAATTGTATTGGATAACAATAAAAACTACAGAGTACTGAGTGGTTGCACTGATTAAAAATGAAACTTGCACATATTTTAGCTTTACATGCATTTTGATGTCAAACACAGAAAAAAATAATAAAAATTTACTAGCTGTACATTTGCCGTATACACAGCTTTCACCCACCACTGACTTTTTTGCTTCTGTCTCTCATGATAAAGTCTGTCATACCTACCCACAGCACCAGCTTACCTTCAGCACCTGCTTCATCCATGCTTGCTTGTGCAGTGCAAAGTGTTTCTGACGGAAATCCTGTGATCAAGCTAACTTCCTCTCCTGCAAGCCTGCTCCCTCCTCCATTTCTGCCTTCTTACAGCTAAACAATTCTACTTGTGCAGCTTATCTGCATGCCTGTAATCCTAGCTAGCTTTTTATTGCTGCTGACTAACCCATTTCAAGCCTTTCTTTCTGCTTTCCTCTATTTGCTATCTCACAATTTTCTTTAAAGATAAAATTAACAAAATATTCTCATGATGCTTCCCCTTTCTACAAATCTCCAAGTGATAACAAACATCTTATCTAAATTTCCTCCGTAACTCCATCGCTTGCCCTATTGACCTCATCCTATTTAATTTCCTGATCACCCTCACATTCGCTCTTCGATTTGTTCACATCTTCAGTCATTCGCTCTGCTCTGACCCCCCAGCACCCACAGAGACACACTTGTCTCTTTTACATAAAAAGTAAAAATTAAAAATCCTTCAGTAGAAGTGCTTCTCCTCACCTCACTTTTAAAAGTCTTCCAACCACATCTCTTGTCTGGTTCTACCCTAAATCCACTTCAAAAATAGTTTTGCTTCCTCTAGCCATCTGAAAGTTTCTCAACAGGTCTTAAACTGATCTCCTCTTTTGGTCAGTCACTTTTAGCACAGCTAATTATCCACCTATCTTAGTTTTTGCAATTATTCTTGCCGTTGCTGCTTCCCCAAATGCTGTTTCAGCCTGGCACATCAGTAGGTTCCCCTTGTGTTTCTTTCCCTCATCTGCAAGAGCACTGATGAGCTCTGATCTCAGGTCTCTCCTCCCTTTCCTTCTCTGTCAGCCTCATACTACTGTCTCCTTTCAAACTTAAGCTGTCTCCATTTAAAGTCTTGGTAATGACCATGTGCTAGACAAACGATCTAACTGAAAACCACCACTTTTTTACTGAGTTATTTTACAGCCAGCTGTGCGAAGGAGGGGGTGGAACCTCACTGCCAGGAATGTGAGGTTCAAGCTCAGATTGATCTAAACTGCTGTGGAGATGTAAATCAAGGTAGGGAGATGTAAATCTGTGATTTATTGATGTGGCTGGGACTCTTGCACAGGTTCTCCTAATCTCCTGTATCGCTGACATCCTTTTCTCTGGCCTCAACAAATAAATCATTCGTTTCCATTCAGAAAGCTTCTGCAAGACTTTTTTTTTTTTTTTGGTTCATCTGTTTATGCTAGTTCTCCACATCTTTCCAAAGCAAGTCTTTTCTATCACACACAAAACTGTTAGTCTTCAATTGCAAGCCCATTCTTACATCGATCCAGCCCTACTTACCTTTTGTTCCACAAAGGATAGCTCCTACAATATGAGCCAGCCAATGCAATTGAATTCTACTAATGCATTTTCAAATAAAGACCTTCCTGCTTTGTCCCATGTTGTTGCTCAGGATGAGCTCATGTTGAACACCTGTAGCATTGATTTACCATTTTCTATAAAGCTCCTCCCAGTTTGAATATAGGCATTGCGTAGAGATGCTGCATATAGATAGTAGGCTTCCACCCAACCTTTCAGAGCACCACCTCTTCTCTCTCTTTCTTGTTGTTCTACATGATGTGTAACATCATAGTGCCTTGGGTGATTGAGACCACTAAGCTCTGGGATTAAGTACGCAGTGTGATACTATCCACAATGAATAAATGACTGTAAGAAGAATCTAATAGCAATATTATTATTATATGCAAATGGCAAGAGACAAGCAGTTAAACAAGGTGCTTTTTTAAGTTATATTGTAAATACTTGCTTAAATGCATCTTCATCTTATTTCAGTGTAGCGTAAGGCATCCTTTTTGCAGTCTTATTCTGACCACTTACTTTCAAAAATTATGTTAAAATCTACAGGGCTACTTGCATAGTTATTACGATTATTAAATCTATTTATTTATATTGTGCATAAGAACTAACTTGCGGGTGATATTTTGTGTATAGTAGGCCACCTGTGACCTGAATGAGATGCTTACCATCAACTTACACAAGATAGACAGAGTCTTGGGAAAAGGGATAAATTACTTCAGTATTTTCAGACCAGTTAATGTTTTTTTTGTTTGTTTGTTTGTTTGTCTGTAAGAGGGAAACTATACAAATCAATGCAATGGAAATAAAAAGGAAATAGGATAAAGAAGAAAGGAAGCAATGAAGATGGGTATGGCACAAAACTCCTACGAGCAGACAGCAAGGGCAGGGCTTGGAGTAAACAAGTTTGGTAGACTGGCAAAATTAAGCCCAATTTCAAAAGTTCATACACAAGTAAAATTCAATTGAACTTCAGTCAACACCATTAATAACAACAGTAATTACAGGATTAACAAAATAGCAAACAGAATGCTAGTTTTTTTCTCAGCAGTAAATGTGTCACGTAAGGATTACTGCCCAACAAGCTGTGTGTCTATTTTTCATTGACTAACCACAGGCTTTGAGTGTGGAGTGAAAGTCAGGACTGAAACCCAGGTTCCAGATGAATTATTTTAAATAACCTGTGTCATGATGGGGCCTGGTGAGAAAAATATTACTCATTAACAGCTCATAGTATCACCTCTCTCAGTCTTCAATGCGTAGATATGCAAAGAGTGGCTCTGTTAGTCATGCAAGTCTTCGGTTTCCAAACCAGATACACAACCATGTTGTTATCCTCTTGTTGGATATGGGACATAAAAAGCATCAGACATTGAAACGGGGCAACTGGGAATCACAGATAAGACTTGACAGTTGGGAACTGCTACTTAGAATTGCCAAGCTGAGAGATTGAGATGGACCTAACCAGAAGAAACGGGCCGCTGGAAAAGAGAACTGATTTAAAGAAGCACTGTTAAGCAGGAAAAGGATAATGTGCCAAAATATCAGTGCAAGAGCTATGAAAGGAAAGATGAAACAAGTTCAGCAAAGTAAGAAGGAAAAGTGAAAAAGAGAAGGAAAGGGAAAAGCATACGGAGAACGCCAAATGAAATGACAATCATGCAAGTCTTTAGCAAGGCTTCATGAAATACAAAGGGGATGTTCAGAGCAGAGGGAGATTAAGTAATAAATTATATAATCGAAACCACTCAGGTTCTCTCCATCAGCTGAGCGTGATCTCCATCACCTTACATGACAGACTCACATAAAATGATGCCCATTTCAGTTTACTCTTACAAGCTGGTCTGTGAACTTGTAACTTCAGAACGCGCGTCTCCATTCAGCAGCTGCATACATAGAAACCTGCAAAAAAGAAAGTGGCTAGTGAGGAAGGGAGGTAGCATTCACCGTGTCAGCCCCCACATTTAACTGAACCTGCAAATACCAGTCTGATCTTAGCTCCCCCCGTAGTGATTTACGCAACTGCAGGATATTTTCCAATTGAAGCAAACTGACAGCACTGTGTAAATTAACACATGCAGTTGACACCGTGGCTTAGCTGATTCTAATCAGAAACCATACCTTTTTGGTATAAACTGATTACAATCTTAGCCAAGGCTGCCTAAAAGAACTCAACAGAAGTTCTCTTGCCGGATGTGGGGCAAGTTCTCTGAGATGACATAAATCAGGATAAAGACCATCTTATATTTGTTGTTGTTGTTGTTGTTTCTAACATTTTATTTAAAGTTCAATGTAAGAAAAACAGTTTAAAAATGTAGTCTTGTAACAATAAGCATCTTTATCAGATAACAGATACAACCTGTCCTACAGGCATTACAATCTTCAAGCATGCTGGTTAGGTACTCTTCATATTGTTGTAACTGGACCTGACCTCATATGACGTTCATTCACAAACTTTAGCCTTAACAGCTAGTTGTAGGGCTCGTCCATAGCCTGCCCTACTCTGTCAACAGACTAGGTTGAGATAAACATCTCTAAAGATAAAATTCCGAGCTATTATAGCTTGGGCTGAAAGTGTAGCAGAATATTTACACATTAATATCCTTCATGAATAGAGCACCTGGCTGACAAATCACACATCAGTATATTATACTATGCTCTTACATTCTTGAAATTACTCATGTTGATCACGTTTTTAGACTGCTTTAATATTTTTCAGTTCGTGGGCAGTAAACATTTGAGGAAAAAAGGATTTACAAAAGCAAATAGCCATTATGTCCAACAATTTAAACTCTAGAAATTATATGCAAAAAACCCTGCAATTCCAGTAACAAATATGATGACAGTCTTCCTGCGCGTGTGCATGGGAATCCAAAGCAGCTTGGACCAGTTAAAATGGCTCTTGTGGCAAGCCACAGCACCATAACAAAAGAGTGGCTTCAAATTCTTGGCTGTAGCAGAGGGCTATTTTTCATATGATATTATAACACTGATTTCTTTTTTTTTTCCCCCCTCTCCTTTCCCTTAAGAGGTCTGGCTCATAGCCCGAGGCAGTGGGCTGTTTTTAAGTTTAAAAAAGTGGATCGAGCCCTTAATCCAAACATACTCTGTTGATTTTATTTTGTGCTCATCTTTAGTGATCTGCTGCTTGTACAGCTACAAAGGTTATAAAATCACACACAGCATAGACTATGCTAACTTTACCAAATTGTTACTTTAGAAAACAAATCTTGTAGAGGATAAAAGATGCTCTGAAAGCAGTTTGCTGAAGGACAGCCTGCATCCTAGACTAGGCTGCCTAACAATATAATGCCTTGCTATATTCACTTAGCTACATGCGTTTTTTCTGCCTTGTAATAGCGGGTGCAAGTACCCAAGTAGAGCCAGGGGAGATACTTGAGAGGGCAGAGCACCCTTATAGCACACGCATTCATTACTACAGAGAGTTAGGAAATAATTGTTACTTCTAGCCCTCAAGCAAAGGGCATAATTTTTCCCTTTTAAAGACGTGGCTGCAAGCTGTGCCTGTCTATCCCAACCCCGAGCTCTGCCCCTGTGACGAGAGCCACCAGGACCCCACACCGCGCAGCAACCTGCGGCGGACCCGCACGGAGCGCTGCCCCCCTCACCCAGCCCTGCCTGGGCCAAAGCGCCGAGGCCTGGGCTGAGAGCTGAGAGCCCCGGTTGTGCCACGCCACAGCCGAGAGCCCGGCCAGCAGCAGCGGAACCGGCCGAGGGGAAAACCCCGAGCGAGCCCCTGAGGCAGCGGGAAGGCGGCGGGCACCTCACAGCCCCCTCAGGGGGCAGCCGAGGCGCGAGGCCCCTCGCGCGCCTTCCCCCCTCAGCCCAGTGCCGCGGGCGGCCATTCGCCAACCGCTTCCCTCCCCGCCCGCCGCGCGCCGCCAAGCCAATCAGAACCCGCAGCCTCCCGCGAGTGACGAGCGGCGGAGGCCAACGACGAGGCGCCTTGTTGCGATGTGCCCGGGGCTCCGGCGCTATAAAGGCGGCCACGCGTTGGGGCTGCGGGCCGGTGGGGACGTGTCGCGGGGGGAAGGAGGCGGCGGCGCGGAGCAGCGGAGCGCCGCGGGGAGGGGACGGCGGAGCGCAGCAGGGCGGCTCTCGGCGGGCTAGGGGGGATTTTAATCCGATTCCGGCCGGCCCGGATTTTATCGCGAGCGGGTTTTAAAGTGAGTATGGGCCTGTGGGGCGGGGGGGGAGGGGCAAGGACCGGATCAGACCGGCCGGGCCCGGCGGGGGGGGGGGGGGGGGGGGGGCAGGCCGTGGGGAGCCGCCCGCTGACCGCCCGCCCGCTCCGCCCGTCTCTTGCAGGCGCCTCTCGCCTCAGCGGCCGGGGCAGCATGTCCGAAACGGAGCAGCAGTTGGCGGCCGCCGCCGGCGCCACCCAGAACGGGCACGAAGCGGCCGAGAGCGCCGGGGGGGAGCAGCAGCAGCAGCAGCAGCCCGACACCGGCGGGGCCCCGGCAGCGGCAGCAGCAGCGGGCTCGGCGGCGGCAGCAACGGCGGCGGCGGCGGCGACCACAACGGCGGCGGCAGCCGGAGCGGCGGCGGGAACGGCGGGGGCGGCCGCCAGCCAGAACGGGGCCGAAGGCGACCAGATCAACGCCAGCAAGAACGAGGAGGACGCGGGGTAAGGAGGCGCCGGCAGGGCCCCGGGAGGCGGGCGGGAGCCGGGCCCGCTGCGGGGCTCGGCGGTGCCCGGCTGGGGGGATGGGGGGGGGGGGGGAGGCCCCGGTGCGGAGCGCTGGGGCGAGCCGCGGCCCTGCAGCAGCGCCAGCAGCACGAGCAGCGCTAGCAGCAGCAGCAGCACTCGCAGCAGCAGCAGCGCTTCCTTTGTTCTGGAGCTGCCTTTTGTTGGCGCCATGTGGTGGCTGGGGGAGGGGCGGGGAGCGCGCTGCTCGCCTGCTCCCGCTGGAAAATGGAAGGGGATTGAGCTCGGCTCGCCTCCCGGCCCGCGTTTTCCTCTCCTCCTCGGGCCTTTTTAAGGGAAGGAGAGGACGGGGGGAGTTGGGTTTTGGCGGAGGGGTGTGGGCTGCTTCCAACTTGCCGGGGGCCGCATGGATGAGCCTCGCCGTTGGTGTAAACACGAGCACGCTTTGTGTAACGCCTCCAAAAATAATAACTCGCGCTTGGGAGGTAGCCGTGGTAGTCTTAAGTATTTTTGGAGGGGCTGAGGGAAAAACGGCGTGACCGAGGTGATGTGTGATGCGTTTGGGGAAGAAAGAGCGGTTTTGGTGTACTACTTGGCAGCATTGTCAGAAAACTGCTCATCACTCAGGAGCGATTTGTGGAGGAGTCTTGGTGGCTTTGTTGGATTTCAGCTTTAAGATTAATTTATTTACCGTTGTAGTTTGTCAGTTTCTTATTTTTATGAATATCCATGCTCAACTTGAAAACTGCAGTCTGTTTCCGAAGAGGGTCTTTGTGATCCTCTCTGCCCGTGTATTTCATTGGAACTTCCTTTGTTGTCACTGGGCCTGATCAGAGGGGTCAGCTCCCTGAGGCTAACAGCGAGCTGAAGCCACTGTAGCATAATAGATTTAGGCTCTAAGGGAAGGAGTAAGACTTACACAAGTTTCCCATTACCTAGGGCTGGATGTGCCTTCTCCACTGTTGAAAGATTAAGAACCACATCCACAATGTGTGTTTTCTTTATATATCTTTAGTATTCTGCTCTCATGGTGGGTGTTAGTGTCTTGTCTTCTCCTTTGTTGCGCAGGAGTTAACAAGTTTTCAACCCCAAATCGATGTGAACTAAAACCCCTAAGAAAAGCAGTTATTGTCAGGGATTGAACTATGTGAAAATTTAAACCTGCGGACTGGTCCAAGGCAGAGTTCAGGACACTGATGCTGTTTTGTTAACAGCTGAAACGTGCTTTGATTTATCTGTGTTGATATGCTGAGGAGGGAGGAAGAAAATAACTATACCTTAAGAGCGCAATTTTCTGGCTTGTGTGGCCTCTGAAGGGGAAACTAAATACTAGGAAATTGGTCTTAATTTCAAAGACTCTACACTGTGGTATTTATATACATGTAGGTGTTGATCATGATAACTTAAAAACAAAGGATTGTAAATCACAAAGTGTAATATCTACTCCTGTGGTAAAAGATGAGTTTAGCACGTGGCAATGTCTGCCTGTCTACCATAGCCCTGTCTGTTGGGCATAAAGCAGCTAAAGCTTCCTGTGGACAAATTGCTGTTGTCCTCCCAAACTTTGAATTTCTCTGGATCCATTCTGTGTGTTTAATGGTTCCAGGGTATGCTATCAAAAAGGTCTGCAGATTATAGGAGTCCTGCATGGTCAGCTATTCTGATGTGAATGAAGCCATGAAGTTAACTTTTACCTGTTACTGAAAGGCTTAGTAAAATTTGTAGGGCTTTTTCTTTAGGGCCTATTTTTTAATGGCTGTGAGAAGCACACGGACTTTGCTTGGGTCTTCTGTACCATGCTGCACTTGAGAGAGCAGGGCTTGATTTGAACAATGACTGAGCCTACAAAGGTTATGGTTCCATCCAGTTCAAGGCAAAGAACCTAGAAAACAGAGCACTTAAAGGTTTTTTAATTATGTTGCCTTTTGAGCATCAATGGATGCTGGCTTCAGCAAGTCACAGTTACTTTAACACCAAAAGCCAATTTTATGTAGTCGTAGTCTAGTTTCTAAAGTGTTGCTGGCTTCTAGTGCTAGATCTGGGTTGCCTGTAAACAGAGCAATGACAACTTAAACTGCTTTAGTCTATAGTTAAGTAAAAAGGCTCAAATGCTTTCAAAAGCTTAGTTTGTTACCTTGGAAACTCTGAAAATAGAAAATACAGTCACATTATTAATGTTTTCGTTGGAAGTGAGGCATTTGATAAGTACCTTATTGACAGATCTTAGTTTTGCTTGTTAGCTTCAGTTCTGCATTGGACTTCATTTGTTTCTAGTTTTGTGATGCTTTGGAGCTGTTCTGTGTGGGCAAGTGGGTAGAGAAGTGCTGTATCGTGGCCTTTCAGGAAGGGGAAGGCTAGTTGAGTGGTGTAGTACTGGTGAGGTAGGACTAGATTCAGGACCTAAACAGGAAGAAGTGCACAGCGTACTTGTTGAGGCAGGTCCAAAGTCCCATCTGCTGTAGGAGGCTGTTCTTAGGGGTTGTAGTTGTCTGGTTAAATTCTGGGGGCTGTTCTTAGGACTAACATTTTTACAGCCATTTATCCAAATCATAAGAGGTCTTAAGTATTTTGCTTTTGATGCCCTTTTCTAGCCTGAGTGCTTTCAAAGCACTAGAAACGACCCCAGTTTCTTTCCAAAAACTGAACTGGCAGTAATTAGTAATCAATACTGCTTTGTTGCAAATAGCAGAATCATGCTGGAGGAATGTAAGTCACTCTTAAGGAACACATTAGGCCACCTTTACTGTTTCTTATGGCATGTCATAAACTTTAGGGTGCACTGTGTAACTCCTTCAAAGAGGAGGGAAGAAAAACCATGTTGTGCACTCCTGTAGTATTAGTCAGGTTTTGACAAGATGCAGAAGTGTTTAATCTTAAGCACTTGGCCCTGTTTCTGACAATGCTGCTGAGTTGTGCACCAGCCTGAGCATCTTGCTGCATGTGCTTTTCTGTAGTACTTCCTGAGTCTAAATAGCTCTTTTTGAAATTTCAGGAAAATGTTCGTTGGCGGCCTCAGTTGGGATACAAGCAAAAAAGACTTGAAAGATTACTTCACCAAGTTTGGTGAGGTAACCGACTGCACGATAAAGATGGACCCCAACACAGGAAGATCCAGAGGCTTTGGATTTATTCTCTTCAAAGAACCTGGCAGTGTTGAAAAGGTGAATTTAAGCTTCATTTTTTTTTTTTTAGATTCTGACCTTATAGGGAAACTTTTCAGCTTGAGTTAATCTTATCAAACTATGTTTCAGGTTCTGGAACAGAAAGAACACAGGCTAGATGGACGACTAATTGACCCCAAGAAGGCCATGGCAATGAAAAAGGATCCAGTGAAGAAAATCTTTGTTGGGGGACTTAACCCTGAAGCCACAGAAGAGAAAATCAGGGAATACTTTGGAGAGTTTGGAGAGGTGTGTAATGTTATCTTACTAAACAGTGGAACACAGCATAGTCTATGGTTGCTGTTTGGTTGACTAATAATTTGCAAGTTGCAAAATGTTAACTTTAGAAGTAATCAAGGCTTTTACAATTTGATCCAGAGGTTACCCATCTTGAAAGCAAGGAATGCACATATTGCACTAGTTGCTTACATGGCTAATTAGAAAGTTTACCTGTAACAAACCATAATATTTATCTTAAAAGTGCCTTTTAAGATTTGTAGAGTCAAAGCCTCTGGTTTGAAAGCTAATCTTCCTATAGGAAGATTCGTGCAACTTTGTTGCACAATATGCATAGATACAAAACTTACTTTCAGCCTAACTGTCCCCAATGCAATGTACTCAACTCTTCTGCTAAAATACAAGTCTAAAAACGGTATTTCATGTCTTCAGATTGAAGCAATTGAACTTCCAATGGATCCAAAGACCAACAAAAGGAGGGGGTTTGTGTTCATCACTTTCAAGGAAGAAGATCCAGTGAAGAAGGTCTTGGAGAAGAAATTCCATAACGTCAGTGGAAGCAAGGTAAAAACTTTGGATTTGTAAATTTTTTGACCAAGTTCTTAAGCATAATACCACTACACCCTTACTCTGAAAATGATATTGTAGATCTCTGATTTCAGAGTACCCAAAGTACAATAAGGCCAGCGTGCAATTTACCATAACTTTTTTGGCATATGTTCAGTCACAGAGCCTACCAAGGTTCTTTGCCAGTATTTGTGGCTTTAACGCTTGCTGTGTTGTAGGGGCTTTTATAGGCGAAGGATCTAATTGTGTTACTTAAACACAGAAAAACTGGCTTGTTTATATATCAGTATGGTGATACAAGCCATTTGAGCAGACCAGTACTTTTCTTTCTGCGTAGAGTAACTGCATAAATGCAGGGCTTACTGGTACTGCTGCAGGAACCAGAGAGCAGATGTATGCTGACCCTCAAACCTGGCCTGCTGGTTGTGTGACCTGCTCTAACAGTGGTGTGAGATGCTCTGAGCAGCTGACGGTGCTCATCTGTGGCAGGAGCTAATGCAGCTTCAGGTGTGAAGCTAGTGAGAAGGACTGGAGGCAAAGGATGTTTGCTGGCTGGCAGGTGTCCCTCTTTGCTGTGTCCAGTGCCAACCATATAGTAACTTCAAAGCCTGCCCTGTTGAATCTTTTACACTGCTTCATGCAGTGACTTGGGTTGCTCTTAGTTTAAGACTGGACTTAACACACAGTACAGGGTAAACTTTTGATAAGCACCTACCTGTTCATTGTTTGCCAGACACTGTAGTGAGCAATAAAGTTTGTCAGGAGAGGGGAAGGGTCATGTGCGCAAGGAGCAGAGAAATCATATTTGTGTATCTTGCAACTATGGCTTGTTTTGTCATAGTAATAATAAAAACAGCACGTTACCTTAAAGCAAGATCCTGTGTGAAGAACTCCAAGCTGGGTTTACTCAGGTACCATTGCAGGGAATAGTTCCTTTCCCAGGAGCAGGAGTTTTCATGTCTCACCATGCGCAGATTCAGGAAGTAGAAGCTGGCTGACAGCTTGAGCTGGAGCTTGGGAACCAGTCCTGGACATGGCAATTCTGGTTTTCACCTAATCTTATAATTCGATAGGTGATTTTAAGAGTTAAGTGTACTTTACAGCCCAACACAGACCCTGTCTGTAGGGTGTATGAAGGCTGCCAGGGGAACTCACTCTGGCTTATTTCTCAGCCCTCTTGGTAGCTCCTCAGTCAGTGCAGCTCAGGTGAAGCAGGCCAGCAGAGCACCTTAGCCTGAGGTCCTGCAGGATGCAGGGCAGCCTTGTGGCCACTGCAGGAGCGGTAGTGGCTGTGCTCAGGTGACCTCCCCACCTCTTCTGTGGGGAAGCTGATGGTGGGATACGGGCGGCATGAAGTACTCTGAAAGCAGTGGCCTGCTTTGAATTGCTGATAGTGGCTTACCTTTGCCCAGGCGGTGCGATAAATCAGATGCTCCTGGATATGCAGTTGTCTTGGTCGTGTGACAGGGAGCACAGCACATACATGTCCTTAGCCTCTAGGGTAACCGCTGGCTTCCCTGGGTGGCTAGGTTTGGGCAGCGCTGCTCTAAGACGATCTACACACTCCTCCTTGTTCTTCGTTTTCAGTGCGAGATAAAGGTAGCACAGCCAAAAGAAGTATACCAGCAGCAGCAGTTCAGTAGTGGTGGAGGAAGAGGTAGCTATGGAGGAAGAGGCAGAGGTGGAAGAGGCGGTGGTAAGTACTACACGCACTGCTTTAGTATGGACACATTCAAAATAAGTTGTGTGTACTAAAATGGGATTTTGTGGATGGTTTTCCCTTCTATAGCTCAAAGTCAAAATTGGAATCAAGGTTATGGCAATTACTGGAACCAGGGTTATGGGAATCAAGGATACGGCTATCAGCAAGGTTATGGTGGCTATGGAGGCTATGATTATTCAGGATATGGGTATTATGGATATGGACCAGGCTATGATTACAGTAAGTAAAGAGAACTGTATTGGGTATAAGCAAGCGTAACTAATTAGCAGTTTAATGCATTTGTTGTCTTGTTCATAGGTCAAGGCAGTGCAAATTATGGGAAGACACCAAGGCGTGGTGGCCATCAGAATAACTACAAGCCATATTGATCAAACTTATTCAGGTATGCAGTGGCATGGTCTCTTTTGGAAAATGACTGCATAGGTTTTGTATACAATGCTGTAGATGGAGATTTCAGTTCTGTACCAAATTTAACTTTACAATAAATTTCTATGGCCTGTTAAATGTGCATCTTACTTGGAAGAGCTCCCTGCAAATGTTTTACATGTTTAATACTTACAGATAACTAGTTGTCTAGACAGTGTGGTGTGTAAATTTCAGCTTTGCTGAAGATATTAATTAATGATTTTATTAATAGGTTAAACTGAAACTGATTTTGAGGGTCTGCTTAAAGCTGCAGCTCTGCATCTAGGGACTGCCTCTTGGAGTTAACTATGGACTCTGCATTACTCCAGTTGTACAGAAAGAGATGCATCTTAGGGAACCAGTGTCACTTTCCACCTTTTTATTTTGTATTGTTTTTGTGTCATACATTTCCTGTAACGGAAGTGTTAATTTTACTGTACTTTTTGGTACCTTTTTGGAATCTAATGTATTGTAAGGTATTTTACATGTGTTCTGATTCACCATGACATGGATATTGAAGCTATCCTAGCTTTTGAAATAAAAAAGGCGTAATCTAGTGTCTTGTGCCATTCTTCAGCTCATGTATTAGTAAAACAGAGGTGTGTTGTTTCAGAACTTAGTTCATGGCAGTACTTTGGTAGATGAAGAGCTGGGCTTAATGCTTTTAATCTCGGAACTAGAGGGTTTTATTGGTAGGTAGCTGTGTTTGCTTGCAGTTAAGTGGCAGCTACACTGCAGTCACTTCTGCCTGGAGGTTATGGAAGAGAACTTGGGTGGAATTCCCCAGCTGCTGGGGAGGCTGTGCTGTTGGCTCATGGTCTAGGCAAGCAGAGAGGCTCAGCATAACTAGTAATGCCTGCGTTGTCAGGCTCTGTGGGAGGAGCCAGAGGCATAGGTTTCAGGTAGGGCTTGGCAGTCTAGGCAGCTTTGCAGGAGGAGGCACAAGAGCTATGCAAGAAGCTAGCTGTACTTCCTTCATGTTTCAGTGTCTTGAGTCTGAGAGATTCCTACAAGTTCTCAATAATATGTATACCTGTCATGAAGGACAGGCTAGATGGACATTAAATTATCAATGCAGAGTCTGAGTTTTGCAGTCTTACTGTGTACCCCCAAAAAAACACAGTTTTTTAGAACTTCTACTGAAGCTGTGCTGTGGGAGGAAAAACAACAAAGCTGCTGCTAGTGATGCAGCCCTATTTCTAGACAAATGACCGATTTGAGAGATGCTTTCCTTTTTTTGAGTATTTTATCACTACTTCTACATAACTGATTTGCCTGTCTTGTTGCAGAGGAGTCACAATCTTAAATTTAAAAATAATCCAAATTGTAAGTGCTGCTGTGCAGAGTAAACTTCTAATCTTTGTTGCAGTAACTGGTTTGATATTACTTCTAAAGCTGATAATTTTTTATTGTATGATTTGAACAAACAAACCAGAAGTGCAACCAAATCAAGTAACTAAGGAAAGAGAAAAACAAATGTTAGTGATATGTTCACTTTTTTTCATAAGGCAAGCAGCTATTCCTGCAGGGACTATAATATGCTGCTCCCTGCTGGTTGTCTCTGGAAACAAACTGAAGTTAAGTCTCTAAGACTTTTTTGGCTGGGGTTAAGGAGAAATCTTGAGTATAAAGAAAATTGAAGCAGATTTAAAATCATATAGTGGGCATGATAGCTATGTTATTGGAGTATGTAACAATGCCCAGCTATAAAATATAAAACTACAGACAATTAAATGAGTACAGTATTCAGAAGTATTACTCTTGAAGATGGAAAAATGAAGTGCTTTACTCTGTTCCATCCTTCTACTTGTTTTCTTTTTGAAGGGTTAGCAGAATTTTTTCCTAGCAGATGGTTTGCCCTCTAGAGGGGGATTTTCATAGTGTTGTGCCAGGATGTACTGCTGCAGTGTTTCTGGCTAGTGTGTTAGCAGTAGCTTGTCAGCTGGCTGTTACATTGGTGCTGTTTGGAAGTAGGTCCTCAAGTAATGCTTCCTTTACAGGTGATGTGGCCTTAAGCACAAACTGGGGATACTAGCACTTAAATGAAGAGCTGGCTTTCCCTTTGCATGAAAAGTGTGTGATGCAAAGAATAGCTAACTGCCTGGTGAAAGCAAGGGCTTGTACGCAAGGCTGTTTCTTATGGCTGTAACATACTGCTGATTTACTAATCCTACTCAGATAGTTCTTGAGGACAAAGTATTTCTTAAGAACAGCCCTGAGAGCTGTGACCCTCAGCTGTCTGTTCCTCATGCATTTGGTGTTAAGAGTTTGGGGATTTCTTGAGTTCTTGGCTTAATCTGCTCATTGAGACCTCTTGTTGAGTATATACTAGGAGGACCTCATTAGCATGGAGCTGCCTGCTGAAACTGGTCAGAGGTGCCTGGCAAAGGCAGCTAGAATGGTGTTTCTATAGGTAGCTGTAGATAACAAAAATAACCAATTGGCTCATCTTAGTTTTTAAACAGGCATAAACCTAAAAGAGCATGAGTTTTGAAAACAGTTTATAAAGGAATATATTCCTAGTAGCTACCGTAAGCAGTTTTAGATATTTTGTTAAATAAAAGCTGATTCCACACAACTGCCACAGTTGAAACAAGCTCTTATAAAATTTATTTCTCCTAAAGCTTTTACTTAATAGCAAGATAACAAAAAAATTTAAGGTTAACTTATCTGGTCTAAGACATGCTAGGATGAAGATTAAACATGCATTTTCATGGTAGAATAATACTTCTTAGTAGTAGATCTTGAACAATGTTTGAAACCTGTGGGGGGAAAAATGTTTCCTTGTAAATGCATCATTAAAAAATTATTTCATTGCCTCATTTCCACTTACATTGTATGTAAGTGTAATACTGGTACTTAGTAAGAGGCTTTTTCCGTTCTTGGCTTCTTGTAGAAAAACACTTTTCTTGCTTAGTTTAGATTGTGGACAAGCACGCTAAGTTGTTAGGCTTCTAAGTTAAACTGGTACTGTGAGTAATCTTTCTGTTCTCAAGAATACATAGTACTAACAGCTGTATGTCTTTCCATTAATTTGCTAAATAAAATACTAACACATTTTTCTTGTGCCTGCTATGCTATTGCACTGAACTGCATCCTCTTCCTTAGCATGTAGGGCCATAGCAGTGTGACTGGTATGGTGCTTGAGACCAGCACTCATCACACAGATTACATTCATACCCAGGTACCTAGAGCTTCATTGGGTACTTGGTTAAAAACACATGTTGTCTTTTGGTTGGAGTAGGCTAAGGAAGTGCCAGGTGTACCAAAGTGGTGTTAACAAAATGGTGTTACCAAGGTGTTAACTAAGTGTTCACTGCTCATGAGGGTGTGATAAAATGAGTAGCAGCTGGATGTTCTCTGTAAGCAAACTGTAAAAGGGCCACAACAGATACCAGGACCTGCAAGGTTTGAAAAGCTGAACAGGGTTTTGTCTTATTGATGCCTACAAACCTCTGGGTATGGGGTGAAGTTGATGCTTAATTGTGATACATCAGCCACAAACCTGAAATGATTCTGTGTAGTTAAAAGAAAAATGCTCAAGAAAACCAAAGGCAGTATTTTAAAATCAAATGTTACGTGAAGTGGGAGCTATGGCTGTAAAAGTACTGCTTATAGCTCTTCATAAAACTGTTGGCTTAAGTGGAGGATCCCTAATGGTGGCATGTAGAGCATACAGTGCTGCAGCACACCTTCTTAAGGGCAGCTACGGAAGGCTTGCTGAGAAGTGGTTATCCATCTGACTGTAACTGCACGCTGTATGAAGCTGTGCCAGCTTCTGCCTGGAGGCAAAAGGCACCGAGCAACTGTCATAAGAGCTGTGCTCGGGGTAGGCATTTCTGAGACTTGTTGGACCTAGTTTGAAAACAAGTGAATACACAGTGTTTTCCAGAGGTGTCAGACTAATAGAAGGTAGCTGTGAATGCCAGATATATCCCAGTCTAGTCCATGCCTCCAGACTGCCAAAAATATCTGGAAACTAATTTCAAGTAAAAGCATGTCTGAGAATACTTAGTCCTGATCTACTGCCAGTGGCAGTGCCTGTGAAGCTAACCTTAGAACCCTTAGCTTTTAAATAATAGTGTAAGGAGTGAATATAAGTAAGTACCTGCTTAGGTAGAACAAGTGGCTGTTTTGTCCTGGTTCAGACGTTGCTCTTCCATATCTAGAGGGACAAAAAGCAAGAACTTCAACTCGTGGCTGAGACAAGTTTTTGTCTGAGTTAACAATGAATGCACACAAGTTGTACAAAAAGCTGAGTGTCAAATGCATCAATATGATGGCTTTCAAGAATGAAATTTAACTTTGACAATTCCCCTTGCTCAGATGAGTAAACACTAACCTGTACCAGGGCAAAACTCTCTTAAAAGGTGGCATATGCATTTGTGGAGTAAACAGTTTTCTTGGGGAACTTTAAAATGGAGTAATTTGGAAGTGAAGACTAAACTTTGAGTGACTGCTTTCCTATGTGTTCGGTGCCTACACCACCTTGGCTTTGTTTCAGGACTTTTGGAAAGCAGGCTGAGCTGCTCAGTCCAACAGCAACCACTATAAGGCAGTTTTCTGGTCTGTAGTACCTGTCAGTAGCCTGTCAATTGTGTCCACAACAAGTTTTGCATCTTCCATATTGAAGCACATCGGGGGCTTGAATTTAAGTACATTTCTTCCTGGCCCATCTGTACTCAGTAGAATATATTCTTCCTTAAGCCTGGAAAGAGGAATAACAAATAATTACGTTCACCTTTGCATGTAGTTCAGAAAAACTCAAAAGCATTGATACGCTGGCTGCCCAGACAATGCTTGTCTGCACTGACTGGTGTCTTTTTCTTCCAGTTGGCTATACTTTAGCAACTGCAGAGTGCCAGGCTCCTTTTAAATGTTGTGCTTGCCTAGCACGGTGAGGAACCGCATGGTTGTCCCAGGTACCTTGTTATTAGATACTCTGCTTCTGCTGTGGCTGGGGTCCTTTCTGCTTGATCTTTAATCAAGTCCACTCCGATGAATAAGCCAGAACCCCTTTGAAAGAAATAGAAATAGTCAATAAAGGGTGAATCTATGTAATAAGAAGGAACTGCAAGTGAACCAAAGGATCGAGAAGGGTTTTTGTGAGACCAAACCTTAATGGCACGCAAACTGCAGGCTGGCTGTTGGCTAGTGATAGAAATGGTATTGCTGTTTTGCAGAAGTATAGTATTACAGTACAGACTAGTCATGTGCTACCCTTCTGAGCAGATACATGATGAATATATTTCTTATCCAACTTACTGATTTTTCTTTGTGCACTTAAAAGTTTAAACAGGAGAGTGAGCTATTTTAGCATGGAAATCCATAAAGCAATACTGGCCTGGAGTGGTCAAGTATATTGGACTGTTGCTTAGCACAAGTTTGATTTAATCTAATACACAGTAGGCTCTTGATTTTTGCTAAAAGCAAAGATATGATGAGTCTCTTAAAAACTGTATGAGTTTGGTTTATCATGAACAATTCAATCCAACAAAAAGCAGCGAAAGCTGTAAATAAGGCACAGATACCTGACATCACCAATGATGGGATGCTTGGTTTTCAGCTCCTTGAATAGCTTCATCAAGAAGTTGCCTACTTCTGTGGCATGAGCCTGGAGGTGTTCCTTCTCTATCACATCTAAAACAGCTAATCCGATGGCACACGAAACAGGGTTTCCTCCAAACTGAATTCAGGAAAGGAACATGTAGCAGGTGAAAGGGAAGGAAGATGCAATCTTGTCACTGAAGGTGCAGCCTCAGTGATAGAATGAGCATACTGATATATAGATATTTGATGGAGCCAGTAAATAAAAGTTATATACTAGAAAGATGTCATTAATATTAACAGTAATGGCATAGGGTAATGAAGATATATAAAAAAAATGTTGCATTAATATCTCATTCTACTAGTCGGGCTCATCTTGAAAAGGAGAGTTTGGTCAACTTTTTACTTACTGTGTTAAAATACTCCACTCCTGTGGCTGCAAATGCTTCTGCAATTTGTTTTGTTGTTGCTACACAGGCAAGTGGGTGCCCATTTCCTATGGGTTTCCCCATAGTGATGATATCAGGTATAAAGTCTTCTCCCTGAAGCTGGAATGCCCAAAAGTGCTTGCCAACCCTGCCAAAGCCGACTTGAATTTCATCAGCAATAAATACACCGCCTGCCTTGCGCACATGCCTGTAACATATAACAGCTTTTATTATATTCTAAGGGGAGACTGAACATAATAATTACTGCTTTAGAACATGCAGAAGGCAGTGCTTTGCAAACTTCTTGGAAGCAAACTTGGGCAGGTCTAAAGTCTGTACCATGTGCTTAAAAAGAGGCCTGTGCCAGGCAAAACTTACATTCTAGCATAAGTGTTCACCTTTTTCTATTTGTAAAGCTGTACGCTACAGGAGACAGATAAATTCCTCTATAGAGGATGCATTTTAAATTTTAAAAGTGAAGATAATGAACAGCCACTTACTCTGCAACCTTCTGAAAATAGCCTGCTGGTGGAATGATTTGACCACCAACGCTTGGCAGGGATTCAGCAAAAAATGCAGCAATCTGAAACATATGTACCATGTAATGTTTGAACACACGATAGAGGAGTTTGTGGAAATCAAGTTAACAGCAAGCTTAGCATTATTAGATGGTCACTGGGTTATTGTTACATGATTTTCTTTTCGATAAGTCCGTATCACTTAGCTCAGTAATGTCGAATGGCACTGACCGTCACCTGCGCTCATTTCCAAGGCAAGACAAATGGTTAAGGAAACCACACTTACCTTTCTGCCTTTCTTATGTGCTTGCTCAATAATATTTTCCACTTCATTAGCATAGGCTGTTACCGAATCTTCATGGTCCTCTCTGTACAGTCCTCTGTAGGTGTCTGGAACAGGAGCCTAAGCAAAGGAACAGTGTATTCTATATTTAATAGATCAAATTATTCTACATTTAGTATATCATAAATAAGATGATTTAATTTACAAGTAGCCAGTAGCTATAGGTACATACCACATGGACCCATTCCTTTTGTCCTTCTAGATTTCGGAATTTATATGGGCTTATGTCAATCAGGGATGTCAGGTGTCCATGGTAAGCACTTAAAAACAATCAGGAGAACTAAGCAGTAATTTCCTCAGTATCAATAATTCTTTAGGATTAACATTACTGACAGCTAAAACGAAGTAGATGGGCTGTGTCACCTAGTGCAAATACAGTCATTTAGCTGAGACCTGCTCTGAGATCCCTGTCAGTCGGCTTACGGGTAGTTGAACATAAGGGATGCAGGGGGACAGTATTCCATGTTGTTGGTCTTCTGGGGCCAGTGACTAGAATCACAACAGTCTAAGTCACAAGCAGTATTAAGAGAGTTGCAGGGGTGGACATGCCTGGCCTGCTTCTGAATATCCTCCAAGGATGGAGTTTTCAGTCTCTCTCTGGCCATTCTGTTCTAATATTTGACCACCCTCATAGCAGGAAAGTTTTTTCCTATGTCCCATCAGAATTCAGCTTATGGCCCTTGTCTCTTCCTGTCACCAGGAAGCTTCAGACCTGGCTTCACATTTTTGTGCCTTCCCAGGAGGTAGTTTTAGATCGCAGTAAGATCTCCTGCTAGCTTCCTCCTGAGGCAGAACAAACCCAATTTTTCTAAACATTTAAGTCTATAGCTTCCTTACCCTGTGGCAGGCCGCTGCTGGCCTTGCTTCAGTATGGCGATGTCTGCCTTGTGCTGGAGAAGTCCTACCTGAACATTAACTACTTCACAGGTGGTCTCACAACTACTGAGCAGGGAGACATTACTTCTCCCAACTTCCCAGCTGCAGCCTTCCTACTGCAACAGTAATGCTCTGACCACAGCGCAGAACTGAGAACTGTGCCTTGTACCCTGCAGTAAATAAAACATACTTACTGGTCTAAAACTATAACATCTTCATGTTTTGTATACTGCCGTGCCATTCTTAGAGCAAGATCATTAGCTTCAGATCTACAATTGAAAAAATTGATAAATGTTTCATTGTGGATAGTTGAATTTTAAAATTCTGACTGCCCTTACAGAGAACACACAGAACTAGATGCGAAGTACTGACACACCCTTAGTAATCCGTAGTGCTTTGCACTCCGTAGGTAGGTCTGCTCAACAGAGTAGAATCCGTCTTAAAAAGCAGAATTACAGAAATGACTTTGCAAACAGTTCATTTTATTTTAAACTGTAAGTTGCTTGGGAATACAGGAACTCCCACAAGCCAAGATATATGCATCATTAGATTGAATTCTGATGATAGAAAAAATTTCAAGTTCAGAAAACAAGTCAGACCGGAAACTAATACAGTAAATCCTTACATTAATTGTTTGTAGTGCAAGGCCTTATAAACAGAATAAAACCCGTCTGAGATAAAGCACTTGTTCAGTTACCTGATGCAGAGGCTTGGTGAATGTGAACTTCGGAGGCACAGAAGTTCTAAAAGTGACCAGTTTCTTCAAAACAGAAAAAATTCAAGCCACTTTTAAAAATACATATATATTATAGTCATCTACTCCAGATCATGCAGTTGGCTTTTGATAAGTGTTACACTTGTGTGTATGTAACTAGTGTGAAAACGGTATAAGGTCTGACACAGCTGACTTACCCAGAATTCAAGAAATAGAAGGTGCACAACTTTTCGGGTAGTGTTTCTGAGAGCCTCTTTGCATAATCAACCAAGTTGTCGTGAAGATAACGAGAATTTGTATTTAGCAGTTGATTTTGCTCGTGGGCTGCTTTTACAACATCAGGGTGACAATGTCCAACTGCAAGAGAGGGGAGAGGGGTTTTAGGATTCTGCCGCGTTATGCACAGTGATCGTTAACAAGCACATAACTGACTTCATGCTTACGTCCTGTAACAGTACAGAACTATTGCCACTGATGTTCATATTTAAGCTGTGGGACGTTAATGGTATTATCAGCATAAGATAACGTTGGTACACCTTGAAAGCCTTCATTAAAAACTCTTTTTCTTGGTTCAGAAAATTTTAAATTGCCTGTTATTACATTTCATGGTTGGTAGTTGAATACTGAAAATAATATATAATGGAACAGCGTTCAATTTGCTATTTTGAATATAGGCATTTGAATAGCTTAGTAGTTTGCATATATGCAGATAAACTTTACCATCAAGGAATTATATTATAGCCCTACTAGGATATTACTGGCAGCACTGACCGTTTTAAAACAATTTAAAAGTACTGTAAGAAAAACAGCTGCTTCATAAAATGCAAATAATACACCTCACTGAGCAGCGGTCCTGTGATAGTCCCCTTAGTAACTTCTACAAGTACAGCAAACTATCAGTTGTGAGTTTTACAGTTAGATGCTTGACTCGCATTTTCAGGTACAAAGCTCTGTACGCTTTAAATAAGTAACTTTCTGTGAAAACAGAACAGCATGCAAGTCTGGAAAGCATCGTGTTCATGCACACATTCAAATGTGAACAGTAATTGCCCAGGCTATAGGCTCAAGAAGGGCTGCTTCTGCTTGTTCGGTTAAATAACCTCTCACCCTAACACAAAGGAACAGAGGTAAAAAGCACTGATGGTTTCTTGTTCTGCTTAGGAAAATATGGTGTCAAATAACAGGACTTGAACTTACCATGAGCAACGTTGTTTATGCAGTCAAGGTATTGTCTTCCGTTCTCGTCATACATGTACTGGCCTTTGGCCTTCACAATCTTCACTGGATCATGAGAAAAAAACAGCTTGCAAGAAGAGCTGTGGTGGAGCATCAGAAAGCAAAATAAGCATTAGTGATATTCCCCAAGTCACAGTTTATTCCGCTAGTAATATTTTCAGTGCAGTTAATCAAGAGAAAGACGTTTCGCCAGTGCAGCAGCAGATGCTGTCATCTTACTTCTGGCCCCCCAAACAAAGCTGGGGATAGGAAGAGAACAGCCTTTGTGCTCTGACACAGTAGTCAAATTTTGTTAGGCTTGTGGAGGAAAAAACACCGTAGAACAGAAACCCCTTCCCTAGGACTTCCCAAGCACAGCACACAGGAATTGCCTGTGAAGTTACATCTCATCTACGCTGTCTGCCCTTCCTGTTCTTGAAACTTTGGTGCCTGTCTTACCTTATTACCATTTTTACTATGTTCTTGGTTCTTGCTAAAGGTACTGATTGTCCAGATGGTATGGTGCAGGTGGTTCTTGAGTGATTTGATTTTATCTATAAGGCTGGGCCTGATTAAGTGAGCTTGTTTTGTTTCACTGATACGCATTTGACAATTAAAATTGAAATGCATCTACCCAAATAGAGTCACAGGGATATAATTGGCACTGAAGGCTAATGGCAACTGCTTTGTTTAGTGAAGATTGCTTAAACAAAAAGAAAAGGGAAATAATTTGATGATAAATATGTTTTTTTAAAAATTATCAAACAAATGAAAAAAGACAATGCTAAAATAAGAAAATAATTCAGTGTCCCTACAGGAATCCTGTAGTTTCTGTGTGAACTGGTAGTAGGTTGATAAAACAAGTTTTTTTTTTTTGTGAAGTTACCCTGACAGTTCAACATGTGCTAAAGAGGCATTTGGAGAGGCTGGGTCTTTGTTCCCAGTAACAGGGCAAATTGCCTACAAAAACACAAATGGCGTTCTTCAGGTTGATGCAACTAGCACAATTCTCAATTCGAATACAAGTTCAGCATTTACACTTCCAGCCTGCCTCTTATTGTCACAAAACATTACTGATTAAGGCAGCCTTGATTATTGAATACGCAAGGGGCAATTCCTGTGGTCAAAACCAAATAGTTTTGCTGCTATGGCTGGTAGCTTTCTACAAAACTAAGAACGTAAAGTCATTTGAAACAAAGCAAGTAACTGGGAGTCTGGAAGCGAGTCTTCTACTTACTAGAATTAAGTTGAGCAGACGTATGCTGATTCTCTCAGGTTTTTTTGTGTCTAAGATTCCTGACCGATGAGCTTTTAAGGACGAGGTGCCGGGCCCCGCAGAGCCCCCTCTGGGTCCAGGGACGGGCACGGCGCTGGTCCAGCACCATCCCGAGCCTCCAGCACTTTCCTTGGTTAGAGCCAGGAGTGCTCTCGGCCAAACGGACAGTTCTGCTTTATAAGCAGTTCCAGGCATGCAGTGTCAGACATGTTTTAAGGGAACTTTATGCTTTAGTTTCATAACCTCCTCTCTTCCTTGAGAAACAGTAATTACGGCTAATAACCCGAGTAAAACCCAGGCTTTGGAGGCTATCAGCACCGACTTTACCCCCTCGGTGTTGCTCGCTTAAACCTAAAGCACTGGTGAAGCACAAATCGTTGCCTGGCCAGCGAGCAGTCGGAGTATCTGAGCGTTTGGGGTCAGCTCAACTCGCCCGGCTGCAGCCGTGTGCAGGGACGAGCGCCCGGTGCCACGAGCGCCCGGTGCCACGCTCACTGCCCCGCTCCCAGCCAGGGCGGAGCAGGCCCAGGCCCACGTCAGGCAGCCCCAAGCAGCCACGTCAGGCAGCCCGGGGAGTGCGCAGGGGGCCCGGGCAGGGAGCAGCAGCGCCTGCCCACCCGCTCTCCCGCAGCACTTACCCGATGAGCTGCTGCCGCAGAGCCAGGGTCTCGTGGCGGGAGCGCTGCGCCGGCCTCATGGCCGCTCTCCCCTCATGAGGCCGCTCGCCTCGCCTCGCTGCCGGGGCGGTGCCGCTGCTGCTGCCCACGCAGGGCGGCCCCGGCCGGAAGGAGCCCGGCCCCGGCCGCTCCCCCTGCGGGTCGAGGAGCCGGCAGCGCTGCGCTCGGGTGCCTGGTGGATGTGTCGGCAGCGTGCTGCTCCTTGCCACATCGTACTGGAGCAGGGCATTCGGTGGGAGCAGCGCTGCTGTCACGGCACCGTAACTGAGCCTGCCATGAGGGAGCGCAGCCCCTGGCCTCCCGCCCACTCCTGAACCCCAGCTAAAAGGTGCCGTTAGCTATCCGCTTTCACGAAGGGTAGGGAAGTAACTCACCAGCGCCTTCGGACTCTTCCACCTGCCAGGCTGGGCTCCTCTCTTGCGGTGGCTTCAACCAGGAGGTCCCGTAGCACGGCCAGGGGAGAGGCTGTCTCCGCCGGGATCCTGCAAGGCTGCTGTCAGCCCGTGTGGGGCCGGAGTGCAAACTGGTGCCAGTATACAGCACCCGAGCCCGTTTAGTTACCAGGCACCTCGCAAGCAATAAAATGTTTCTGAGGGCCCTTCAGGCGCCTTAGAGCTGTCATAGCACCCTTGCCTTTGAGGGGCTTGCACAGCGAGGAAGTTGTTTTACATTCCAAAATAATTTGGGGCTGTAGCGTAGGTGTTCCAACTGAATTAACTGCATACTCTAAGCGAAAGTGAAAATAAACCCGTGTAGTGTTGTAGCCCTGCGCTCGGTCAGTGCCAGATGAGCAGTCCTGACTGACTGTGGAAGAGCCCATCCTAGGGTGTGCAATGGGTTAGGATTAAAAAGGAAAACGATGGTCCTCTGTTCAATTTGGTTTGGAATTTCTTAAAAATACAAAGGTAAAGAACCAGAAGGGGTGTCCTGTCCTGGGATGGGTCCAGGCCTCTGCTACCGCAGGTGTTGTATCCCAGACTGCGTTCATGAACTTTGTTCTAAAAGATGCCAGATTTCATTTGCATTCGTTTTAAAGTGAAGACATCTGCTAAGAGGACTCCAGAAAATTTTTAATTTTGATCAACTTGCTAAATGTAGCCACCAAACATTTCTAGTTGCAAGTATATATGATAAACATACGAGCAATTTAAGCTTTTTGTTAATACGGAGTATCCAGAACCAAATGGCTGTGTGCTTAAAATTAGGTTGAATTTAGGAAGTAAAACAGTTGTTGCATAGGTCAGTTTTTAAGTAACAAAAGACAGCAGAGGAAGTGTTATTAATGGCGGTAATCTTTATTTGAACTCTTGTCTGGTTAAGATACTTTGTAGCTATTTATAGTAACATCCTGAACATTTACAATTTGGAAGGTTTATTTTTGGTTACAAATGCAGAGTTCATCATACATATTCACACAACTGTCAAAGTAACCTGTACAGAGAGACCGTCTTTGAAAATCTAGTCTGTGCTTTTATTACAAAAAGCACAAAAAATGTTTTTGGAGGTTTCAAGCTAATTTACTGTCCATTACAGCTTTAAACTAGAAATACACAATGCAGTACTAATTAATGCCATTTTAACACGTTAAAACAATGGATAAGGAATACTGTTATTGATGCCTTCATTTTAAAAGCAGCTGTTCCCCAAAGAAGTGAGTAAATAGAACACTTTGTGGCACATACGTGATTAAAAATTGCAAAATTTTGCAAATAGAGATGTTAAGTATTTTTTTTTGTATTTTTAATATCTCTATATAATTATACTTTTAAAGGTGATACATTTTACAGAGATGTAGTCAGCTTTGTATAAAATACCATGTAAGTACATTCAAACAAAACTACTTTTCACCGTTTCCTAACTGCACACACGTGCAAATAGCCTTAACTCTTCTGAACAGCTTCACTGAAGTGACGCACCCACTCGCCATATATAAGGGGTATTTGCATAACGTGGTAGAGGATTAAGCCTTATCAGCATAATTTCAAACAAATAAGGACAGGTAAAGCACATACTGCATGTATTTTTTTCTAAGATGCATATAAATAAGTCAGATTTTCATTTAGATTTTAAATACCAGCAATTAAATTTCTCAAATTACATGTTTCAGAAATAGCACCTAAATGCCAGGGTACTTGCCAGTTTGAAAAGACCTATGTGCCCAAAGTAACTTAATGCATTAGAGCTGATGACTTTCAGTTTTGACTGCTATTTTGTGCTGAACATTCATCACGTTGAGTAAAAAAAGAACTCCAGATAGTAATGCAAGAAGCTGCTATGCTATGGAATTGTCTATAAAATGGTATTCCATCTACGAAACTACCCAGCAAATGCAGCAGGACTGCAACCCTCATTCTGGCTAATAGCAATTTACTATCTCTTCCACCTGGTTTGGAAATTCGTTGAGTAATTCAGTGAGGTCCTAACTTTTTTATTTAATAGCAAAAAAGCAGATTTGATATTCACCTACTTCAGAAAGTGACGTAAAATGCACTTCTAAAAGCTAAGCATACAATTCAGTGTTTAACAGTACAAAAAACCTAAGTGCACTTAGCATCATTTACACAGAAACGTATTGCAGGTATTTGGGACATCTCCACTTTAACATTAACCGTTACTGTCTGCATTATATAAGAAGCCACACACAGACATACAAGTTAGCTGACTGTTCCATGAAACTGAGCAGCTATGAGGCAACTTGTACCAGAACTTAGCGAACAGGGATTGATTGTTGTCCTAAGACATAGGAAAACCGCAAATGCTAATGTATTTGTTATTGCACTCTGCTGTCAATAACGCCACTTCTTATGCATTGAAAATTCATGTTTCCCAGCCTCCCTGTGGTTTCCCGCCCCCCGGCTCTCTAGGGTAGTATAGCGTCCTCCAGTCTATTAAGTCCTCCTCCCATTCATTTCGAAGTGTCAGGTTTTCAGCACTTACTTTAGCTGCAGATTACACAACAGTCAGACATCCCTTTTGTTGCACCATCTATCTAATGACAAAAGCATATGGGAAAGTTGCAGTGGTTCACTTAGGAACATGAAAACAACAAAAGGAATTGTTAAGTTTACAGATCCAGGCCGTGTACTCACTGCTTAGCTTCAGTCTGCAATAGGTGCCCCAGAACGGAGCTGCAAAAACTGTGCCACATTGCTGGCAGTTCACCGCAGTGCCGGGGACACCACGAAAACATGGGCGACTCCAGTAACTGACAGCGAGACTTGACGGGAGGGGCATGTTCTTTTCTCCCTTATTTGCTAGACCTTTTTTTAAACCGTTGCAAACAGGTCCAAGAAATGCTCTTACATAAATGTTGTGCTGGAAGGTTGCCCAGGTCAGTATATGCTACACTGATTGTGTCGCAAAGCTAAAGTATCTTGGGCCTCTTGAAATCTATCAAAATACTTCATCTCTCGCTTTAAAATCTTCCTGGTTGAACAATGGGAAAGCCTGGCTGAGCTACTAACCTCATCAACAAATACTTACCAGGCAGAACTTAGGGGCCTGAAACGAGGTCAAGTGGCACAGAGGTTTTGTTCCACCCTTGGCCACCTACTGAGGTCTGTGGGACTGGATCCGCTCCTACCCTGGTGACTTGGAACCAAACTCACTGAGTGGAGTTCAGACAGATCTGTAATTTGTCCAAGATAAGTGGTTTGCGAACACTTTAGTTTTACATTTCTATCATTTATTGTTATTAGTATTTTTGTAAAACAAACCTGTTGTATGTAAGGAAAATAACTCAAAGCCTCCACTCTAACATTTTAAGATGGAAACTTGGCTGGTAACCTAGTTCTATTTGCATAACACCTTTAATTAATTGTCTGGGCAACAATTGGATTAAAAAAAATGACATGAGAATATGATGGTATTTCCCAAGAAAGATTTGGAAAAAATTTAAAGTCTATGTGTATGCGCTTCTGTTCCACAATGATCTATTCAAACCTTAGAGCCACACAAAAGACGTGCCCATCCCTATGTATGCTGTCAATTAGGGGCACTGTTGTTGGGGGCAGGAGGGGAGTGTTTTCCCCTCGTGGCACCACATTTGTTTCTTCATTTAAAGAAAGATGGCCTCTAGAGGGCAGCATTAAATCAGCATTCAATAATCCAAACACCACGACCCAGTATTACTTGGTAGTACGTAGAGAATTTACAGGCTAACAGGACGCAGTTATCGACCAAGGGTGGCTGTGTACCATTACAGTAAATCTGGGAATTTCCAGCATCATAAGTATTTTAACTAAGGTGCCTGTTACAAGTGGGTGAGATCTTTCATTCTGGCCCAAGAGTTCACGGTATTGATTAGAAAATCAAGTGCCACATGTACAAAAATTCACAGATTCATTCTGAGCTGTGGGCTGGGCAGACGGTAAGCACTGCAGCCTGGGGGCTCTGCAGGTACGGACTGCTTCAGCTTCGTGCTGGCTGCAGTCAGGGCCACCAGCAGAAATGGGACGCTGAGCCGGGGAAAGGGAAGAAAACCAAACAAGAAAACAGGCTTTCCTGCACGAAAGCTGTGGTCATAAACAAATGCGCTTCCGGGACAACAGCTATAACAACCTTAAAAACCTGGGGAATGAGCGGTGTCATTCCCTGCGGAACACACTCTGTCATTACATAGGATGTCTTGAACTGCTGAAACCTCACGTGCATTTTACTGGTTTGCTTAAGAATTTCAAATGCAAAGATAAAAAGCTCACAAATATTTTATCTTTTGGTTCCCTAAAAAAAAACCACACATCAGAAAGTCTGGTATTACAAGAAAATTCGTATTTCAATACACAGGAGAAAAATCCATAGGGAAATAAATTCATTACCATGACATACATACAGCGAGCGTTAGAAGCAGCGTATAAGTGAAAGAAGAGTTCCCCTGGAGAGTAAAACAAAGCATAGAGCAACATCCTTGTTGTTTCTTCTAAACTAAAGTCCCAGCGCATTAAGGCTTTGAAATGGGTTCAGTTTGGAGTCAGCGCAGGTTTTATCTGCCACCCGTTTCACAACCCAGAGAAATACTCCTCAACTAGCTGGCCAAGTCCGCAATTAGGTCAGCTGCACAGCTAATTAATCTCACCTGCCCCCATCGGCTCAGGCCAAGTCATCGGGCTCCCTCTGGCAAGGGGCCCCTGGAGCCTCCAGCACGCTTTGGGCACCAAAGCCACAGACACGGGGGATGTTTGCCTGTGGTCACCCCCCCCAAAATACATTCACAGCCGAACTCTGGCAGATGGTCAGTAATTTAAATTTGATATAGAACAAATCTTACAGAAAGCTGCTTGTCCTGTGCTCCCGGGCAGCAGAGACGTGGCTATCTGAGCAGAATGGAAATCACCGTGCTTGTATAGTCAGTTAAACTGTACCAATACATTTTGTAAACTAGAAAACAAAGATAAACGTGAGTTGACTGGGCTTTAGATTCCCCAAGACAAGTAACTCGAGTGTTTTAACCCAAGTGTTTGTTCACTGATGAATCCACAAAGCTAACACGTTACCTATTTCAGCGATCGAGATAAATCAATTGCTCGGTCACAAAGTGACCTACATTTCACGAGCGTTAGCAGCCTCAATCATCTTTAGCGTGTCAATCATCTTTATTGCTACTGACATCTAGTGGTAACATTTAGCTGCATTTCTGAATTCCCATAAAACAATCTTACGTTCTCTCAAGCCAGAAGAAAAGAGGTTTCCTGAGGAAAAAACGCACTGCGCTGTGTGAGAGGCTGAGATAATTACCGAGTTTTGACTGGGACTGCCAATGCTACCTAAAAGTAAAATTTATCGTCATGAGCTATTTGCAAATTCAAAGTATTAAAAAAACCACACATTTTCATATGGAAGGAGAAAATAATCAACTGCTCTGGCATGAATTTGCTGAGCAAAGCACATCTTTTTTTTAAGTCTTCCTCATAAGATCATGACTGCTCTGAACCAATTTATCATTTAACAACCTACTCTTCTAAATCCGTGTGTGGAAGGCGCGTGGAAGTCTGAATAGATTTCCTTAGACCGTACTAAGGAACAGTTGCTCTAGCACAGTTTCTGATTTGCATTGTATGACACACAAGGGGGACAGCTCAAAACACACAGGCTACCCGCACCGATCACGGTGGAGGACCAGGGAGGACTCAAAATGCAGATCACAACCGCACCTCTCGCAATATTTGTGCCTGGGGAGCTGTGCCACATCCGTTCCTGGAGCTCTGCTTTCTGCAGGTTTCAGCTGCCTGCCAGACCAGGCTTGTGACCAGCACCCCTCGAAGAGGTACTGGTTAGCTCCCCATAGCTGGTGACAGCGGGTGCCGCGTTCTGCAAGGCCTGTTGTGCCTGCCGCCACTTGTAATGGAAACGGAAGCAGCCGCCCAGAGCAGCTGCTTCACGCAGGCTACGGGTCTGTGCGAGGGCAGCAAAGCTGCGGCATCCCCAGCACCCGGCTGTGGAAGTGCACGAAGGGATCTTTTCTGGGTGCTGGACAAGCCACGTTCAGCAGCATAAACCCCCCTGCAGAAGGCCTTTACCTGGGAATTATCACAAATTACCTCTAAAACATTTGGTAGCCAGGGTGGCAGGAGGATGATCGTAGCCTTCCTCCCGGACGGTCAAGGAAGCACCACGAGTGGTCCAGAACGTGCCGTGGGGACGGGGAAGAAAAACCCCGGTTAAGAAGTTTAGGTGACGAAAAAAGAGCTCTCTTCCTCTGTTACAAGGAAATGTCTGGGGTTCTGTGGCGCCAGAGGCTCTGTGTTGGGAGGGGGAAGGCTGCCATGCAGAGCGGTCAGAGCAGCGGGTAAAGCACTGTTTGGTATTCTGTATCGATGTTTTGCAGGCCTGGCAGTGGTCACAGTTGATGCCTACAAGCACTGGATATTCCACAAGTTGAAGACGGAATACTGACTTGTTTACCTGAAGATAATAGGACTTCGGGGTATTTCCTCAGAGAAAATATAAATTTTAATATAATTTCATAAGCTTTGGAGGTTAGCTTGTCTCGTAGCTTCAGTGATATCAAACTTCTTCAAGTAGGAGCTAGATAGAAAGCTGTTTAGTTTTTGCCAGCGTATGTAAAACAAGACTTTTCTATCTGCATTGTAGATTGTTTGTGGACACTTCCAGATTCTTGTGCTTTCTGCAGTCATTCTGGGGACTGAGCTCTCATTGATACCAATAGAGGTTCCACGAACAGGACATCTGCAGGATATCAAGCGTAGCAGCCCACAGCATGGTTTGGAGTAGTTCATTGTTTTAGTTTGGAGATGACTGGGGGAGACGGGAAAAGCAACTGTACAGTAAGGGAACAATTACAGATCTTCTTCCCACTGACATCAATGAGAGATTTGCCTTCAACCTTCCACAGAAGAATTAGCTTTAAATTGGGACAGGAAAGGGGTTTTTCAAAAGAATTAAAAGCCAACGGGAGCTCGTTCAACTGCTCCGTATGCCTTTAAAACCCCCCGCACCAAAAGTGATAGCTAACATCATGAAATGGAAGTAAATAAAATGCATTTTCATTGCTGTTTTGAGTTAAATAATTCTTGTTTTTTGATTTGTTAGATGATCTGAATTTACAGATCTAGTCTATACAGCACCAAGAGTACGGTCAGTAACTGGTGAAGACGTGAAGTGTAGCCACAAAGCAAGCAACACCTAGGCGTAGACCCTAAGCAGCAATCAATCAAAGCTAGGTAACAGCAGTTTAATGCCTACAAACGTAAATCTTGTGTGTCCACATCTACCAAGCTGGCAGGTTCCCCTGGGGCCGATAACCGCATCCCCTCCCGTGAGTCCCCTCTGGCACCGCTGCCCTCAGAGATGCAGCGGAACAAGGATGTGACAGGGTACAGATCTACTCAATACACCAAAAATGATTCCCTTCTGTTCTCTTAAATTCAAGGCCACAAAGAGCCCTTGTATCATCTGGTTTGATCACAGTCAGGCTCTTAATTTCACCTCAGACTCCTACACACAGGCTAGCGACTTGTAGTGGGCTCAAGTATTTCCTCCAGAAACGATCTGTGAATTTAAAAAGGCATTAAAGTGATGGGGATTCCATCACTGGGCTGGTTAGGATTAGCCAGCCTCACCATTAAAAAGCCATGGCCTATTTTATGTGATTTTACGTAGCTTCAGCTTCCAGCCATGGGATGAACTTGTTTCTATAAAGTATCTCCTCCCTCTAAAGGAATCCGATTGCCTCAATCTCCATTGTAAGCTGAACAGACTTGTCTGTAAGCCATTTTCTTCCTCCCTGAAATATTTTTTATGGCTCTCTACTGCATAATCCTTGCTTTTTTCCCCCAAATCTTTAAAAACATAACTGGTAAAGATGTTGGCAATTTTTAAAAAAATTTCTGTCACTAAGGCAATATGCAGAGAAAAATCATAACCATCATTTTATTCATTACCTTGCTCTGCATGGGATGTGCCTGAGATAAGATAATTAGAAGAAAGAGACCAGAAAAGGGGAATGAAAGGAGGGTGAAGGATGCGCAGAGCTACAGAGTTCACAATCAAACCACATAAACCCAAGAAAATCAAATGCAAATGAACCCTACAAACCAAGACAAATGCCCCAAACTCCGAGATTTGGGAAGCCCAGTAGCAACAGTCTGGGCTCTGTTGCTGAAGAAAAGACCTCACCAGAGCCCTCCCTGTGGCGCAGCTCTGGACTGGCAGTTTTAGCGTGTTGCTCTGTTGGAAATTTTGCAGTGGAGGTTTCCACGGTGGGATCTACAGTAGCAAAGTGCTTGCACGTCTTCAGCCACAGAGCAGGACCCAGAGGCGTTCCCTCTTGAGATAAAAGCTTTCCTTGATAGGAACAGAGATCCGCAGGCAGTCCAGCTTGTTGCATTTCGCCAGAGGCTCGCTAGTTCCATCACAAGGGCAGGTAGCGACGAAGGGAGCTTGGCTTTGTTTCCTCTGCCAGTTTGAAGTCTTTTTGTTTGACCAGATGGCATACAGCAGCTGCTTCCATACCTAGGGCTGCGTCCTTTTTTTCTTTTTTGTTTTCAGCCAGCTTTTTTCACTCTTGTAGTGCGCACGTACAATGCAAATACAGAGTTGAGAGCCAGATTAGGGCAGGGACTTGTCCCTGCATCGTGCGGTAAGGCACACGAGGCAACACGCCTTCTCCGTGCTGTTAGTTCACGCAGCAGCGTTAGCGGTGAGCACTGCTCACTCCCAGCCAGGGTCATCGGTACCTTTATCACATCTCGGTGTTACCATGCGTATCTGATGGGTTTGGGAGCTTTACAGTATTTTCAAAGTCCATAAATGGCAGAATCCAGTATAAAAAAAGGTCAATATATTACTGTTGAAGGTTTTTTTTTTCCTTTTTTTATACAAAAATTAAAAAGATCAAAATATATCACATTATTTACACACTGTGTTTCATGCTTAGAGATCACTGAAAAAGAACACAGACAGACATTTTGATCAAGAGAAACACTCCACTACTAATCTTCCTGTTAATGTAAGGGTTGATGGTCAGATTTCTCTGAACATTAACAGTACATCCAAACAACTTACCACAAAATTAAAAGCTGTTATATGCTAAGAGCGTGCTTACATTCTAACAGGGTTTGCAGCCAGTTAGTGACATGCCTGCTATTAATTGATGTGTGTCCGCGTACCACATTTGAAACCGGGTTAGTAATCCCGCTCAGCTTCAGCGTCACAGCCTTGCTGGAGGACAAGCTTTCAGCACCCTCATGTAAGTCTGGCTCAGATGCTTGTCTGGGGGGAGACGTCTCTCCTCGTTCTCCCGGGCTGCCTTTGGCACTGGCCACCCGTCCCGTACACCCCCTGGCTGTTCGAGGTGCACGAGCCGTCAGGAATTACCTGACCCCGTGCACCCAGATGTGTTGGTCAGGCACTGCTGCAGCGCAGTCGTTGTGATTTATAATTGCAGTGGCAAAAAAACCTCAGTTTGGAAATAGACGTTTTGTAACTGTGACAAAAGGTAACCCCATCTCCAGTCTCAGCCAGGACGCAGTGCGTTACCCAGGCGCATTTTGCAGGACCGTGGAGTTTTTGCCCGAGTGGCTCCAAAGCTGCTGGGGCCATAACAAAGGCCTCGTCTGAGCGAGCCTGACAGAACGCGTTGTTACTGACAACATTTACGAGAACGATTTTTCAGGCTTAGCAAGTTTTTGGAGTGGTGCTCCTAGCACTTGTGCAGATACCAGTCTGCTGCTGAGGGGACCACGACATGAAATGAGGTTAAATCCTGCTCCCACAAGGCGTGACGCTGCCTGCCAGGTGCAGAGCCTGCTGCTTAAAGGAAACGCAGTCGTACAATCACCGTGCACCAAACCGGCTACCCAGGGCCTACTCAAGGATCTGTTATTATTATTATTATTATTACTGTACCTTATGCCAACATCCCGCTACTGGCAGTCCATCTGGTCCCTGCAAAATTGAATTTACAGACTTAAATTTCTGCTGACAGTGATTTCAGTGTCAGACCCAGAAACCCAACGCTCAATCCTCACAACAGCGATGGGAGGTTCAGCAGTAAGGTTAATTACCATGCAAAATCTACACACTGTATGTCCACAGAAATAGTTATGCAGTGTCACACACAACATGATGCTGAGTACATCCCAGGGTTAAAAAAAAAAATAAAAATCCACACATTCTTTTCCTTTAAACAAAAGGGGAAATGTGAACAAATATAAAGATCTGGAACCTCAGTTAATTAACTTTATAATCTGCTGTTTCTGTTTTTTGTGATCAGACCTATACATGGAAAGCACGATGTGGAAATGTATCTTCTGTTAATACACGCTTTTCGGGTTGGTAGATTTTTTTGATGATAACCTGATTGTGTTAAATTCGATTCTGCAGTACTTAGTTTCTTTGAGAAATCTTGAGTTGCTGAACTGATTGAAATAGGATGAGTTGTGGACAATGCAAAGGGAGTGAAAATATTTGTCTTTTTCTGATGGAGATATAAGAAACATACAGAACTCAGCCTAAAGAGCTTGCTTACCAGGAGGAAAACACTGAAAAGGAGGGAGCCCCTTAGAAGAGGAACGGAGGACTGTGTGTGACCGACTCCTTCAAGATACTTTTGAAGAAAACAGCTGACTTCAGCTGCCTTTTCTGATGCTGGATTTTTTAAGGCTCTTGGATCTCTGATTGCATCAATTTGTGCCTGTAGAGCTACAGAGAGCACCCAGGCACTGACCCCTCCCTCAGAACCATCTCCAAACTAAGCAGGGGCTGGAAGCCACGAGGACGTGTCTGCAGCAGAGAGAACTGCTAGTGCAAATAGAGGTCAAAATGCATTTTTACATTTTTTACTGTAAATGTCAGTCATCACATTTTTTGTATTCTGTATTGATTTTATATGTAAAATAGCCTATGCCCAATAAAACAGATGCAGTGAAGCAAGGTGACCCTCTGCAGCTGCTCACAGCGTGACAGGTCGGGTTATTTGCACGCGCTTTCCTGTAGATTACAGACTTGGAAGCACACACAGATTTCTGCTGACACCAGTCAATATTTTGGTCCATGATGATAAAAAGAGACAAAAAACGTGCAACACGTGTGTTTATCAGATTTGTTGGGGTGAAGGCTAATGGGGACAACACACAGAGCAGTTGTTGCCCCCAGGGAAGCCCCGGGCTGCTGTTAGAGCTCCCCCCAGCACACCGACCCTCACAGGGCCGATCGCTGCCCTCGGCCTTTTCTCCCTCCCACGCACTGCAAATACTCTTTTGGCCATCAGACTCTGCACGTTTCTACCACGTTTCACTCGAGTGATCCCAAAAGGACTTGTCGGCTCACAGAGCGCTTCCCAAACCACGTGCGAGGCTCACGCTCGCGCTCTTGGACCGAAAGCAGTCGCCGAGAAGCCAGCAGCCCCCGGCCGCACCGAGGATGAAGCCGACACGCAGGCAGCCCGCAGTACACGCGAGGTGGGACACGTGCACGTGCCACGTTAACCGGTCACTGCAGTCGCCTGCAGGAGAAGCCACCTTCTGCACCGGCAGCATAGGTGGGTCTCGTGTTCTCTGTAGTTCAGACGGGACATGCTTAGTAAATATAACATCTCCGGGGAGTAAATACGAAGAGCTGGAGCAGGCCTGCTGCTAATAATTGGTTTCTTAGACACATATGAAAGTAATTTAACTTTTTGAAAGAGAGACAGCTTACTGCCCTTTTGTTTCTCTGAAGACAACTGCAAATCATCTAGCATGCAGCATTTTCTATGGTTAAAAAAATGAAAATAAAACAATGACCTCTTTTAGCTAGTCATGCAGAACCCTCTGGATCAGAGAGCAGAGCGTGAACCTCTGCATAATCGGTGGACTTCAACCCGAGCTCTGCAGCACAGAGCTGACACAGCAAACACCACAGCAAACACCTTTTTGATGCCTCAAGTGCCAGTGAACTGCAGCCCTGCTCCGCAGGTTTGCAGCACGCATAGGGAGAGCCTTTCAAAACCCACCCGGGAGCCTGACGTGCAGGGCTGCAGAAGCACAGGCACGAGGAGAGCCAGGCTGGGCCATAGGTAGAGAGAAACGAGAACCGAATTTCAGTACGTGCTATTGGGAAGGGTTGACACCCCTGGCGATGGCCATTGCCCTCGATCCTTGTCTGAAGGCATTTTAACCGTGGGAAGAAGGCACAACGCATTGGTGTCCTTCGAGTGCCAAAGCAAAGCAGCATGTTCAGCTCTGCTGCCTTGCGTTGCTTTCTCTCCCTGGAGGGTTCACTCCCCAGGACAGGGCTCAGGCACAGCAGGAGCACACACAAGCCATGCGAGAAAGGCAAAGAGCAGGTACTGTACCAACGGGCAGGGCACGCTCACCCCGGCCAGGCCTGGCAAGCCTGGCTCCCCTTGGCTGCCCGAAATGCTACGATCTCCCTGTTCAGAAACAGACAAAACTGCTCGTTGAGAACGACACCGGAGTTATTGAACAGACATCAGCGTGTGAGCAGAAAGGAAAGCACATTGTCAGAGCTTCGCACATCCTTTTCTGATGACACAGCAAGTCAACAGAGGCGCTGTGCGGTGGGGAGCTCGCAGACACACACAGTCTCATCTGGGAAATATCTCCTGTACGCAGACCAGAGGTTCGCATTTGAACAGCACAGTGAAAAAGATGAGGGTTAAGTCATCCAGCATGTTAAGAGAAGAAAGGTGATCCGTCAGAAACAAAATAATTGTGTTCACATTCAGTCTCCAAGCAAAATTAAGTATGTTGAGTGAGGGACATTGCTGCTGGTACAGGAGCTGCACGGCAGCTTCGATTGCCACGGCTGTGCTGCCGGGGTGAGAGGAACGCCACGCACTTAATACAGGATTTTTTGTTCTGGAGCGTGTTTAAGCAGGTACCTGGCACTACGAGTTAGCTGCAGCTGAGTTAAGCGTGAGTAGTTTCAGTTCGATAGTTGATACAAACTACTCTTTCATCCTGCAAGCTCAAAGCATTTTAGGGGATGGATCTCTCTGGTTTTAGTCAATTAAATGAAGAGCAGTAATGAAAAGGAGGTAGATTGTACCAGGCCAAATAATCAGTGCAGATTTTATTCTGGGCCACATCAAAGGTTTGAGACATTGTGGAGCAATCCACCTTATGCAGACCTGGAGGAAGGTTTCTGGAACGCCTTTTTGCCTGCATGCTGTGTGATGCTGGCCCAGGATGTGTCTGAGAAAGGACAGATCTGAGCCACGAGCTGCTATCTCGGGCTGAGAAACACGGGAGGTCTCTGCTCCCAGAGGCACTTTTTGGCAGCCTCAGGAGCTCATACATCACATCTCTTTGGCAGTATTAAGATGCTATCAACACCAACCCGCTTCCCCACGCGGGAGAGCTAGAGCCAGCTTCATCCTTGCTCGGTGTGGGAGCCGACGGGATGAAGAGCCGACCTTGCTTTCGAATCGCCTCCCGTCCCGTGCCTCAAGTTACTCCCCAGCTGCAAACGTACTCAAATCTAGGCAGGCAGCTTCACCAGGGCACGCTATCTCCTGAAGAGCATTACTGAAGCCCATTGTTCCCGACTACAATAAGAAGGTCTCTGCACAAAGATTATTTTTACTGCTGTGGCTTGTTCCCATCTGGCCAGTGAGGAGCCCTTACAGTGAGCAGTGAACTTCCAGCAGCGCAGATAAAACAAACCATTAAGAAAAGTGAGAAAACAATAACCATCTGCTCTGATTTACTGCGAAATAAAGATCTACCAAATCCTCCCTCGCTTTCCCTGGCTGCAAAGCCACAGCCACTCACAGTCCCTGCCACGCACACCAGGGATGAGCAGAATAAAAGACGTACCACGGGGCAGGGCTGATCCAGTCCGGGAGGGCCAGGCTCCCCCTTCTGCCCTTTGGCTCCTTTTCTCCCTGGGATTCCTCGCTCACCCTGTTGCAACAGGAAAATAGAATCAGGAACAGGAAGGGTGACTGGCAGGGAAAACACACCTCGGTTTCACTTGCACAGCAGCTGCGGAGTCCCAAGTCTCACGCAGAGTAGGGATGTCTGCACTGGTGCAACCTCAATTGAGCAATTAAATGAGTGAAAATCTTCAATTGAAGCTGGGTAGAAATATTTTAATAGATAATTTTATAACAAACTGAGCAAATGACCGGTTTCCGCTAGAAACCAGGTTGGTAGCTGGCAGCGAGGGCTTTGGGGCAGCCCCTGCCAGCTCGGCTGGAGCACCAGCTCGCAGCTGCTGCCACCAGCCGGGCACCCTTTTAGTTAAGGATCCCTATTACAAAACCTCTAACTTAGATCCAGTTTCAAGGTCTATAAACCAAAACTAGCAATTCTTCACAACCCAGAGCTGTCAGGCAGCTCCAGCTCCTCCAGTGTTTGCAGGCTGCGGTGGGGGGACAGGCTTGCAGACAAACACTTCTGTCACAGAAAAGGCCCCACAGCAATAAACCAAGAAATGCTGCCGGGCTGAAGGGGACCCCAGGGTTGCAGGAGCTGCCACCACGGCCCCCTGAGAGGAGCAGCCAGTCCTTCCTCTGGACAGCTCATCCCCACAAACATCCTTACAGCCATAACCCACTCACCTTCTCCCCTCTTTCACTCTTCTCTCCTTTCTCTCCTCTGAGTCCTGGGAAACCCTATTACAACAATTTGTAGGTGGGAAAAGAAGAGGTTTGTAAGTTTGCTTTGTGCACATCCCAGCGTCTCAGTTAACAGAAGCAGCCCCTTGCAACCAACCTGCCCTCCCGTCGGCAAAGGATACGACACGTTTGTCCTGACTTTGGATCTCATCGATTTCTTGGGAAAGCTAGTGCTTTAACATAGCCTAATAATACTTCATCCACAAGACATTTTTATTTTCCTGAATCCAATACAAATATTCTCGATGGGGAAGGGGAACTCCCGTAGCACCTCTAGTTCAGCAGAGATGTACCACGGTGTGGTGGGGTTACCGCTGTGCGGTGGAAGCCGCCGCCCAGCATCTGGTCTGAATTAAGCCTTTTCCTACTGACATTGTTCCATGGACAAAGGGACAGTAGCCCATACCACGTTAGCTATATATTTTTGCGAGAACGTCAAACAATTTCATGGCATTTACATGCGTGTACACATTTCTGCATATCACAATTAATGGTCTCCATACTCACATCTAGTCCTGGCTCCCCAGGCTTTCCCTGCAGTTGTAAAAACAAAAAGAAGACATGCTGGACCGAGTGCACAGAGCAGCCCCGCAGGTTCAGGATGGCACCCGTAACCCCTGGCCTTGCTGTGCTGGCAGGACCCACTGTGACAGGGGTTTTACAGCCCCTGTTTTAGGATTGCAACACAATTCCACCTCTCCCATCCCACAGCAGTGATTACCTTCTCTCCTTTGGTACCGGGTAAGCCGATGAGCCCGGGGGCACCAGGGAGACCCTTAAAAAAAGGGAAATAAAACCAGCATTAGGAAAGTTGCTGTAAGGTAGGTTTGTATTGACAGAAGTCAGATATGGGAAGACAACTCACAGCCGGTCCCGGGTCGCCGTGCTCCCCCTTCTCGCCGCTATCCCCCTTTTCTCCCTTGGCACCATCCAAGCCCTGCAGAAATGAAACACTGGCATCAGCCAAGCAACAACCAGGCCTCAGAAATGCCCTCAGGGGAGAAGCTGGTGCTAAAGGTCAGGAAAGCGCCCTAAGGCAGACCAGTGGAAGCATAAAAAAGCCACAGCACCAGCCCAAAATGCAGTTGAGACGAGGACAGCCAAGGACAAGGACATCTCCATCAGCTCACACCCTCGCTGCTGTTAATGTTTTCCTCTTGACCAAACCCTAAGAGAAGCAGTTGAAACTAAGGGTTTCAGCCTGTGGGTTTGGAAACCCAGACTTAAATGTGCTGCAGGCCATCAGGACTCCATAAAGGAAAGCATTTAATATCATAAACCTATTTGGAAGGAAAAATGGCTTATTTTCAAAAACACCAACTGCTGAACAACACAACCGAGGGATGTGTTGTCACAAACAGCGACAAAAAAAAAAATCAGTCCCCAGAGCTGACAGTCTTTTGTGATCCTGCAAATAATGCACTGGCAGCCTGGAAACAGTGGGTGACATTTAATTTATTGACTTACTTTAGGCCCCTGGATTCCTGGAGGACCCTGCAGGAAAGACAATGGTGCATTTGAAAAGCAGAATTTAAACACAAACCCCCAAAGTTCTCTTCCCAAACCATTTCTCACTAAAGTTACGGGCTGACAATGGCCAAATATTTCCTTTTCAAGACAGGTGGTAGTTTATTTGGTTCTCTTGTGTCAGATTGGTGGGAAAAAACTGAAAAGGGCTAAATTGCATAACATGCAGCAATAAGACCCCGAAGAATCAGCTCTGGAGGTTATCAGAGCTCTGGTACATTGGTTCAGGACTGTGAGAAAGCTGCGTGGCTGTGAAGCACAACCTTGCTAGAGGCTGATGTGCTCTCCTAAACCAGGTGCTTCTGTCTCTCCAAAGATGGCAGCCACGCTGTAGTTATTCCCTGATTTTTTATTTATTTTTTAATCCCTAAATTCACAGCAGCCCACTGTGGCTAAACAGAGCAAAGCACCCTCAGCCTCCTTCACTAAGTGCATGGGGTAAGGAAGCTGCAGCTCTGCTCTATCGCACACTCCGTGTCCCCGAGTCCTACCATGGGGCCGGGCAATCCGGGGGGTCCTGGCTCCGGGATGATCTGCACAGAGGAATTAAACAGCACGTTAACGGGGCTGGGCACGTGGTCGCAGAGAGAAGGCAGGCAGTTGGGGAAGGAAAAGCTCACATGGCCCAGGATCGCTGTAGCCTGCCCTCTGATTTAATAGAGGCAATCCAGATATCTGCTAATCAAAGAAATGCCTGTAGAATTTATGAATAAATGGATCTTAATAAGCACGAGAATCAGACTGGCCTCTGAAATTAGAGGCGTCAGCCACGGTACTCAGTGCATTTGTTAGCTGTGAAATGGATAAAGAGGCTATTTTCCACACAGACACAAGGAAACAGCCTTTTTGATTAAAAAACACAGAAGAGAACTAGCATTCTCATGTCATTAATAAAAAATGATCAAAACCCACCAACTTTTAAGCAAAAGGCGTGAAAAATGAACAGTGCAGAAGGCCTATAAAACGGCACAAAGCTCAGCATGCTTTGAGAGCAAAACATAACAATGGCATTCAGTATCTCAACCATCAAAGCAAATCTAAAGCAACTTTGCAGTGCCAAAAAAATTCCCTGATCTTGCTTAATAAATAAGCCCCATTTATAGGCATCTCGAAGCTCTCATGGAGAACGGCTGTTTTCTGCTCCTCTCCACCACACCAACGGACTGCCTGCCTGCCACCTTCACCTGCCCCTGTCCTGGAAGAGGCTTTGTGGTGCCAGTGTCTTACATGGTTATTCTGCAAACATGGCGATCCAGTGTCTCCTTTGTCTCCTTTTGGCCCATCTGCTCCCTAAAAGATAAGAATTTGGCAGTGATGGCGTTGCATCTTCCAAAAAAAAACAAGAAGAGAAAAATGCATTTATCTTCCCCCAAACTCCATCCCTTGCTCAAGCAAAGCTCTGGTTTATTCCTGGGGAGCAATGCTACCACCTCGTGCCCTCTGAAATCAGCCACTATCAGCATCGTTAGGTAGGAAAGCTCAGAGCTCTCGCATCCTCCAGCTCCGCTGTGGTGTGGACAAGCCATTGCTCAACTCAGCAAAACCCAGGCACACGCCAAGCATTTGCAGAAATCAGTGCATTAATGCAGCAAGTAGCAGACGTACCGGTGGACCCGATAAGCCCATTTCTCCCGTCTCTCCTTTCTGTCCCACGATCCCTGCGCTGCCTTGGTCACCCTTAGCTCCTTTGGGACCCTAGAATTTTACAGAAAACAACAATTTGGAGAAAACTGTAAACATGGGTCTTCAAAACAGAAGCAAGCAACCCATTTCTGCCTTTCTGCTGTTTTTCATACAGCACCAACTCACGAAAACATGCTTTAACATTAAAACTAGCATATACTGATTTTGCAGACACAGCAGAATTTCACTTGGCCATAAGCAAGGAATGCAGCAGTTTAGGGTTTGGAAGGTTTATGCTGGAATTTGAAACAGTGTCTCATGAACAGCTCACAGAAGTAGCCCATTTAACTTGGCAGACGTGGACATGAGCAGCATCTGTGTGCTCAGGGCTGGGGGCATTTAATTCCTGGAGGTGCAGCTGGACAGCGTGGGGCAGAGCGCCTGCTCCTGGGGCAGGCTGAGGTTGGCTTTCCACAGGGACGGCCACCATGGACACGCAGTTAGCTTCTAACTCAGCTCCCAGTGCTCTCCCACACCGTTTTGCCCGATCCAGCCGTGCCCACCTACCTTTTCGCCATCTAGCCCAGGTGGACCCGGCAGGCCCAGCTCCCCCTGAAGCAACACAAAGGAAGCAGAGCCAACAGTAAATTAAATCAGGAAATGATCCCAGGAAAGCATTTTGAAAGGACATGAGTTGGTCACTTGCATCAACTGCTGTGGTTATCAGTTGAGTGTCGCGAGGCTGAGGAGCCGCAGCGAGGGCCACAGGCAGGGTTTGGTGACACCAGCTTCACCAGCCCAGTGGGACCTGGGATTGGGTTGAGTAGCACCAAAATCCTGCCCTGTCCCAACTGCTGACACATGCTTTTCCACAGATCAAACTTTCTTTTAAGGAAGCTATAACTGACTATAGGCTATCGGCAATCAGTGGCAGCGCTCCAGGGACATGGTGACAGGGCACAGGCCTGTCATGCAGCACATAGGCATGAGGCAGGAGGGGGGCTCAGCAGGGCCTAAGGCACCCCCAGCCCCACCTCAGGCATCTTCCCCATTTCCTTCTGCCTCCCACACGGTGACAAGTCCCAGAGGGGCTGGGATTTCACCCCTCGGGCATAGGACTGGGAGTGGATCCCTTCCTCTGGCACCTGCCTCCGGAGGAGGCCAAGGATCAGAGAAGGGTAGGCGCAGCTTGGCTGCAGTGTGGAAACCTGCTTTTTCAGCCAGAGGAAGCACTGAGGAACATTTCCTTCACTGCACACAGTCCCAAATCCCACAGCCAGCATCGCCTGCCCTGTTTTTGGAGACCCACATGCAGTGTGTGCCTCGTTACACGACAGCCGCTAACGAACATGCTCGGAGGCACAGCCTGCGCAGCAGAGGTCGGTCTAACCTTAGGGCCTGGAGCGCCTTGCGGGCCTGGCGGCCCCGGGGGACCCGGCGAACCCTGAAACAGCAAACAAAACAGGCATGAGCACGACTGCATCGTCCTTAACATGGCACACGGTCACCTCGGTGCCGGAGCAGCTCTGGCAGTGGGTGACAGTGGCCGTCCCTGAGACACGGGGCTGCACAAAGGCAGACCTGAAGGTCCCAAGCCCTGAGGATGTTTGTGCAAAGGAAAACACCCCGAGCCAGCCAGGGGTAACATGCAGCAGGCAAAATGCTTTGGGTTGTAGGTGTGCTCACAACTTTAGGCTTTTCAATTTTTATTTTACTTGTTTGCATTCTGCCCTCTCCAGCCAGCTGGGCTTGGAGGAGCACCATGCTGGAAACGGTGATAACTGGCTGGAGAGGTGCATTTAAACAGGGGAAAGGCAGCAGGAAAGTCTTGCACCCCTGAGCACGTTGTTCTTCCTCTGCTCTGCTGGGTATGGGGAGCACGAAACGCCTTGGGATGAACAAATATTTTGTGACTTCAAGTTACCTCAAAGAGCAACCTCATGGCTTCTCAGCTGAAAAACAACCCTGTATCACACCCCCAAGAACCTTTTTTCCTTGACTACATATTCAAACACTATTACACTTGATCACACTGCAAGTTGCATAAAGCAATCACTTTTCAAAGCTCTGTACCCAGGTACGGTAAGTGTGCAAACACTGGAAACAGGGAGCAAGCAGGAAAACTGCAACGGCAAAGTTAGCTGTGCTCTGTGGCGTGTCCCCAGCAATGTCCACATGCAGCACACGAGAGATCTCCAGCAGAGGGGATCTGCAGACATTTGGGGGAGCCTCTCCAAGGATTTTCATCCACAACCTCCACTCACAGAGCTACATGCCACGCTCCTGTCAGAGCAACCCATGCAGACATCTGGCAAACAGTAATTACCATCACTTTGTGTATCCCTGCAGCCTGTTATAAAACAATTAGGATGGTTCTCAAATGTGTCTGTAATTAAATATTTATTCTATTTGCCTTCTAATCCTAATGCGAGCGGCAGCGTGAGGCTTGGTGCTGCTTGCCTGTGGATGCAGGGGCAGGTTAATGCCTGGGCACCGCTCCCCATCCTCCCATTGCCTTCAGAGAAAGCCGAATTGAGGTGATTTGCAGTGAAAACCACATGCAGGGTGGAATAAACTCTTCCTTCCTGGTTGGCTCTGTGTCGAGACCTCAGGAAGGAGAAGTAGCACAGGGACAGGCAGTGCTCAGCAGCCTTTCAGCCCCTTCCCTTCCCATTACCCTGCAGGAATCAGCACGCCCTGCTGCGGTGCTCACCTTGAGTGCATCCAGGATCCGGCCATCATAGTCGATCACAACGGTGTCACCCTGTTCCCCCTTCAGGCCAGGGGGACCCTGCAATGAGGGATGAACCCTGTTTAGTTTTTGCAGCACCTGAGAAGCAGGCAGCATGACAGCAAGGACCCCAAACGTAGGTGCCTGGGGGATTATCACCTTACAGACACCAATTTAATCAGTTCCTAGACTGACAGCTGTAACCGTCATCCAACCGAGCCTCAACAGCCTATAAATGTACGTAGCTGAGAAGTGCATCAACATTATTATTTGAGTACCCCTATTCACAGCTTCCATCTTCCAAAAAGTCACAGGATGGTCGCACTGATAAGAAAATGGGACTTTACTGTATTTTTCAGTGCCATCTTCAGTGGCAGTATTTGGTATCTACATAATGATTTGTTTAAATATGCACCATCTGTATTTTCTAACACAGAATCGATCCTTACATTATCCAACGTGTTCAATAGAAAGAGGAGGTGGGGAAGAGCTTGGGTTAAGGCAAATACACAATGCAGAACAGAAAAAAAAAATCCTGAACATCCATACCCGTGGTCCGATGGAGCCAATTCCACCCTTCTCGCCAGGTTCACCCTGAAAATCAAAATCATATTTTTGGTTCAGAGACACCAAAGAAAATATGGAATATTTATCTCAAAATTACTGTAACTGCATGAGATGCCAATATGTGTTTTAGATTAAAAAAGGAAAAAAAAAAGTACAACACCAACAAGGAACTGCTGCTCCCAGGAAAATTAAAAAAAAGCACAACAAAGAAACTAAAAACAGATTTGACTTCAGAGCAAATATATTTTGTAAAACAACCTTAGTGTGAGCTAGCTGACAGTAGGAACACATCTCAAGGTGCAGGGAGCCGAGTGCCCCGCGGCTGCGATGTGCCGTGCCATCGCACAGCCCCGCTTTCTGCTTCCAGCGGGCCAAGCTCTGGCTCTTTCTGCTGCAGTTTCTGTTGCTTTAGGCTGAATTTTGTGTGTGGAAAGCTTCAGCTGACACATTTAAACCATTTCTGAGGGCAAGTTTAAGGAAAAAATCTGTGCCAATTTTTTTTTTGAAAGTTGGGAGGTTTTGTAAAGCTGAAATGCATTCAGAAAGGCACTGTTTGCCATACCCATGGAAATCTATACATTGGTCAAATTAAAGTCCTCAAAAAAGTAAAAAATAAAAACAAAGTGTATAAACACAAAGATTCTTCATAGGAAAAAATCATTTTGGTGGATCCTAGGGGGAACAAACAAGCACCGGTACTACGTTTTTTAGAAAAAAATGGCTAAGGGTCATCCAAGCCTGCATTTCTTCATCCTATATGGTCTCGTGCTTAACAAGGAGCCATGGCTCTTTGATACAGAAAGCACAACTGGGTATAGATCTGACTAAATAAGAAGCAGCTGGGGGGGGATAGTGGCTCATGAACGCTGTCCATGTTATATCATCACCACTTAACATATCAAGACTGTCTTAGTTCATTTGTTTGCAGCTACGGAGATAAGTAGAACAGTAAGGCACATAAGCACTCTCAACTTTGAAGCGATACCACAACAATCAATACACGAAGATCAAAATGCAATCAGAGATTTAGCTGTCTTGGGAAAGAGAGGCCACTCAACGGAAAACATTCAGGGAGATGAGTTTTAAAAACTCTCATATCCATGTCCAGCTTTCATTAAGCCGCCAGGAGAAGGTAAAATACTGCTCAAAATCCCCCTGGTTTGTTTCATTTTTGGCATTTTATGAGGCTTTTAGAAAGTAAAGGCTTATAACACCTACTCAGCTGAAATGTGCTGCCTCAAAAACGCTGCGCCCAGCTTCCCCGATGGACTGGTATTTATTTACCTTGGGTCCTGGCGCGCCGTCCGTGCCATTCTCTCCCTTCGGACCTGTGCTTCCTTTTTCCCCCTGAAAGGAAGACAATTTAGGTGAATGGTATAGGGGTGGGGTGGAGAACAGATTTCTCCAGGTTGTAGCGTTCTTGCTTTGTGTTTACTTTTACATGCATGAGTGAGCAAAGTTCTGCTTTTAGCCTAAAATGTGTCACGTTACCTATGTGCCAAAAGGGGGATTTTCAAGACAAAATGAAGCTTTCAGCCTTAGCAGTTTGGCTGCAGGTGGTACGTTGAGCTGCAAAGTTAGCCCCAAAACTGCAGTGTCAGGAGGCTCCTCCCAGCCTGAACACCAGCTCTGGGCCACCACCAGCAACGCTGTTTGAATTATTTCTGCAAGAGGCGGCTCTCCATGGCGATTCTCTGCAACAGCCAACAAGTTGCAAACTCAAGGCTTTCTGGGCTGAGCTACCAAGGCAGAGGGAGGGATTATACATTTCTTTTTGAGCTTTTTATTCTTTTTCCACGTTCAGGCGGAATTGCACTTCTCAGCCTGCCCCAACCATGATGCTGTGCCAACAAGAAAACTGGAGAGCAAAAGATGCTGCCAAGCATGTACATTAGATAGACAAGCAGAAACCTACCTTAGAGCCCGTAAGTCCTGGTTCCCCTGGGATGCCATCATCACCCTGATGAGACAAAGCATATAAAGTGAAACGCAAAGAGCTCGTACGCATACCATCAGGATCCAACACTTCATTCACCCCCATCGAGCCTTGGGCAGACCTGAGACCCACTCGGGTTTGCAGAAGGCCAGAGGAAGGCAGCAGCACAGAGCCTGGGAGGCTGCAATGTGGTCTTCTGCTCCCTCCCAGCTCTGCCCCTGCCTCCTCTGCTCCTCAGGATGAGGCACGGCCATGGGGCACTGCGCTGCTTACAGTGCCCCTGGGGAAGGTGTTCTCAAACCTTTAATAGGAGTTCAGTATTTAATCCATTTAGGGTTTGGGGGAGCCTCATTGACCTCCTAAAGGCCTCCTGCAAGCTACCACCCATCCTCACAACTTCACTGCGAGCACCAGCATACTGGGAGGAGATTTTCTGGGTTTCATGTGTCATATTTCATTGTTTCCCTGAAATAAAACTGCCCCGTAGGTGCTCAAGAGATTAATTTTGCTGGACAGATATCAAAAATGTTAAGGAAATTCTGGTCTGCAAAACACATATGGCCATGTCTGTTTTGGGACAAGGCAGAGAGAGGGAAGGGCTGGGCCCTGTCAGCACTTTGGTTTCTGCTGAAGGCAATGATTTATTCACTTCTCGATGGTGCCAACAGCAGAAAACGTGGACAGCTTGGCCACGTGCGTTCAACACCCCAGCCACACAAAGCATCTATCCTTCAGAGCGTGGGAAATCCCTCTCCTGCCCATGAGTAGCGACCACACCGAGATTGTGTGCGGCCATGCCTCACCATGGGCCCTCCCAGGAAACTCAGCCACCACAGGGCCTTTTGGGAGGTAATGTCCTCCAAAAGCTTCTCAGTTGAGCTTGAATTATTTGAGTGAAAGGGTTCAGACCTACTGCTTTGTTTGGCATTTGCTATTTCATTCTTTGTCTATTGGGCAGACGTGATTGCAGCTTCTGGCCTGTTTGTCATACTGAAAGCCATGCTGAAGGCACAAGAGCATCTGTGCTTTGGGGTCATGGAGTCGTAGCTCTTTGTGGAGCACGTGCGAGAAACCCTAGGGAATGCCAGCACTGGGCCTTTACAGGCAGCCGGGACTACGGCTTCCCCTTTGGCCTCTGGAAGTGGTTTCCCCAGGCTAGCGCTGAACAAAGCAAAGAAAAATTACTGTTTTACCTTCTTCCCTTGCATGCCAGGCTCACCCTTCAACAGGAACAGAGAAAAGAAAGACGATTAGGGAAATAACAGAATAAAAGACCAATCGTACTGATACTCAAAGCTAATTGTAAAGTTAAAATACTTGGCTTGTGTCAATCTGTGTTACCCCTCCAAAACACAAGAAAGCACATTGCTACAGCATGCTGACTTCCAACGCCCCCAGCTCCTTCCAGCCCCCCTCATTTCAAGATTTTAACACGGGCAGTGACTGTGCTTTTTGTGTAGGTGACACGTTGATACAGACATCTGCAGCTCCAAGGCAATGGCTAGTTCGATACCTCAGAAATTCTGTATCTGGTCGATATGGATGAGAGCAATTCCAGTGTGAAATACATATGTTCATTCCCTCCCCACCATGCTGAAATATTTCAAGAATTCTTGTTAAAATCAGACAGATAGCTTACTACCCACCTTTGGCCCTGGGGGTCCCCTGGCGCCCTGTTGAATGTAGAAGGGGTTGGTTATACTTATTTGACAATAGGGAAAGACAGGATAAAAACATTTCCAAGAGTATTTTAATCCCCATGAAAAAAATGACACAGATGCCGATTTCCCATCTTCCCTTATATAAATACAGCTGTAAGTTCTTTGTGCTCCCAGCAGTAATAAATATTTTCTTACATGTGCACTCTATGTATAATAATTTTGGCATCAATAAGCAATGGCACATAACTGATTACTGCAGGGAGCTAAAGGCTGAGGCACAGCATGCGGGGCGAAGGGCACGTACACTGGGCTCGCCCAACTGCTCTGGGCAGTGCAACGCGAACGCTTCTGGGCAATACTAACCATGAGGCCATCCTCTCCCGGGTCGCCTTTAAAACCCTGCAAAAAACAAAAAAGATGACATTGAAACCATCATGCCTCATTCTCCAAAATGCCCAGTGATAATTAGGATGTTCAACAGCATTGCGTTTCAGCCTATTTCTTTATTAAATGAATTGCCAGTGATCTGGAGATTCGCAATAGGTTTTCCAAAGGGAAGAGATCCCCTCTGGGCTCTCTGAGTTACAGCCAGTGGCCACAGACACACACTCCAGCTCCAACCCACTGCTCTGAAGCTGAAGATGGAAACCCCTCCTGCTCCCTCACCCCATGCCCCAAAGCTTCACGGTGTGAGCAGCCACCAGAGCCAGACAGCAGGTGGGATGGCAGCACCAGGGAAGGGGATGCTCCGTCACCATCCTCTCCCTCACTGGGGTGGGGACCACCCAGTATGTGCACACTGCACATCTCTGGTCCTTACAGGGGGGCCTGGAGGTCCTCTTGGGCCATCCTTTCCTGTGTCACCAGGAGGCCCCCGGGCACCTGGGGGTCCTGGCGGACCAGGGGGGCCAGTGGCTCCTTCTCGACCTTGATCGCCCTGGAAGAAGTTCACACAGACATGGTGAGACGAAGTGGCGTGAACAAGCCCGGCAGCTTGACATTGGCGTGGGGTGCCCTCAACACATGCACTGCATCCCTGGGCCATGGGCACTCTCCTGGCCTCCACCATCTCGGGGGTTAAGCTGCCAATTCAGGAGGCTGGGAGCAAGCTTGCAGCTGCTTCGAGCCCTTAGTGCTTGGTTCCTTAACCAGGATTTTGCTCAACGCCTTCTAACAGGGTTTTATCTCATTAAGCCCTGGCCCAGCGACCATCTGCATGGAAACCACCAATTCAACGTACCCAGAAATAATCCAAACCCAAGGACATGCTGGCATGGAGCATGCACACACATCCATAGCTTAGTGGACCACACCAAAAAAAAAGCCACATACAAAAAAGCAGCACTTAGTATACTTTAAATACAGCTGTGGTCATACATTAACATCCAGCTTAGCTCACACCCTACTGGGATGCAAAGAAAAAAAGCAGCAGTCATCTCCTGGTGATTGCAGGGGCTTGCTACGTGCCGTGCGGGATGGGAGCACCATGAGGGGCTTTGCTGCCCGGTTATTGGCTCCCGACCCACCGCCGGCTGCCACAGCCCAGCCCCAGAGCTGGGGCCGGGCACATCCAACATGTGGCTACACAATGCAAATCCTCACGAAAAGGCCGTCTCGTAAATCTTTTAGCAACATCTGGATGGGTTACCACCGAGGCAGCAACAGGACTGCATTTAATATGTGGTCCGCCCTCAAATCAGGGACAAGTGTGGGATTTTCAGAAGTCCTTAAGTGACTTAACAGCACAAATCCCACTGCCTTTCAACAAGATCCATGCTCCTAAATCGCTTACATAATTTTTAAAAAATCCTATTGCAAATCCTGAAAACTGCATCCAATTATGTCAACTCAAAGAGTCTCCCACTGAATTTTGCCTAATTAAAAAGTCACATTTAGAATATGAGGATTTAGACAAGTACATTTTAACGTGTTTTATAATACCAGCATTGCTCTTTGTCCCATGAACATTCATGGGACTTGTTGCTTGATCCCCACTTCCCACAAAGGGCCAAATGCTGAAAACCCATGGCTTTTACATCTCCTTGCTTTGCCAGAACTCCCCATAAGTTCTAACAGGGTTCACCGAGGGTACTCCTAACAAGAACCTGAGTGTAGCTCATGGCAGTGACAATGTGAAATAGCAAGAGTGCACGATCAGCCAGCAAGAAGGAATAAAAGCAGCTCAAAGAACCACAGCAAACCAGAGGGGGCAGATTCAATACGTGTACCTTGAGCACTCGCCGGCTAAAGACAAGCTGATCGTTAGCCAGAAATCCGTGATTGAGGCGGGGAAAAACCATCTAGCCCAGCGAAGTGGAAGGCAGAAGAGGAAAGAGCAAGAATTTAAGATGCAAGCACAGCAGAAAGAGTGAGTTTGAAAGGCCATAAAAATACATAACAATTTCTCTTTGGTAATTAATTGATATGCAAGGAGGAAGAGATCTAGGTGGACGACCCTGGTGGTTTTAACCTTCTGGATACCCTGGAGGCTCAGTAGGCAGCAAGAAGGCATAGGGAAACAAATATCTTTTCATGATTTTACGGCACAATAGGACATTCAAGGCTGCTGGGGTACGGAGGATTCCCCACCGCAGGGATTTTCTGCAGAATGCAGAGCATTTTTCCAGTAAAACCCACAGGGGATATATCACAGCATTTCTCCTGAGACCAAATATTATATTTTTTTTCCAAGGCTAAAACGAATACTGATGTATTCCCCAGCCTGCAAAGCACAGATAAATCTCTCAGATTTATATGATGCAAAAACAATGTATTCAGACCACGTCAGTAGTCATTGCTATTGTCTTTTAGCCTTCCCACTTATCTATCGAGAGAGGAGCAGTAGGACGATTCCTTTCTCAGGATGTTTCTTGCTTGCTCCCTTCCCTCCAACCGTCCCCACGTGCATCCACAGAAGGACTTGCAAGAGGAAAGCCCAAGGGATGGAGCGAAGCCACCTCGGAGCAGAGAACAGGTCCTCCAGGAACATTTTGGAAGGTTTATAAGGAAAGGAACCCTTGTCCAAATTGCCAGGAGATTTGACCTTTTGGCTAGATGTTTAAAATAACAAATGCAATCAGGGGCTCAGCACCCTGTAGGCAAGCCCACCTCCTGCCCAGCCTCAGGACAGCTTTGCAGCAAGTACACACGGGTACTCTGACCGCATCCGTACGTTTCTGCATTGACTGTCGTGGTGAACTCTACAGGATGCTTTACCTGCTGAGCTCTCATCTGCAGCCTGAGCTCAGCAAGCACCTTTACTTTTGTACAAAGAGAAAAAGCTACTTTTCCACTTTCCACCTGCAGCCTGACACCAGCCCCCAGCTGTACAGCCACTCCAGCCATGTGGCCAGCCAGCGTTTAACCCTGCAGCAGCTCAGCATAGAGGCTGATGTTACTGGTATGTTACTGGTGGCCCTGGCCACTGAGTGGGAGAGCACCACATGGGCTGCTGGAGATGAGAGCTTTTCTCTGTGGCCAGCAGCTGTGGAGGCACAGGGAACAAAAGCTGGAGAACCAACAGGCTCTGACCACTTTGGCCACCAGGTCAAATGCAGAGCAGCTGAACTGCGAGCCAAGCCACTGTCACCCAAGCCACCACCAGCCCAGCTGCTACCTCCCAGCAGGAAAGTGCCCGAGATGTTTTTGGCAAAGCTCATGAGGCTTCCCTTAACTTTTTCTTAACCTGACCTCCTCCAGCAACTCCCACCATGGTGTTTCCTCTGCTGCCAGAAGACATACCTGGGTTCCTTCAAAACATGCAAGGACAAGGACAAGTGGAAGCCCCTTTCCCCTCTCGAGAGATTGAATTTGATGCTGCTACCACACGCACTGCACATCCACTAGCCCAGATGTGCAAACGTTCATCAGTCTCATCCTTTGTCTAAATACCTGAATTGTTGGTAAGAGCAGCATTAACCAAATTAGGGTAATAAATCCAGAGTGGTCACCCCGAAGCCAGCTCAGGGAATGAGTCTGGATTATAAAAACTGTCCTTTTAGATGTGTAAGGATATGTTTCATTTTAAGAGCAAAATACCAGCCTGAATAGCAGGGCACAGCAGTCCCAGCCTCAGCAGCGTCCTTGCTTTGGTTCCCCCTTTCCTCCCCAGAGCAGAGAGGACATCTGCTCTTGGTTTCTCCCTGTAAATGCACCCATGGGCATTGTGCCAGCGTGTTGGGTACACTCACATGTTCACTTTCCACCCTGGTCAGCTGTGGCCATGCAGCAGCCTCACAGGACCCTCTGCAAGCCCAGAAATGTACAGTACCTAAGACAGCCCAATGCGAACTGCTTCCTCAGGTCTCCCAAAATCACCCTCCAACATCTGCATGAGGCACACTCACGTGTGCAATAATTATGGGTTTTGCCCCTGCTGGTGGCAGGTGTTAATTAGGGACAGAAACAGAGGCAGTGCAGACACCAACATATTCAGCAGCTAATTCCTAATTGCCCTCATCTCACTTCCATTGCCTGTGGTCCCTCTGAAAACACGCCAAGTGCTATTCGTTAATCTATCATTCCTAATGATAATATTTGTGCTCACTGACACACGCTATCCTGACTCCATCTCCCCTAGCCATGCACATTTAGGAGCGAGGCAGCACTGGATGTATTCACAGTTATTTATCTTCCCGTTGATTTGATGACTTGCTGTGACATCTTTCAAAATCAGCTAAACAAAGCTACCACCGAAACTTGAGGAAGAAGATAGATTAAATTAAGAAATAAAAAATAATCTGGGCCAGATGGTATTGAGAAGTTTCATATCCAATCCAACCCGGAATGTCTGGAGACATAAAGGAAGCTGTTTTCACAGCCAGGCGCTGTTTGTTAGACCTACTCGTTCGGGGCTCTGCCAGGCTTGTTTCTCCTCTTTTCCTCCCAAGTTGTTTGTGAGACTTTTTATTATTCTTGTGCAAAGAGGCACGAACACATAAAAAAAAGTAAAACAAAAGTAAAACACAATCTGGACAAATGCAGATCAGGAGAAAAAAGCACATATTTTTATCGGTAGATTAAAAAGCAGGACAAACGTTACCTTGGGAGCCGATACCTGTATGTCTGCAGGTCCAGACCGAGCCTCTCCCCTGACACCTCCTGCAGCAGGGCTGGGAGCTGCGGGCAGGAGGTGAGCTCCCAAGTCACCCGGCAGCACGAACCGTGGGAGCTTTGAAGCCTGGCGAGCATCTCCTCCGGCACCATGCAAATCACCAGCCCTGCATGGTGCCCTCTCCCACAGAAGTTATCCACAGCTCCGGCCAAGGAGTAAAAACTCACGCCCTTGCGCAGCTGAATCACCTCTTAAAGCCTTTTCTGAGTACGTGGGTGGGCACTTGCAAGGCTGAGACCATACACTGAGCCCCTCCGCAGCCAGGCGGGGAATAAATCTGTCCGAGGAATTTTAGGGGCTCTCAAAGCCCGAGGGTGACAGTTCCAGATGCACCCAAGGAGCTGCTTCAGAAAATGGCAAACTTCAAAAAGTCACTTAACAGCCTCTAGGGGAAAATGAGAAATGACTCTGAGGCATTTCTGGCCATTAACCACTGAGGTCCTGGCTGCATTTCTGACAATGCCGTTGAAAGCCACCAGCCAGGTCTTGGGTGCCTCCAGCTCCAGCAGAACCTGGGCACCAGAGCACCTCGGTGTGCAGGGGACTAAATTATCTGAAGTTTCTTGCCTTTTAAGCATAGACCAGCAGTATCTAAGAAGTGATCACGTCCTACACTGCACAGGCCACCACTGCTCACTGAAATGCACATTGGCATACGCCCCCAGTGTTCAGCCTTCCCAGTGTCCAACAGATCCCCCAAATGATGAAACGAAAACAAAGCAAAACAGCCCACTGACAATCGTTATTTGTTCTTCCCAAATCACAGCAAATCACAGCACGGGAAGGGGCCTGATCGTTCTGCCTTCCTCAACAGGTCCCACGGCTGCTCAGCCTGGGCAAAGGCAGTCGTTCACCAGGGGCACGAGACATGTCCATCAGACAAGTCCCATCCTGGGGCTGGACAGGGTGGCCCTAATCCTCTCCTGTGCCTTGGGAGCCTGACTCAGGTCCAGTTTTGGTGTGATGATGGTGGCTGGGATTTATTCATCCACTTCCCATGTGCAGATTAGGATCTCCTTGCACACAGTGCATGAATTAACAGATCACTTTCATGCCTCTGTTTGAGGCAATCGTACCGTAGGAGGGACATGCTATATGCTGAAGAGTTTGAGCACTGGGGTTTTCCTCAGCATTCAGGGCATTTCTCCCCTGTGGGTTTCTGTGGGTACAGGAGCACTGGCTCAGCCCGAACCCAGGCACACCACCAGCACCGCCTCGGGACCCCCAGGGCTGTGTGCCAAAAGCTCCTGTCTCATCCCAACGTGGGACACCTGGTGCTAACGCTGCCATCGCCAGCAGCAACGGTGTCACAGAGAGGGCTGCGGGACAGACGCATCCCCCACACACCTCGCAGGGACCCACTCTGCTGTGTTGGGTAAATCTCAGCTTCATGCATCCCCATGAGAGCCATTTGCACAAAGCTCCGTTAATGTCATTGTTATAGACAGAACAGTTTTCCCTCATCACCTAGTCACTTAAAAACCTGTATTTTCAAAGGCAGACAAGACGTTGTCTGCGTTCACCGCGCTGTCAGCCGGAGAGGACAAACCTCCGTCCTGCACAGCACTGTGCGGGCCCTGCCTTGGGACGCTGTTCTTACTGCACCACGTTGGCACTCCAATGCCCACAGAAAAGGAGCACAGTTTCAAGAGAAGCAAGGAGTTTGTCTCTGACACTGGAAGAAGGAGTAAGGGGTAGGAAAGCCCAGTAACCTTGAAACCGATAAAGAGGTACCTGAAGATCTTCAACTCTTGTTTTCCCATGTTCGCAGTTAGAAAAACCACCAAAGCAAAGAGCTCCGATGGCAAAGTAAAACATTTCCAGAACTGTTACCATTCCCCAGTTTGCAGGGACAAAGTAGCATGAAGCCTTGATGTGTGTGGTGACCAAGCCCAAGCACATTTTAGAGTAAAACAACATGCCGTGTCACTACTTACCCTTGGGCCGATGTCCCCTGCTTCACCCTGCACGTCAGGCAAAACAGCAAGGGTCAGCCATTAGAGTTCAAATTTCAAATGCGAAGGACCAAACGCAGGGGCAGCTGGACGAGGGAGCAGCACACAAGGGAAGTGGGAAGAGTCCTATTGCTTAACATATTCAAAACCAGGGAGGAGAAGGCTTCGAGACAACACAATAGGGAAAGATTCTGCCCTGGCAGGCGATGAAACAGATAATAAATCTGAAATAGCAGATTGCTTCCAACTCCAAGGCTCCCCTAGCAACTGCTTATGTCCTACATATGCAGGGACTAACATCACTTTCAGTACAGCAATGAGCTTCTCTGGCTGCTCAAATTTCACGGGAGGATGTCATGCAAACAGAGCGATGGAGCCCGCAGCCTTTCAGCTCCCTTGCTCTTGGAGGGAAAGCAAGAGGAGAGCTGTATGCCACTCCCCTACCCCTTGAGCAGTTAACCGCAAACCCTGCAGCTTGGACAAGCTTTAAGGCCATGTTTCTTCCTCCTAGATCTCTGCAGCTCCTTCTGCCCTCCCCTTCCTGGGGCTCTTCTGAAAGCAACCCAGGAACCTGCTGTCACGGCTCCACGTCCCAACCAAACGCAGCGGCGATGCCATGCCGGCATATTGGGGCAACCCGAACTCAGAGAATCGCAGGAGAATAAGGGCATACAGCTGGTTTCTGAACAACCACATGCTAATGCAGTCTTTACCTTTTCCCCTTTTGGTCCTGGAGGTCCCTGGAAAAACATAAGAAGGTGTGATAATTAAGGACCAGCAGAATCAGCAATACATATGCTCTTAGCCCAACATCAAAACCAAGGAGACTACAAGAATTCACCACCCTGAGCCATGTTACTATTACTCTAAGTCATACACTGCTGGGAAGCAGCGAGGAGGCTGTGCCTGCTCGTGCCAGGACCAGGGACCAGAGGAGGACAGGGGCAGAGCAGGCAGTGTGACAGCCGCTTGTGAACACGTGATGCTGAAGAGATGCGAGACATTTCTTGAAGTATTAAATCACTTCTGGAAAAACACATGCTCAGCATATCATTACAACAATTATACATCTGTTTGAAATAAACAAGGAGGATAGGCTGCTTTCTTTGGCCTGTTTGCTGAAGACATAAGTCATATTCCCTCCAAATAGCTTTCTGTACGACAGGCAGACAGAGACACGCTGCAGTCCCAAAGAGAAGCCATGGGGCCAGGCTTTGATGTGCCTGCTCTGCGTCCTTCAGGCACAAAAACGTCGAGTCTCGGTTCAGGCCAGTCCATGGTGCTCACCAAAGCAGGAGCAGTGCAACGCGGCATGGGAAGGAGGCAGGTCAGCAGCATCTGCAGCCCTGCACAGCATCCCTCCTGCTGGCAATTTGGCTCTGAGCAAGCCTGCTGGCCCCTTGCTCTCATGGAAGAGATCACAAGCAGTCTGGTTTGAGTTTAGATGTTTGATAAGTTTGCTTTTACATTCAGATTCTCCTTGTTTCTCACCCAGGGGTCTTGCTCCTGGCCCAACGTGCACGACTTCAGCCATTTGCATCCTTGTTGGTGCAAGAGCACGGTGCTGAGGCTTGCATCACGGCCAGTACGGGGTTCTGCTAATTCAAAGCCAAGCCGTGGGTGCAGTGGTGGGAGCTGCCCTTTCAGTCTCTCCCCTCCCTGCTAGTGCCTTTTTTTTACATTTTTCTTTTCATTCGCATTTACCATCTTCAAGTATAGGATAAAAAACAGGATAAAAAGCAACCTCTGCTATTACAAAACAACGTACAGCTATAACAAAATGCTCTCTAGCTGGCTAAAAATAAGTATCTGGAATAACTTTTCAATTGCAAAGACTGACTTCTGCCCACTTTGGAAAAACAAACAAACAAAACAACAACAACAACAAACAACACGAGTAGTTGAGGACCAAAGCTTGAAAAGATTTCAAATGGTGCCCTCTAGTGAACGTGGAATAAAGTGGGACTGGGAAACAAAACACCAGAGGTAGCCACGAGCTCCCGCAGCAACGATCTGCCTGAAGGATTCAGCGCTGGCCAGCGTTCTGCCAATGAAAGTCAACAAGGCTGTTTCTGTGAAAGCAGCGAGAAAAGAAAGGAGCACCTGAGTGTCCAAAGGGCTTCCGAGCAACAAACAAGTCAAGAAAACAGCTCAGGAAACGAAGCCCAGGATGCTCCAGAAAGCACTGGATCACACAGTGCCAGGGAAGCTCGCCCCTCACTTGAGTGCTGCCTGCCCGCGCTCCTTTGGGGCTGAATAAAGGCAGCTTGGAAATGATTCTTGCCATGACACCACTGTGTGCTGCCAGCAGCCCGTGACCAACGTCACTGGTTTGCTTCTTCCAAGTAGCTAGGGCAGTCTGTTTCCCACACTCGGTGCGTGGCCCACAGCAGGACGAGCCACAGCCAAGAGGAGCCGTGAAGCTCGTCCTACCTCTGGCTCCAGCAGAGCACAGGAGATCCGCGGCCAAGCCTACTTCAGCCTGTGACCCCCAGCCACCAGTGCTCAAAAAAGACTCAAACTTGCAGATTTCCAAATCTGCTCTTTAGACAAAAGACACTCAAACTTGTAGAATCCCAACTCCACTTCACCTTCAGCACCGGGATTGCCACCCTGTGGTTCCACCCCTGCTCAGGGTTTAAACTTGCACAAGTTTCAGACCACAGACTAATTTTTCTAAATGCAGTCTTTCCAATAAACAGTTATACGTATAGAAAATATTTAGATTTGGATCATATTTGAGGTTCTGCCCAGCCATTGCAGAGCAGTGCGAATAAAGACACGACAGATTTGGCACTTGGTGCTACTTACTGGTTTGCCATCCAAGCCAAGGGGCCCCTGAAAAGGCAAGGAAAAGACAGCATTATAAAAAAATGAAATTAAAGACCAACAATTTACAAACACAGCAATATCAGTCGTGCTCTGAAAGAGGCTCTAGATGCATACAGTACAATCTTTGGCTATGTTACTTGTATACCTAATCCTTCATGCATGCGGTCCAGCAAGAAGGTTGTCAGAAGCCGAGTAAGAGGCAACAATGTGCAGAGCACGAAGAGGCGTGAAAGGAAGCGACAGGGTTAGTGACAGGGACAGGGACGCTGCTCTGGCACAGCACTTGGGACTGCCTCAGGACTGTAAGGACTGAGAGTACACACACCTGGTTTGGTTAAAGTGAGGGGTGGCTGGGAGCAATTCGTAGCTGCCTCGGAGCTGAACTGGTTGGTTTCTGAAAAGGACTTGCTAAAACCCTGCTGCACTCCGTGGGCAGCAGCTATCGCCCTCAAACCACACTGGTAAGTCTCACTGAGGGGATGGGATGTCTCGCTGGAGAGGAAGGAAGGGTGCATCTATCCCACAGACCGATACCTACGTGCTTTGCTCATCTGCAGCGACACAAGGCTGGAAACACGCCTGTATTTGTGGGGCCGAGCACTGAGCTACCCCAGCTCTCCTCCAGGTCTCCCTTTTTTAGGGTAGCTGCAGGAGCGTGTGGTAAATCCCCGTGGTAAGAGACTATTGCCCCGTTGTTCCAGGCACATGGTCCTCGATTAACACAAAGCTGCTGAATGTCTCGTGTTGTAGGAAGCCTTCTCGTGAGAAAGGATGGATGTGGGGAGAGGAAGAGCAGGTGCTCTAATGCCCGCGGACAAACAGACGCAGCTACCCTGCCGCCAGCTGGGGCTGCGCAGAGCCAGGCGGGGATGAGGAGAAGCAGCACAAAAGCTGTGGTAGATCCCAGGAGAATGGTATTTCCCAATCCACTGCCTGCAGCCTAGGAACTTAAACCCATTCCTCATTTAAATCCAGAGAGGACTCAGCCCTGCAAATGTTTCCCAAAGAGATATGGCCCAATGGCTGAGTCCACACAGCACTGGGCCTCCTGCTTCCACCCCAAATTTCCAGCCCAGGCTGATGTGTGTGGCTGGGTGAGGACACGCTCAAGAGGGAGCCGAGGGGCTGTGCCAAACCTCTGGGCAGCACAGCCCGGCCCAGCGGCACGGCTCAGCCTTCTGCCATCCCAAACACCAGCCCAGCGTCGCTGTCCTCTCTGCCTACTGCAAGCACGAGGGCTGTGCTTGTGAAAGGGAGCCTGGAGGTTAGCACATCCCACACCTGCACACGCGTGGGCATCTTCACGGCTTGCTCTACAAACGTGCTGGGCTCACATCTCCTCCCGCATAGAGGACTTGTCTTCTGTAAGTCTTAGGGAACTGTTTAGGGTGAACCTTCTTTTAATTTAGCTTAAATCTATGATGCTGAAATGGAGAAAAAAGAGGAAAAAAAAGATGTTGGCAAGAGGACCCTAGGGGCTGCTTTAAAATAGCATCCTTCCAGCTCCCAGCTCCAGCCATCGGTAAGGAATAAATCAGTCTGCAGCAACCGTGTGGCTGGGCTTGGAATATAAACCCTGGAATGTGCACAGCTTGGTCGGGAGAGAGGCAAAGCCAGAGGACTGAGTCCTGGGCATCAGTACCTGCTCTGCAAGGACAGGGGAGCTGGATGAAAGACGTTCACCTGAAAATAATGGGGCTCCCTATATGCACAACATTTCTGAATTTACCAAACATAGATTATATTATTTACATGATGTGTATTATTTCTTAAGAGGGACTACCAGTGAACAACTGCTACGTAGCATTAATGAAAGTTACAAGTGAATGCAGTCATATCCGTCAACACAAAGGCTTTATGTACAAATACACAGCTGAGCCAAACTACTCCTGCCCCAACAAACACCCCTCCATACTTCATCTTACCATGTTTCTTTACATCGTAACACTTGGGCAAGGCATCGGGTCCACCAAGTTTTTTTCCTGAAACTAAGGCTGCTGGAGATGATTCACCTGAAACAGCCATTGGTGATCTCCAGAGGAAAAAACTGGGACCAGAGCAAGGAACTCACAGGACGTCCGAGTTCTCCAAGAAGTAAAAGTCCCACGCATAAAAAAAAATATTAAAAAATTACAATAGCAATTCATCAGCTTCTAGCTATTCTTGTATCAGTCCACAAAGGAACATCCAGAAGGAAAAACAATGGCCTATTCAAAGGATGTTTGTTTGAGGGAAAGCATTTAATGCTTGAGAGGAACAATATTCATGGGGCTTTCAAAGCGGCTCCGGGCCAGCCGCTCCGCTGAGCGGACAACGCTGGGACCCAGGCTCGGAAACCTTTGGTCAGCCTGGGCCGGGGACCCGACGGCCGTGCCCCACCACAGGGCTGCGGGAGCCAAGGCACCGCGTCGCAGAGCAGCCAGGAAAGTGCATGGGGAGGTGAGGGGACAGCATCGGAAACCTGGGCTCGTTTAATGCAATTTTCAGGAGCACCCATGTGTCGAGACCATCATCATCTCTCCCTTGAATTCTGCCGTTTTAATTGAACAGGAAGCCATCTTTAGTTTGTTTGATAACTAAGGAACAGAAAATCAGCAATTCCCTATTCCCCCCTCAAAAGCCACCTCTATGTAAGTTTTCATTCTGGAGGAACAAAAAGCGCTTCCACTTAAATGACCAGCACAAAGCTTAAGGAGAGGGTGAGCTCTCCATATACCCTGAGCGAGAGGAGGCATTGCAGCAGTTTCGCGCTGGGATTTTTGCCCAGGGATAAGTTTCACTCGTGCCCTTGCCCATGCTCTACTACAAGCCTTTTGCTCCCATTTCAGCTTCAGAGGAAGGGGATGTGCTCCTTTACAATTAAAAAAAAAAAAAGAAAGAAGAGCCTAAAGAGCCTTTTTTTGGGGCGTGTGCTCATTTCACAGCAAAAGCTCAGGAGGGTCAAGATGTAGCACCGAAATTTTTGCAGCGACAGGTGATTTCACCCAATGCTGAGTGCCTGAAGGCTTGGGAACAATTTTACGTTCACCAAAGAGGGAAGACATGGAGCTTGCAAGCAGCTCTGATTCACAAGCAAAAGCTCTTGCAGTAAGTAAACATTTCCCTGCTCTATCCCTCACCCTGCCCAGGGAAAGGCCGGGTGCCAGCCAGGCTGGCCAGCCCTCTGCCTTCCTCCTCCAGTGCCATCCCTGCTGCTGGTGGGGATGGACTCGCTCCAGCAACAGTGCAGGAATGTTAGGAGGAAAACATCGAGTGAAAATGCAGCCAGAGATTAAGAGGACAATCCTTCTGAGTTAGGAAATCTTCTCTCATGGTTATTTTTAATGTTTCCTGCTCTGCTAAAAATTAGCACAGGGGTCGGAAGGAACCCTGCAGTCAAATTTTAGCAGATTCAAAGGGCTGCCTTCAATCTCTGTCTCTGTGGTTTTGAAAAATCGTAAAATCTTAAATTTGAAAAGGAGGAAAGTGTCAGAACAAAAGGACATGGCAATATTTTAGCATTGCCATGAAGGGCCCGGGGTCGCTGGGCGTTGTGAATGCCGTGGCTTGCAGCGCGGCACAGCCGGGGAGTGGGGACCGTCCCTTCCTATAGCCTGCACCATAAATCCTATAGGCTGCACCATCAATCTTCGCGAGAGGGATGGTGTCCGCTGGCAATACGGTTCCTCGGCACATTTTTGCATTAGAAGAGAGCTCTGGCAAAGGCTGTGGATGAGCACACCCGTCCAGCCCCGGCTGTGCTGGCCAAAGAGAGCTTTGGTATTGCGTTGGTTTGTCCAGGACCAAGAAACCTTTGAGGTTATTGGGATAAATGGGGCAGATCTGGAGAGGTCGCATCCCACCCCGCTCTGTGATGTCTGTGCTGTGGGTCATGGGTTTGTGCCGGCCATTACTCAGAGCAAAACCACACCAAACGTCACGAGGAAAGCAAAGAAAGCCAGCCAGGCTCCTCCAGCTTCACAACTGCAGGAAGAGGGGAGAAGAGGGACTGAGCAATGAGAAGAGGGACTGAGCAACGAAACCCGGGTCCTCTAACAGCACCTGAGAAGCACTGGCACCAACTGCAGGTGAACCGAGTACAAGAGAGGGGCGCTGCCGGATGTCACCTCGTCCCTCGCCCCCGTCACTGCTGCCTCTCCTCCTTCCCCAAAGCCTCAGTACAGGACCAAACCCACGTTTCTACTCCATCTGCCAGCACCACCACGAGAATCCTTTACCCTCCCAAACAACAGCATTTAAATGCAAGCACAGAGGTGGCTGACACCCTACCGACAGCATATATGAAGAACTTACCTGGTGCACACACCGATGGCAGGTGACAGCCGTGAGCCCAGGTCCCTCGGGGGCTTTTTGGGGTCCCCAGAAGAGGCCGGCCTGAGCCCAGGGCAGCGCCCCTGCTGCTGCCTGCCTGAGTCAGGCACTGAGACCCTTAAAGGCAGGGGGGCGTTCATGTTAATTACGGGGTGGGGATGGTCTGACGGGGATGGGATCGCTGCCGGGGGAACTGCCCTACACTTGTGTCTATAGCTGTGTGCTCACACAGTAACAGAGTATATATTACTGTACGTAATATAACATTTTACAATATTATATTAGATATCATATATATAAATTCTGTCAATGTGAACATACTTATTAACAATCTTTGCTTAATAATTTACTCTGTTTGTTAATATGAAATAAAGCCACTTCAGTATAGTCCAATAGAAATTCTCCTCCGGTTCACAACTGCACGCAAACCTTAAAAACTACTTTTTTAGGAGGAGACCTGCTGCGCCATGAGGGATACAAGCTTGATAAGGGCCAGGCGTGTATTAACAAACCAACCCCTCAAAATCTGTGCTCTATTCCAAAAAAACAAAAAATAAAATCTGTCCTCAGACTGCTGGGCAGCCTTCTGTCCATTCTTTGATAGAAAGCAAGCAGAAACGAGCAGTAATTTGCTAAAAAACTTCACCCATAATGCAAACCAGACCGTGGGGCTCTACAAGAGAGCCACCACCTCGGAGGCTGGGCTGGGCCACGCAGGGCACCCGGTGGCCGCGAGCCACCCGCCGCACAGCCATCCTCTGCAAGGAGATCCCAGCGCCCTCACACAGGACACCGATGCTTGGGAGGGTTTCTGAAATGCTTCAAAAATAGAAAACAAGATAAAAACAATCCCAGACCCTATTCTGAGGGTGTTTTGGAGGCAGCCGGACCCTGTCCACCACTCAGCCCCTCCGTTGCATCAGCAGCGTAGGCTTCCTGGAGCACGACAGCTCCCAACTCTCTTCCCAGATGCCAACAACGTTCATTAGGGGTTCGTTATGGAGATAAGGGACTTCTCCCCTTTAGTATCTGCCTCAAACACAAAACTAGCCTCCTTCCATCTGTTCACAGAACTCCCCCATTGTTTTGCTAGACATCTTCTCAAAGACGCCCAAGAAAAATGCCTGGGAGCAAAACTAACGCCGACCAGTCCAAAGGGGTGGAGAGAAACCGCTGCACTGGGGCCGCTCGCTCCAATTTGCGAGTGAGCCTGCTCGGACCAAACACACAGCAAAGCCAGAGCAGAGCCAGGGCTCATCCCCTCCTCCCAGCACACAGGGCACCAAGGAGCCACCGTGACCGAGCGCCTCGACTCAGGGCCAGCTCCTGCTCCCCCGCGCTCAGGCACGCCAGATCACCGCATCTGCGCTGAGCGCCAGCTCACAAGCGAGCGCTCGCTCATCTGTGCATCACATGGCACCGGTTCTCTTCCAAAACAACAAAGTGCTTTTATGGAAGAAAGAGTCCCCTGACTTCCCCCAAATTTCTGAGGTTTAAATGAGTTCCATGTGTACCGTGCGACTGCTTCTTGCAAGCGCTCGGTGCCCAATTGGTTTTGGGGATACTTTGCATTTAATTTGCATTCAATGTCCAGCTAAGAGAGCAGACAGCCTCTGTGGTGGGAATGAAATTTTGACGTTGGGAAGCAATTGTTTTGGAGGAATACTGACATTTGAAGCAAACACTTCAGCCTCTTACTGTCTTCGTATTCTTACCCTGCCAGTGCCATCCCAGCTCTCCAGCTGTACTGGGATTACTTCTCCCTTGTGGTTGATGAGCAAACTTCTTGGGTTTTCTCAGTTTTCTTCTGCCTACAAGCCAAACCTCGGTACCAGGTGGCTGTGTCCAAACATACCAGAGACAGACACAGATGCACTCGTACCCAAAGTGGTGAACCAGAGAAAACAGTGCAGGAAGCCAGAAACCAAAGCCCTGCTTCCACCAGGCACTCGGGTGGCGAAGGACGTCTTCCACCACCCGTCCTTGCAGCCAGTTCCTCACCAAGCCTCCTCCTGCACCAACCAGGTGGGGCCCAGGCGGCCACCTTGAGTCATCCCCAAATTGCCACTTGTGCTTAGTGTCAAAAATCCACCCATGCAACTGGAGCAGAAAAATCCTCCTTGCAGATGTCATTGGTGCCTAGCGAGGTTCTCTCCTCTGCTTGACCAGAAGTGCTGGAAGAGAAATGGGAAGCCCAGAAGATAACTAAATGCATCTGCAATTCCTCTTCTCTGTGGGATATAAGGCAACTTTTTTTTTTTCTTTCCCCTGTGCAAGAGTTACCTCTAAATCAATAGAAAAATAAACAGCTGCCTTAAGAGCTGTTCTTTACAAAATCATTGTTGTCTCCGCAGAAGAGAGCCAGTAAACAGACCTAACAGGAGAACACACTGGATGTGCTTTCCCTGCTTAAAGAATTTATCCCCGCTAGGCAAATAGTTATGTGAATTGGCCACAAAACTGATATTAAAATGAAATGAAAAAACTGAAACTAAAAAAGTTTGCCTTGTAAAATGAATGTTTGTTACTTCCGTCTTTTGGGGTCCTACTGGGAGAAGTATCCTTGAAGTCTGAATATGTATGAATAAAGACACTCGCAAGAATAAACACAGGACTGAACCCTGTAATGAAGGGCAATAATTGTAGTTCAACAGTTATGACCTTGATGAAGGTCATAAGAAAACTAAGAAAACTGAGCTTCACAATGGCAACCATTTTGGAGATGGATACAAATTACATGATGCAGTTTTTGAACATATCTAATGATGTCAGATATTATTTATTTATTTTTTAGAATGTGTGCATGCACAACAAACCGAAACACCCATGCAACATACAGGCACTCTGTGTCTGTACATGAGCTACCACCCATGGTCTAGAAAGCATCTGCCTACTGCAAAAGCCAAGAGAAGTCTGAGATCCACATGCTCTGCCCTACATAGCACGGTCTCCCGCTCCTGGCAGTCCTCCTGAAGGGTTAAGCTGCTGTTCCCAACACACCCAACTAAACCCATCTCTTGGAGCTTTTTGGTAAACTCCAAGTGACCACAACAAGATGGAGAAACTCCCATGAAGAGCTGGCTTTGGCACGTGTTCCTCATTTCCTGCACACCAGCCTGCGTTCACAGCATATTTATGGGTCACGCAAACAGCTTACATGGACTTTCCCTTACTGAGTTATCTGTTAATTGAGGTTTTTAATTGCTCAGGGAAGAAACCCCAAAACTCATTTGATTGAAGCCCAGGAATGGAGATGCCACCAAAGCCAGGGCCGTGCTGCTCTGCTGCGCTGGGGTCTTGCAAGTGGAGGAACCAGCTTCCCTCCTGCGTGTGCTCCCCCAACTCCTTCTCTCAGACATCAGCTCAGAAATAACATTTGGCTTCACTTTTTGTCTTGAAAATTAATTAAAACCAGAGTTTATCATCCTTACAAGTTGATTTCCAGCTCTAAGCACAACAGCTGAGCATTTAGCTCACTGCACAGAGCTCCCAAAATAGTTCCTGAAGATGCTGAGCTACTTAGCTCCACCAGCTCCTTAGCCTGAGGTAGACCATAAATACGTGAGAATACCCTGTGCAAGAATATTTCAGTCGTGACTGAGCAATTATTCCTTGCAAGGTGCACCAGTGCAAAGTGTGTTGTTTTCAGAGACCATCCAGCACAGTGCCAGCATGCAACGAGGGTTCAAAGGGCCCCTATCACAAAACACATCGTTAAAAAACAGAAAACGAGATGCTCTCCTTTACCAGAACTCCACTGACTCATCATGGCGTAGTTATTGGTCATTAGAAAAGGATGTTGTTACTCAATACTGAATTATTTTGAGTAAGAAGCTGCCTTACTTCTAAGCATGCAGAACTTGAGGCATTTTCCTTCCCTGCCTCCCTGAAGAGCTCCCACCTTTGCAAGAGATGGGCAGAACAACGCTGAGGCTCTTTCAGGCAACACAAATGATTTACAAAATTCAAAGGCAAACATATACTAGATGAACCAAATGAATAACACTCTGCTCAACTAAAAATAGATGATAATATTCCAAGGAAAACATATAAAGTAGGAGACAACTCTGTTTCATATCACAATTTTTCTGCAAAGTCTATTCCCAGCTCTGCTTTTTATTAATGAAGACATGCACATGAAGTAATTTGCCTCATTAATCAACTTCGTTCCTTTGGTTTCTTCCCACTTGAAGTGACAACTCTCCACTCGGGATGTCACGTTTGGATGCCGGAGTGGAGACTGACTTTGGGAGAGATGAGTTAGAGGCAGATGAAACTCTTCAGAGACTTGGGCTCCAGAAGGCCTCTCTGGTGGATGGGAAGAGGGAAGGAAACGGTTCCTGGTGAGCAGCAAATGCAACAGCTCACTAGGGAAGAGGAGAAATACTGTGCAGGAGGACAGCTGAGTAGTTTGAAGGCAAGGAGAAAACCATCCCCACGTGGGGCAGGGGAACGGGACGAGGGCAGGCAGCTAAAGGCACCACCCAGCCACTGCATTTTACCTCCATGGATTATTTGGTTCCAGCAAGCGGCTACATAATAGGAAGATCCGCCTGCACCGAAAGGTCAGCTGGAAAGCCTCCTTCCAGTACAGCTCTTCCATCTGGTCCTCATTTTTCTGTTTTCCATCCTCCCCAGATGCGGCTGTCCGCGCCGCTAACGTAAGCAGCCGAGAGCACCCCTGTGCCAGCCCTCTGCAAAGCCAGCCCCTCTGCTCCTCCGCAGCCCTGAGGAGCAGTGTCCCCATCGCGCCGAGCACACAGCACGGCGAGGTGAGCTGCTCGGCCACGTGGGTTCCCTCTCAGCCACTAAATCACGGGCAGTGTGGGGACAACACCGGCTCTGATGCTGCCACCCTCCCGCTCACCCGCACCGCTGCTTCAGGGGGATCCTCATCCCGGAAAGTGCAGCTCGGGGCAAGTCCCAGGAACAGCCCCAGCGCCTCGTTCTGCCCAGCAAGAAACACATTTTGGTCGTCATCTCGGCTGCACATCTGCTTTTCTTCTGCTCCAGCACAGCTGTGCAAAAACTCTGAATCCAACTCTGGGGCTGCACTTCGGTTCGGGGCTGGGCACTCTTTTGGCAAACACCGGGAGCGTCAGCCAAATTTTGCTCATCAATCTGATCCAAAGGCTGCTGTCATCTCTTCAGAATACTGGCGAGGGGAGCACCAGAGTGAAACAATGAAGTTTGAGCAGCAGTAGCTGGTGTCTTGCCCACGGCCATGCTCAGCAATGCTTCCAGGGCAGCAGGGAAAACACAGCACCCACTTGTGCCCGCTCACAGCACGCACAGCGGGGACAACCAGAGCCCCAGCACTGTCCCCACAGCTGATGGGAGGTCCCTGAGCAGGGTGCTCATGGACACAGCGATGCCCTGTTCATAAAATGGTGCTGGCCCATCCACTGTCCCCCACGGTGAGACCGGGCAGCTCACTGTGCATTCCCGCACCCGCTGCACCTCCTAACCCAGTCCTCGCAGCACTCTGCCTGCTTGGGGCCAACCTGCACACAAAACGCTGTGTATTTCTTGGCAGGGCAGCAGTGGCACTGCCTTGGTCCTGCATTTCTTAAAGCCTTGATAGAAAATGGCTCATTGGGTTCTCACGTACACAAATGCCCCCCGTGCTGCAGTCACTGGCTACATTTTGGAGAAGCCACAGCTTCCCCGTGTGCGCTCTGGACCTTCTGAACAGAGATGGTTGAGACGTCATCCTCGCCGTGCCATCTTTTATCCAAAACACGATAGGTTCTCTCCTTGCTGCCTTCCCTGCGAACATACCAGTGGTGGGACGGTGCAGCCTCCACTGTGTTGTGCAGCCCAGAGCGGACTTTGTCACAGGAGTTTAGAGAAGAAATATATTAGTTATCCAAGTTGTTAAGAATGACATTCCTGTCCCTCTTGATCCAAAATTTGCAGGTGAACGTCCCAGAAAGGCCTGGAAGCAGGGACTGTGCGGCAGCAGGCGGTCACCTGCTCCAGCCCCAGCAATGTCCCATACGTGGCTGCAGGTGACGATGACATCCAGCACAGGAGAGCAAGATGGGAACTGAACACCGGGGCCAGAGAGACAAAAGAGCTCCCGTGCCCTCCATGCAGCTGCACTAACACAGCTCAAAGGCTTGTCCTGACCAGGGTCGTGCCTGGCCAACGAGCCCCAGCTCACTGGGAGAAACAACCTGAGCTGCTGCACTTAAAGCCCGTAACTGCAGAGGGCTCCTGCTCTATTTCCACTTCGTTCACTTGATCCTGATACTCGAAACCAGAAGGGATTTAGAGCAAGACTCGTTATTGTTGGCACATGCTTAACTGTTGAACATAAGTCTAAAAGCCCAGCTGGATTAAAAGACCTGCTCAAACCATCTAAGAGCCTACCTGCTCTCCCTGTTGCTGTGGTAGCTGAGCACCTTCTGGGCTTCACACGTCGATGCTCTGAACCCTGCAGACCTGAGCGGGGAAGGGAGCTGACAGAAGGCAGAATCACAACTTTCAGAAAAGAAACAGAAAGACTCCCAGCGCAATCCGCAGCACCCTCTAAGCATTTGGTAGAGCAGAGGCACACGTACAGCAGCGCAAGTTCATGCCTTGTCACCAGTCATCAAAAATGCTCACTTTCCCTTAACCTGCCCCAATATCAGAAGTTCACAGTAAACTAACCCCCACAGTCTCCTGTCAAATTTGGCTGAAACTGGGGGGAGAAAGGGAGAAGACAGACCTGTGCATCCCTCGGTCCATACAAAGCTACACTAGACATGTTGTGATCCACGTTCAACAGGATTTCAAAACTGAGATGAACAAGACTGGAAAAAATCAACAAACCCAGGTCTGCTACTGCAGTAATAGTAGGGCATGCCGTAACCCTAAAAATAGAAACCAGTTCTCTGGGGTTTATAAAACAATAACGAACCTACAGAGCTCATAAAGTAGAAATTGTTTCTGCAGTAAAGTTTAATTTTAGGGCCCATACCCCTCCCCTTACGATGTTAACTATCAAAAGATTAAAAGCATCTTATGAATGCTATTTTGTCTTCGGGCCTGTCTCTAGAGCTCTGATTCACTTCATCCAAGTAAAGCTTCAATTATTTTCAACTCGCTTAAACACCAGCAGCTCACAAAGAAAATCAAAGCGCTGCTACCCAGGAGGTGGAAGCGTTACCACATCCATCTCTGATCCCAAACACCATTTAATTTCCACTTTACTTCTGCATTTGCTCACAGTTCAAGTTTTACGCAATTTTGGTAAGGAACTGCAGAAAGCACGGAAGGAGGGAAATTTTAGGAACGATCAGGAAATGCGTGCAACAACGCACAACATCCCTGCATCCGCTCACAGGACTGGGTTGAGGTTTGCCACATTAGAGACACCTCCAGACGTGCCAGTGCCCAGCTCCACCCCAGGCAGCGCCCACCCACACGCAGTGCTCTCCCAAGAGGACATCCAGAGCATCACCCCTGCAGCGCAGGCTGAGCTTTGGAGCCCTGCTCACCCCCCTCCGCCAGCCCTGAACTCTTTAATGGAGGCAACCACAGCTGGGATGAGGACCAAATCCATCTGCTGAATTTTTACCTGCTCAGAGTTTATTTGATCAGCCTGAAGGGAACTAATTAAATCAGTTTGACTAAGCAACTGGATGTAATAAAGTCTCTCCATATGCTTTTGCTGAATTAGACTCTGAAGTCTGCTTTATGCTGAGTTTTGCCATTCAGGTATATGTATTGCTTTGGAAATGCAATTATTATCACCTCCTTATTAGATAAAGCTACTTAGTGCAGCCACAGGCACGTAGGTGCAGTAACTCACTGTTTGCTGGGCTGGGCTCACACAGTTCTGCACAGCCAGGAATAAAACCAGCATCTGAGCTTGTCTGGACTGCAGGTCCCAGGGAGCAAGGAGAGAGGGGGTGAATGAACAAATCTTTTAGCAATGTTAAAGCTGTTTTCCTAGTGCACGTGTGGCGGCAGAGCTGGAGGTCACTGTCAGCCCTCAGCACCATCCAGGAGAGCTGGAGCAGCAGCACAATCCCTCACCGGGACCTGGACTCAGCACAGAGCTGGGGCCACCCACCAGGACAGGCTGGGGCGCATGCTCTGTCCTAGGGAAAAATCGCTATTTCATCTCAGCATTTCTGATTTTCAGAGCTCCACGACCCAACCACAGGCACAAGCTTTGCTGGAATATCACCAACACAGAGAAGAAGGGGGCAAACCTACCTCCGGTCAAGAGCACTGCTCATCCATCAGTGGCTAGCCACATCCTGCAAGAGCAGGAAGCCACCCTAAAACTGCTATTAAATGGGCCGATTGAAGCAAGGTCTCCCCCCTTAAACTCAGCTCCCAGCAAGCTGCTTGTGCGTTTTTGAGCCCTCCTTGCTCTGCCAAGGCCCCACGGGCATGGTGAGCCCCCTGGTGCAGGCTGGTGCTGCTGGGGGAGACAGAGCCCCGTGTCCCCCCCCTTCCTGACCTCCACATGGCTTCTCCTCCAGCCCCTTACACCAAGCTGCTTCTCTCACAAACAGTCGGTGGGGCCCCAACCTACTGTGAAATTCATCGCCACTGAAAAAACATGAAATACCATGAAAGAGTTCAAGCCTTTCATCCGTGTAACCATTACTGGAGAATATTGCATAGGTTCCCGAGTTTTAGGGCTGAACTTCTCAAAAGGCTATCACCGATGAAAAGGGAGGAAAGAAGGCAAAAAAAAGATCAAGACACGCAAAGAAAATCAAGTGTCATGGAAAAGTCAGATAGGATCACAGAGTGCAGATTAAAAGAGAATAAAAATAAAAGGAATAGCAGAGTTACCGGATAACCATCGCGTCCTGACTGCCCCTGTGGTGGGGAACAAGCAAGATAACAAGTCAGTCAATGCACCTGTAGCAGCACAACAGCACATTGCAGCAGGTAGGATCGGGGTCATCAGCTCCCCAGCTGGCCCCAGGGATGAACTCCCTCCAGAGGAACCTCTCAGGGCAGTTTTCCTCTCAAAAAGGTCACGCCTACAGCCCATTTCCCCAGACTTTGACCTTGTGCTTCACTTTGGCTACTTACCGAGGGTTTTGCCAACTCGCACCCAACCCCGCTGCCCCAGCAATCGGCCAGATCCTGGCAGTGCACCCATAGCTCCATCCCACATGCTGAGGAGAGGTTTCACTGCTGACTGCTGAGTGTTAAACTCCTGCTGCAGCACCTGGTCCAGTGCAGGTTTCCCCCTCTCAGACCGATTCATTTCCTCGAGGATGAGGCTCTCCCAGCTAAACCTCACTTCTGTTTGCAATGAAGCAGAAAGAAGAGGATGCTCCGGGGAGAGACCGTAAGTCATTAACAACACCTGCAAGATCAGCAGAGAAAAATACAACCCACCCAGGGTATTTCGCCTTTTCTTCTCCCCTCAGAGGGTTCCCAAAGGCATTTACAGCTCGAGCTGCTGTAAACACACCAGGAGCTATGCTGGCGGCACTGCACGGGGCTGCAGAGAGCCTGCTGCAAGCCAGACGTAAGGCAGATATCCGGGAAGGAGCTGTTAAGCATTAGCTGGTACACAAGTAGGCAGTAAAGCTTGCGTCTGGTACAGCAGTGTCATATGCTACTATAAACATAGGTTATGTCAGCATGCTGCAGATACGCAGGGAGATTCATCCATTTCTTATGGCATGAGCAGCTCTGGCAGCTGGCTCCTACGCGGTACGGTGGTTCTCGCTTCTTGCTAAGTGCCCCGAAGCTCTGAATGCCTCCTGCAGCATTATTGATTCATCCAGAAACAACACTGACTTCAACAACCACCTATTTAACAAATTACAGTCTTGGGATAAAACATACAGCGAGATTTTTATGGAGACGTATGGCACTGGAGCACACACACAAATAGGAAACACTTGTAACTCTCTCGCTGGTGAGCTCCCCAGTCAGTATGCTAATACATAAAGTGTCTGTTAATATCTGGGACTGTAAATGTTTAATTACACTATGTGGTAAGTCTATCCTTCAATTGTAGAAATTGAAACCCAGCATGTGATTTTAATACCCTCTGAAACAGAGGTTTTATAGCACATCGCAGCAGAATACCCCTCACTCACAGACAGGATGATCAATCATCCAACAGCCACAAATCCTGCACCACAAATTCTAATAATTTCATATACACAGCTAGCTTATGACAGCCAAAATGAAATACCAGAACAACTGCTACCAGGGAACAACGGAATTAAGGATACAGTTTTAGCAGCGTGTGATGCCGTACATGTAAGATGTAATCAACTCCTTATGGACAAAATCAAGAAACAGAAGAAACTAATAGAGTCAAATGCAGTACTGTTGAAATAAAATAATATTGTGGTTCTGTGGGTTCTAGGACTTTTATTATATATTATGTTTAAAGAAGTCCCTGGCAAATGCTACTTAAACTAAAAATGCAGGATTATTATTATTTTTGTAAATGAACTAAAACAGGAGTTGTCTCTTAAAGAAGGGCAAGGGGAGAGAAAAATGTCTTGTTTGTGTTAAATCTCCCCTGCGCTCCCTTTGCAATTCAATCGTGCCGTGGGAACCAGGAAACGAAACCAAGGAGAGACAAAGAAAAATTAGGAGTGCGCCATATGTTGCCTATGCCGCATACACCAGAAGTGAGCAGAGCACACGTGAAGAAGCGTAACACAGTTAGCCGTGTGTGGGCTGATAACAGCCCCTGATAACAGCAGGAGCAGAGCTGAAATGGTTAAATAAACCCATTTTAAATAGCCAAAGTAATTTATGGGAAGTCCCTTCAAAGACATATATATATATATGTATATATACGGAGAGTTGAATAGCCTATATCCTCTTCATTTGTAACCTGCCACTGAGCAAGAAATTAAAAATACTTTTCAAATTAAGTCGAATTGCATGAGCTGCAGAGAGGAATGACACCACCACCCTGCAGAAGCAGCGCAGGGCCCGGCCCCAACACCCGAAATGCCCCCCAGCAGCACGCGGCTGCAGGACTTTACCCCATTCCCCTTCGGATGGTGCTCGCCCCGTGAATGCCCCCAGAACCAACATTTCACAAACCCACGGAGTCATTTTTATTGTGTGGGTAGAAAGGCTCTGTTGCAGTTTTTAATTACGGAATATTTACAGGAAAATTAATTCATTGACAGACTAAGTTTTGGAACACAAACTAACAGGGAAAATTCGTTTGTTTGCGTTTCTCGAGCCAGTCAGTATCTTGGATTTATTGCTAGTGCTGGGCACAACTTTTAGTGCAAATGTGTTCAGATCTCAAAGAACGGTCAAGTCCAAGCCATTAAGTCTTAAATTTCCCTGATTTGCTTCTTCAAAACCTGGCCAAATAATAATTTAACTCAACTCCCTCTTTGGACAAAAAAAAATAAACTTGAAATAGAAGCAAAATTTCCAAGAGCTAACAGCCATGAACTAACCCCACCGGTGGCGGCGTCCATCCCAGGAGAAGCACAGCCATGGCGCTGTGACAGCCCCTGTGCTCCACATGCATTTCCCTGTCAGCTTTTGGCCTCTAAACAGATGTACAGAGCTGGAAATTAATTAGCCCAGGAATACTTAGAAAACTTTTTTTTTTTCCTGAAACAATCCTGTTTTAACCCAGTGAGGCTCTATAAGAAGAGTGACGTGAAGAAACATCTCTGTTAATGCAACGGTGAACAAGGGAACACGCGGCTGCCAACAGCCTGCACCCTCTCCTCCTTCTCCGGCTTTGGGGGAAGAAAGGTAGAAGGAAAACAGAAGCACCTAACGCCCATAAATTCTCTTCAAAAATCCCTCAGAAGCTCAGAGGGCCCAAGCGAAACGCTGTATTCTCACTCCAAAAGCAGCGGGAGAACATCAGATTTGGATGTGGTGGTGGCACAGCGCAAGGCACGTCTGAACATTTGGAAAGAGGAGTTGACACATTTTCAACTATTACCCCTTCAAACAACAAATTCCCCATAAATTTTCTGGTCGCACTGGGAGGAATGCTCGTTACTCTCCCCAAGACTTCAAAGAGAAGCAAGCGAGCTACGTCTTTCCCTCCAGCTCCCTTTGCGACCCTACCAAACCCATACTAAGCGATGGAAACGCAACAGATAAGAAAAGCGAGACAGAGCTTTAGGACTAAAAATCCCACCAAAACGTTAAAATATTAGTACAGCACTCGTTCAGCTAAATGGAAGCTGAGTAAAGACGCTTTACAGGGAAAACTCTTTACTGAATATTTGCTTGGTTTAAAATTACTGGAAGTCCCTGAGGGCAGCAAGTTAAACATTTAAAAACTCCCCCCACACCATTTGTCTACAATTGTGAAAAAAATACAGCAGCATCTGGTACCAATTGTGCTGCTAGACACACCTCTACCAAAAAATGCTGTGCTTTTGCAACGACACAGAAAGGAAGGGGAGGGGGAAGGGGCAGCCTTAACTTTGTTGATCCAACAGTAAAATCCACGATACTTACTGCAGGTCCTGGAAAACAAAAAGAAAAACAAAGAAAAGAGTCACTTAATTATGAAGTATAATCTACAACAAAAGCACATAATAGGGGAAAAATCAGGAAGTCGCAGTACTTCTCGGTTCAGTCCCAACGCGATGACTTTCTGGACGCACTCAACGCCACCCGCCCGCTCCCGTGCGGGACCGTCTCACCCACTGGTGGCAGGGCAGCACTTACAGCAGCCGTAAGACCCCGTTCCTACACCCTTTTCCCAGTGTGACTCCCTTCTCTGCCCCGTGCGAGGCCTTGGGCACTTCATGAGGCATTGCTTGCATTCAGCACCCAGAGCGCCACGTGCAACCACAGAGCACCTGGTGAGGATGTTGCTACGGCTGCCCTCGAGTCCAGAGTGATGCACAGATCCCAAATGTCACTGTCATTCAGGCCCCCGACCTCAAAGCATGTCACAACACCAAGCTCCTGCATGTGCAGGATGCTCTGTGCATCCTGCCTGGGGGCTTTGCCGTGCTCAGAGCCAGCGGAGCGGCCGATGCACAATGCGTTAAATCCAGGGGGAAAAAAACACCTCCTACAGTAGGTTTGCGTGTACCAGTATCACAGCCTGAAGCTGTGGTTAGCAGCAGTTAATAAACAGTAATAAATAACAAAAATTTGCGTTCCCCTGCAGGGCAGGGGTCCCTGCCACGTGCCAGACTGATTCCTGCAGCTTCCCCAGCGTTCGCCCTGCTCGGCGCTACCCGGAGGTGAACGCTGAGCCCCCGGCCTAATGCAAGCCATGTTTCACTCCCGTTTGTGAGGCATCCTAAAGCTCTCCGATTTGGGCTCCTTCATGCTCCATTTCCTGTCTGATCCAAACCAGAAACAAATCACAATTAAAAAAGAAAAAAATGTGGGAAAAATTAAAACGGAGGAAAAAACAGCTTTCTTCGTCGCGTATTATTCTATAACATACAACGAGAAGTGTGTTTCAGGCTAACACATATTCAATGTTTTTAAAGCTTGTTTAAAAAAATCGTATGTTGAAAAGCTAAATAAGAAAACCCCTGAAAGCCTGAGAATTAAGACTGGGACCAGGGAACAACGGGCAGAGCCTGCTGCCAAAAATCAGCCCAGTAACCCGTGTTTCTCAGCTTAACGTGGCCAGCTCTGCATGCAGCCAAGAGCATGGGGGGCACAGAGAGGAGGCAACAACCTCCAGATCTGCCCCCTACCCAGGGCCAGCCAAGTTTCAGTGCTAAAATTCACACGGGCTATTAGCGTGCTTTCTTTGGTTTAATTTCTTGTGAATACAGAAGTCAATGGATCTCGGCCAATTTATTAACTGAGAATCATAAACCTGATTTATTAACTCCCTTATATGCCAAGCTACCCACAAAAGCCCTTTTGTAGAAAAGTAAAAACTAAGTCTCAAATAAGAATCGGCCAGGAAATTATTTTAATATGGGATTTCAATCAGCTACCAATTATAATCTCCTTGGAATTTGCTGCCTTTTTCCTTTTTCCAGCTACCGTTTTCTCCCAGCGCATGCAGGCAAGTGCTCCTTTAAAATGCAAGGCTCAAAGCTGAGGGCTCTCTGTAGATGCCACGAAGGATGCTCCCCAGGGACACCTGGGGAGTTAGGCTCCTCTTCAGCGGCAGTCACGGCCAGTAAATCTTCACTAAGGCTTAAAGTGAAACCTATTGAACCAAACTTGTTTCCCCTCTAAGAACAACATCATGTGCTGGCTTGCAGAACGTGTTTTCTAAAAGCTCAGCCCCAAGACAGCTGTCTCCTGTGGAAGCAAGTCAAGCGTTTTGCAAGGCAGCAGCAAACAGAAGTTCACTGCATGCCAAGGGGCTGTCCCCGACCTGGCCACCTCCTAGGTGCAGGCACACGGCACAGGACACGTGCTCTTTTCAGAGAAATTCGCCAGAATTCCCTGCTAATAATTTTGAGTAGATCAAATATTTTTAAAGCCCTAAAGAATGAAACCAGTTAGAAATTATTATAAGAGTTAGAAATAGCTTTTGTACATCTGAAATTTGATAACAAGTAAACCTGGGGGCTTAGTTCAGAAGGAAAAGGAGGGCAGACAAAGTAAGTTGCAATGCATAAAATTTGGTCTATGATTGGTTTGCTGTAGCGAGGGAAATTTGCCACACTTTTCCATTACGCGCAGCACGTTACTGCTGTGCTCGGGGACCAGCTAGGCTCCGAAACTGCCAGGGCACGGAGATGCTTGGATACACCAAAAGATTCCTTAGGAATCTGAACAGTTGTGCCAGAGGGAGGGGAAAATAGAAACTTTTACAACTAAGTGACCCAGATTTCCTGACTGACTACCATTAACGTTACTCTGTATACCCAAAACTCACAAATGCCCACACAAATATCTCCGCAAAAACACGTGCTGCGTGTTTATACACACAGCTACTGAGCTAGGATGCTGCGAGGGGAGCAACTAAGTCATGGACAAGGAGGAAGGGGACAGCTGCAGCACGCAGAAGTCACGGATCAGCTTTGCACCACTGGGAAGAAGCGGCTGTCCCTGTCTGCTGGCCTCAGTAATTCCTGTCCGTGCCTCAGCGCGGGTGCACGTTCTAGCAAAGAGGCTTGCTGTTGAGAGCAAATGTAGGACAGATGAGATTTTTCCTAACGCTCGGTAGAAGCCAAAGCACTCCTCCATCTACGGTGGCATATGCACAAGAACAATCATGGCAAAAGCGCAAGGAGCACTGGAAATTCCCAAATAAATAGAAAGCCCCTCTACAATTTACTCGCACGCACACATGCGCTGACTGAATAAGAACAACTGGACGTTTACGGTTGTACAATCGCATGGCCAAAAGGCTTGGAAGAGTCTTAATGGGTAAAATATGGGGCTTAAGTACGTGTAGGGCTGGGAGAGAAGTCATGTTTCTCTGCACAGAAACTGCTTTGCTCTCGTTCCTTAAAAAGAGCTTTAGAGTCTCCCCTGTTCCAAACTGGGATATTTCTGTAAACAGAAGAGATGTAGCAGAATAATAAAAAAATTACTTGGTACCAAAACTTTTTTTTTCTAGAAGTTCAAGCTGAAGAAACAACTGCAGTGTAATGTAAATTTGGAAACAGAGTTGGGGTGGGGGGGAGAAGGACGTTTTATCCCATTTCAAAATTTCAAAACCTTTTCCCTACAAGTGTTTCTGAAACAGAAAATTTCTGTAAACAAAACTCGCTGCCAGAGACAGAAGTTTTGCTAAGTCAACACTTTCCAGTGAAGAAATACTTTGTCAAATAACGATAACCCTTCCAGGCCTACCCATATAGGCAATTTCTGTGCCTGAAAGAGCCAACTGCCCTCACCACGCCGTCAGGACGGGAGGTTTACGTCCAGAACCAGATCTTGCTTCACGTGCTGGGAGTAAAGATGTAGTCAGAGACATCCCATTTCAGATGTATTTTCTTCCTGGTTGTTCTGAAGGGATTCTGAGTTCTGGATCAAGCTGCCAGCCCACAGTCCAGTTACATGGAGACCTGGACGCGTAACCAGATTAAATTCCCATATCCTGGATACGATTCATCCATCCTTCAGCCATACCCCAGCATGGACCAACCTTTACAAAAAGAAGAGAATCCTGCTTAGCTAAAAGCTTTCAAGGGCTGGTGGGGGAACTGGCGTGTGCTGACACATTTTGATGGAGCTGGGGACGTGTTGGAGCAGAGCAGGTACTGCCAGGGGCACGAGTGACCTGCTCCAAGAGCCCCATGGCACCGGCTGGTCCCCTGCTGGAGCCTCAGGAGAGATTCCCAGGGCCAGCCAGCTGCTAGAGTAAATAAAGCGGGTCAGATAGCACCGCCCGACTCCATAACTCCGGGCTTTGTTTAGCTGGACTGACAGCCGCAGGAACGCTCCCCGACATATCTGGGCTTCGTGTTTACGGTCAGCGAGGAGATGACAGCGGGGACGACCGTGCCGCCACAGGACGCTCAGGTTTTCAGTCCTTTCTGAAGCCTGTGCAACCACGCTGCCCCATTTCAAAACAGTCCAACTAGTTCAGTTTTATATAGAATTAGCTTAAAATGAGTCTTTAATGGTATTGTTTCTTTCTGTAGTAGAGAATGGTTGACTCGGTGTGCTTTCAAGATGACAAATTCCTAGCTTAGAGAAATGTAGAGCTGTTGGATTAATTTCCTTTATGATCTGAATCCATCAGAGTAGAGGAAAAGTAGAATTGAGAATTGTTTTAAATCAACAGGAGAGTGCGACTGAAAAGGGACAGGATGATCTCTTAATAGTTTCTCTACTTGTTTATAAAAGATATAAAATGAAAGTTTCAATGTGAGTCAGAAAAAGGTTTTCAATGTTACCATTTCAACAACTGTCAGAAAAAAGAAATGCTCCCTTTGGCAGGGCTGAAATCAGCACTGAGCCTTCTGGCTCTTCAATAGCGTTTGTCTGGAGGCTGTAAGACCATAACCACGTCGGGTCCCTGGGGGTGGATGCTATCATTCTAGGCAAACAAAGTTTTATTCACTTTTATCAGCTGTAGCACAGGAACAAGGACCTGGTTTATGTGTGGTCAGGTTCTCCAACAAATATAGAAATATATATTCAGGCTTTCTATGAAAACAAACATCTGGCAGCTCAGCCAAAACCAATATGCAGAGGGAAGCCTGCTCTCTGCATCTCTATCCACAGCAGAGCAGAGCAGAGCAGTCTGCAGGGGCTGCATCGCACCAGTTGGGTTTAGCTGCTTTGCCCCACCGAGTGTTTGTGCACATGTGTGTGGCTTGCGATGCACAGCGGTGTTTGCTGCTGCCAGCCAAATACTTCAGAAGAAATCAGTTCAAATGGCCGCTGCTGCCATGTGCCCTGTGGCTCTCCCTTTCCCAGTGATATCCCGCTCTCCTTGATTTTCCTTTGCAATCGTAAAAAAAAAAAAAAAATCAGAAAAATATCAATTATTAACAACTTGTGCATCTTTATTTCATGACTTGTTTTCCTGCTGGTCCTGCACTGACTCCCTGGCAGCCTTCTGCTTCTTCAGACGGATGCTCAGACAGCTGCAATGCGACATCAGACCTCCCAGGTGACAGTACACGACAGCGAGCCTTCCGAGATGCCACGACCCAATGACAGCATTGATCTGGTATGAATTGCTCTGCCTTCTGCATTTGCTTGGAGTTTTTCAAGGGCGTACCACCACAGCCAGCGCTGAGGGTGTGTGGGCACGCAGGAGCCAGTGTATCACCCGTCGTGGAGGTGGCTGGCGTCTGTACCGAGCTACTCGGGTAGCACTTATGGGTGTGCTGCAGCGTGACGAGAGTGGCCCTTCAGAAGCTGTCGTGTGAAGCAGGGAGAAGGAGGCTGCACGCTTGAGCTCAGCGCTGTGAGCAACAGAGCTGCCTCCCAGATTTTTCTGTGGACAAGGAAGACACCTCGGAAAACGTTTACATAAATACCTGTGTATAAATACTCCAGATTCATCGGCAGTCCTCACCACGGCTGAATGTTGTACTCTAATAAGGGCTTTAAGGAGCACAGTTATGTTTCAAAAAAACATGACAAAAATCAAAGCCAGCTGGTGGTTATTCCTACAGCACAACTGTTGGGAAAATGGGGTTTAATGAAGAGAACTGGGATCCCTCATTGTCCCTGCGAGTGCAGTTTCCATCTTTTGGCTGCGAGTAATTCCCGATACTTCAGGAGCAAAAATGCCTCAGAAAACACCATGAAATAGCATTGATGGAGGAGAAGGGAAATGCCTGTCTGTCTTCCACAGAGATCAGCTCATAGCTTGCAAAACAAAACCCTGATTCCCTCTCCCCAGAGAGGAAAGTAAAAATTGATGGCCAGAAAGTTCTGTGTTTGGAAAACCCAGCTGGGTATTTGCTGTAGCCAACGAGCAGCACAGAGCAGCCTCCCGGCTAAGTAAAAATCTCCCTGGTCCCCATTAATTCACTCAAAATTCAACGGCTTAAGAGAAAATGTGTGTAAAATTTTATCTGTTTTCTGATAAGTAGAGGTAGTTGCAAACTACCTGCAGCTTTCTAGGTACATTCCTGTACTGGGGTCACTGTTTTCCTTAGACAGCGCAGTGCCAACCACATCTCTCCCCTCTCCAACCTAAAATCAGAACGCGAGCAGCGCTGCTCCCCAGCTGACACAACATCGGTGCTTTCCCAGGCCACGAGACAGAAGAAAACCCACCAGATATCAAAGTGACAAAGGAGTATTAATATAAACCAGCATTTAGCAAAAATCTGACTCCCCAATGAGGCCAGTCTGCGGTTTAACCAGGAGCCAGCCCGTCAGATAGAGGTGATGGTATCGGTACCGGGAGGTTTGTGCCCTGCCCCGTGACAGCGGTGGGGTGACCGCGATGCTCACCGGGCTCTCCGCGCCGTCCAGGCTTCCCTCGCCTCCCCGGAGGGCCTGTGGAAACAGAGCAGAGGGTTAGCGATGGGCAGAGGGCACAGAGGGCAGCCACGAACCCTTCCCTTTACATCCAAAACCACCGCCTGCCCTCCCCAGCTCCCCGGCCACCACAAACAGCAGGCTGCAAACCATCCCAAACACTTCTGGGCAAAATACATTGCTCTAGTGAAAAAACAGGGGCAAGGCTTCTAGGTAAGCTAGGAAGCAGCTTTTGAAATTGTCACTGCCCAGGTAGCAAAGGGAACTGGGTCTTAAGTGCTCCAGGACTCAATTGCAATCTTGCAAGTCACAACAGCGATCAAAGTGAGGAACAGAAATCTTTTCTTCCTAACCATTATCCAAGTCAGAAGTTCCCACGTTGACTGCCGAAGCAGCCTAGACCCCATCATACACCTGCTATTTCAGATATAAAACATTTGCTTCTTCTCCTACCCAGCTGGGCAGCAATAGCTAAGTGGTCAATAAAAAGCTGCAAGGGGCAGCACGTCCTTAAATCAAGGACAAAAGGCACGTAAGCAGTAGACGAGAACACAGAACGCCGCTGCAGCCCAAACTGAGCACCCAGGTCCCGACGCAGCTGTAACATCGCATCCTTTGTGCTGCGGGCGAAGGTTTTGCAATCTTTGATGGAAGCAGGCTCCCATGGCTGGGAGCTGGCAGCTTCCATGCGCCCTCAATACACACGTGGCCGGATGGGGACAAAAAGCCACTTCTGGTAGCCTTCTGCAGGAAGTCAGCCAGCGCTGGGGAGCGTTTACCGGGTGTCAGCAACGTTAACAAAAACAAGAGCTCACTTTTTATATGTGAAACAACCCTGCTCCCTCTGCCTTCTGCTGCTTTGTTAGCGTTTAGGTGCAAAGGACAATAAACAAAGATCCCTAGATATTCCTGCACTCCTATCAAGATTTCCCCTTCCGCATAAACATTTCTGTGCCCAAACGTGTGACTGGACCTCCAGGTGCTGCCTGGGGCTCTTCTCTCTAACGTCGGGGTAAACCCACCAGCCGCCTGTCCGTCTGTCCCTCTGTCCCTCAGCACACCCTGAGCAGGCACCGCAGGCAGGACGCCGGTCCCCGCTCTCCCTACGGAGGTGACAATTTGCAGGTACAAGCCCAGGGCACACCCTGCAAGGGGTCGGTCGAAAACATCCATGGGAGCTCCTCGAGCAGCTGGCTGGCAGGTTCCTGGGGGGCAGAAAAGCCCCTTTCCATGCCAGCCACGGGAACGGGCCAACCCCGAGCGTGCCGGTGCCCAGCTCAGGCCCTGTGCGACTGCTGGGAGTTGGTGCCCGTCCTCTCCTTTTCCCCTGTCATTACGAAATGCCTCCGCAGCAGCCTCCAGCCTCCCCCTGCACCCGCTGCGGGGGCTGCTCGAAACGCGGGGCTGGCTTAATCCCTCGCAGTCCCGCGACGCGCTTCACCTCGAGCGGCTCCGTAACAGTTTTACTTCTCTGCTGCTAGAGGCAGGGGGGGAGCACAGCGTTTCTTGGGAGCAGGGAATGTGCCAATGAAGCTGGAGGAGAGGCTGGGTTTTGAAACGAGGGACTAATGAGTTGGTAGCGATGCTTTTAACTCGGTTAGAGGAGGGCTGGTGCTAGAGGGCAAGAGCGTGCCGAGCTCCCATAAAGCTCAGGTTGGGCCCCGAGGATTGCGAGTGTGAGAAACCAAACGTTCTGTTTAAACAACTACAAAAATCGGTAGTAAACTTAAAGGGATTTCTTACTACTTCACACCATAAGGTAAAAATTGACTATTGCCTACATCGTGTAATTCTTTACAGTCTATCTTTTCCAGAAGGGAATTCGTAAGAAAAGAAATAACACCTGGACCTATGAGTACAGCACGCTCGCAGCAACCATTGAGACAAACCAAAGATGAGAGAGAAAATAAAATTCGTTCTCTTCCATTCCCCTTGCTGTATTTGTCTGAAAAAAAAGCATCGGTCAAAGAAATCGAACTGGAAAAGCAGGAAAAACAACTTGGACCGAGCATATGGAATCCTGCTGCCATTCAACAGCCGAATTTGGAAAAGTCTCCGCTGAGAGAACTTGAGCAGGGACCAGGAGGGACACCGCCACCTCCAGCGGGCGGTTGGGGCACTCGGCAGCGAGCCGCAGCCCCGGGCCGTGGACCCGCGCACGTGTGGCCAAGCCCAGTCTGCACAACAGAAGTCGTGGTGGGAGATATCTGCAGGAGCTTCGCAAGCAGAGCTGCTGCCACCAGACTGGGGATGAGATGAGGTACGTGGCAGCAGGTGCCAGATACCCGCAGGTGCCGCAGCTGCACCTGAACACCACCAGGGCTCATTCAGGTGGACCGGTGCTCGTACGATGGAAGAAAAATCTCTGCCTGATCCAGATACCATTAAACATTAAATCCAAGTTACGTGTCTAGTTTCAAACCCCATTAGGAGGCTACGATGGAAATTAAGGAGGCCTGGGAATTTGTTTGAAGATAAATGCTAACTGTAAACTGTTCCCTAACGACTCCGACTGCTCAGATCCTGCAGCCTGATGCTTGTTCAATATAATTAAGATTTATGTTGCATTAATGTCAATTGGGCAATCGCTGGGCCTTTTCTCCTACCCATCCCAGCTCCGCTGTATCAGTACTGGGAGTTCTTTATTTACATTTTTATGAAAGACAGCTTGGAGAGGAGAACGAACACAGAGCATGGAGCGGTCTGTTTTTAAACAACGTGTCACGTTCAAGCTAAACAGCCTGAGCGCGGAGCACAACGCGCGATCCCTGACAACGCCACGAGCCTTCCAGCGAGATGACAGATTTAATAACACAAAGACAAAGGAAGAGCACGAAATACATTGCTATTTGGAGCCGTTACGAGGAAGAGGTGATAGGTGCATCTAAGGAATAGCTGCAGAAACAAGGTTAAAAGTTCACAGCAAATGGACGGGGTTGGCTCAGCTGCTCTGCTGGGTAGTGGCCACACGTCATCTACTGCGGGCAAGCAAATGAAAAATTAAAGTCAACATTGGTTCTGTAGCTCGCAGAATATTGTCAAGAGCCCAAATAACACAGTTCTCCACAGGGCAGTAAATTATCCCTGTTTGAACTAATTTGCCCGTTGCAAATTGAGTAACTGCAAACTGGGTCGCCCTATAAATTCAGTAATCCATCAGTACCAGGGCAAGCAGGTCTGTTGCACCACGCGTACCAAACACTATTTTGCCCCTCAAAATTAAATTAAATCTGACATTCTCAAACTTGGGAAGCTGCATTGCTGGGCCCTGTTACTTCAACTGCACGAGTTTATGAACATTATGACCACCTGCCTTGCTGATGGGCAGAAGGTAAATTGGTGTTTACCAAAATTAAGGTGGGTGTTAAATGCCAGCAAAAAAAGATCAAGTTTTACACCATTTTGGAGGGCCTGCCCACTCACGCAATTGGCATTTCTTCTAATTTTCATTTTTGTGAGCTTGAAGTGGTTTACATTGTTTCCCATTCTTCCCTTTTGGCATTTTTCAAATTCTCTTCAATCTTCCCTTTTTGGTTTTTCTCCTCTGGTTAAAAATGAGTCAACCAGAAGAATAGCTTGAACAAATTGGTTGGTTCGGCCACTCTCAGAAAAGCCTTTTTTTTTTTTCTCCCATATGGCTTTACTTAGAAGGAAGGAGACCTTTGCAGCGTACCGCAGGGCCTGGTGCTGAACACTAGGAAGCTGCAGCCCCGCTCTAGCTGGCTGTTCCTGCACAAAGGCCAATTTACTTTCTTGTTCCCTGGGGAAAAGGTTTATGGTTCATAGACAGAAGTCAGATTCTGCGATGCTTGCTCAGCTGATACTCATCAGGTATTCAGGCCAGACTGCAGACTCTGAGACCACAGATTGAAGATTAAACAGTTTTGGGTCACAACGTTTTGCATGAACCTTCTTGGCTCCGGATTCCAACGGACCCAAAGATTCAAAGCAAATACCAGACACAGATTGGAAACATGCAGCACCTACAGTCTACAGAGGTTTTCCAAATTAAAAAAAATAAAATAAAAAATTCAAGATTCATTTCAAATTTGGTCCAAGAGCCCTAAAAACTCTGAAGTCCCGGGCTACGGTTTATGTTAGTAGAAAAGCCACCCAGAAAGCAAGCTCTGGTTGTTAGTGGAGGAAAGCTCCTTGCAGCTCCATATGTGATCCAGTTGCTTTCAAGATACAGAACAAGCAAGGAATTATTTCCCTTCATATGCCCCCACGCAGCCTGCCTGAGCAAGGATGCACACAAGCATCCTCCTCACCACATGCTGGGGAGCTGTGCTCAGTCTCCTGGGGAAGAAGGCTGCTCCAGGACCCAAGCTGGAACAACTGGGCAGCATTCGAGGTGGTGTGGTTTGGCTAGAGCACCTGGGCACCAAAGGTTTACGCCACAAACTCTCCTTTAACTACAGCTGAGCTACAACGAGGGGCTCCCGGTGAGATGAGATGGGGTGCAGAGCTGGGGGAAACAGCCTTAAACCATCCCTACACGAGGTGACAGGGCAAGTCCGTGTCCCAAACGTAACCTTCACCACCAGCAACAAAACCCACACGAGAGATACATTAGCCTGGGATGGCACAACTCAAGACCAGAGGCAAATTTGGGCTGTTTCAGTGTTTTTCCTAGCTGTAGCCAACAAAGGCTCCTCTTCCCTTGGGTGGATGCTTTTTACAAAGGGAAAAATAATATTCAAGATCATTCAAAGAGTGAAATGATATATAGGCACATGTTGAAACAAACCAAAGTGCCGATCACGCTACATTTAAGGCAAGTGAGGTTGTGCTGCTCGCCCAGTACTCTGGATTCCCCCCTACACACACCCCCTTAAATCATTTTTTCCCTTTTTCCCCACACCCAGAGACAGTTTCTTCAAACAGTCAAGTGCGTACAGCTCTTTTGTTTAGTCACCAGGGCACGAAGATAAACTGAATTTGAAATATAAATTAAGAAGTGACTGGAATAAAGCCACAACTGCACTCACATCAAACACGGGCTATTTGCCTTTTGTTATGGCTGCTCTTGCTCAGGCTACTTTCAGATAATGCGCTGGCACAGGGCAGGAGCAGATGTACAGAGTGCTCCCCGCCTTCTTTTTAAACCAAGAGGATGCACATTTTGGCAGCTGTGCGGGCTGCCATATGCAAGGTGGGAAGGTTTACATAGCAGATTTCAGCTTTATACATCTGCGCTGAGGCAGCTGCTTCAGTGCAAATCCTGGGCAGAGACGGTAGCTTTGAAAGCCCTTCAGAAGGCAGGTGCCTACACATAGGCACACAGGCTTTTGCATTTCTTTATGAGAACAGTGACCACCTCTGTTCATCATACCTATATGCTTCTGCACGCTCAAAATACCTCGTAAAGTTTAAAAAATCCTAAGCAAATCATTGCCTGGAACAAACGAGCAGATACCCCCAAGGACAGCTCTTTCAGAAGGCACGTGCAAGTAGGCTCTTCTCTGCTGAAGTACTTGCTAGCACAAAGCCACCTCCTGGAAGAGGCAAGAAGTCCCCAGGGACCAAGATGCCCAGCTCTTCAGCAGGTGGGGTGGAGCACTGCTCTGCGCCAGTCAGTAAACTTACCCTACAAGATACCAGCATGCCTGCAAACCCAAAAAACTCATGCAATGCGCTGGGAGCACCTCTACAGCCCAAGAAACGGTCGTGCATTTTGCTTGCAGCAATGCGTTCGTTTTCTCTTTTCCCCAAAAAACTGTAAGACACTTCTATAAGGTAAGCAAGATAATGAAGCACTTATTGCTTCCTTTGGTTTTCAGTTACGAGCTCACATTTAAACAAGTTTGACATGTTGGATTACAAAATCTCTAGTGCAACATTCAGATCTGACACAAAGTACTTGGGTTTTGATGAATTGCATTTTTGGAGCGCGGAAGTACTCAAAACTAATGCTTATTATCTACAATCAGAATTAGCTGTTCCAGATCCAGGATCCCACAGCAAAATGTAAAATAGTCTCTATCATTTTGCATATTACTCAATACGCACAAACTGCAGAAGAGAAACTGGCAAGACAGGACTTGGAGAGCAGCTGAATAACCCCGCTCCTCGTAGACCTAGAAAAGGTCCCAGTAACTGCACAGGAGTAAATACACGATGGACTTCAAGCAAAGAAGCTTATACTTTGCATTTAAATGTTATTTTTATGGGAGCACATCTGAGGATGCGGTCTCTGGTTGGTGCCCATTGGGGCAGGATTCCCCACCCTTCGTTTCTCAGCTTCCCCAAACCAAGAGCTCAATCTGCCACGTGCAAACCATAAAGCAAGAGATGGATAGGGCCAAGCGGGTCCTAGGAGCATGTTTACAACGATCACAGTAGTATCACCAACAGATTTAGCTTCCATGTTACCAATAAACTTTAACATAAAAATCAAAGTTTTCCTGTTTCAAAGCTCATCCCATGCTGCATTATTACAAGTCTCAATTTCAGCGTCTTTAAAAGAGCTCTTAAATTCTTCCTCCTGGGATCTTCAAAAGCAGCAGTTCGCTTCTGTTGCAAACCCTCTCTCCTCCCCCCCAGCAAGTTTTCAGCATGCAGAAAGCACTTCCTCCTCCTCTGCCTCGTTTTCTACACGCTTCCTCACAAGCATCATCGTAACGAAGAGTCAGGGCCAAGAATAGCCCATCAAAGACTTCCACGGCCAGCTCAGGGAGCTGTTTCTATTTTCATTATTTGCGTTAACCCCGGGCCAAGGCTCCACGTTGTTGCATGCTTCAAACAACAAAGCAAAAGCGCATCTCAGTGAAACAAGCCACATCAAAACCGCACAGCCAAATTCCTTCCACGCAGAACACACGTGAGGAGGAAGGTTCGTGGCTAGGAATAGTTTCTTCTGTGTGGTGGTGCAAGCAAGACCCCACCAGCGCACGCATGTTCCAGCAGATGTTTCAGATAAGGGGAAGCTGAAGAATACACCGCTGGGGACTTAAGTTTTGCTCTGACCTGACTGCAGCCACCATTTGGAGTTTCTATTTTTACGCTGAACTTGGCCAGGATCAAACGCTGATGACTGATTTTGAAAACCTAATGGTATTACATCAGTTTGGCTCCCAAAAAAGCCTGCAGTCTCCAGCAAGCCAGCCAGGTGATGAGCAACAAGCTGGTGTTGATGAAGCCCTTGTGAAATTTAAGTAAAGATTGTACTACACAGAAAATAAATTAATCATGTTTTATCACACTGACAGCAGGGTTACACAAATAAATCTCGTTAAGCTATGGACATGAACAATGTTGGCTGTTTCAAAATAATTGTTCTCAATGTAAAGCATTCAGCGTAACTACCACAGTGACTTCATAAGAAGGCATCTGTCCTGCAAAGTGCTACAAGATGGACACAGATGATCCTTCTCCCAACGTGCCTGAGCACCAACACGGGATGGGTGTGGATTCACATTGCCCTTTTTTAATCCCACAAGTCCCTCTAAGAAAGCAGACCATCTGCAAGCAGCCAGTTACTGACGGCAGGGAAAAGAGGAAAATGAAGTCCTCTCCTGCACACAGATAGAGCGACTCTTCCCTTGGCATGGCTGTTTGAGGGGCTCCTGGAACAGGGATGAGGCGCAGGGCTTTGGGACCGGTCTCACCCAGCACCTGGCACCATCTCAGAACTTGGGGCACAAACACACGCAGGTATAAACGAAGGCACTGCAGGTACACCCACTACTTGCATCCCCGTGGAAAAACTCCAAGGTTTGTGGCGCGTCGTTTGCCACCAGCAAACCCCTGAAGCCAGGGAACCACGGCGGAGAGCTGCAGGAGGGGACAGCGTGGCGAACTGCGCTGCAGCACAGAGCAGTGCACGAGACGATCGCTGACCGCGTGCGGTTCGATTCACCGCTTGTGCCAGGCACGGCGCACGAGACGGGTGATCTTTTGGGCAGCGTCATTTAAAGGAAACATGATTCAGCCATCAGGAACTCCGCTCTACCAGTAAATGTGTCACTGAACAGCTCTGGGAGAGGTACCCTGAGCAATGCTGTTAAAATGCCGCTCGGCACACAGGGCAGAGCTATTATTAACGCCATTGTGACCTTGGGGAGCTAGAGATGTGTCTGAGGAGAGGGGCAGCAGGCACGAAATGATGCTGCTCGCTGCCAGGAAAACGCCTTCTAACCAGCAGCTGGTGGGACGGAAAGGAGCCAGACGCAGCACAGGTAAAAGCCCCACGTGAATCAGGTGGCTGATTTAATGCATCAGAGGCAGACCAGGTGAGTTTGGGGATTTTTTCCCCTTTTCTCTGCACGTAAATTTTTATACTGTGCACATCACACCACCCAAACTCTTAAAAATTGCAGTTAGTTTTTGAGAGAAAAATGCTCAATAAACAATACAAGCTTCTAAATACAACACATACAATGCTTCAAATTTCCCCATTTTTAGCTTCTATTAAAATAAACATAATCCAGACAAGCACGTAAGTCCTCTGGTTTGCCCTGCGATGAACAAGGCTGGAGTTGCTCGGAGGTTTTACCCATACCAGCTAAGGCCACCGCCATCATGGGAAAGGCCATGGCATTTCTTGGCCACAGGGTTTTTCCCCCCTTCTGCAGATATATTCACAATAAATCTTACAAGAACTTAAGCTCTAACGGTACGCTCCCAGCACAACTCAGCGAGTATGAAGTAATTTCTCTTTAGGTTCTATGGAAATTAAAACCTTTTGTGAGCAGGCAAGTACGTAACGGTGTATCTGACAGACACAGCCCGTGTCTAACAAGCATGGAGGGAAATATTCTGCCTTTTGCATTGCGGGGAGAGTTTTCTCCTCGGTAATTTAACCTTTTTTTCTTCCCCCCTAAAGCATGCAAACCATTGGTTTAAGTTTAAACACCACCGAGCCACGGTTTTTATTTTAAGCATTCCCTCCATCTTCCCAATGACATCCAAGTGGGGTTGCATGGAGGAGGAATTAGACAACTGGAAAGCAACCACTCCGCATGCACCAGTCCCTGGTTACCTCCTGGATTTAGGAGCTTCCGAAGTTCACAGGTACCCTTCATTAAGTCACTTGGGTATATTAATACCTGCCTTGACCCAAATTAAGCTCTCCCCTGAGGACAAGAGGCTCAGTGCTCCACCAGTGCTCAGCTCTGGAGGGGTCTGCAGGGCAGGTTTCAGGGCTGGCTCCTGGTAGGAGGTTTCCATGTTGGAGGGGGTCCCAGGGAAAGCTTGGAGAGCAGCCGATGAAGGGCACTGCTGAAGTACCAGCAGAAAGAATGAGAACCAAGGAGAAAAGAACAAAATATATTAAATGCCAAATGCATTAATGGCCAAGAGTCTCCAAATATATTAAAATAAAACCATCCCACTGGACTAGCCTGGCACAGAGAAATTTTCCCACTTGAGACATAACTCAGAGGCGAGAAGAGTCTCAACCTTGTAGAGGCTTCCTACATCAGGGGTGAAATTATGATGGAAAAAACGTCAAATAAAGAGATTTCACTCCTGGAGCAGCAGAAACAATGTACTTTGTTCTCACAAATTGGGACCAGGTAGGTTGGCACGAGGTCTTTGGCAAAGAAACAATTTAGCCTCAAATTTGAGACCAGAGCAATAGCATTAGATCACTTACTCCGACTTAAGTTGTGAGCAGCTGTTTGGCTTTTATTTCACACAAAAGCTTATACTGTAAAAGGAATTCCTGGCTCCCATTCAAATGCTATATTTGCTCGTAAGCAATGTTTCTCATTTTAGTCCTGATAATGCAATGAAATCAGTGATGAAAAATTTTTACAGAGAGATGTAAAGGGTGAAAAAATATTTCTTTTTAAAGGCTTTGAATTTGTTGCATTGAAATGCAATACCCAGACCTCGAGTTTTCACCACGCTGAAGATGTGATCAAGTGTCTCCTCGTTCTGACTGTGGAATTGAAGGTACCGTTGTCTTTTCTGTGATGACCCTGGGCAGACACCAGACTTGCTGTGTGTAAACAGCTTGCTTTCCCACCCATCTGAGAGCCTTCCAGCAAAGGAATATAGGAAACTTTATGGAAAATAGTTTCCATTATATAGACAACCAACACGTGCTATGGCCATATTCACTTCTTGAGGAGAATACGGCGTTTCCTGTAGCAAGTGTGAATGATCCAAACAATATCAGCTCTTTTACTGCCGTGTTCCTGACCTGTACTGCACCACTTCCAGTGGAAACACGCCGAGGCAGTTGCAGTTCAGACCGCTAGCCGGGGTCTCAATGGCACACTTAAGAACTCTGCTAAATAAGAGCAATTTATGACTAAATTAAGAGCAACACTTGTATCTGCCACTGCCTCCACCTACAGGATTAAACTTCCAGCTTTAATACTAATCCACGTCAAGCCTGAATGCAGCTAATGAGCAGGAGCACACTGCAAAGGCATTGATAAGGAAAACCAAAGAGCAGCAGCACTTCCAGGCAGGATGCTGGCACCAATTGCACGTGCCTCTGGGCATCCCCATAATAAAGAAATATTTTAATGCACACAACAGAGATTAATTACAGCTGCCATGAGAAGACATAACTCTAGGATACGTAGCCACAGAGACACACAGCCTCTTGCTCATGGCCAGCCCCAGTGAAGGAGCTGCAGAGACCACAGTCGGGGCGCAGGAGAGCTTGCTGCAGGCTGGGAACGCGGATGCTGAGCAGAGGCAGCAATGAGAGCGAGCACAAAACAGCTGTAGGAAGACCAGAAGAAAAGAATAGGTATATTGGCACGTGTAAAAACATAGTTGAGATATCAGAAAGCGTGCTGACATTTCTTTGGCACACACCATGCCTTGGAGGTGGTTGGCACAAGGTGGGGAACAGGCACAATTAATGAGATGGCACAAGCCAATGCTCACAAAAGTTGCTAAGACAAACTTTGTTATAGCCCATTTCTGCCATGTTTTGGGCCTGCTCTAGCCCAGGATTCAGTGGCAATGATTGTTTTTATTTCAATGCAAAGAGGGAATGATATATTGCTCACGCATCTGGGGAACGTTTCAGTAACAACTTCATTGTAGACTGAAGTCTTCTCCTGGGCCAGCGCGTTGCATCGAACTGCTTCCAAACGCACGGCTCAGCAAACGCCTTTCCAAAATGCAACATATTTTGTGGCGCTCTGCAAGTGCACATTAAATTTACAAATTACCAAAATTACCACCACGATTTGTTTAACCGTGTTCATTTGCTTACTTGATGCATCTTATTTGATGAATAGTTTGTTTTATTTGGCTGCTTTAGGATCACTAGTCTTGCAAACAGCTCCGAAAGTCATAATGAAGTGACTGACTTTGCTCAGCTGCCTCTTCCAGATGCTAAATTCATTCCCAAACAGCCAAACGCATCCTTTCAAGGGTACTCAGACTATTTTCAGCTCCAAAATTTCAGTTGTCTGTAAAGCAGTAGGTTTATAAATCTTTTGACATGACAGCTAAATGCATTCTCTTTCCCCATTTTAAAGTGGAAAAAAAAAAAAAGGCAGGATTGATAGGACAGAAAGGCAGCGGGGGAGATGTTAGGGGAGATGTACATGTTTTTCCTTAATAGCAAAGAGCATCTCAGAGATCAAACAGGAAATTTAAATTATTTCTGACAATACCAAAGGTGCAACCTTTTAGCTCCAGACACTTCAGTGTGGATCATCTGCAGATTTCAGAGATCAGCTAAACAACTGCTGGATCGCCAGCCTGATTTACCAAACAACATCCAGGAAAGAGGTTCAAAGTTTTACAGAGATGAGGTATTGTTGTTCTTTAAACACTGAGATAAGATGAAAAGAAAGAGGCAATTATTGAGAGCAAAGCTATCCAATATGTTACTAAGTTTGGACACCACCATCGGTTTCCACTTGTATTTTAAAGCAGCCAAGTTTGAGAAAATGGTGCGAGACATGGCGGAAACAGGAAACAAGGCCAGAGAAAGAAGGCAGGGAAAGGCTCAGAGCATCCAGGCTCTTGGGCTGGTGTTGGGGATGAGCAGTGGGATAGCATGGGCTGGAGCTGCTGGCGCAGGAGCACGGGCGAGATGGTGGTGAGGGACAAGAGATTTGGACAAGAGATTTGCACAACATGATCAACACATGAAACTTCACTCCCCAAATACATCAGTTTGAGGCTCGATTAGCTCTTTCTATGAGCCATTATTTTCCCAGTCATATTCTACCATAGTTTTTTTTTTTTTTTTTTTTTTTTTTTAAACTCTCCAAATCCAATTCATTCTCAAAAGATCTTGAAAAAGGCCAGTCCCTCCCCAAAGTGGGGCAGCGGGGTAGGCCTTCATCTCCCAGTCATTTTTATACCATGCCTATCACCACATCTTGCCAAGTTTTTAACTAAAATCAGACCTGGGTTTAAGACAACACAATAAGCTGAATCCTGCTTTCAATTTTGTTTTCTAGGTTCCAGGATACGCTTTTAAACTATTGATATACTGGATCTAATTTCACCTGAGGATCTAAAAGTACTTAAAGCAGAAACCCTGAGAGTCCTTCACGAATATAGATATACTGCTGCATTCTGAAATGGAGATAAATGAAGCCTTTAGAAGGCCAGTTAACCACGTATAAAAGTGTAATGGCTGGAAATTAGCACTGCACACGGGGAAAAAAAAAATCTAGATTCCGGTTTCCCGCTTCTGCTCTCCAAACCATGACCCGTGAGGCCACAGCGAAGGGCTGTAGGCTGGTCTGGCTTTCATTAGCTCAACTCACAACATCTTCAGGTCCATACATCTGCACCCCGTAGACGTCCTGCATGCTGATAGCAGCCTACGGGATCGTAACATTTTCAAACCACTGCTTCAGCCCTTATCCCCCCCCCCGAGATGAAGATTTTCTAGCACATCTGACTCATTCCTCCAAGAACCGGGTTGGTGTCATTTGATTATTAGTCATTATTCACGACCAGCCCTCCGGCATTTACTGCCTCCACAGCCGCATAGCTCACAGCCACGTAGTGTTGCAGGACAGAAGGGATTCAAGGAATCTTGGAGGGATTCAAGGAATACTTTACAATGATGCCCAGCCCAAAAGAGAAATCCAAACCCGAACATTTCCACTTGCAGGTCTTGGAAAACATTTAAAGGTGCCAAGGTGCCAAGAGCAGAGCACCTGCCGATGCAGCAAGGACCCCAGAAGTCACCGGTTACCTTTGCAGATCACGGCCACAAGCTCAGGAATGGTTGCACAGACCTGCCCGAACTGTAACCAGGGAGCTCACTGCAACCACAGCCAAAAATCTGGTGAAAACCAGGCTTTTGTGTGAGAGGGAGGCGTTTCCCTACCCACAGGCAGATAGGTGGGATAACCCACGTTACTTGGGTGAAAGAAAAATGAGGAATGCCATCTGGTTTCTGCAAAACTTGGCTGTCAAACCTCTCTCTGGCCGATGTTTCTGTTTCTTATCTTTTTGCTTGCGTCGGAGCTCAAACAAGATCCATCTGAGCAAAGCAGCCGGCTGCACAGCTCTGACAGGCCCCGCGCTCCTCCGTGTCCGAGGCACAGAGACCCCGAGCGGCACCTGCACCACGGCCAGGACAATGTGGGCACCATCCAGGGCACAAGGCTCCCCCAACATCGCTCCACAGCCCTTCAAAGTGACAGCATATTATTTTTCACCTCCACGAGAAGGACCATCGGTTACAATGCTGTCTCTACCCCTTTTCACAGCTCTAAAATCCTCCTGCTGCTGATAAAGGCTATTTTCCACCTTCATTTTCTTCTGGCGCTGTTGAATTGTGTGTTTACATTTGCCGTAATACCACAAAGCAGAGTAAATCTTGCAAACGCTCTGCCTAAATCCATATAATAAATCAGATCCTCCAAAAAGCCTGTGTCGGATGTACAAAAAAAATCACAAGTCTAAAAACCGAAATTATCACAAGCTCCTCAGCCACACAGGAAAGCTGCTATTGCTCTGATTGACGGGGGGACATGAACAGACCGAGGCAGGGCGGCTGACTGACAACCCGGTTTCCTTTTGTGTCTGATTTTGCTTGGTAAACCATTTGAAACATGTCAAACAAACACTGCACTTCAACAGTTCCCTGTGAAACTCTTGCCAACTCCGCTCCCACTGGAGAAGGCAATTACCTTATTTATAGGGATTGGGGAACAAACGCTGTATTTCTTCTCCATAATCATTTATTAATTGTTCTCATATTGAAAAGTGGCTTTGATAAAATAAATAAGATCCAGCCCGCAATCATATTGCTGCAAGAAAAAGGAATTTTGCAAAAGTAGGGCATCCCAGGGCCAGCCCGGTGCATGAGCCGGCTCACGGTGTCTGCGCCCGCCTGTGCAGGGAATGGGAGTGAATGGGGAACTGCAGAAAACATTTAAGAAGAGAAACTGAGCAATGGAAATATGTCCCAGCTTACACATAGCCAGCATGGTTCAGCTCCGAGGATTTATTGTGCTGTTACTGTTATAGCAACCGGCAGACTATGGCATGTTTTGCATACGCAGCCATTGCATGTTTTACACACACACAAGACTCCCGCTCCAAAGCCGCTGCTCCTTCATCTACACAAACAACAACAAAAATGGGTTTCAATAGGAAACGGATGGAAGGAAGGAAAGGATAAACAAGAACGAGGGAATGACCATCCGTTTCCCATGGCCACTTAACTCTGGCAGCAGTGACTCACGCAGGTTTTATGGTGCCATTTCACAGCCACAGAGGAGAGCTCACTTCGACCTTGTAGACGGTGCTTCTCTTTCCACTTCTCAAATCCTGAAAATCCCTTTTTAAATTTCAGAGGTATGAGTTTTGCCTGAAAAAGCTCAGTTTTCTGCAGGTGTTTTGTTTTCCCTTTAATTATAGCAGGAAATTGCAAGAAACTAAAGTAAACTGGACACTTGACAATCACTAGAAAATATTTACTCTAATATAACTATCACTGCCCAAAGCAAACAAACAGTTGCCAGAAACAGAACTGAAGTTGACAGAATGAGAAATAAACACAAGAATAACGGATGGGTTCAGCACAAGACCTTCGTGTGCGTCCCCAGAACCGTCCGTCCTCCTCTGGCACCGCCGAGCTGGCTGCCCCAGGCCCCTGTCCCGCTCCACCTCACTGCTCCTGCCCACGGGGCTTCACCAGGACGTGGTCTGGGACATGTCAGCGTCTTCGTTTAAGCAACCGAAACCTTGAAATCCAGAGAACTTGTTCGTTTCCCTCTGTTAGAGCAGGGTTGGAGCCCAGGAGCAAGGGAAGCCCATGGGGACAGGAGGAGGTTTGCTGCCCAGACTGCACAATGGAAGTTAGAAGCACTCCTAACTCCACACAACTCTCAATTTCGAGCAACTGCAAAATCAGCGCCACTTCGCCGTTTCTGTGCAGTGGAACCGAGGGCACAGGTGGATTTGCTCCTTTCACGAAAGCCACAATACCACTGACATGGCTCACACGGCCACCGCTCAGCCAACGTGTGCGAAACCAGAGGGATATGGTCAAACCTGGCAAACAAACCCAAATCTGCCTCCCCGGCTATTTAAGCAGACCCACTCCGACAACCAGAGGAGTGGCTGGGAAACGCCCCAGCCTTGACGCTGTGCTACCCCATCAGCAGCACCTCCTGCCCAGCCACCGCATGGGCAATTCGTGCCCACTGAGTGCAGCGTAGACCAGCACCGACTTCTGTTCTCAGCCCCTCCTGACAGTGAACGAAATCCAAATGTTTAGCTACATATCCTTTACCAGGGCACATAGCAAGAGGGCCACGAGCACCGAGCCACGGCTCCGGACCCACCGCGCATCCCAGCCCAGAGCCTCCTGGCGCAGGCAGCCCAGCGAGCTGCAGAAACCCAAGCACGAGGCCGAGGTCAGTTCTGTTTTGCTTGTGGTAGCTTCGGATCAAGCTGTTTAATTTTATCTTTTGGTCTGATGATGTCTTTGCTCTAGAAGACATTCAGAAATGGCCACATTTCTGCAATTTGTAAAAAGGAATTTCCACCTAGGTGGAAAGCGGAGCCCTCTCAGCAAGTCACTCAGGCCCTATCGTGACACGCATGGAGCAAGAGCCTGCAGAAGAAATTAATTCAGCACATAGGGAACAAAGAACTGCCAAGAGAAATATTAACTTTTCTCAAACGCAAGCCTGTTTGACATTGTTTTTGCCATACTTATTTGCATACAATGCACATATTGCACAAAACCAGGCGAACTAATGACAACAGGAATAATTCCTCAGAGCAAACAACAGTAGGGCAAAAATTCAAATTATCACCATGGGACTTCAGGTATTTGCCCCCCCCCCCCCCAGCCCCGGAGCAAACCAAGCAGAACCAGACAAGCCCGGAGCGCTTTCACGTTCCCTCCTCGCCCCAGGCAGAAACCCGCCTCGAACACAGAGCAGCTTTGCCATCTCTTTGCCATCTCTTCCCACCCCACAGGCTCAATACTCCTGGAAATACTACAGCCAGCGTGGAAATGCCTAGGATGAGACATTCCTGGTGCGTTGTCATTGTCACCTTCATCGATGGCAGCCCCCGACTCAGCGCCGCCCTGCGCTAATCCCCGGTTCAGCCGTGCTCCACCTCTGCCTCTGCAATTACCCCAGGCCTGACCCACGGAGCAGCGAGATCTAATCCAACCCCTGAAACGCTTCCAAGCCAGATGCAAGCTGCCAAGAACGAGTCTGCATTCCTCAATTTCTATCACCCTTGGCTATATGTTTTGTTGGCTGAATTATCTTAATAGAAACATGGTAAGTACTCGAGTGTGAGTGCATGCACATCCCCGCCGCCAGGGAGAAACTTGCTTTGCCCAAACCCTGGGGAGCCCGTACGCTTGGGGTGCGTTGGAGACGTGCACATTAACCCCACCAAACCAGTCCTTTCAACCTGACTGAAAACACAGACCACCCACAACAGTTTTCCTGCATAAAAAAGACCTATTTTTCTCAAACTGGTCCAGCCCTTCCTTGCAGGTCACTAAAAAGTTCTATTTCTAGAAGAAGGGAGGAAAGGGATTTTCAAGCTCAGTTGGGCCGTGGACTCACTGAGCATCCTAAGTTCATGCCCAGAAGATTCTTGGTAGTCTGAGGCTGAACAAGTCCCTGTTTGACCAAACACAACTGCTCCTGTGTCCCTCCTTTCGTCTCCTCAGACAAAGATGCTGAAGGAAGAGAGCCTGACTGTCTTCAGAGGGACGCACAGAAATGCTCCATGCCTAACAAGGTTGGTTTCCAACAAACTCACATAAAATAAACATCTGCAGAACTCCTGAGCATTGGACTTCCACAGCACCCTAAAGAGCTGTCCACAGCAGAATAGACAAATACTTTTTCGTTTTGTGTCTACTAACATGTTTCATCCAAGAGACGTACAGTGGTGCCTCATGTTGTTGGAGTAGATAGGGAGAGAGATGAGACCACGTCTCATGAAAAAAAGTAGGGACGTCCCCACACTCCAAACTGAGTGTTTAGATCTAAAAGTTTTTGAAAGGTAGAGAAAACTGGTCTATTAAATTCTACAAGAAAAAAGGCTGGTGATCTTCGTGTAGATTTAGAGCAACTGGGGAGTGCTCTGGCCATCTATTCAGACTCTTTCCAAATACTAGATGTCAGATTTCACTCCCTCTAGGATACAATAACACATCCCTTCCCGCAACATCTAAATCCCCCAAATCAAGACCCCAAATCCACCAGCTTCAGGAGGCACAGGGCTGTGCACCACAGGGTGCTCAGCATGATGGGAATTTCCATCCACCCCAACAAGGGGTTAATGCCAAACGGACTGGCAGCATCGCCTCTCGCCGTTAAAATGAAATGGGCTCCTTCCTTTCTTGTGCCACACACAAAACCCCCCACTAAGTTTCAAATTGTTTTTCAATCTAGTTATTAAATGAAGTGTCTTTTTTTTTTTTTTTAATCTTAGAAAAGAAGATTTGTTTATTTGTTTATGATTTCTTTTAGAGCCAATGTAAGAGGTCAAATAATTTCCAGATGACATCCAGACTGTTTTGTATTTGAATTTCTGTAGTTTTTTTCTTTTGAAATAGATTGAAAGGAACACAGTTTTACAGGAAAATACAAAAACCCTAAATCCCCGATAGAAATAACATTAGTTTCAGCTTCCACTTGCACGGGCATTACCGACACAGCAAGATTCGTGCTGCAAGATATGGACTTGTGTTGCTCAGCTCAGGGAGCACCTAAGTGTGGGATACGATACTGTTTTTATCTTCATTTTCCAACTTGTCAGAATATTTGGTGCTTCTCCCAGTGCCAGGCTGGAAATCAGATGGTAACAGGAATTGTATACATCATTTCCAAACAAGTTTCCAGTTTAAGAATTGAGGACAAGAGGCTGGATACCCAACCGTGAACCAAATATAAACCAGAAATGGCACAATTCCTAGTCGTTGACCTCCAGGTCTGTCAGCTGAAGCAACACATACATTTTAACCAAAGTTAGATTTCCTGGCATTAATCACAGGCTTAATTAACCCATGCAAGTGCCCAGGAGAGGCACCATTTTGCGTCTCAGAGCCAGTCAAGTTTCAGCCCCTGACGTGTTACCCCAAAACCTGGCCACACGGAGCACAGGAGATGCTCTCCCCACCAGGGCTCCCCGTCGAGGAAGCTCCCAGCTCGGCTGCCGACCGCCCTGTAGGGTTGCAGCATGTATTTAATGCGACCAGGCTGAAGCTAAGGGCCAAATGCTGGAGGCCTGGAAATAAAATAATAAAAAAACACCGCCTAGTCCATTTCTGTGTCTGAAAAGACTACAAAGGCTTTTCCTCGCTCAGAACTGCTGGTTTCCCAGCATTCACAAATTTTGGTCTGAACTAAGCTACTTCAAAGGCATTAGATATGGCTCAGAGAAAAAACAAAATTGGGAAGAAAAATTTGCTGGCACTTCAGCAAAACACTGGTCACTTAGTGGGATCTCCTTGGGATCTCTGAATTAGTTTCAGATTGCTTGAAGTTTATCTTGTTGCATCTTTTTGATGCAGAGAGATTCACAGCGGCCAGTGAGATGCACGACAGTTTTGTCTCCGCAACCCCTGAAAATTCAGGGAAATAAATGCAACTGCTTCTTCCTAGTCATGCAAACAGTAAGCCCAATTGCTTGCATTCTCAAGCTTTCATCCGTGAGCGAAGGGCAGGAATGAAACCAACACTAGCCCTAATAGTGTCTCGTGTTCAGCGCGAGCGCCATCCCACACCCAGGTATGTGGCTCAGCTGCGGCCGAGCAGCACCTCCCAGCCCCACTGCCACCGGGCTGCACACAAGCTGGGAGTCGTCTTCACTGTGCAAATGGCCCTGTACGATTTGTTTTTTCACCTGTGAAGAGCTCCCCAGTTGCAACTCCAGAGTACAATCAACACCTGATAAGGAAATTCCTTCTTTTTGTAAAGCATTCATATGAACACACAAATAAAAATGCAGAATTTAGTGAACAGTTCCTTTGCAATTTCTCTTTACCCCACTGAAGTTTCAGCCCAATTGCGCCACTGCTTGTATCCTCAACCAAGGAGCTAGGCTGGTACCCTGCAAGGTCCTCATGGTGGCTGAGCTCCCAGCCACTGGTACAAGACCAAAAAAGAGTCTTCAGATCACCCCCGTGCTACATTTGCTGTCTATTTGTGAGCTGTGCAGTCTCCAAGACTCCCTCTCCTGGGTTGTCCAAAGGATGCAGCCAAACCCTTCCCCGGGGCTTTGGGTGCTTCGGGTGCACCCAGCTGGGCGGGAGGGAAGATGGTGCCCTGGGGAGGTGGCCCAGCAGGGAGGGGAATATTGCTGGGAGCTGTTGCAAACACAATTTAAGGATGCAGTTCTTACCCAAAGTTTGCCAAACTCCTCCACAATTACACGCAGCAGGTACAAAAGCTGATAGAGTCAAATCTCTGCACAGATTAATTTCCTGCTTGGTGGCAGAGACGGTGCTGACTGGCCAGGTTTAGTAAAACAAAGAGCACGTCAGCTAGATCGTAAATTGGTTTAAAGGCTAGAAAAATTATCTGTTAGCTGGCGAAGTTTAATTCACAACAAGCTGCCTGGTATGGACACGAATTAATCATGCTCAGAAATGGATAGAGCGCTCAGAGCTTTGTGGCACATCTGTACACACGCAGTCATAAGGAAAAATTGAGAATTTCATCAAACTGGATGAATTGCCTGGAGCACAAGGCATCGTTCTTGAGCATTTCCCTGCTGAACATTTCAAACAGGTAAATGTTTTTTTCATTGCTGTTATGATGAAAGCCATTGCCTTCAGTTTGCAGTTCCTAAGGAGAAAACTGATGGTGTGGAAATCAAGGAGCCACTGCACAGCAGCTCAAATGAGACACTTAGGAGCCCAAACCTGAATTGTGGAGCCCTCCTCGACTTACATTTCACGCTCGTTAAACCAGCAATAACCAGCCAATTCCCCGTTTGTCTTCAGTGCCGTTTCAGCTCCTCTCACACCTCGTGACAAGCAGCTCTTCCAGTGCTATCCAGCCACAAGCCGGGATCCTTGCCTTAGAGTTACCTCGGATAATTCAAGCCCATATTACTATATTAGTCATTGTATTATGGCAGGTTTAATTGCCCTCTGAACATCCTGTAGATGCAAACATTAAATTGTTGTTTAAACACTGCTTCTATAGAACTTACTTTATCAGCCATTTGTATTTTGCTACAGTAAAAACATTAATTTTACGAAATGTTTTACTTAAAAGGAATTTGTAAATAACAGTCTCAATTTTCAACAAATGTTAAAGTCAGCATTTAATATTGAATTCTGGGATTTTCCAGGGAGCTTCTCATTGGAAGAGCTCAAAGAGCATGTATACAAGATGGTTATTCAGGCTTTACAGATAGAGAACAGCTCCACAGAGATGTTTGAGACGTTTACCCCACTAACAACAATTATGGACAGGGCTAAGGTCAAGTTTCCTGGTTTCCAGTTCAAGAGGCAGAGACCTCCTGGCTACCAGCCAGAGCACCCGTACCGCTGCACTTGCCCATTTACATCCTCCACCACTGACTAATTTTAAAAACCATTTATATCTTTCCCACCCATTACATTTTAGACACAACACAATGAAAGCAAGCAAATCCCTCTCTCGGGGTTTAATTTCTGTAGCTAACCTTCATTTCTTACACTCTAATCTTACTGCTGAAAACTAAGGGCAACACTTCAAGGCAAACATGCAGTCTTCTTATGTTTAATTCTTGTCTGCATGAAATAATCCCATACCATTCAGCTGCTTTACCAAAATCACGATGTCACTTCTGATATTCAGAGCTTCTATGAAAGACCAGCACTAGGCTCTACGTTGCACTTCTACCGTAGAAAAATAATTGTAAAAATAGTTTTCCCTTTTTTCTTGGTGTCTGGGGCACAAAACATTTTTATACAGACACCCTTCTCAAGTGACTTCACAAGGGGGACGCAAAAGATCCCATCAAATGCAAACAACACTCCAGGTACCCCAGAGAGATGCAAGGCACAAGCGACCACGGTCCAGCTTTCCGCCGAGGGAGACCCAGCCAGGTCCTCACGCTTGGCCATGCCTCACGCCAGTCGGGACAGGTCCCCTCTCCCACTCCGCCACAGGTCTTCCTGAAAACCCACGGTACTTTACTGAAACGCCACCTTCCGGGTGCAAAGAACAGCCCTGGAAAAAACAATCTTTGGAGACAAAACTGAGCTTTCAGAGTCCTATCTTATACTACCCATTAAGAAGGAAATTAATCCTTTCCAACCGAAAGTCGGAGCAGCACCTGGGCTGTTCAGTGCATTTTCATACGATGACCACATTGAATTGATTTCTAACATTACGGCCCCAAATGCTTGAGCAGCAACACGCTTCCACATTTTTTCACCCTAGTAACAAAGACGGACAGTGACAAACCTCCACTCTGCATGAGGTGCACATTAAAAAAAGAATTTATCTGGAGTTAATCGAAACTTGTCTTCATACCAATGCGCAATGATGCCTTGAGAACAGGAGTCTTTACTATGAACATTTTTCTTTTTTACCTTCAGTTGATTATGGTCTCTTTGCTGTTTAAACCCGAGCTTCAAGCCACATGTGTCTCCACATCAGCTTATCTGCTGCTTTCAACCTCTACCAGCCCCTGCTTTTACTCAAACAGGAAAGAATACAGAATGTTCTAGTTAAAGTCTATTTTTGAAAATAATAAAGCTACGCAAGCCCATTTCCATTTTCTGGTGTCTCCAACAGACAGACTATCCAAGTTCATTAGGACGACAGTTTCTTGGCAATCAGGCCATCCTTCATTGTGACTATAGGAACTTATTCCATTAATCCTTTGGCTTGCTTACAGAACCCTGTGCTCAGCACCAAACAAAGCGACCTGCCTTGTCGTCAGGCCCACACCTTGTGCGTTTCATTTTCGCGTGTGTTGCTGGGGATGGTGGGGTGAGGAAAGAAATCAAGCAAGTGAAGATCTAAAAGTCAGCCTAAACAGGCCTTCAGTCCTACTTTCCTGCTGTGCTTCCCCAGCAATCAAGTTGAAGTTTTTTTTTCCCTTCCTTTTTGGTTCTTGGGAGCAAATAACACGCTATTAAATTTGTGACTTTCTTTAATCATCAGTCTTGGAAGACATTCCAAGAAACGATCTACAATTAAACAACAAGGAAATTTTTCCAGAACCACCTCAGACATTCAGCCACTCCGTGTACTTAGATAACTGCAAATTTTGGCAGTTTTGGTGCTGTTCTACAGCTAGGGCTTCACCTTGGTTTTGCTCTGTGCCTTTCCCGTGCTGAGCCCACCAGCGCCAACTTCTTGGCAGCTTCTTCTGTTGAGCTGAGGACAACAGTGTCCACTTAGCTGGAGCTTGGAGGCATGAAAGTAGTGCAAATGACAACTGCTTAACATTAAATAGTAATAAAAATGCTCATATGAACACGAATATAAGATATTAACGTGTACATGTGCTCACCATACAACCCGGCCTTGCGAAAGGGAGCGCTCCCCTGCCAGCACCGAGCCGGCCAGGAGCGAGCGCTCCTTTGGAGCTTTCCAGCCAGCAGGATTTGTCAGCAGGGCCCTTCTGCTGGTTTTGAGCTTTTATACTTTGGTTAGGTTCTAAGTTAGCACGTCAGACCAAACATTCTTATTCCCTCCATCCTTCAAAAGCGCAGCCCCATCCTCACCAGCAGCATGCCTATTTCCCCCCAGCAAAACTCACCGGCTCATCCCTCCCTGCTTGCTTCGCTGGAGATCCACACAGTGGAGTCCCCTCTTTTTTTCTTTTAAATGCAAACTCTTTTTGTACAAAGAGTGCAAAATTCAAACACGTTTAACACCTGTTTTCTTTCAGCACCCTTCAAGAACACAAGGACAGACCTGGAGAGCACAGGTCTTGGGTCCAGGCTCAGCACTCCGACACTATTTTGCTCTGGCCCCCAGCTCAGCCCCATTGCTCCTTACCTCTTAAATAAGGATTAAACTGGTTATGCACGTCACCTTTGGGAACATGTTTAAGCAGAGCACCCAACTTCAGCACGGGATCAACATAACTTCTCTTCCTAATCTCCGGGTAATCAGTCCCCCTTATCCAATCTTCCCCAAAAAGACAACCTAGAAACGTGCGAGTTTCTCTTATACATGTAGGAATTCATCCCTTCAGAAGAAAGGACAAAAAATGGATGAAACTGAAAAGTGATTGTGTGTTCACATAACATCACCCATTCCATCTGAACAGGGAACGTTGCACGCAAAAACCTGGTCTTAATGTCAGCCATCAGCCACTGCTCTGACACACCGAGCCAGGAATGAACTAACACAACACAGAAGGACAGCAATAAAACAAGGTCCCGCCACACGTTTGCTCAGCAGAACCCATGCCAGGAGCAAATTCGAAGTAAACCCCTCCTTGCACGACACGGGCAGGGCCCAACCAACGTCCCGATGACTCAAAGCTCCCCAACTGACCCAGGCTGGGAGTAGGGAGGCTGGGAAGCCCTGGTGGGGACGCAGTGCCAGGCGCGCATCGTGCGGGACGGGCACACCAAGGGGGCAGCATCAGGGCCTGACACGTGAAGATAAGGGAAAATGAGGGATTTTGTGCACAGCCACATCGTCAGTACAGAGCAGAGAGACTCACTGCTCTTTTCATCAATGGCCGTGAATTCATCTCTACTTTATAATCTCATGATAATCATCATATAATCTAGCGGATCTCTATAAAAAACTATTTTTTGACATTTTATAGTATGTATTATCTGCTGCTCCTTGCCAGAGCACATGGCAGCACAGAAACAGGCATTTCTTCGGATTTCTTGGGAAAAAGTCTTTATGCTCACGAACAACCTCTCGTGTTAAGCAAAATACACGGACAAGTTGGTCTTTGCAAAGGCTCTCTCCTGTGAGACACGTGCCTCGTCCTCTCCCGCACCACTAGCCATGGGCACAGGCAACGCAGCCTTTCCAAGCGAGGTCCGAGCACACCAGTTTTAGTCCCGTGGCCACGAGACAACAGAAAGGGGATTCAATTTTCTTCCCTCGAGCTGGGAGGGAAACATCCCTTTCAAAATGTTATTGAAATAATAAAACATTTCAATAAGCATACAGCTGCGGAGCAGCAGTGCTAGGAGTACGCACCGCGTTAAAGACCCTGGTAGAATTTTATGAGTCTGCTAAAAAGCAGAACCCAAACCCCTCTGCAGTTCCAAAACACGCAGACACGCACACCAAGCCCCCCAAGCAACCGCTCCAGGAACAGCTGGCTTAAAAAAAAAAAAAAAAAACAACATCCTGGTGGAAAACCTCCAGTCAAGGGGACCAGCACAAAGACCCCTTTGCGCTCACGTGCCATGAAGGAACAGCAACGGGTGAGCAGGCAGGGATGTCCGCGGTCACCTTCAACATGAGAAAAATGCACAAGGCCACAAAACCTCTCAGCTCCAGGAGCACAGGAATGGCAAATTTATTTATTTATTTTTAGATAGGTGCATCCCAAGAGCAGCAGCCACAGCTCTGAGCCTCAGTTCAACTGGTGCTGTAGGACCCCATGTCCCTGAAGCTTTACGGCTCTTTTATTCACACGTAACTTATGCAAAGAGGGGTGAGCGGCCTCGTCCCCGACACCTTCCTGCCCCGTTCCAAGGGCACAGCAATTCTCGCCAGGACTGAGTGAGATTGGATCATTTCTGCAGGGAGCTGCCAGCGCTGTGGGACTGCCGTTGTGGGGCAGAGCTCTTCCAGCAGCTCCACTTGGCCGAGGTTCCTGCTGCAGTTGCCGCGGCAGGTCCCGACATCTGCTGCGCCTCCCCCGGGGAGCCTGGCCAGAAAGTGAGGAGCTGCAGATGCCACCACATTAATCTACCAACTCGAAGATTTTAAACAAAAGAGAAAGGGTGGTCTCACCCTGGGGATTAACTGCAGCAGGGAGGTCTCCTCTTCCCCAGCATCAGAGGCGAGCGAAAGCAGGGTAGATAACATTAACCAAATTGCCACGATTTCTCAAGTCATTGCAGCCAAATATTTGCAAAATAAGAGCCGAACCATGCTGGGGTGGAGCAGGAGGAAGGCTAGGCTCAGCCTTGGTTTTTGCACAGCACCTATGCAGAGAAATCCCTCCCCAGCGAGCAGAGAAACTCTACCTGCAACTTCGTTATGCTAGCGAACAAGGAGAAAGCAGGCAGAGCACAGAACGGAGACCCTGGGGAAGGACCGGGAGCTGATGAAGCTGTTTTCATCACTTTCAGGCCAAATTTAGGAATTCTGCTTGGTGCAGGTGTGTGGAGCTCCCTGACGGAGGAGCGGGAGGAGGCAGGGGAATTGCTGGTACCTCCTGAGCAAGGACCCCCTCTGCTTCCATCTGGAGAGCCTCCGGCTTTGCAGCTGAGCCGTGTGTTTTCGAAAAGCAACAGGAGCCTGCAACTCCATTTGCACTACAACTGCGTCCCTCAGCGCTGCTTTCACAGAGAAAGGTCTGATAAAATCTGTTATCTTTTGTATTGATCCAGCACAGCTGAGGTGCAGGAAGCAGTGCTGCAGAGACCGGGCATGCTGGGAAAGTAATGAAAGAAAATCAGGAAAAGAGCATGTTTTTATTAAAACAAGTTCTATACCAACGCCCCACACAAAGATGTTTTGGTGCAAGATGTTCTACCCTTGATTCCAGCTAGGATCTGCAGCCACAACAACTCAGTCCCCAGGAACAAAGTTTCCATGTAACCGTTTTAAACTCTTTTCAACTCATTAGTCACACAGTAATTACCACGAAGGCACAACGATGCCTAGATAATGAGCAGAGCCTCACCCCGTCCCGCTACAACTCTCATGGTTTGGGGTGGTGAGGATCCATCGCACGGACGCTTGCACACCAGTGGTGCCCACGGCTCCGCACACCACACCCCGAAACGGGACTTACAGCTCTATAAAAGCAGAGAGGTGCTAAGTGGATATGCTGGTTCCTGCCTGTTCCTGCGTCATCCGTGCCATAAAACCCAGCGAGCAATAAACGAGGCCCAGCAGCAGCTTCGGGGGGAGCAGGGAAGTGCAGGCTGACGTGAGACCTGAAGGCAGAGGTGAGAAAAGGGACCACGAAGGACTCTGAGTCCCACCTCCGAGCAACCCCCAGGGACCGGGATTCCCAGTTTGGAGCCATGTGTAGGACAACCACGGCTGCAATAATTGAAAGCTTTCAATAAGTGCTCTGGCCACTGCTTCCAAGATGAAACTGAATCACAGCAAATTCATTTCCTGGCACAATTTTGTGGGAAAATAATAGCATTTCCTTTCCACTTTTATTGAAAAGCGTATTCCAATTCAATAGCAACAAATAAACTAAAAACATTCATGGCTGCGGAAGAACCTGCATCTCCTCTGTCTTTATTAACCCTGAAGCTGTTTGTCTGCCTTGGCAATGATAGATATTTATAGAAAAAAAAAAAAAACACAACAAAAAAGAAGAAACCCAATGAAACTCCATGATTTACAGTCTCAGTAAAGGTCTGAGCTCTAAGTCTCTCAAACCTTTGCGGAAACACGTAAAATGCAAGACAATGAAACAGGGGAACTTTTCTAATGGCCCATTTTCCTCTTAGGAAAGCATATATTTCTACAGAAAGAATTTACTGGAACATTAGACGTGCTTTTACAAAATAAATGCAACCTCTGCACCAGTTCATAGTTTTCACGAGCCTGTGCATCTCCTCCAGTCAGCAATCCAGTTCGGGAGCCTGAGCAAGTTTGTTTTGAAAACTAAAAAGCTTGGGCCACAAGTTTTCATTCTCATGTCTTGTGGAAAGCAGAGAACGGCTAAACAGATGCTTTCCCTTAAATTTTGTGGCAAATTTCCTCATCTTGGCAAAGAAATAGTTAATATCTCAACAACCCAGACCCCTTTGGTGCAGATTGCATTCTCCACAAATACAGACTTTCAATGCTTCTCTCGAGCTGCAGAAAGACTCCTTATATTTTGTTTCAACTTATCAGAATACCAGAGCACTCCCCAGATATCGGTATCTGAAGCACTTCAGAGAACACAAACCATTTGGAAAGTTTAGAGATGAAGCTCACAAGGAAGCGAGGTACCACGTTTTATATCACATCTGCAGCTTGATTTGTTTTCCTGAATTCTTTCAGGCTCCTATTCAGTCTCCATCATTAAGAACCCACTAACGAGCTGTAGTTTATGTGAAATTATGTCTTGTTCCAGGTGCTTTTCTTAGCAATCCATTAAACAACATTAAATGCAATTTCAGAGCTATTTTTTTCCTTCAAGTTAACATTTTCCTTTTCGTCCCAATCTTCTCTTATTCTGCGTGTCAATCTTCTATATCTAATTCTTTTCAGCTGGAATATAAAAATTTAATCTGTTTTAGCGTAATGACTAAGCATTATGCAAACAGAGCCCGGTCCTGTTTCCTATTAGCTGAGGCTATAGTTTATAAAATATAGACACGGAGTTCACCTCCCTGCACACACGCAGCTGACTGGAGGCCACTTTCACAATTCACAGGGGAACGAGCGACGCAGAGCAACCGGCCCTTTTGGTGCCAGCAGTGCCTCGGTCTTGATCCAAGGACTTCAGAAGCCTCAGGGACGTCCGTCCCAAACGGGTCACTGCCTTCCTGCCCCTGGGGACAAGGTCGTGTGTGCGGCCCCTCATCCCACCACGTGCTTTCCCAACACCACTGCTTCACCCTGCACATGTGTTGGCTGCGGCGCCCCGCCACAGCAACCTAGCAGGAGCAAGGGGTTCTTCAGCACCGGTATGTGAGCAGACTTCAAGGTCAATGGCCAAACACATCCCACATTTAAGCCAATAAGCCCTTCCGCAGAGCCGGCCTTGACCATCGCTACTATCTTTCAAAGGCCTGGTTGCTTCGCAGATAAGACTCGGATCACCAGCTTCAAAGAATTTAGAGCCCGGACCAACAGCAAGCCTCTGTGACCACGTTATCCAAAACCTTACTAGAGGAGGAAAAGTAAAAAAAAAAAAAATCCACAAAAATAAACCAAAACCAAGAAAACCGACAAAGAAAACCCTGCCATTTCAGAAGCTTTGCTCTAGCTTTTGGGCCACCCCCCAGCAATATCTCCCTGCGTGTGAGCTCGGTCCATCCTGCACCTCGTGAGCTTTTCCACAAGGGTTGGAGAAGTTGCCAGTCGAGGAATAGCTCGCTATCACGAAAACCACCACAGTTCTCCCATTTTACTAGCAACATAGAAAGATTTAACTATATATTTTTTTCTTTTAGATGCTTTTACTCATCACTGGCTACCTTCAGGCAAAGGATTTTCTATTTTTTTTTCCATTTCAGAAGACACTGTTTCTGATTTCCTACATCAGCCTTAATGCCAGCAACTTTGGAATTATAAGAAACAGACCCTGTACATAAACAGCATCCGGGGAGCAGTATCTTGGACAAAATCACTGATATAAGAATAACAAGTCTCCACTTTTATAGTCTTTGAAGATGTTCAGCCACTAACACCAACCCAGCTGCCAAGAAATGAACTAATACATATCTAGAAGAGAAGAAGCTTTGCATTTGACTTGCCCAAGAAACCACTCTTGTGATAACCAGCTCGCTTTTTAGAGTTCCCCCGTAAAGCAGGCAAAAGCATAAAATAATTTTCCAAGTTACTTTTATAAGAATAAAACTCTTCATTAAGTGCTTATCGCCAGAAAAAATCCCACTCCAGTGAGGCTGTGTGAAGTTCCAGCCCTTCATCGCCGCAGTGACTGCTTCATTCAGAGCAGAAGACGACAGCATTCCCTTGCAGCACACGTACAAGAGGAGCATGCTGTTGAAAAGGCCATCAGCAGAAAAGAAAATAAATCACCAAGCCCTACAGCTCAATACAAGACAAATTCCAGGAACAGCTAGGTTTGTGGGCAAAGTTTCTGGGTCTGAGCAGCGCCCGACGTTGATGCCAGGGTGCTCAGCTGGGAGGCAAGCAGAAGCAGCACTTCAGGTGACATCTGATAAAACCCCCTCCAGAAACCGCTCCATTCACAGCTTTCAGATAACACAGCCTCGGGAGAGGCAGAACCTCTGAAAATCCACCTTTAATTTGGGGAAAAAACACCTAGCCCTACAACGACACCCACCCAGCCAGGGGCCACGTGGCGCTGCCATCTCAGCTGCCGTCCCGCTTGCAGCTAGGAATGCCCCTAAAGCCGAGGAGTCACCTTGAGGGAAGGCAGCCGAGGAGCCGGGGCTGGGACACGAGCCCATGTGCCCCGCGCCAGCCTCCTGAGCTCTGCTTCAAAGCGAGGTTTTGTTCCTGGCACATTCCCGCGGGGAAGGAGGCGACGGCTGGAGCTGGGCCAAGCGCATCAGCTGTAATCAGATTATACAGTAGTGACTTCAGAAATCAGAGGCATGTTTATTATCAAGCACTAACCAGACTGACAGTAATTTGGTCTAGCTAAGCTAAAACAGTCTTTCAAAATCATTTTCTTATTCAGATCACATTTACTTAGTAGGTTGTAAGTATTTTTTGTAAATTATGCTTAGAGAATTATGGTGGTTACAGCCTTTTTTTCTTTTGTGATCGTAGAAGTTTGCGCCATTCTAAAAAATGTTCCTCAAGTTTTACTCAAATTACTAAAAAAAAAAAAACCAAACAGGGAATTCTGTCCCTCAATTTAGGGATACAGCATACACAAAGTGCCAGTTCAAACACAGGCTTGACATCTCTAAAGCAGAGGGGAGGTTAAGGGCTAACAGCTCCAGCCCCTCCTTGGAGGCAGAACCTGAAGAGCACACAGAATATTCTGACCACCATCTCTACGTGCTCTATCGAGGGAAAGCTTTTTCCCACTAAGACTTTTAATGACCACTAAAAATAAATAAATACAAACGTAGTGATGGAAAAGCAGTGTCCAAACCCACTTCAGATGAAAGAAATCCACGCCTGTCCCAAATAAGACTATTTTTGGCTGGCCACCATAGCACCCGCAGCGATTTGTGCCGTGCAGACATGCGCAGGGTGATTTGGGTCCTGCACGAGGAGCTTGGCATGGCCACTTTGCTCGGCTCCTTTGTGATAAGAAGCATAAACAACTCCTGGGTCACCTCTGGAACAGCGTGTACAGCGCACAAATCCTGTCTCTGGCCACAAGCCTGGAGGTCCGATCCCCTCCCGCCTCAAGTACAGCGATGAATTTGTGAGCAATACACGGATGGTGCAACTCCTGCAGGATGCAGCCAGGAAAGACTCACAGGTGCAGTCGGGAATGGCTGCACCAAATCGGCCAGAGAAATTGCCTCCAGCCACTTAGAGTCCCCTGCAGCCTCGGCTGGACGCCGTTTTTGTGTTTGTTTTCTGTTTCAGCTCAGCACAGATGTGAGAAGGCCCAAGCTGCATTTCAGCAGCAAACAAATGATTTTCACAGGGCTCACGTGCAGCCTGCGGCGCGCTTTGGGCAGGGGCAGCACCGCTGGGAGCACACCGTCAGCTGTACTATTTCCAGGCAGATTCCCTTTCTCAAGTTCATACACCGACTGCGGTTTAATGACAAGCGTGTATGCCACAACTGAAGCCTATGAAGTTTTAAAATAGCTCACTTTGACTTATAAGCGACCTCTAGCTCTGAGGATGAAACTGTAAAAGCGTGAAAAAGAAAAGGATGGGTCCTGAGCACGTGCCAATGGCGCTGCCCCAGTCACACTGCCCCTCGTGCCCATGCGGGTCCTGAGCAGCAGCTGCCAGGCTGCGTTTAAGTGCCAGGGGCTGGAGACGCCACCAGCAGTCCCCCAGCCTGGCACTGGTGTTTCAAACCGAAGATTCTGCTTCTCATTCTGCTTTTCGATATTCGCATATATCAGGTGTTAATAAAGGAGAAACTGGGGCTGAGCTTATAGCAACAATGAGACCGGAGGTCTCAGCTGCGGTGCCTTGCAGCTGGCACTGGCCACCTCACACCGGCACAGCCCCGCTATTTACAGGCCTGCAACCCATGGCCCCAGCAGCATTTTGTGAGCAGATGCACCGGGTGGTAGCGACCACAAGCGCTGCACCCAAATCACAGGGCATGCAAAGCCTCGTGAGGCACAGCCACGGGTCCTGTGCGGGTCTGCCCGGGTCCCTGGAGCGGGAGCTGGCAGTGCTCTGCTCTCTGGGCAGCGCTGCTTCCCTGCCTGAAGCTTACATGCAGGCACAAAGAGTTTATTAGGAGCTTAAAAAAGAAAAAGCAGTGGATTTTTCAACTTGCTGAGCTAGAGCCCTTGTGAAAACAGGAAAGCAAAGTCTGCTTATCTCGGTTGAGAAGTCACACTGATTTCCTGCAGATTATTCCAGCAGATTGAACAATAGATAGTGATACTGTTAATTACAAAGCAGATCAGAGACTAAAAGCCCAGGTTCAGACAACTCCATCTGCAAGACCTACAGGTGGAATCCCATGCTCGTTTCCAAAATGAGGAATGATACAGCCATAGATCTGGGCAGCCAGACAACAAACTCGCCACCCAGTCCTTGTCACCGTGTGTGACATCTGGTTATTCGGCGAGGAAACACCCAGGGCCCTTGAGATCTCGTTCTGACTGATGGCATGGTGAGGGCTCGACATGCTGCTGCAGAGGGCTGCAGGAGAGCAGAGGTCCCCCGGGAGTTACAGCCGGGAGACTTCAAACTGCAAAGATCCTTTTGCTAAGGAAAAGCGAATAATCTGCTATTGCAAAGGAGGGGGGAAAGAATAACAAGTCAGGAGGGAAAAATGTACTGAAGTATTTACACAGCTGGTTTTTCAGGACAGTGCTTTTATGATCGGCTCTTTTTCAGCCGCATAGCTCAAAAATAATTTTAATACATAAGCAGCATTTCTACCGCTGTGACAGAAAAAAGCTCTGCGAAACCACTTCATGTGCTGAACGTGACTTGACTTGGCTGGTCCCATTTCGCATCCAGGTGTTTTCAGAAGGACGCGAGCACTGTTGTCAATGTCACGGGCCTGGACGCTTTCTAGAAAAAGCAGGTTTACAACAGGTGGCTTCACATTAGTGACCCACCCCCATGAATCCAACCAAATTAAGAAATCAACCAAATTAAGAATTATCTTTCCTTTTGTTTTAAAAACACCTGTTGGGTTTGCCAAGTGTAAGGGTAGTCAAAAACTAACTCAAACTTGAGTTATTCAAACGCGAGACAATGCTCAATATGCAGAGTGCTAAAGCAATAAACCCACATCTGATTTTACTTTTGTTCCCTATGAATTGATGTCAACACAATCGCTGCCTTAGGACTCAAAACACCACTGTGGCATTTTCACCGATGTCTGGACATGGCAAACACACCCGCTTCGCTTTAAAGGAGGGTCCCTTTGATCCGCAGAAGAGTTCTCGCACTTCTCACACACGTTTTTTGAATTGCCGTCAGGAAATATAATAAACGTAAAGGAATTAAACTCCAGAGAAGCCTGGCTTGGTGTTGCCTTTGGAAGGTGGCTTTTAGCTGAAGCACTTTTATTCCTGCTTCTGTTCCCCAAGCAGCGTGGCCAGAGAGGTGCAGGGCACCGGAGGTGCAGCCTTGGCCAAGGGACCGAGCCATGCGTAGCCTAGAAGAATAGAGACTACAAGCCCAGGAGGGAAGGATGTCCTGTTCAGTTTTTAAGACTGTTTAAGCCTCAGAACAGCGTTGGCATCAATATAATAAACTGACCACAAAAAGCTGATGTTGAAAATTACGAGTTTTCATCCAATAGATCTGGAACAGCTTCCAGAGGAGCGTGGACAGAAAAGGGTGGTTTCAAGAAGGTGCTTTGCTGATTTGAAGTTTAAACAAATGTGATTACTTGCTGGGAAGCGGGCTGAGCAGACGGATCATCCCCGTGCTGCCTCCAGCTCCCTGGAGCATCTCTGACCGAGTCAGAGGGAGCCGAAGCACGGCGCTCCCCGCAGGGCGCGTTGGACAACTTGATAGTCCACAGCCACCAGAGCTGAACTGCGTCAGCTGCTACAGCCCCCGACTCCTCGCCGTAATTGCACTTCACATGTGTTACAGTTTCAGCACAGGAACTGCCTGTCTGATCAATGACGGCTTGCGCTGGCTCTCTTATTTAAATGCTAGTTGACACCAGCTATTCGAGCGCTCCCCAGCCCTGCTTGCATCAGAGCACTGAAGGCAACCAGCATACATCAACGCGCCGCTACTGCAGCCGGAGGATGCTGACGGCGTGTCTTCACAGCACGAGACGGGTAAGGCAGAAGCTGTATGGGAGAGATACTGCCCAACGTTTTCCTCACCAGATATCTATAGGAGCTACTAGCTCTCTCTTCTATAGACTAAGCCAAACAGGGCATTTTTATTACTTCTTTAAACCCACAGCCCTTTCCATTTAGCACACGTGCCCACAAAGGATGTCAAAAGTCATTGCTCTTTCTGGATTAGAATTTGATATCAGAGGTGAATATCAACCTTAAAGACCAGCCAATGTTTGAGGAGAAAGACCCTCATAATACACAAGTGCTTTTTCTAGGACATTACAGCTGCCTGTCTCAAAAACAAACCACGAGGGGAAGCAAATGAAGTGTAACCCAGAAGGATAACTACCCAGGCATTCCACTTTATAGGTCTCATCACTAAATGGATTTGGCGTTTTATCAGTTACTGTATTTTAAATAAACTTGCTAAAGATAAAAAACAGCAATGTGTTCCAATTTCTTAATATATCATTATTTCACTGATTTGTGGCAATAGTATTGGAAATCCTCTGGGTTTTAAGCAAGTTTTCTCTCCCCAGTCCTTTTAGCATACTTTCAGGCTCGGATCACAAACACAACATGAATCATTTGAAAAAGAGTCAAACAGACATTTTAAAATAACATGAAACATTAATGTATTTGTTTTTCTAAACACACATTATCATTTGGAGCTGAAGTACCTGACAGTAGCAATTTAAACAATGTAAAAGGAACAGATATTTGTATTTTATGTTTGTCTATGAACTCATTAGCGTAAGACGAATAGATTTTTAATGTATGGTGTAATGGGATCATTTGTTACTTTTTGAACCCCGTTGAAAAGTTTATCGGAGCAGCTACGGAAAGTTCAAGTTCTTGTAAATGGAAGGAACAGTACTCAAAAGTTTCAGATAATGTATCAGTGCTTTAATAAGCCTTCCCTCTAAAACGTTGATTAGAGCAGACGATTATTTCTTTTACAGTTTAAAACTTTCACATTGCTACTTAAGGGTTGATACAGTGCCAAGGACAGAATGGAAAGTCATTTTTGCTCTTATTCATTTGAAAATAGCAAGTTTAGCTTCCACAAACCAAAAGCAGGAAGTAAGACAATTGTCTAAATTGTCCTAAATTCACCTTGAAACCATTACGCTATCTAGAAGAACAAAAGCTGTGGTTTGAAGCTTGACTTGCATTTGCCTGTGTCGTCGTCACACGCAGGGGAGAAGCCACCACCGCCATCCCCTCGGAGCCATGGGTTTTACTCCAGCACACGCTGCATTAAGCCAGCAAAGGCAGACGTACACTGGGAGAACTGTGACTCTACTCAAAGGCTTGCAGAACTGGACCCACCTCAAGTTGGAAGCCTTTCATGGGGAAAGACAGCATTTGTGGCCAAGGATTGCAGATTAAGCAATTCCACGGTCTCAAAGACCATCAGAGTTGAGTACAGAATAAAATCTTTGTCTCTGGACATGCCAGAGTTGTAACGCACTCGGTGTATACCCGTAAGTAAGGAACTGCCACAGGTAGAGCTCAGGGGCACAAGTCAACTCCTGCGGTTGGGATGGTTCTGTCTACACACAGACTTCCTAAAGGACGGGAGGCTGTGAGGGGCGCAAGATCTTTGGGATCCTCTTGCACTGTTTAAGATTTAATGTTAGCAATTTTGCTACTTATAACCTGACGACGCTCATGGCCACCTGAAGTGGGGAACCCCTCTGTGAGCATCTTGGCTGAGGGCTGAAGAGAAGCGGAGCCGCTGGACCAGACACTACAGGGGCCGACAGCCCCCTCTACGGCCATGTACACGGGCAAGAAGCGGCCCGGGGACCAGACCCGGTCGTCCTGCAGAAGTCACCAGAGCTGCGCTGACGCCAGTGGAATATCCGGACTTGATCTGGAGAGAAGCGCAGATCAACGTGAGTTGCCCACAGTTATTTTTACTCTGTGCGAGATGGAGAAGGGCTGGAAAACAAAATAATCCCCTATGGACAAAATGCAGCTGGAAGAGCATACGAGATACCAACGCTAATGCATGGAAACATCTGGCAGAGATGGGAAGGAGACTAAAGCTTTCTCCCTCCGCGTTAGTGGGAACACATTGAAGCCTGATGAGGACCCTGTCCTATGGAAATACCACTGTCCTCGTCATTCAGGCAGTCAGCCTTGAAACCCTGACATCAACATCAGGGAAAGGAGGGGGAGAATGACTCCACCGCTTCTGCTTTCCATTGAAATAAAACAGTTTGCAACAAAAGGCAAACGCATGCATTTGTTTTCCCCAGTGTGTTTCCAATCACTGCAGTGTGTTTAAGTAGTCAGGCTGCATCCAAGCCTTGAAGCTCGACAGCGCGGAGAGGGCAGATGACATCCTGATGGCAAGAGTGGCCGTGTAAATCATCTCCAAATGACGGTGTCATACACGGAGAGCTGCTTAATTTGGAATGTGCCAAACGGTGCTTTTCCTCATCTGGCATCATCTATACATCAGCCAACAATTCCTTTGGGGATTGTAATTCTTGCCATAGACAAATGCACAACAGATGTCTGAGATCTCCGCAGAGGTAACACAGCAGCCACTCCTGGAGTCAGGAGGGAACTTGCAAACAGCCACAAGCCTCTCCCAGTCAGCTGGCTACCGACCTTCAGCATCGCCCAGCAGTAACTGGGCAGAGAGGCGAGGAAGGAAGAGTAAGCGACGGAGAATTCAGACCCTGAACTGCTCGAAGCTGCTGTTTCTGATTAGGGGTTTTCACAATTCCTCATTTTAGAAGTATACAAATGTTACTCAGTTTTCTTGTCCATTTTTTTTTTTCCCACCCCAAGTACTACAGGACGGTTTCCTGCCCACACACTCATCAGGTGCTTTGCCCAGTTTAAAGTTAGCAGCAGCAGCACCACTAGAGTTAATAAAAGTCCTTTGAGCACAGGCATCCTCACGTAAACCATCCCAGCATCTCTTTACTATGCAGACAATCTCCTCAACACGTTAAATAACCTGGGAGAGAACCATAGGGACAGCAGTTCCATATTTATCAGTTCTCTTTTTGTTCAGAGAAATGACGCCGTTATTTTGTCACCCAGAAAGAGGGCTTTCCTGTCCCTTACACGTGCGATTCAATCCAATAGACAGAGACAAGAAGCTGGATGCAAATAATTACTGGCATTTTCTGAATCACGACAACAAACTTGTAGTTAGGTGCTAGTAAACCTCCTGCCTTTGTACCTGCTTTTGCTGCAGATGTATAACCCGAGCAGTTTTCCAGGGCAAGGTATCAGGAACAGTCACGGGCGAGGGAAAGCCGTGCAAAGCCACCAGCCCACACAGCTGGTGCCTGGAGCACCGGAGCCCAGGGAAGGGCGCACCTGCAGCACCAGTGCTGATGGAGGTGCACTCACGGAGAATACCACAGGCTGTGCAGGGCAGCCCTACGGAGAAGGGACACCACTGCTGTCCCCAGGCCCTACCCAGCAAGTTCCCCCGGAGATCTCTGGGTGCCAGAACTGAGCCTTGGATCTCGAGAGAGCCAGAGGAGCTACAGCGACCGCCGATTGCTTCAGGGACCACAGAAGTGGCAAGCTGCATTTCGAGAAAGTATATTTTGTGAACAGTTTTTCAAGTCAAAATTAATGTTGACAGATTTGCAGATCAAAAGAAAAATTCGCTACTCCAGTATGCTGTGTGTCAAGGAACAGTTGTGAGAAGCTCTAAATGCCTTGTGGGCACACGGACCTGTGGGACATGCTTAGGAGCCAGTCACCTTCAGAGCTTCAAAGGGAACTTCTCCCCAGCTGTTTCAAGATCTTCAGGAGTGCCCTACACAACTGCCTGCCCCTCAGCCGCAAGGTACCACAGTCAGATCTCCTGAGAGGCCAGGGCTGTCTCTTCTGGTTGATAATTTTCATCACTTCAAAGCTTGGGCTGAGATTTGCTGCCCACTCAGAAGCCTGCTCTCTTTGGCACCCCCCAAAACTGAAGGAACATCAGCCTTCGACTATTTTTGCTGCTGGCTTTCCAGTCCACCGTTAACAGCCAGTGTCCACAAACTACATCCTGAAGCTCTTACCCAACCCCATGGAAAGTTTGCTGGAAGAAGGGATGAGTAAAGGTTACAACATTTTTGTCTTATTATTATTAGGGAACACACAACAGCTGGATATCCAAACTTGATATTTTTACAAGCCAAAGAGCAATCATGCTCTTCTAAACCTTGGCATGTCTTTAGCTTGCTGCGCAGAAGCTCCAAGGGCCATGAGTCAGCTCACAAACCCATAAAAATCTAATTATGGTTGATGATCATCCTTTTGTTTACACTGTATGTAAAATTCTAGCTGCTTCCGATACGCGCTGTCAGAGCGAGATTTCCCATCAATCTCCGAGCTATTGCTATCACATCAGCATGACTTCAACTGGCCTCTTTAGGACAGAACAGAGCCCACGCTGCACACAAGGGTTTGCCTTATTTGCCAAAAGCTTGATTTGTCATACAGCTACTGAAACAGTGCATGCTCTAAAGCCATTCTTAAATTTAGAAAGAAGTTCAAAAACCCCACGCACTGCAACTGAGTTCCAGTTCAAAGAAATCCACATGAGGCAGATCCTCTCGCAGACTGCAGGGCAACCAAGCTCAGGCCACACAGGGAATTGGCTCTGATCTTACGCAGACCTGAGCTGCGCTGCCACAGCGTCTGGATATGCTCAGACAGAGGACAGAAAGCAAACATTTAGGTGATCAGGGTTACAGAGCGACCTCACCAGCCTTCGAAGGGAAAGGCTGGATCCCACAGGGCCACCCCTGATGGACCCCGTGGAAGGTGCCATCACCTCAGGATGTCCTACGATCCTACTGTTCTAACCCGCCGTAATGGGGAAACAGCAGATGACAGCCAATTTCCCTGCTCAGGTGAACTCAGATCCTGTTTGATCCATTTCAGCAGCTGCCCCAGAGAGCTGCAAGACACTTAACCAACCTCACATCACGATCTGTTTGCTCCATAAAGAACTTGCTGGTCCAAATTGGGCTGCCGGGAAGCACAAAAACACCAAATAATGAAGCTACTGACAAAGTTTATATTCCTCCCCTTTCCAGGAACATGGGAGATATATATAGATACATATATATATATATATATATATATATATATTCAAACCAACTCCAAACCTGCTTGCACAGGTCTTGGGAAAGAAAAATACACCCTCCTGGGAGCATGGTCTAGCTTGAATCTGGATGACTCTCAGAGCAGAGTCTGCCAACACGACAATTCCTGGGAAGCTGCACAAGTGCAGTCAAAACTGAGATTTCTAAGAGGAATTCCATCAGGTTTACGTATAGTTCATGAAACAAACCCAGCAGCTGGCAAACCCAGGAAATTTTCAAGAAAAGTCTGATTCTTCTCATCCCATTCTTTTCCCCCAGCGACAGTTTATTTCAAGTTGCTTTTGCACAGTTCCTAAATACAGGTACCACAAGAAATACAAGCATGAGTACTTCCCATACGTCTACCCAAACCAGTGCAAACTAAGCCCATGCAATTTCGCAGCACTGCTTAAGCTCGCAAGCCATGCCACGGCATCCCAGTTACTGAAATTACAGTATCAGCAATCATCTAAGTGGGGGCAGAAAGGACAAAGACAATTTATCTGCACAAAAATGTTAGCCTAAAATAAGCACCCTCAACAAGCAATCCTGTTGTCTGTACAGTCGTAAACAACAGTTGCTCTACGCCGAGCCCTTAAACAACAGGCCTGGTTTTATTGCTCTAAACACCCACAGTTTTCTCAGTAAGAACTGGTTCTGTTTTATTCACTGCTAGGCTGGGAATTCAAATAGCCGCTGCTGTTCAAGCGATAATAAAACAGGGAATATTCTCTGTAGCAACAGTGGCCCCATACAGGCAATGACCAGGCTGTCCCCAGTCCAGAGAGCAGAAGGCAAGTTGGTAAAAAGATGTGGGACACAATACCCATTTCTGGTCTTTGCCACGTGGCAGGGTCTGTAACATTGGTACGACTGGTAGGACAAATGAAGAACAACTGCCTGCCTCTGCCCTTCTTTCTCTCCTGCCACGTCCCAGCACTGGCCACGTCTACGCAGACACCGCAACAAGCAGTGAGCTAAGAAATAAATGCAAAAGATTCAATTGAAGATAGGAAACATTTCAAAGGCACGACAATAAGCAAACCCAACCTCTCTGCATGAAGGAAAGAAGACTTGCAAGGTACTACTGGGGCTGCAAAAACTCGAGAGAGAGTCGGATTCTGAAAAGCAGCAATTTCACTTCGCAAAGTATTTTTATAAGGAAAAGAAACCCAACAAGGATAGCCCTATGCATATTAAACTTCTGGCACTGCACCGTGAATTTCTAAACCATGGATTTCCCTAAAGGGTTTCTTAGTGACTCGTGCAGGAAGTGACCCTCTGTGCCCAACACCCGTATCTGGGCTTTGAGGTCACGGAGGCTTTAAAAATGTCCGTACGGCGCTTACTCTAACATCCTGCCCCTGACCACCAGCTTTTGACGTTTCATACCTTAAGATACTTTTTGACTCCCAAACCGTATAGGAGAATTCATACAAGAGAATACATTTTCTTGGGCATCTATGACAATATTCCAGTGTGAGTCTTCAAAAGTGGAGAGGAAGCACCAAGCCGCTGGCCTTTTACCACCCTTCTGTCCGGTGTTACACGCTGATTGTGGCTGATATCCAGTTGTCTTTAAAATGCTGTGTAGGTCAGACACTAAATATCTGAGTGCTCTGATGGGAATAAGTCACCGCAGAATTATGTTTTCCTTTGGGTTTTCAGCTGTCAGTTTGAAGAGCTTTTTGTTCCAAGAAGAATACACATTTCTGAAGCTCAAGTGACACCGCAGAAACGAGCTGCCTTTGCATGACATTTTACTTAACCTAGTTATTAACCCTTGCTTGTTTCTTTATTTTAGGGCCAGCAAAGTTTAGCAGTTTCAATTGTTTCTACATAAAAACAAACAAGGAATTAGGTTAATTACGATTGAGAGCAGATTGTGAATTGTGGCTACTTTGGTACCTTCCGGTTTAGGCTTTATGGCACAGGTTGCTTAAAACCAGGGAAAACTTACTTGCAGCATTAGGAGGCAATTGCCACTGCAAGGAATTGGTGAATGTAAGAGCCAGTTACTATTCAGGACACAAGCGACGATTCTCACAGGGGTTTTCTGGAACTGGAAACCTCACAGCAGCACGGCCTTTACGTGATTTTCACCCTCAGCACAGCACCAGATTCACAGACAGGTATGTAATCCACACCGATGTGCACAGCCAGACCCAAACCCAGCTCTTCCAACGCCGAGCTCCGTGCCCCATCCCCCAGACCACACCATTTTTCCCTACCCCACCGCACTGCCACGCACCTCCCGAAATCCATTTCCAAAGGAATGAGAGGCCAGTTAATTGCTGTTAAACAGAAACATAGGAAATTCCCTGTTGGTCACGTCAAAGAGATTATGCCCAAATCGGAGCGTGCACGCATCTGTGGGAATGACCTGCCTGCCTTCCCAGATGGGACGACAGAAGTCCAATTACTGCCCAGGTCAAGAGAGCTCTGAACCAGCAAGTTACAGGCAGCAACCCCCCGTTATCAGGGAGCCAACAGTCCTTTCTTCTCAGAAACTCCTGTTTCCTCCTCCTACCGAGTTTAAAGAGGAAAACTTTCCAAGCCCAATGAAACCGCACATTAGAGTAAAGAATCCTATAAAAGAACAATTTGGAGCTTGCAACATCTCTGTTTGCTTTAAAAAGAACACTGAAGAGATCAGAAGAGTCAGATAAAAAGTAATCTTAACAGATAATTTTATTTGCTGTCAACACAGCACTTCCACTTTGCGATAAAGTACTGCCAATGCAAACGGGAAGTTGCTCCTTTTCTCATCGCGACTGATACTTTAAAACCTATCCGAGCATCCCTCACGTATTATTTTCTTTCTGGAGGGTGCTCTTTGGTATTTAGCACAGAGCCCAGAAACCGCGTGTGCTGTGCTGCCTAGACCTCAGCACGCCACCTCCGGAGGCACGTTTTCAGTCTGATTTCTCAGTTCCGCGATGCTTGTCAGAGCACGGGTCTCACTGCTCAGCTGCCTCTGCACTTGGAGTGATGGGGGTTCAGGAATATGGGTGTATGCATGAGCAGTTTCGTAGTACCGAGGCTTCGCACCATCAAAGCAGTTTCCAGAGATCATGGATCGGCAGCATTTTCTTAGCACCTTCCCTATTCCATCTAAAGAGCGACCAAAATCTCTGTTAGTATTATCCCTTTGTTATTGCACACCAAATAATTTGGCTGTTTGAGTTTAAACTTCATTACAACACAAAACCCAACCCAAATACCATTCTGCATTTCTCCAAGAGGCACCATTAAAGCTTGTAAGTGGACACGCCACGGTGGAGCACACAGATATCTGCGGCACTGGGATGAGGAGAACACAACAGCCCAGGGTCTTACGGTGGAGACCTGAACAAGGAATTTGTTATTGTGTTTGGGTAGCGGGTGCAAGACCCCAGTGTCATTTTCAAAGGCGGCAGATTTCAGTTCTTGGAAAGGGCACGTTAAGAGTAGCACTGAAACCCAAACTTAAAAACAAGCTATTTTTTCTTTTTTGGAGTTCAAACCACAGAGGAGGGGAGCTGCTAAACTCGACTTCCCTCACAAGCACAATTACAGGGGCTCGAAGCAGAGTGAAAATCCCCCCCGCAGCACTGGGAGCTGCAGCCCTATGGATTTACTGCCCTGGAGAGCTAATTCCTACAGCTGCTTCCCAATGCTCCAGCTCCTCATTTCCGCTACACCAAAAACACCTGGCTGAGGAAGGACAACCCTGGGAGACCTGCTTGTAGATGTCAGTCTGGATTTACTCCGCTCAGCCTGAGAGGAAGGAGCTCAGCATTTCATATCAAAAAGAAACACGTTGCTAAAACTCAGGAGGTTCGGTCCGAGCAAAATCAAAGTTTTTTTTTGTCTGAATCTGCAAGATGGAAAAATTATTTTTTCCTCTCTTCTTGGACATGCCTACAAATGCCCATATGCGGTCAAGAACAGATGTCAAGACCCATGAGGACGGTGTCTCCTGGGCCACACAAACAGACACTGAGCCCCTCAGGCCATAGCCAACACACTGAGCAGCAGCGGGGAGCACACGGCTTCTGCCAGTCCCTTTCCTCCTTTCCAAGACAGTGCTGTGTACCTAAGACACTGCTCCCGTGCTTCCAGCAGTCAACTTATTTACCACAAACATCTCCAGCATGAGCAAGCACCCCAACGAAAACAGTAAATTCAGCAAAACCAAGGAGAACTCCCAGCCTGGAGTCCCCGTGCTACAAGCTGCTGTCACATCCCATCCCTCCCCCAGCACTGCCTCCTCCCGCGGGATAAATGACTCTGTTTGTATTAGGCAAGATTAATTTATTTAGATTTGGCTGCGCAGCTGTCATAAATCAAAATGAAAGCAAAATATCTTCAGTATAATCTCTGTTTATCTAACTGTTTCTGCCCGTCTCTCCGATTCCTTCTCGGCTCTCTGCTGGAGCCCTCGTAGGGCTCCCACCGGCCGCGGCCCCCTCCGACAGCGCTGCCTGCGGAGGGATCGCTGCGGCCCGCGAGCGGCTTTATTGGAGGGGCCTGAGTGAGCACACTTGTCAGCAGCCTCCTGGGCCATGTGAAGAGTCCTTTCGGCTGCCTTTCAGTGCACGTTCGCACATCGGTGCTAATGCAAATTTGCCCCGGTGCACCAGCCGAAAACGCACAATGGTTCCTGTATGCGCCCCGTGCGTCTTTATCAAAATACCTCACCTAATCCTCACAAAAACACTGGCTGATGAAGTGTATTGGCGTCTCCAAGATTTCTGCGGGCTGTCAGGCTGTTTTGTTCTGCACAGTTGTGCTTTCCCTAGCAGGCGAGCGGTGCCAGCTCCGGCTCCCCGTGCCGGCGGGGGCAGACAGAGCAGCTATTATGTGCTCCACGAGGGCTCGCCTCCAGCCCTGCAGCTCAGGGCATGTTTCGTGAGGGTTTCCCAACATGAAAACATGACATAGGGGTGCTCCCCTATCTTCTGGGAGCATGCCACAACAATCTTCAATTTATCAGAAAAACACCCAACGTGGGCTTCACGTTTTATCTGAACATTGCGAGTCTCAAGGTGAGACTTTCCCACCAGGGTGGTGCCAAGCCCAGACCCAGAACCAGCAGCAGCCCCTTGGTAAAACATTTTGTGACAGATCCCTGTAAAAAAAAACAAATACCTGATGCAGTTCATTCTCATACCAAGCCATGCGTATCTACAGGAATTCTCACTGGATGTGCTTACGTCTCTAGGATGACTTTAGCCTTCCCTGGAATAGCTTCTAGAGCCCAAGCTCCCAGGAGTTTACTAACACTGCTGTAGTAACCTGTAGTGACAGGACCATATTCCTACATCCACCGCAAGGCAAAATCTGAAGTTTCTTCAGAAGAAAAAGCTCAGACAAATTCTACCTATCCTCTTATCCCAATCATTCATGGTGGGCTTTGATTCTTTAGCATTGCAACACTTTGGATTCAAAAGCAGATAAAAGCTCTAAACAAGCTGCCCAGTGCATCGCAGACATGCTCTGCGTCCCTGGAGTCATAAACCTGTCATCCCGAAATGCGTGGGAAAGAAGTTTCCTTTTTCAATTTTTAAACAGAATTTACTTGAGGTGATTTCAAGAAAATTCTTCCAAGCGAGCCCGCAGCTGGGAGGCTCCCCCATGCAGCCGTCCTCCTCGCTCTTGGGGAGGTGAGGAGCTGCCGGACCCCAGGCAGCGCCTTCAGGCTGAGCCCAAGCCAACGTTGTCCCAAGTTTTCATTGTGAGGCTTCTGAACCTGGACAAAACACTAAAATACAATTTCCACTTTGCCAGAAGTAAGTCCAACTCCTCTGCTTTGCCACCGAAGGAGGGCTGATGGCCGAGGATGAAGCACTGTATTTCTCACTCCATGAAGACATTTAGCCCAAAGCGTCTTCCCCTGCTTTTAAGGAGGCCAGTTCAGTCAGATCAGAGCCACGGAGCCCCAGGCACTTCAGGGAGGCAATTTCTGCGCTTTGTAGACGGGAGAAAAAAGTGACAACAGTTTGCTGCTGTTCACACTGTGCTCGAGAAGGAAACAAAACCCAAGAGCTCTCAGCTCCTCCAGCCCAGAGCCCCTCACCGCAGCACCCTTCCTTTCCCTGGTGGGTAACGCGGCTCTGCTGGCATTTATGCTTGTATTTATTCCAAACATTAGGACGTTAGCAGCAAAAGCTAAATCCACAGGTTAATTCTGTACAGTAAATATCAAGAGCAGGAGAGATGTGGCGCGCCCACAAAGCCAGAAGTCAGAGCCGGACAGTTCAGGCTGGAGAGGCTAAGTACAAGGGCACCTTCTCCTTCCCCATCCCAAGCTGCACGTACGTGCACGTATGCCACCTGAAGAGAACAACATCCATCCTGCAGGCTTCTCCCCTGGGGGTAATAGGTATATAATTGTTAATTATCTGTGCTTCAGAACCTTTGTTTTTCGGCAAAGGGGTCTGGCTTTCCGCCCTGTGTGTGCAAGCACGCACAATAAGAACCAGACCCATCCTGGGTGGTACGGAGACAGTAAGCTCATCAGGAACCGCGCGCTCTACCATATGAGACATCGTTTTATTTGATGCCAGAGAGGAAAGGGGGTGGGAGGAAGGAGGATATGTAGTGCATTTTCTCCCTCCTCCCTGCGCCCAGGCACGATCAATTTTTGTAAACTCGGAGCGCAGCCTGTTTCCACCCAAAGGGCACTCGCGCAGCTCCGAGCCATGTGTTCTGTGTCTTGACGAAACATCGTCAGAAATTATTCACAGCAAATGCAACGGGCTGCTCTTCTGAGGCTTCTATTAGGAGCGTTACTGAAGGGGTTAAAAGTGATCACTAGGGATCTTAGGAGATGCTCCGCGGCTTGTATGTAAAAAAAAAAAAAAAATCCATAAAAATATGTCCAAAATCAGCATTAGGAAGTTACGTTCACATCGAAGAACTAAATCAGCGGAGCCGAAAGGTAGCGGGCAATTTTGCTCTCAGCGTACTTTTACTGGAGCATGTTTTATGGCTGTTTGACTGACGTCAAAGTCAATAACACGTCGTTAATAGGATTTTTTTCCAGTTTCTACTCAGATGTCTTTCCTGTTTCAAATCTCTCCTTATAAATCTCAAATTAAATTTTATACAAGGGGATTTATCAACATTTAAAAGAGAATACAAATGTAGCTGATGCCTGAACTGATGCACTGTAAAAAGGCACCAGGGTACGTTTTGATCAGCAACAGGGTGCAAGTTAACGCATCGTAGCCCTCTGCCACGGTTATTGCTAGGAAAGGTCATTCCCAGCAGCTCCTTCAAAGGGAGGAAGAGAACTGAGAAGCCGTAATTCCGCAAGAAAAATGTGAACAAAAACGATCTATATATTAGATAAGAGATCACAGCATAACGAGGCCGCAAATGAGGAAGAAAGCTCTCGTTTTTGCTCTGCTCCCCCCAGAGCCCAGGCTGGCACCGGGTCACTCCCCAGTTCTGCTGCAAGCACAGCGCTGCCTGCGCGCGGCCAAAAGGGACGAGGCGGCCACGGCTGAGCCTGCAGTGACTTGGCCGAGCAGAGGTGGCACGGACAGAGGGCAGCCCTGACGTGGTGCGTGCTGCCACCTGACCCCGAGGAAAACAGAGAAAATGAAGTCCAGACTGGCAGCTGGGAGAAGCGCCCCATCAGGAAGACGCACGATCCCCCGGCACGAAGCAGTACCGTGCTGCTTTTAAAGCCATCCTAGCGGCTCTCTGGGAGAGCGCGATCCTGCACAGGGGAAGCCAGGAGCAAGGAGGGATTAGGGGGATCGAGGGGATTCACCTCATTTCAGCTTTACAATACTCCAGCAGCAGGTTTGCTAACCACGGGGCAGGACAGAGAGCCTTCTGAACCCTCTCGAGCTGAGATAAGCTCGGCTGAGAAAGACTGAGAAGAAAAAAGCCTCAATAGCGAGCATCTGAAAAGCTGTAATTTGTTCAAAGCGAGCAACCCGTGACGACACACTACAAATTTCTGAGCGCTAACTGACAGACCCTTCGTAAATATCAGAAATAGCCACCAAAGCACCCCAGCCCTGGGGAGGTGATGGGGGATGGCACCCAGAGCACGACAAATTGTGCTCAGAACCGTCCCACCAGGCACTCCGGCACGGAGCAGCACCAGGACAGCAGGAGCCCCGAGGTCGCCGAGGCGCTCCTGAGTGCCAAGGAGGGTGGCCGGGCCATGACTGGTCTCTGCCACATAAATGCTACCGGTGAGGACAGCCAGGAGCAAAATCCTAATAAAACATCAAGAGCTGATGTTACACTAGCACAGGTGTGGCTGCAGGAGGACTGAGGGGCAGGGAGGGAGAAGCAGCATCAATGCTCCAGCCCCACAGCTCATCTTGGCAGCCCCCTCCCTAGGAAACCTCCCCCAGCCCAAGCCCATCCTAACTGCAAACAAATGAAAAACAAACACGGATTTCTCAAATGACTAATTTTAGTTTTGGATTTGTTCCTCTCTCTTTATTCCCTCCCCTAAATTGAAAAAAAAAAAAAAAAAAAAAAAAAGAGAAGGCTGTAAGGTATAATGAAAGCAGCATGCGAAAGCAATAAACCAACTGCAGAGCAACCTAAACACCCATGTGCAGCTGATCTGAGCTAGGGAAAGTCGGGGAGACTCGCAGCACGGCTCTGCTCCGCCTCTGGCACGCAGCAGCCAACAGCCCCGAGCTGCGGGCACGAGGCTGTGCCCACGGGACACCAGCTGCCAGCTGCTACGGGAAAGTGCAGCACGAACATCTGTGAGCGTATATATATTTTAGACTTTTAGACCCAAAACTTCATGACAAAAGGAGGTTTGGTTCCAGTTCTGTTTGGTGTTACGGGTCCAGCATCCCCCATCATCCCCGGGGCCTCATGATCACTGGGGACAGAGGCAAGGCTTGCAATCCACCCAAATTTTGTTTAAATCTCCAGTCTGTACATCAGCAGCAGGTCTCACATAAAATGGTGTTAGGAACACGGTGGCTGCCTTTCCCTGCTACCGCCCGCCCCCTTTCTGAGCTTTGTTTTTGGGATGTGCTGCATGCCCCTGACTGAGCCCGTGGGTGATCCAAATGCCCTGCTCCAGCTGGGGGCAGAAATTCAACATTAGCTTGAGCATGAGAGGCTCAACAGGACAGCAGCACGTCTGTGCTGTCAGCTAAGGTGGAAGCGTATTCAAAAGGAAAACCACAAACAAGTGGCTCAGCACAGGACGCCCCTGTGCTAACCTAGCTTTCAGCAAAGAGTGAGCAGCTCCCAAGTTGCCCATGCAAGACTCAACTCTGCATTCAACTGCTATTTCAGAGATAAAACTCTTCAGATACAGAAGGTAAAGAACAGTTCATCTCTCAGCTCCTGGGGTTGCACAGTCCAGGTGATATTTCACGAACCACATGAAACATGAACACATTGTGCTTGAAGGAGATCAAATTTAATAATTAGGAATGCAATATTCCAGCAACATTTCAATTCGGCTGGATTCATGTCTCTGCATTTCCAAGCAATATGGGAATTATTGGCGTATTAAGGTGAAGGACATCTGTGTATTTTAATAAAGTCATACAGCTTCAGCAATGACTACCAGGACTACAAGCGAGACGGGCTGGTGATCATTTTATAACTGAAATAAGCCATTGATTCACCACATGGCCCGGGACAGACTGCTGTGAGCTTCCCTGGGTCTTTGTCAACACAGCTGAAAACTCCAGGTACAAGCAAGCTGAAAACCAGATGTTGCTTCTCAGCTGATCTCTGCTGGGGAAAGCAAGTACAAAACCCTCAGCCACTTCAGCACGGCTGAGCACCGCGGCAGCACCAAGCACCTACGTCCGTGAGCAGGGCTGGGTGAGAGGAAGCCGCCCCAGCCAGCCCTTTCCCCTACAGCTCATTACCTGGCCAGTGCATCCCCTTGCTCTCCTCTTACAGCAGCAGGTTTGAGATTTTCAGCTGGTTTTTTGTCTAGAAAGTGAGCAGCTGGCCACAGAAAGCCTCAGCTACTCCACACAGCAAGAGCATCGCCGCTCTTACCCAAGTGCACAACACAAGAAGCATTTCCTTGGGTGCCAGTGCCACTGGTACGGGATCGGGACAGCAGCCCTGACTCAGAAGAGCCCCTTCCACACGTTACTTTTGATCGCTGAGCTGGTTCCCAGCCCATTTCACCACGTGGAAAGGCAGATGCTACTTATGTTGGCGTTGCCGCTAAGAGAAGCATCGGTTGGACGACAGCTTGAAATAACTCCCTACTTCAGTAGGGTAACCAAGAGCAGACCTTGGCTCCCACTTCTTCCAACTCCTTTGTAGCTCTCAATCTTAAAATAGAGCTGGGGATATGTTTCGAAGTTCTGAGGTTTTTGTTGTTGTTGTTTTTTCTAAACTCCAGTCTCGGAGACTGTTTGCAAAACCACAGACCAAATACAAGCCATTCCGCAGTCATGATACTCTGTGGTGAGATTTAAAGAGTTTGGAAGGCCCTCTTGGTAAACTACGCACATAATATTTCAAAGCCACGTATAACTTCATTATGTAGTAAATCAAAATGACTTCAGCGTTTAAGCAGCACAATATTCCATGGAAGAGTTTTTTCAAAAAAACATTTGTCCTGTTACAAAATTTACGGTCGTCCCAAACATGAAACACGGGCTGCAATCACGCGAGCGTGGTGCATGCACAGAGCATCCCCAGCTGCAGCGAGGTTTCCTCGCATGATGGAGCAGGCGCTCCCCCACCTACCACTGCACTCCACCTTGCTTACACATTTCCAACTTGCTTACACATCCACATTATACATCTATCTATCCTTGCAACTGCACATACAGCACCAGTTGCACGCATTATGTGCACAGAACCACATATAGGCAAGAACTTTGCAGTGGCATCTCATCAGTTTTGCAACAGACTTTACAGTTGCGGGACTCGATATTATACTTGGGAAGGGGGTGATAATGGAGGGGGTGATAATCGATCAAAACCTTTTCTGACTGACAAAGTTAGTAACTTGATACTTTACCCACAAATTCAAAGCTACAGCAGAGTGTATTCTCTCCTTCCTTTTGTGGCAAGAAAGAGGAAAACCACTTCCACCAGCCCTCGGTGAGAGTGGGCTCGAAGACTGGGTGATCTCCCACCAGGAGCTCTTGCTGATGAGCCCCGCAAGCCCACTACAGGGCTCCTTCCCTTCCACAGAAGCCTGCCCCTCGCTCCCCATTCACATTTGTAGGATTAGACTTCAGGCAACTAGAGGGATAGGAAGTGCTAAACCTCCAGGCATCCATCCTCCCATCCATCCTCCTCCCTTGGGATTCGCTGCTGCTGCCCCAGCTCCCCTCGCTGGCTGGTGAGGAGCAGTGCTCCCCGAGGGGCTTTGTGCCCACGAGTTACACGTACAAGGAAGAAATAAGCAATGGATTTACACCAACCAATCTTGACTTCAATTAAGTCTTCAACCAGAACGTTCCTCCCTTAATTCAGAATCTCATCTAAGACACAAGTTACAAAAAATAATCAATGTTTACTTTCCCCAGCAATCTCCCAGAGACACGAGGTGCACCACCGCTTTCTTCCTTAAAGGCAGCGTCAAGGACTTCTGCGCCCCCTCCCACCCACCCACACCAGGGCTATCTCTCCTGTGCAGGTGCTGGGGCACAGTTAGCAGAGCTCGACTACACAACAAGATTAGCACGCTAAAATGGGCAGAGTTCGAGATACAAAATGGTCTTTGTATCCAGCCATACTGGGTCACCTACATCCCGACCTTGGTCCGCATGGACGCCGTAGGAACAGGGCCTTCAGAATCCTTCCCTGGTTGGCTGCCAGAAACAACATCAAGGTCCTTCATTGGCATAACTTCTAACAAGACCCTCGCAATTCCCTAAATTGTACATTCCCTATGGATAAGAAGAAAAACAGGTAGCAAACCAATGTTTTTGTCCTGAAAACATGCACCTTAGAAGCCTATTGTGCTTGGAGCCTCTGTCACTTGAATTCAGAGAGAACCTGAATGTTTGCACAACCATCTAATTGTTTCTGCATGTCAGTATGTCAATCAAAGAGCAAGTTTATTTTTCCACTAGCTTAAGTTTTTCTCTATGTACAGTTACCATAATCCAGAAGATGACACGTTTCAAAAAGCCCCACTTTAACACACTACCTTCACGTACGGTCTACAAATCTCATTGGAAAAATCTCCTACTAGTATTTCAGATCTTTTACGGTTGACTCAGAACAAGCCACTCTTTGGCTCCAAGAGGTACTTGACATCTCTTAAAATAAAGCCTTTTATTAGAAGAAACAGCCATTAACAACTACGAGTGTTTCTATACTGATCAAAATATGGAAACACGTGCACATCTTTTGTCAACAGCACCACTCCAGGGCTCAGATTAAGCAACTCCTGTACAGTTTTAAGGTGCATCGGCAAGGCACAGTTATCACCATAAAACAACATACACAAGGAGAAACTCAGTAAAATCAGAACTCCAAAGAGAAGGGGGGGGGGGAAGTTTCAAGAGGCATCTAAAGTGGCAAGCAGTTGCTCGACAGGGGCAGCTCCTCCAGCTGACAGCTACGCGCTAGTGATGGTGACAGCCCCGGCTCCCCAAAACTCTGCTGCAACCAGAGCTGCTGTGCACGGCATCCTCAGCAAGACACTGGTACATGCCAAGAAGCCATCAGAAAGGGGCAGTGAATGGAAAACCTCTGCAGTGACTCCTAGCAGGAGTAGCAGGGCAGCTTGGGATAAAGACGAAAATTCAGGAGATCCAATCCAGGGGTCGAAATGCAAGGCCGTGCCCCAGGATGTCTCGGTTTAGTCGCTGCTGCCCTCAGGTAACGACTTGCCCGAGGTTACAGTGCCATAAGTCATTTTTCTCTGCCTTCGCCTCTTGAGGTGTTTGTCACTTGTTACCGTTTGTCCAGGACAAAGCATCCCTTCCTGCAGTCTGCGTTAGGCTACCTCGGGCTCCGTGGTTCTTAATGAAACGCTGCTGCTAATAATGGAAGCATAAAGGCATGAGGGACGGAGCTCATTTACTCCTCAGATCTCCTATTAGCTGTAATCACACACAAGCTCGAGGCTGTACGTGTAACTGAGGAAGACCCATCTACTCCTGGGCAGGACTCAAGTTTCTTTCAAGCTGTTATGTTTTACTACAACAAACGCTGAACTCTTTTTGAAAATAATCACAACAAATGACTCAGTGTCCTTCTAATACTCCAGCGAAGCAGATCATGTTCTCACAGGAAGAAAACTGACGGTTTGATCACAATACCAGCTTCTGATACAGAAAATAGATGGAGTCAGTGCACACAGCCTGGACTGACAGCCATTAATCGTTTAAAGCCCACGGGATATTCTGGGTTCCTGCCCGTGAAGCCAGATCCCACAGCTGGGCTGGGCTCCAGGGAAGCCGAGCAGCCCTCAGTGCAGGTTAGGGTGAGCCTGATGGGATTTTCCCAGACTACATGGGACAGGATAGTGTGGTACCCACTTGAGAATTGGCTTTTCAACAGCTAAAATCAACAATATCAACGAACCAAACAAGAAAACCCAACACAACAGTAGCAGCTAATAAAACATCCCAAAACTATAGGGCCGGTGGGGGAGTGTGTCACATTGCACTTCAGGCTTTATACTTATCTACAGTGACGAAACACCAAATAAAAAGCAACGCTGCTTTGTTTTCTGGGGTAACCTTCACCTTCATAACCTAGCACTTTGTGGAAGGTCGCCCTGACGCTTGCAAAAGCCACCGACACCTCCCCGTGCAAAACTTTGTCAGAGGACACCTCTGGTAGCGAGGAGCAGCACGTTTGACAGAGCAGACCCAGGAGTACTGTTGGAGAGGGTTTGCCTTCTGTATGCAGCTTTACAACTCCGAGAGATAGAAATTCGTACGCCTGGGAATGGCTGACATCCCGCGCCCTGGGAACAGCAGCGCTTACAGGCGAAAGCATTCCTTTTATGAGCGAAGTGCTCGTGCCACATCAACCAGGTACATTTTGAAGTTAAAAAGTACAGCTACTGTGCAGTAGAAACAAGACCTGAAACTGCAAGACAACAAAACGCCTTTCTTATTTGCGATCAGAGCCAAGGAATACAGAAATTGATTTCCAGAGTTCTTCCTGTAGAGTTCCCTCACCAGAGGCAAGACTTCAGAGGCTGAACGTGTGCACTAATGGTAGCTGTATCGAGCCTCCGATCCAAGTCCAACACTAAGTGAAAATTTGTCAACATCTGAAGCAAAATGAGGACGATTTCTTGACCGTTTTAGACCACCACCCGGCATCTTTTATTAAGAAAGCTGTTGCAGAGGTAGAATTTCCCATAAAACCCTAAGCCGAGTGTTAGGACTCGGACTGCGTGTATGAGTTTGTGATGTTTGCTGGAACTTATGTCATACATTAGGGTTTGGCAGTAGCGTTACTTCCTTCTCATTTTCTGTTGTTCATTAAACATGTTGGGAACAGGGCTTAGGTTGTTCCTTTCCCTGTTGCATAATTCCTTGGTTTAAATGCTTATCAGAAGGTGGGAAGTCAAGGGGAATTAAAGCAAAGTAAAACCGTAGCAATGAGAACAAAGTCATGTTTGGGGAAAACCCTGCGTGAAGAAAGAAGGCAGCAGATGTGGCAGGTATGCTAAGGAAGGCAGGCCAGCCCGCTGTGCTCAGCCCCTGAGCAGGCCTGCTTGTTAGGGGAACAGCGCACAATGAACGAGGCACAGCAGCAGAGCTGGTGCCAATTCCTTGGGGGTTTCTGTCCGCAACATCTGTGCTCATGTCAAGCTCTCAGATGAGAGCAAGATAAAGCGGACTCTCCTGCAAACGGCAGTTTGTAAAATGTAGAAAGGAAATCTGCAACAGGGCTGAGAATCAGCGTTAGAGCTGCTTTAATCGTCTCCGCTGCGGAGCGAGCGCTGCCCTGCACCCCTGGGCCTGCCGGGTACCAGGGGCTGCACAGTGCCGTGCCCTGGGACGCCAAAAGGTGCTTTGCTCGTCCCGAGGTGCCTGCTGAGGGCAGATGGAGACTCCTGGGAGCTGTAACCATGCCTGGCCATCGGAGCCATCGTGCCACGGTTGCTGCTTTATGCCTTTATAACCCCTTGGGCTGCAGCTGTGGGCTGGTTGATCTTGCAGACCCCAGTGTCTGCAGCACCCACCTCCAAGCCTTTTCCAGGAGAAGGATGCCTTGGTTCCAGGAGATGGAGGCCTCAAGGCAATTGTCAGCAGTGGGAGCAGTTTGCAGAGTTCAAACGGAGCACACCGCCCTCAGCCAGCCCCATGCACTTCATTCCCATGCAAAACAGTGAGGTAAAGATTCAGCTCTGTTTATTTACAGCCTGCGTACCAATGTGGTATGAATCAGCAAGGGGAAGGGGCACGCATCCGTAATTGCTCTGGGAATAGGCTGGCTTGCTTGCTCCAAAGGAAAGCAGAGAATTTATTTAATGCAATGGGTCAGTTGTGCAGCGCTGCATCCCTGGGGAAAGTCTTCTCTATCAGGCAGTAACAAAAATAAATAGCTCATTCTGTCCGTCAGTCACTTAAAAGTGGTATAGCCCATCTGTACCGGAAAGTAGGTTTTAAGAGAGTTACCCCTAATAAACTAAACTCCAGCTCCTCATTTAATAAGCTATAGCCTCTATACCAGAACAAGACAATGGGAAATGAGACTCAAAGAATGTGCTATAAACCTAGGAAGACTTTTATCAAATCCTGAATTATAAGGAATATCTGCAAGCTGTATCTCAGTACATCATTAAAGTAAGTATTTGCTACTTTAATCTCTTCTTATCAAAGCACGTTGTCCACAGAAAACCATTTCTCTGCTTGGAAAAGCAAGCAGTATCGATTTGATTATTTAAATTGGGGTACTAGAAAAGACATCCGTAACTAAGTAGCAGAAGTCCAAGACTATACATCCAAAGAGCTTGTTACATTTTACAGCACTGGACAGAGATTCAAATAACGAAGCCAACCCTGACGAACAAAGTCTGCTTGGAGTTTATGGATATATTTCAACTTGTTCATAAGGACGCATTATTGAACGCCACTATAGAAACATTTATTAGAATGTTTTTGTTACTGACGAAGCATGAGAAGCAGCACTAGGGGAATCGATGTTTAGCCACACAGAGACCTACATTGTTCCTTCTGGAGTAACTTTTGGAAGCACAAACACAAACTCCTACCTGCTCTGAGCTTCGGAAGTAACCCAAACCCCCAAAACCTGCTGCTTGTATCTTTACCATCAAAACCCAAATACAGTTCTCACGTTTTGCCATCAATGCCTTGCAGCTTCTGAAAGCCGGCTTCGTTTTAAGGAAAGCAGATGAAGCCCAAGAGACGTGGCTCGGGTGCACGCAAACAACTTCCCCATAATCCACCGGAAAGGAGATAAGAGCATTCGACGTGGCCCGCCTTGAGAAAATGGAAACCCACAAGTCAGCAGAGTGGGCAGAAGGAAGCAAGAGGAAGGCTTCTTTCAACGCCACGCCAAGTCACACGCTGCTCTATTTACCATCTCGGTGGCCTGACAGCAGAAGGCCTCAGCAAAACAGGCAGGTCGGAAACTCGGCAGTTTTTCCAAGCGCTGTCTTCCTGGGGCAGGAGAGGGGAGGGCAGGGGGCAGGCAGACCCCGCTGGAAGGTGCCCGGGGCCCCACCGCCCGCTTCTCGGTCAGACCCTGGAGACGTCGCGCTGAGGAGCGCTTCCCCTGAACCGAGTGAAGGCAGCACAGAGCTCCCCATCAACTCCGATCATGTCCCTCTTCCAAAAGCCATCACAGCACAAAGCCTGGCAATGGATACTGCTAAACTCTGCTCAGCAGGGAAGGGGGGAGAGAAGTTTGTCTCCATTTGAGCTTTTCCTTCACCTAAAACAAGCAGCGCTCCCACCATGAATGTTACCTCCTAGCAAGTCTCACCTAGTAAGATGCTCTGAGACAGCTCTTGTTTTGCCCCAGGGTATCAGGTCCCCACAGCTCAAACTCTCTGTGCGGGACACTATGAGCCACGTCCGTCTTCCTCACCTACACTTGGTCTCACATTGGGCAGCAGGAAGCGAGAACATTTGTTGGAGAACTTCTCCCCAAAGTGCTTCCATTTCCTACAGCAGCACTGGTGGTTCTCCAGACCCCAGGGCACCTCAGAGCAGACGGGATACTCCCGGGAGGAGCTGGGGCAGTGCTACGTCTCCCCTCCCTGGGGCAGCCCTCAGTCCCAGCAAAAATCAGTGATTCTGCAATGAAAGTGCCAGCACCAGCACGGAAAACGATAACTCAGAGCCGTAGAACAGGCTATAACCTCTGATGACAATGAAATTGCGTGTTTGCTTTCAGACTCATTCGGTTTTACGTGCTCACGTTGGAAAAACGCCTCCTCTGTTAGGAGGAGGGGAGCGCGGGGACTCGGGGCTCGGGGAAACGTGCCCAGCAGAAGGCAGAAGTCACCACGGGGGAGCTCTTCCCCGAGACCCCAGGCCCGACAGGGATCTCCCTAAATCTCCCCCTGACAGGAACAACCATTTAGCAATCAGCACAACTTTCAGCACGCGTCAGACCAGCCCGTATGATGGAAGGCTCACAGGAGCGATTAACATCTTGTTTCGGTTACAGCATCTTCCGATTTCAAGGTAACAACAGGGAATGAGGGCTGGGGATGACACCCCGTCCTCTAGGGGAAACTAAGGCAGAGATTTACCCAGCTGAAGCATGAACTCATAAATCTGCAGGCAGGAATCCAGGAATTCGGTGATGTTTATTATTCTCTGAATACTTTCTAATAAATCTCCTCTTTACTACAAAGCCTGCCTGATCCAACTGAACGTATTTACTCAGTATTCTCTCAAGTGGCTCACAGACTGGCTCAAACAATAATCATCCCATAGCGCGTTCTCCAGACGAGCTGGATCCCCTGGTTGGATGCAATGGCAAGTTTCTTTTCATTGCACTCCAGCTGGGCCCGATCCTGAAGCCCACATCCACCAGACGGGCTCACGGGTTCGTGGCGGGTCCGCTCGCCCGGCCAAGCCAGGATGCAGTTGACGAGATGCTTGGCAAAGTAAAATCCCGATACCTCGTGGCAGAGATTGCCAAATGGGGGGCGGGGGGAAATCGTTGCATAGTCTCAAATTTTTAAAAAATTGCAGAAAAACACATGTTCTCTAATCCATTGGCTCTAGGGTCAGCATTTTGTCTCAGCTATGCCAGCAGCACTTCTTCCCCTCCAGCATGTATTTAGATAAAGCCTTCATGTAGCAGGACTGATTCTTTCTTGCCCCCTCAAATACATCTGCTGGGCAGAAAAATTAAAGAAACAACTCAAGCCTAACTGTTGACAGACACACCTGGCTTACAGGGACAGCATTTTAGCCTGCAAAGCCTTAATAACCTAATACCAGGGACAGGAGGAATTCCTGTGGCCCTCCCAAGGCTGTCCCTCACAGGACAGCCGGCTGCTGCAGGCCGAACCCAGGTCCCCATGGGCAAGGGATCACTGCCGGGAGCCAAGGACAGGGACCATTAAAACACGGACAGGAAGGTAAAGCTGCTCATTTATTTTCATGCTTACATGTCCCCCCCCCCACTTCTCTCCCTTAAAATACTTTTTTCATTTCTTTTTCCCCAACATTACACTTCCTGGCAATTATACCCAGAAGGATCAAATCAATAACAAATCAAATCCCATTAACATCTCTTGGAGAGCTTCAGAAATATTTTGGTACCGTTCACAAAGCCACCATCAGTTTATCCATCAAATTAACAGCATTTGTGCTTGATTCACTGCCAGCGAGATAAGATAGCCCAACATAACCCCGAAAACTGCTGAGTAGTGACCACCAGGATTATATGCAGCAAGTGCTGGCAATAGGAAGATATTTGGGCAGCTTTCATCAGTTTTAGACGACTACGTGGAAGTGCTCAAAGCGTTGCTTTCCAGCACAGCATTGCTCCCAGCATTGCTCCTGCTCCCCAGTTCAGGGCTGGGCACGCTGGGGAGGCAAAGGAGCATCGCGGGCACAGGCTGAGCCCCCCAGCACCGCTGCCAGAGCCTGTAGAAAAGCACACCCGCTCAGCCACGTTCCTGGAAAAGCGAGCCCATGCGTTGTTCTCCTTGGGATGAAGCACAGAAGTAGTCTCTATTTAAGGCTCAAAGGTGGATGCCAATCCTCAGCACCACAGGCGGCAGCAGGGTTACTTTGCCCCAGCTAACGCAAGGTGTTAGTAGCACCCCCCCGGCCCACCCCACTACTGAATGGATGAATCAAGGAGAGCAACCCTGAAGGGCAAACTTCTCTTAACCCTGCAAAAGGCATGTGAACGAAGTAGTACTACACTTCTGGGACGCATTCAGCATGCCCTGGCCTTGGGCCCAGGAACATAAATCCACCCCTTACACTGGATTGAGTTTGCTTTAGTCTTTCCATTGGAGCCCGGCCAAAGCCCCGTCCATCCTGGCAGCAGCGTCTCCGCGCCCTCGGGGTTCGGAGGTCCGCTCAGCAACGGCGTCGGGGCTGCACCCGAGGAAAGCTCAGGCCTCGGGGCTCATCACGGCTGGCTGCAAACTCACGAGGCATTGCTACCATTGGGTCAGGGAACCCAGACTGCTCGCCCATTTAGGGACTTTTCAGAGCATTTCCAAGCAAAAAGGAAATCTCTTTAGCCTATGGCACCATCAATTATACTCAGCAGCACTGGTGGCAGCGGGGGAAGAGATTTCTCAGGGGAAGGAGTCTGAACTCACATTCGTGCAGACAGACTCATCATCCCCTTTTCTTGGGTTTCTTATTATAAGAGAAAATATAAGCAAGACCCCAGAGGATCAAAAGACAAAATGTCGGTGTCAGATGATTCATGACCGCCCAGTTCCTCTTCATTTCAAGAGTGACAAAGTAAAATAAATTAAGTCCAGCTGACTAAAATAAGCCAACCTAATTCACAGATGAACCAGGAGAATCAAAATCGTATGACAGCATTAGCAGGAAAGTCTTCTTTTACATGCAAACAGCCCTCAGTGTGTAAATGGCCAGTTAATTTATGGGAGCCAGATGTCCCTGTTTACAGCCGCTGTTTACCTTACTGCCCTGCCTTTGATGGATTGATCGATGGCACCGGCCTTCAGCAGCAGGGCCGTTTGCCTCCCAAGCAGAAAGCCTTTGCTATCCCAGCCCTGACAGTTTATCTCCCCAACCTACATTCTCCTATTTCCAGTGAAAGATGTTCCTTTAGTGAATGAAGTGAAAGACGGTCCTCTTGCCTTTAACAAAGTCCCACAGAAACAAAAACCAGACCCTCCCCATCTCAACATGGGTACATGCGCTGGTCCCTGACGTGCTCAGAGAGCTCCAACATAGCTTCTCTTCTGTGCCGAGTTTTATTTCATATTAGCATTCTCCAAACATATTGTCTATTAATATTTAAAAATAGAAAAAACAGAAACAAGAGATATTAGATATAGCCACATCACAGCTTCGAGATAATAAGCAGAGCAAAAAAAAGGTTTTTAGAAGATATGCCAAACTCGTCCAGAATCAGAAACCCATTTTAGATTTTATTTTATAGTGTATTGCAAATATAATTCTGAAGATAACTGGCAAGTTATAAGAGGTTGAGAGGTTGACAGCAGAAATGGGATTGAACTGCCCTAACCTGCTTGGGTCACTGCTTAAATCCCTAGATAAACAAAAGGAGGAATAAGAGCAGCTTAAACACAGGCACAAACTGCTACTAACAGATGCACGTGACAGTAAGGATGGCAATGTTCTGTGCTAGCCATTTTTAGCAGCTACTCAGCAGTTTAATGTGAGAAATTAACTTGTGTAGCATGGTTTGTGAGAAGCTGCCACAACTCAGTATCGAGGCCCTCGCGCCCTACCACAGGGAAAAAAAAGAGACGCATGCTGCCAGCTGCTCCACGCAAGCTCCCACACAGCAACACAAGACAAGACGAAGGGGAAAACGGATTATCCCACACCTATCCAAACTGACAGGACTTGCCAGTGGTGCTGTCCATTTGCCCCCAAGCAGTTATCAGCAGTGGATTTCCAAGCTGCTCCAGCCCCCAGTTTAGCAACCCTGCTCCTCACGGCAGTCACCCTCTGGGAGCCCGCAGCTGGGTACGCGCGGACCAGCTGTGCCAGCCCATCCCCATCTGGATACGTGCCTCACTGATAAGAGGCAAGCTGTAGGCTGAAGCTGGGATCCCACTGTGCCAAAACAGTGAAATACGCAGGCCACCTGAGAGGTTTCTGCAGAAGAAAGCAGTGCTGCTCGTGTGGTTTTAATTTCTTTTTTTTAATGTAGATATTCTGTTTGTTTATGGATGTTATTGAGAGCTGTGCTACAGATTTTGATTTGAGATTCCTTTGCAATCATCACAGCACCCACTTTGATGCAAGTAGCCAGGTAGCCTGCTTGGGAACCCCGCATCACAAGTACCTCAGCACGCTGAAGCCGAAGCCCCCCATGTTCCTACCCCAAAACTACTACTGACTAATTTACTTCAGCACATGCTATCCATCAGCAAAGAATCCCTTCTCACAAGCCCGAGCTTTCCAGCATTGATGCAACTTCATTGATTCGATCATTCCAGGGTTCCCTGTAACAAAGTTATTTGTGACCAAACCTTCACACTTTCAGCCCAAGTTTTGCTCAAATAAAGCTTTTATTGCTTCTCATTTATTTAAAGTAAGAATCAGTAAGTCAAACATAAACAAGAACTGAACCTAACGTTACCATCAGGCTCGATAACAAGACCTCCCTCAATCTGAGCACTTCCACGTCAGACAACGCAGCTGAGACAGGCATGAGACCTGAGCCTCTGTACAGCTTCCCATACTCGCTCACTTCAGCGGTGTTCATTGGGATAAGCAAAACCAGCCTGACATCTCTGGTTTCAGTCTTATTTAATATTCTGATCATAGTTTTCCCCTTTTTACGGGTTCATTTCTCCCCTCGCTACTGCTGCACGTAATGTGCTGCAGCCTCCCGGTCGGTACGAGGCACAAACTGAAGAGGGAAAGCTACGCTCATTATTTCCCAAAGTCTTCCAAGCCTGAAGATCAATATTATATTTTCCTCTACAGTATTTCATCTGTTCTGTCTTCAGTTTGAAGTGTTCTCAGTGGTGAACATCTGTTAGAAAATCTCTTACAAAACCCCACTTAGTCTATGGCCCTTTAATCAAAGAAGGGTGAGGGTATTAAGAATTTAAAATAATATATCCAAGTTTAAAAACAAATACATGTGTTTTTTATTTGAGAATGTGTGTTATTACTTTCACATTCTGACCTGTTAAGTACACATGCTCCACCACAAGTCTCTCTGGAATTTTGGCCAGGACCAGCATTTATTTAATAAAAGGCCTTATTAATCATGGGACTATCGTTGATACTTTGCATTTACACAGCACATTACATTTTCAAAGCACTCCAACATTAAATAATTCAAGCAGCCTGTATATTTGCATAGATGGATGCACACAATTGTAAAGGAAATCATGAAACGTGTTCACATGTTTCTATCTGAAAGAAGTTACAATAACTAAATTCTTGAGTAAATTGAAGATCGCTCACTATTCTTGGCACCGCGGTGGGAGAGAAAGCCTTGAACCAAAGCGAAATTATTCCAGCATGTTTGATAAGGATTCGAGAGTGCGATTTCTCTCACCTGCCTTGCCTACGAGGTAGATGTTGCCTTCAGAGCTGGTCATCCAGACCCCGCTACGGTCACAACCTGCCCCCTCTCCTCTCCCTGCCGGTCGTCCCCAGGAGAGCCCCTTCTCTCACGGACTTCACCAGGGCGACCTGGTGGGCTCAGAGCAGGCACTGGGGCACTTCACCATTCAACAGCACTCACAGCTCGGCAGATTGATTCAGTTCAGCATCCGCCCATGCCTCGCCTGTTTAACCGGAGAGCATTAACTAGCAAATTTCATGTAGCGCATGAAAGGACTGAAGGCATCTTCTTGTTATAACCAGCACTCAAACTGCAGATGGCAGGGTCTGCAGGATCTTAAGGAAAGCATATCGTTCATCGTGGCCACACGTCACTGGTTGCAAACGACAGGGCTTTGGGCTCCTCCGACAGAAGGAAGCAAGTCGTGCCCACAGCTGGTGCCTGGGGAGAAGCACATCGCTGGGCTTCCCCAGCAGCTTTCCCATCCTCCGGCAATGCCTCAGCTAGCTGTCGTGTCACTGCATTTAAAGCCTTGGGTGACCGTTTTTCCTGTGAATCTACTCAGACATCAAGCACTTCAGCATTTAGAAGCCTACAGCAATGTTTCCACAGCTCAGCTGTGCACAGCACAAACCCAAAACACCTCCCGCTTGCTGCGGGCCTACCCCCAGCCGAGGTCATTTGATGCTCTCTTGCCTTTGCTTCAGCAGTAATCAATCTTCCCAGCTTCACCTTCGTGCTGTTCCTGGTTTCTCAGACCTCAACACTTTTCGTTTTATGCTGTCTCTTAGAGCAGTTTGTCCCAACAACGTAACTGCTCCTTGTGCCCACGCTGCCCCACGTCTTTCATCATCTTTTCACCCTCCTCTGCACACGCTGGAGGCCTTGTCTCCTTTTTGAGGGGCAGGCTTCAAGAGGTAGGTGAGGCCTAGATTTCCATCATCTTCCCCAATAATTACTCACTCCTCTCCCACATGCACGTCTATTTATCTGCACCACATTTTGTCATTTTATTGCCTGATCAAACAGCTGCTGGGCAATTACAGCAGACACACACACATGTATCTTGTCATTAGAAAACAACCTCCCAAACCCCAGCCCAACCACACCCAAGTTCCTCACAACACATGTTCAGCTTTGACCTCAAGGCACTCTCCCTGGAGAGCTTCTAACAGCTGCATCCCCCAGGCTCGGTCCTGCTTTTATGGGAACCACCCGGGCAAACATCCCTCCACACCTTGGAGCTCCAGTGACAGCCACAGCCTAGGAAGTTGGAGAGGCTGGTTAGGAAGAGCCTAGGACAGAAGGACGGATCAGAACCACGAGTTTCAGAAAGATACTTTAGAAGCCATACAAATAAGAGACTTCCACTTGGGAGCACTGCTAGAAGTGCCACCTCTACACAAAGAATTTACCTTCTAGGTGCATAGACATAAGAATTCTTATTTGATTTTGACCAGGTCACTTCTGCATCTGTCAAAGATCCATTTATACATTAGAAACTAAGGAAAACTCAAAGAACACAATTCAATAGTGAGTTGTGATTTTACAACATGGTAAACCAAGTTCATAATATGACTTCCTTAGAAGTCTACAACTGGATTACACCTGACCAATACAGTCCCAAATTTGACATTTTTTCCCCCTTTCCAAGAAAAGCCACTCATCTTTCATCCGTACCACACAACTTCTCCTCCGTACGCTACCACTATTACAGTGGCTTATGCCAAACGCTGTACTGGAACCTTCTCTTTTCACATTTTATCATAAAAACAAGAACCTGCTTTTTGTGAATCCTCAGATCTCACTGTAGACAAGCAAGTGCACTTCAGATCAATACAGACATTCCTGTTACAAACACTAACACCTGAACACTTGCAAAAGACTAAGCCATATATATAGTTGAATCATGTTCTCAACTGGAAACACTCCTAAAAAAATAAAATACACTTCAAGAGGTTTCTACTTTTTCCCCTTTCAAAAAAAAATCCATAGAGTGCCCAGCCATCAGCTACCTAACAGTACCCTGATTTCCTGGCAACATTTGCCACAGAGACAAAATCTGAGCTTCTCTGCCCAGTCTGCCACTGTGGCACTGCCAAGGAAGGACAGCTTCAAGGGGGTGACCGTCAGGCAGGGGGTTACAGCACCATTTGGCCCCCAAATGCCCAAGCCATATCATTTTCTCTTTTATGGAGGCACACTAGGATGTTAGTATATACGAAAACCTCACTAATTACTGTGATTTCCCTTTGGATAATACTCAGGAAAATATACGAGTCCATGAAATCCAAGTGGTAAACAAAGTGCAAGAGGAAGAGATTGGGAAAAGCACTAATAACGTCCTCGTTCTTAGTTGTGTATGTAAGAGCCTCCCTCTGGGACTAGAGCCTGGTAAAATTCCATGTTTACACTGCTTATGAAATTCAAGTATAGAGAGAACATATGACGGTACAGATTCCTTTAAAGATTTTATTGCCTCGAGATCAGGTCTGGTAGAATTATGAAGGTCTTCCCAAGCAAAAGCAATAAAGGCTTTACAGCATCCTGGATAGTCAGCGTGTTTGTTTTTATCTTCTTCTTTCAAGCCTTGTTCTTCTGCCTCTCCCTCTTTGAAGTTTGCTGCAGAATAGAAATGTTTTGGTGGTTGCTGGCGCTAGTCAACTGAGATTTCTGCTGCGCACTGGTAACAAAATTCATTAACCCTTTTTAGAGAAGGGAATTGTGTGAAAGCCTAAGGGTAACTAGGAGAGAGGCGCCGCCCGTCCCTTCACATTGTGCACGGGGGAAAAATAGCTGCAGTGGCAACTTGCACCAAAAAAAATTTGTTCGGACTACAGAGAGGAAATGTGCCAATGCAGCTGCAGGAGCAGAATTATCCCATCTTTGCAGTGCCAGACAGTTTTCCTGTGCAAACAAACAGAGCCATCAAAGGCGGCCAACAGCTGAACGTCGCGTTTCACCCTACCCAGCACACACAATGCCGGGATGGGGAGCCCCAGCGACGTGAGCACCTGTCCCTTCGGCAGACGCCTCTCACATGGCGCTCATACCAGCATGCTCCTGCTGGGGATCCTGTTTCAGTGCCATGCGTATCAGGCCATAAATCAAAGCAGGAGCCTTTTAGTTAGCATTGTTAGCACCAAAAGTCGCATTTCTGTCTGCAAACTGCAGAAAGTTGGGAAGCTGCAGTGCCGGCAGCACACAATTCCCTTGGACGCTTCAAAGATTCAAGTGTAACAGAATGGGCGAGCACCAAGCCCAGGGCTTGAATTCCTCCTCCTGCTTTTGATCTGCTACTTGTATTTAAAGACCTCCCAGGTTATGAAGCTGTCATATCAAGAGGCTGGAGAATGACAGCTGCAAGCCTCGCGCTGCCCATCAGACCCAGCCCAGAGCCCAGGACAAGCACTTTGTTTATTTTAATTGCAACTTCGAAATATTTTTCTTTTTATTCTCCCATCTCCTCCTATCCATGCATCTGTAATTCACCCCTCCGTTGACTTTTAGCTGATCTGGCAAGCTACTACTGAGAGCATGAATCACAGATTGTATTTCAAACACTTAAAATATCTTCTAAAGCAAAGACCAGCCCCGAGTGCCTGTTCCTTTCTTGTAACAGCCCTTCTGATGTTCAGCACGGGGAGATCCATTAATGACAAGGAAGTGCCACTGGACTCCGAGAAGACACACAGCTTCCTTCCTGGCCCTGCGGGAAGGATTACTCACTCCTCAGCTATGGGTGTCCTCTGGGGAGAGCAGCTTCGGTGGCGAGGGAATTCACAGCTCTGCCCTGGCACCCCTGAGCAGTCACAGCCCTCACACAGTGTCAGTGACTCTCTCTTCAGCTAGACACTTGGCTCCTCGTTACTCACCTTCAAAACCCAGACAAAGAGCATGGAGGAGAGGACAGACCTGCTTTAGTGTATTTTTCAGTGCAAAATGGTTTTGGAGAACAGCAGTCCAACTGCTTTGGGAAGCGAGCACGCAAGTGCCATCTGTAAGGGAAATTCAGTCAACTCCTTCTGGGAACCGAGCAGCCTACAGTCCTGCCAAGCAAATTTCACCCTTATTAGCCCTGCTTGTTTTTTTTTTTGGCATTTCAGTTACACCACCCTGGTCATGCACAAGAACCACGGCAAATACTGCATAAATATGGTGCAAAGGCAATCTCTTGCCACCAAAGCCTTCAATTTGGAAGATAACAGCTCAACCAAACCAAGACAGGGCCACAAAAAACCTGATCAACGTAGTAGCATTCCCAGTGTCCCAGCAGCCAAAGCCTTTTTCAAATCTCGATAGCTGCGGAGAGATTTATGAGTGGGAATGAGGATGGGAAGGACGAGATGGCTTTACAGATGCCTACACACGCAGCTCCTCCCAGGCATGAAGGTGCTTGTCGGAAGAATTGAGCAACAGAAGAGCTGGCACCAGCTCTGCTATTTTTGACGAAGATCACTTATTTTTCTACAAAGTTGCAACACTAACTGAGGTAATGCAGAACGCATGTTTACTCTGTGAGATGATTTTACAACCCCACATCTGAAAACCGAGCATATATTTCTTCCTAAATACAAACAGAAATAAGCTTTTGCAAATGTTGACAATCAGTTACAACCTAATGCGTGAATCTGTTCTGGCTGGATCAGGAGACCTGCAGGACAAAAAGAGCAGCGTCAGCACTAAGAGGCTCCACATTCACAATTCTGGCAAGTAAACGAGCAAGAGCTGGAAGTAGCCCAGTCTGGCAAAGCAAGCAGCTCCCTAACATCAGACCCAGGCAGCAAGAGAACAGGGCACCTCGTCGCCCCAAATGAGCGGCACGTGGGTATTGGGATGGTGGAAGCAGAGAAAGGTCCTGTGCCAGGCCCCTGGCACCAACCAAGGCTGGGCAAGGACCCCAAGGAGACAGAGGGCTTTCAGCAGGGCACCTACAGCACACCTCTGCCTCCTCCCGCCCCAAAGGGCGAGCTTCTTGGCACACAGCAGGAGCAACCATGCTGGGAAGTGAACCAAAGAAAAACAGAGGAAGAAATGAAGTTGTGATAAGCAGCCCACCTGGTTTGTTTTGGTGAGCTGGGGACACCAGCGTACAGTTAGGGCAGGACACCTTTCCTGCTCTTTAAGGCCACAGAAAGCTTACATGCGTAGTCTGCTGTAGAAAACATTCAAGGCCACAGAACGATTTGTCCTCAGGGATATTGGAAGAATATCAGGAATTTTTAACCACCCCTTTGGAACTCCACAATAAAAAAAATCCCATACATTTATAGCTGCATCTACATAAATTTAGGAGGTCAAGAAGTCACAGCCTAGTAAGAGTACCGCGCAGGGCAGAACTGCATCACGTTCTTCCAAAAAGGAGTCGGTCCCCTTATGACTTGGAAAATCTTGTTCTAAGATAAAGGAACATCCAATTTGATAGAATAGCTGAAATGGTTATTAATTCTTAAACTAATGTTTTACAAATGTTTGCTTATTAGCAATGCCAAAAAAGAAGAGCACACACGCAGCCTATCTCATTTTTTAAAGGACACAAGAATCTTAACAGAAGGAAAGAAGAAAGGAACAAGCTACTTGTAAAATGAGGGAACTCGAGATGTTTTAAGAGAAAAACATACAGAACTAACTTCAGTAAACCAAGCCAGGAGAAAGACCTGCACAGCAGATATCAAATCTATTATTCATGAAGGAGTAAAATAAAGTTAATTACAAAAGCCCAAGAAATTACAAAAAAAGTTAGAAAAGCCCCGCTCCTCTCCTTCGGCTCCCAGCCACACGCCCAGGTCCCGCCCTGGGCACTGCGCGCCTTTAACTGGTTGTTCCTTGGGCAGAGCACCCCTTGCCCCGCACAGCGCCTAAATCTGGTCTATTTTAAACAAGGCCTCAGGCTGAGGACAGGCTCTTCCCACTCCCTTCATTCGTGCCACAAGGACCTGGGACTCCTTTGAGAAGAAGCCGCTCCGAAGCCCTCTGCAGTGATGCTGCGAGCTGGATTGCTCAACTCCGGAAAATTTATACCCAAAGTTTTGGGAAAGTGTTTAAAAATATCCTCTTACACACTGAATACCAGCAGGATGCTACAAGAGAACACTTCCAGCTTGAGACTCGAGCTTTGGCCAGCGTCTGGCATTTTCTTTTGGGGACAGCTGATGGGCAAACAAGAGCAGCAAGGGCACAGCTACAGAGGTGATCCCTGCAGGGCTCCTAGCGAGCCATGCATTTTACTCCCCACAGCATCCGCAGCACTCCAACCCAACACAACAGCGCGCTCCAACCCACAACACGCAGTTGAATTCCCCTTTTGGAAGGGCTGCAGGTTTGGTTTTGGCTTGGCTAGGAGCAAAACCAAGCTAGAAACCCTTCTAAGTACTTGCAAGAAGTCTGTTTTTGTGCACGAGCCCGAAGCCACCAGGCGCTTTCAGCGGGCTCGTCCTTAGCGCTCCCCAGGCACTCCTGACCCCTCAGCCCCTTCATTTCCTGCCCCGACTTCAGAGATAGCTGGCTTGAGAAAGCAGCAGGAGGGAGAAAAAAATAAGATTCCCAAAGCCGTGGCTCCTTCGCCGTGCCCTGAGAAGCCTCAGCATGCACTCAGGCTCCCCGCGAAGCGGCGTCACTCAAAGTGAGACGAATTGCCAGGGATCTCTGAGCCTAGGCTGCTGGTTCTTGCACAGAAATGAAGGGGGAGCAGCAAAACCCAGGGGGGCAGCATCAGCCTTCGACTGCAACTGGCAATCGGCTCCGCTTTGGGAGAGAGCGCCGCGCCATCCTCGAGGAAAGGCCACTTGCTGATGAAGGCATGGTGCTGTGCACAGCCTTGCGCTGCTCCCTCTCCCCTTCAAAAGAGAGGCACAGGACAGCCGCACAACTCCCCGTTCATTAGGGAGCCACTCAAATACCTTCTGTTTCAGCCAGCGTGTACAACTGCAAATACAGGTCTCCTAAAGGCAGTTCTACAGAGCAGGACTCCTGCAGACAGGGAAAGGCACAGGCACGCTCTGATTAAGAAAAGCAAACACACATCCCTATTATCGCCGGTATTTGTGGTGCCACAAGGCATCCCGGCTAGCTCAGCCCCCAGAGAGGGGTTCTTTAAATACTGTAGAAGTACACTGCTTCACTTCCCCCCCCCCAAAAGCACAAAGCACGGCAAAAGTCATCCCCCGTGCTCACCCCTTGCAGCATCACACAGCTGCTGTGCTGGTGTCGGCAGCAAGAGGGGAGCACCCCATAGGTGGTGGGGTGTGAGGGCCAGGCAAAAGTAAGACAGCGTTAACACTAATGACATTAATCGTTACTAATGTTTTTCCAAATCTCATGCGATAATGGGCAGCCTCCCCCAGCAGCTCCTGGAAGCTGGACACTGCGCAAAGTCCCACTCAGCCCCAGAGGATGCCCTGTCCCCAGGGCTGAACGGCAAGGCTGGGGAAAGGGGGACCTGGATGCAACGGGGCACTGACCAACTTGGACGAGGTTTAAAAGACACTTGAACCGTGATGAAAAGGCCAGGATTTAAGATTTTGGGATTAGCAACTCCACTGCTAAAAATCAAGCTCCTTTGACAAGCTAAAAGCAAATTACAAGCACACGGAGTCTTTACTTAACACGTACCTAATTCTAACTCTCCCCTGCAGCCAGGGGCTCCTGGGTATCACAACCCAGTCAAAAGCAAGCCAAAAGAGGGGCCGAGAGGGTGCTGGGATGCAGGAGATGCTTTTGGGTGGCTGGGCGAGAGCAGGTTTTGGAGGGACCAGCCACAGAGCTGCTTTGGTAGATGCTACACCAGGGTGCAAACAGCTTCACACCTCCTCGTGCTGCGGGGTGCCATGGAAGGGGTACGGTGGGAAAGTGTCACAGGAGAGCAGGAAGGGAGATCCTGATGGGGGTGCTGCAGTTAAGACAGGAGATATTACAAACAGATTACCTGTTTTGTTATTTCCCTGCCCTGAAAAATTCAGATTTTTTTTTTTTATTTTTCCTTTAAGCCTTTTCTTCAGGAAGGGGCACGCAGAGTGCATTTCCTTAGCATGGCAGCACCGCCAAACGCAGGATGCCCCCCGTGCATCCCTGCAGCCAGTGACGACGCTGAACAATGGAGCGAAATGGCCCGGGCCACGAGATTAAACTTAACGAGTCCCTTTGGGAGCTGCAATTTCTGACTTCACACACACACCAGAAAGCACCGACCTCCTCCAGATGGAGACGGACAGTCACCACCGAGGGCTATAAAGAACTTCCTTTGCACAGAGCAGTCGTGCACACTGCACAGACCCAATTGTTGTTAGGTGGGCTATACCGAAACTGTAATGCAATTTGGTCTAACTCCCAAATCCAAAAGAGAAGAGGAAATGCCATAAAGCTTCCAAATTCACCCTGATTTAGGAAGAGACAGGAATCTGAGTCAAAGAGAAGGAAAAGCAGTTTTGCCATCACTGGCAGGGAGCTTACAGCCAGGACAGAACCATTTGTGCTGCTCAAAAAGCCCAAAGCAGCCGGGTTACGTTCAACGTGCAAAACCAGAGCAAAGCTCCAACCTGCTTAAGATTTCAGCTTTTTTCCTTTAAGATATCTTAACAACCCCTGGCATTAAGGTTTAGGTTTTTTCCTCCTCCTTTTTGCAACAAGGCATGAATGATTCGAGTTGTTAAGAACAGCTCAGGGGCGTCACACCAGCCCCGGGCTGCCAGCCAGCTGTGCACAGCTCATGGGCTGGCAGCAGGTTATTCAGTGACCAGGGACAAGGAACATCGCCTCCTGATGCTGATGACTCGAGGAGAGGCACTTGTAGTTCCGACTCTGCAGGACTTCACCTTGTCTAATCCTCCCCAAATTAACCACGTGTTTTTACTCTGTCCGAAAGGGCTAATCACAAATTCAATTACAACAAGGAAGAGTTTGCAAATCCACCAGAGCTGATAACGCTGAGTGAAGCCTTTACTGGGCACGTGGCTTGGCTGAGTTTTACTGTTTGCTGTCTTTTGCCTGCAACACTGAAACATCCAGATGAATCCATGCCATTCAACTGCTGTATGACGACAACAAACCCTACTACATGATGATTTCTGCGCTGAATCATCACTTTGCCTGTGTTGAGGACAGTCTGCCTCTTTGTAGGGCATCGAGCGCAGGCTACAGGCAAGGTTAGGTTATCAGTGGCGAACTTGTCGCTTCCCAAGTCCAAGACAGGGATTCTTCTCAGACTAGAACAAAGCAGTCGTGGAGAGAGAACAATGCAGCGGGTCCTGTTGGCGCTCCTGCCCCCGGTCTGTGGGCAGCCAGCACAGCCCTCCCCAGTCGCGCTGCACTGAGAAGTGAACGCCGCTCGGTGGTCCCCAGCCCAGAGGCACTCGCTCAGCTGCAGCCCCACCAAAAATGAAAATGAGAGCCCAGGGAGCTCAGTGCACTGCCCAGGCTCGCACCACGAACGCTCCCACCCAAGAGCTGAGCTCCCCAGATGGCCACGTGAGTCTCAGGCCACCCTTTCGGGAGGAGCAGTTCTCTGCGTGATAGCAAAGGCCTGAAGGTGCTCATGTCTTTAATCTTTTTGCCTCACCACCATACTAGATAATCACGATTTTAGTATTTTTCAATAAGCTTGTCCACTTTCAACGCCAACATGCCAATGCCTGAAACAAAGCAAGGAGAAACCTAAAGGCACAGGGCTGCTGGCAGCCAGCAAGACCAGGAAAAGCCTCTAAAGGCTGCTGCAGTGGAGAATTTCAACAAAAGCAAAGCAAAAAAAAGTTAATTCACTAGTAGCCACTTACAAAGGTTCAGAGAACTATACACAAGTAAAAAAAACTCCACCTTAACTCAGCTCTTAATGACAGGAATTCCTACAAAGAAAGCTTTGTGCAGGGCAGAGAAGAAAGATCCCCGTGTCACTAAACCTCAGCAGCTTTTCACCAGTCAGAAAACACCTCATTAACAGTTAACGTCTACATAATGCTTGTATTTTACCGCCACCTGATTTTTTTAAGCTTGCTTACCCAGCCTTGTCAGTAGACATCGAAACTTCCACCAGTGCTGCCTCCATAACCTGCCCATCAGCGTCCCCACCTTCTCAATAAAGTTCAAGGCCATTTAAGTCCCCCCAGCCCTCGATTAACAGCCACTTAGGTCCGACTTGAGGCCGAGGCTTATCATTTATGATGAGATACACTTCAAATACCCATAAGCCATCTTGTATTACAAAACCAGGCGACACAGATGCAGCTTATCTGTCAATAAACAAGTAAAAGCTATTCTTTCCCCTTTGAGCGTCGTTGCTCCAAGGGCAGATCAAGCTTTCACCAAGGACTGTGACTTCATTTTGTGCTTTTTTCTCATTTTCAATCCTCCACCCTTGCCGCACTTCTCTCCCATAGGCACGGTGACATTGCTGGCGGTGACAGGTTGTTTTGGTCCCTGCAGTTTCTCACTTTTTGCTCATGAAATTCAGAAGCGGCCGCTGAGAGCAGGACAGGCAGCGCCCCGGTTCGGGACGAGCTGCTTCCCCAGCACGTCCTCTGGGTAGAGGACCAGGCAGATTAAAGAACAAAGCGAGCAAATTTAAAGCCACGTACCCCCGGCACAGGTTAAACTAAAGCAAGTGGACAAAGATGCTCTCGGGCGCGTTGTGTTCAGCACCAAGCTTCGGTAGTTATTCCTGTCCACGCAGGACGCGTGCATGGGGAAGGGAGGAGTGAAGCAGAGCTTTGACACCCGGTGTAAAACACCAGCGCTTGAGCTCAATCTTCCCCCAAAGCCCAGGTACGCTGCTCACACTGCCTCCACGCTCAAAGATCAGCAAAGCAGCTTCTGCACAGCCACACGAGGAAGAAGCCTGCCCACATTAGCTCTTGTGCTCAATCCACCAGGCTCCAGTGGTCTGAGCTTGCCAGATAAGCTCTGAGCAAGAATGCGAAGCCTGGGTGCTGCTCCAAACCCAAGGCTGAGATCTCTGCAGCTTGCCCATCGCAGCCTGTGATGGATGACTTGCCTCTGCTTGGAGCCTTACAGGGGAGATTAGATACCTTTCTAAAACGAGAGGTTTTAATCTGGTTTCTGGGAGAAATCCTGCAGTCAGGGTATCAAACGCAGACTTCATGACCCTAGTAATTCTTTCTGGCCTTAAAAGTCTGATCTGTAATCTGGGGGTGTCAGGCAACTGCTACCCAGAGCTAGGATTACAAACCGTGTCGCTCCTACGCAGTCACACAAACCTACACGAAATCTCACAAGGCTTATCTCAAAGGAAATAAAGATAAATATAAAGAGTTTAATAACTACTGACTTGCTGATCTACAGATGGCCACCCTAAAGTGCTGCACATCGAGAGCCTTTTCCCTTCCAAAATCCAGCCAGACCTCTCCTGAGCAGCGATGAGAAACCCTTTCCAAAGGGACAAATTGCAATTAACACCTCTCAGGATAAACATGAAAACACTTCCCTGAGATTCACCCAAATACCCAAATTTGCCCAGCTCGTCACTTGAAACTAAGGGTGCTGCCCCCGCCCCCGTGCCGGGTGTCACGCTGTGCGCCCAAATGCCTCAGGCGGCTTCAAAGGGATCGCCAGCTCCCAGAGCACCTGCTGGGAGGCAGGGACTCCTTGCACCCAAAAACTCTGCGCAATGCACACTCCCCCCCCCCCCAAACACCCCAAGGACACCTTGAAGATGACACCATGTATTCAGAGATCAGATATTGATCCAAAGCCAGCGCCGATTACAGAAACTGTCCCCCAGCTGGTTAGGAATCTTCTTCCCCTTTGTGGGCTGAATGCCCTCATCTAAATACTCATTTGAAATGAAAGATTTAACTGCAGATTGACACTTGGATGCAAACTGCTGTCATAACAGCGCTGTAAACTGGATGTCATCACAAAATAAAAGCTTCACTTTGAATTAACATCTCATTAAAATATCTTGAAGTGTTCAGTCTTAATTAAAAGAGCCAATGCTTCTCATTACGAGTGTTTCCAAATTACTTCTTTCCTCCCTGCAATTCACCATTCTTTGCAGATCTTCTGAGCCTTTCATCCCGTCACGAAGCTCAGACGCCACCTGTACCAAGAGCTTTCCTGCAGGAACACAACAGGGCGTGCTTGCAGCATCCCCACCTCCACACCCAGCGGCCCTGACCCGTTATCGGAAGCGTCCTTTGCAGCTCCCTCCTCGCATCCATCGCGGCGAGGCTCTGGGCAGCACAGGACCCGACTCACATCTCCCTCAGCCCCTACTGAAAAGGGGAAAGGGCTTCGAGATGCTGAAGCCTGTTGAGACGCTGCTTGCCCTGATGTTACAGCTCTTCTAATCGTGAGCCGACAAAGTGCAACCTTGTTACTGAAGGTTTAATTACGCTAGTGCATCGAGAGCCTGATAGGGGATTTTATCTATCTAGATTTAAAAGGCTTAACCCTACACACAAAGGGGGGAGACGGGCAGAAGACCACAAAGGGACCATGAGGACTTTGCTTCGCATTCGTTAGCGGGAGGGCTAATGCTGAGCGTGCAAACAGCACCAGCAAAATTCACCCCGGAGATAAGGGGCCGCACAAGGCATTGTGGCACCGGGGCTGCTGCTCCCCTTTTTCCAGGGGATCCCCTCTTTCACAGGGGGCACGGGGAGCTCTGGGGTTCAGCGTTGTGACCAGAGGAGCCAAATCTGCTGGAGCAGGACATACCCAGCAGGACAGAGCGTGGGCACAGGCAGCTACACCCCTCCCGTCAAGGTGTTGAAGCAGCTTAAAAGCCCTCTTTGGGGCTTGCTGCTGAGAGGGGACGGGGTGGTTCGCAAGTGTGCCAAAACCCCTGCTGAGTTCACCAGGGCTCGGCACCTTTAGGATGGGGAAAAGCCACCAAAACATTGTGTATTTTAAAGCAGCCGTTACATACGTCACACACATTGAGCTCAGAGCAAACCCTGTCCTCCAATGTGCACAGCCATCTCTCCTAGAGAACACGAGCATCTAAGAACAGTCAGTCCTTTGGAGAGGGGCCTTTGATCTTGTTCCCAGTTATTTATTGAGATTCACCCCAGAGAGCAGTAAAACGCATGAAGTAGTGGGAGACGGCAGACTGTACGTTTTACCAAGTTGAACAAAGCGGAGAAAGCCACGTGCATTTTAAATATGACAGTTTGTGCCAGCTCCATTAAAATGGAATCAGCCGCTTCTGAGCGCAGAGTCCAAGGTCCATCTAGACAGTTGGATACCTCCACATCCTTCGCAGCCCCCTCCGCTCACCTCCAACCCAAAGCAATATTAAATGCAAAGGGAAGACATCGAGATGCACCGTGCTTAAGCCCAAGTTACTCAAAAAACCCTGCTCCGCTAACAACCTCACGAGCACTGCTTTCGCGAGACCAGGGACCCAGGCAGGCTATTACCTCTTCATTTACATTCAGCCCTAATCTAACATGTCATGCAAATGCACAGGAGGGAAAACGAAACCAAAAAACCTCCCAGCCCTTTCCTTACCCCCGAACTACAAGACCATCTGCAGTTTCAAAGAACTTCTAGCAAGCATAGCTCAACATCTGCACCCCATTAAGATCTAATTTGAAACAATTGCCATTCCCTATCTCTTGTTTTTCCTGGGCAGAGCAGCTTTGATGTCTCCCAGTTGACAAAAATACGTAAGGAATCGGCATTAAAAAACATCAACTGGAAGGTAGGAATTCCTTCACAAGAACCCCAGGTATCGGTGTTTGGCAAACACAAACCAGAGCCCGAGCGCTCGCCTCTCCCCCGACACGGGGGCTGCTCGGGGCCCGCGGCCGCCGCCGCACTGAGCGACCGCAGCCTGCCCCGAGGGCACCGGCTCCTCCAGCCGGGATCTGGGAGGGGAGGACCCCCGTTATCCCCACATGGGGCCCTGAGAAGCTGACCGGGTAGGAAACAAATAGGTGAAAGAGATTTTAACTCTTTTGTCCATAGCACAGGCCACGCAGGCTCAGTTCCCCGCATGGGAGCAGGTCAGCTCTGGTTCCTGAGGTGTGAAACACCAAATGCTTTGTTACGAAACACTTCAGGTAAGCTGACCTGCTACTGATCAGCATTAGGACAGACTCAACACTCCAGCAAAGCGTTGCCATAATGTTTTGCAAGGTTTTGCAGCAATTGCAAGTTTAATTTGATAAGGGCAAGTAATGGCAAACCGAAATACAAGTCCAGGGGATTCATCCCTAGCAAATATAACCCGTCTCTTTCTTTAATCCCTCATGCCTCAACTCTGACTTCAGTGCGCTGGCGACAACCCACCATCTTTTCTGAAAGTAAGCTTTGCATTAAGTTGCTCGCTGACATTTTAAAGGAAGGGCAACTAAGTGAAAATGAATTAAATTCGAGTTCAATGCAGGAGATGACTGGTATTTTTTTTAATCAACAGGACAATAGCTTTCCACTTCTTTAACCTGCAAGAGAACACGAATGTTATGAAAAAGCCATCCATCAGCTTCCAAATAACCCACGTAGTCGAGAAGCTGACATTCTCCCCATGTGTTTAATCCTACTATGTGACTCATGCGCTTATTTTTATCCTTATAATGAAATTATTATTACTGGAAAACTTCTTTGCTAAGTCGTCTCTGTAGGTGCCACACATGAGTTGAAAGCACATGAAGTCAAAGAGGGCCTTCGGTTTTTGAGCTAGTCAGCTGGTGACCAAATGGCACCCGCACTCTTTAAATGCAGACTTCACAAGGCAGGGAGCTGCTTGCCTCCGCAGAGCTCTGCCCAAACACAGGCTTCCTCAGATAAGCCAGAGGGGGCTGAAAGTGTATTTGGCACATGGGAAGTTTGTGATTTGTTTTCACTGCAATATGAATAAGACAGAGGGATCTTCATACAACCGAGTAGGAAAACAACAACAAAACCAAAAGCCAGCAGAGCTCCCATGGCTCTGAAGACCCAGAACAGAGCTGTGAGGGAGCCCCAGTCCTCTCCAGCCAGAAACAAGGGGTGCTAGCACAGCCCCGCGCCTCGTGTCCGCGGGGCACAGCCCCGTTTGTGTTCTGCTCTCATCCTATCGCCCTCCAGCCCCACCTGCCCACCAGCACGGTGCCTCCTGCACAGGTCCCATAGGGAACGCTTGCAGATGAAGAGCTGGGTGGAGAAGTGCCGTGACACGCACAGGGACACAAGCACCCAGCACCAGAAGGTCCCGAGCCCTCGCACGGCCCCAGCAGCCGAGCACCCGGTTTGGCAGAACCGGCGGGTACCACCCGCTCCGGAGCCCCAGCGCCAAAAACCAAAGCGACCTCTTATTTGGCAGGCAAATCAGCGAGGACAGGAGAAGGCCCTGCCCTAGCAGGACAGGGAGGGGGACACGCGGGGGCCCAGCACTGCCCCCCCCCCCCCAGCCGTGCAGAGCGGCTCCCGCAGCCTCAGCACGCACGGCGCCCTTCGGTGGCTGCGGGGCCGGGGGAAGCGGGACATGTCCTGCGCTTGCCCCAGCTGGGTCTGGCAGAGACCCAACAATTTAAAGAGCAGAGGAAAAGCAACTCCAGGAGATAAGCTTTACAAGTAATTGGGACATCTTCCACCAATTCGACAGGCAGGGGACCAGGTCACAAGCAGATGCGACTTGCCAGTATTTTCCTAGCATCCTGTCACCCTCGCCGCGCGCGGAGGCCCGCTTCCCAGAATCTCAGCCTAATGTACACAAACTCGAGGAGAAAAACCCCCCAGTAACCGCGCTTTGGGTTAAATCCATCCCAATCTGATTAATCAAGTCTTAAATTGCACATTGTGCTGGCAAACATGCTTTCCCAAGTCGTAGGTTATAAATATTTACAATTTCCACTGTAACGATGTGGACAGAAACTGCATCCAGCTCATCAGGAGCGGAGCTGAGTGCCAGGCACAAGAGCTGGGACTCGCAGTAGTTTCAGACTTCTCCCCATGGATGTTTCAACACATCGCGTAGCCTCTTGCTGCCGTCGCAGGAGGGTTTAATCCAGCGGAGGCTTTGCTGCTCCTCCCAGCTCCAGCCCCAACCCGCCCCGTGCTGGCCCCTGGCCGGCAGCACTGCGGGGTGAGCCAGAATAGACACGGTACGGAGGTATTGGGGGAAAAAATGGGGAAAAATGGGTTGGGTTGAGTCCCTGAAAGCTTATGCCAGCAACAGGGAGCAGATGGTACAGGGACAAAAGCCAGCAGAGGATGGAAGCAGCTCTTCCGGTGGCAGAACGAGCGGATTTGGTTTACATTGCCCCCAAAAAAATACACGTTAGGGAGAGAGATCCATTTACGTGCAATGCGAGACAACAGCAGGACTTTCAAAAGCTGCCCTCTCCCTGCCACGGGACCTGGAGAGGAATCAGCACTAGGCTCGCCCTGGGGCTGAGCACGCCGCCAGGGACGGCGGGACGGCACGCCGCGTGGTGGCAGCCAGCTGAGGACGGATCTGCTGGAGCAGGCCTCCAGGTTGGGTCATTCCGCGCCGCCTCCACACGCAACACCGCGCAGCTGCACACATGCGTCCGCGTGTGTAAACACATCTGCAGAAAAATAAATAGACTGAGCTCGGGTCTGGCAGACGGCTCAGAGCTGGTCTTCTTGGAAGGCTCGCACACCAAGATGTGAGCGGGATGCTCCACGTGCGCTCTGGGGCTGGAGAGGAAAGGCTACAAGTCTCGGTGAAGCCTCCGAGCGTGCTTTACAGAGCAGTGGTTTTGAGCTGCAGTAGCCTGCTGCAGGCAGAAGCGAGGACAGGCGCCCCATTTTACAACCACCTGCAGCCAGCCCCAGCCTCGTGCCACCAGGGCTGTGCTGTTCAGAGCCAGCATTTGTCTCTGCTCCATCCCCAGCCTGAGCAAGCGTTCAGCAAAGGCCCAGCGTAGGCGCTCTGCCCACCTCAGAGCTCTGCCGTGAGGCGGCCTCCAGAGTTTGTCGGAGCACCGCGAACTTCCAGGAAAGCCCGAGCGCTTCAGCGTGGTATTTCAGAGCGAGACCTTTCCAGTTTAAATAAATAAAGCTGACAAATGACCGGTCTGACTCCTGAAATCCCCCCGTACACTCCACAAGGCAACGCAGCCCAGCAGTACCTCGCAATTACAAGCACTACCAAGTCAGGTCGCGCACACGGCTGTAAGGGGCTGAAGGATCAGCGGCTGCCAAGGCAGAGACAAAGAGCAAACACTCCCGTGCGCACCTCTGTCCTTGCTCAACTACTCAGCACTGCTAATCTTTTCTCCACTCTTTCGGAAAAATATTCAAGGGCAAGAACGGATCATTTTAGGACTCCAGTCACTTGGAGATATTTTGCCAGCCGCTGTCTGGGTACGCGAGGGAAACTTTCCCAACACCATTTTGCTCTTCCATGACGTGGGAGCAGCAAACTCCTTCCCCGCGTTCCCCTGTTGCTCACAGCACTAAGGGGCACACCAACCCAAAAGAGCACAATGACGAAAGGGACCGACAGCCTCCCGGGGCGACCCAGCTGCTCAGCACCAAGCAGACAAAACCCAAGTCCAACGCCCTCCATCTCAGGTGCTACCACCAACCAACCGTGTCAGCCCGCATTAACCCGACGCCACATCCCCGGGGGTGCCACAGAAAGGGAAAGGGGCAGCGAGCATCTGCCGAGCTGTGCTTCTCTGAGCCGGGACAGGCAGGAAGGCATCTAAATGCAAGGCCCGTTACACATGGTGATATTTCATCTTTTTATTGGAATACTTAGAAACTCTTCAGTTAAAGTAATACTTCACTTCCACTTCCTACAGAGGATATAAACACTGGAACAACTTTCCCTGCGGGACTGGTAGCCTCGTGCTTGTCCCAGCCCGCTAATACAGAGCGCTGTATTATTTCTGAATGCTCTACCTTTAATGGTTGTGATTATATTTTAACCAAGAAAGCCAACGTGCATGATGTTGTTAGGAAAATATCGAACACAAGAGGCCTTCCACACACAAACCAGGCAGCACAAAGCCAAGTTTTTAATCGGGAGCGTGCTCCCGAGATCCTGAAAACACAGACGACATTTTCCTGACGTTTCTGAACCCTTTGTACTTCAAGGCCCAGAGCAAGAGGCTTTTCAGAAATGTCTTCAGTTACGCCCTTTGGGAACATTGTGTGCCACTGAATTTATCCGTCTTTAATTTCTTGGATGGTTTACTCTAAATCATCAAGTCTGCTCGCAGCTGTCCTGAGCCACGCAGCCAGCCTCTGGGGATGCCGAGTGCCATGCGAGGGCAGCAGTGACAGGGCCACAGCTACCTCATGTCACCCACCTACACTCAGTTAAAAATAATAGTAATAAAAACGGCCTGAACATCCTTCCGCCAGCTGTCTTGTTCTCAGGCCTGAGAGGAGATGCCAGCAGTGAGCATCATCTTCCTCCGAGGAGAGCTGACCTTTCAGCTCGCTGCTGACTCAGACACGAGCTGTAAACAACTGCGATTTATTCTTCCCCCGTAGCCAGTTGTTCTCCTCTCCCCATCTCACGCCGCTTACAAAGTTCAGTGGCCTGCCCCGCTCGCATCTGCCTCCCTTGCCGCTGAAGCACGCTAACCTGTTTTTCTCTCGGCATCCTGAAAGATTCGAGTTCCTCTTGCTTTGGTGTTGATGGGTTTGTTTGAATGAGCTTCCCAGCCCACAGAACACACACACACTTTGTTGTTCGTGGTACACGAATCTTTTTGCTTGAAAACACATCTGCTACTGCAGCAGTTGTATCCTTCTCAGAACACCACACTGCAGAGATAGAGTAACTTTGAAACCCACGCTCTTTTTTTTTTTTTTTTGCTATAACCTCTAAAAGGAATAAGAAATAGCCCTCGCTGCATAGTCACCACTCCACAATATTTCTTCTCTTCAAGAATTTCCTCACTACACCCCCACGTCACCTAGGAAATCTGCTCAGCCCTGATACCTTTTCTGACAACTCGATGACGTGCAAGGGGAATTTCCAGCACCAGAAATGCAGCTGCTCTACTGGCTCGACGGCTCTTTGTTAACCTGAATCCAGAAGCACTCCAGTTCTTTCCTGCAGCGTTACAGCTGGCAGAGCCGAATTTCCAAAAAGCATCGCACCTTCCACGTGGAGCTTCCCGGGACGTGCTGCTGCACTGCTCTGGCAAAAGAGAAACGGCACTGGACAGCCACCCGGGGCACTGACTGCTCAGCACCACAAACACGGAGGTCACAAAGAAGGTCACAAAGAACATCACTTAGGACTCGGGACACTCAGCCAGCAAAGCTAAGGGCTGGGTGCCCGCGGCAGCACGGCCGTGGGGTGACTGTCAGCAGATCTGCGAGGCAGGACTGAGACTCTCGTGTCTTCAAAAGCACATCTGTCTTTTGTGAGCATACTTCCTAGGGTGCTGAAGGGATACTGCCTCTCCCCAAGACACACAAAGCTGCCCGACACTTTGCTGGTACACAACTGAACAAGCCCATATCCATGAAATCCACCAGGACCATGCTGCTCCCCCGAAGACAGGAGCAGGACATTCTCCACAAGCCCAATGCTAATCAACTCCACGGAGTTAATTTGTTATTAAAAAGCCCTGATCAGGACTGTCAGGGCACTAGCTGGACTCTCGACATCATGGTCTTTAAAAGCCTACCTGTAGGTTTTACCCACGTTATCCTCTTTTCTGACAGAGCCACTCTGCAATTTGCCAGGTGAGGCTCTCAGTCCAGGGTGGGTTTGGCATCCGCTGTTTCCTTTTGCAAACCTGAGCTGTCACGAAGCAGTAATTAGGCTGCCTTGCTAACAAAGAACATGAAGTATCATGCATTCAAGCTGACAGAGCTGGCCAGGTAGAGCCTTCTCAGGGACCCTCTTAGGGACTTGCACTCTTCTGGTCACCCAAAGCGGTTTTACACCTCCAACCCTGAGCACCCAGCCCATAAGCACAGGCAGAACCCGCTGCTCGCAACTCCAAAGTGACCTGGAGCCTCTGTACCTGAGGACACCAAGGTAATGGCCACTGTCTCTATTCAGCACAGAGCGCACCAAAATATTTGCGTGGCAAGCATCCAGGTGAGGGAACGATCAGTTTTACAGCACTAATTACAGAGCAGATCACCCCCACCAGGGAGCTAGATGGATGAGGGGAGGATGTTTGACCCTGCTTCAGCTCTGAAAATCTGGTTGAGCCCCGAGCACCACCAGGCAGAGGAGAGAAGGTACAGCGCTGGTTTGGGTTGGCTTGCAAAGTGCTTGCAGCCAAATTAAAAAAACTGTGGCACATTTTAACATCAAAAGCACTAGTGAAGAAAACCAGCAACAGCAGCTAGTGTCTACGTCAGAGCATGCACCACAGTCATGATTAACAAATTGAATGGTGCAAGCCTGAGCTTTTTTTTTTTTTAATATAAATTAGGTTGATTAAAAGCAGAAGGAAGCAATGACTAATCCCCAAAATAGAAGAAAACATTAGGTCGAAGTGACACTGTCAGAACTAAGCTGTTGAGGGACACGGTGATTTTAACCCAGCCGCACTTGTGCTTGTCAAGTCGTAAAACGTCGTTTCGGATGTGGACAAAACACTGATGTCCACGAGTTCCAAATCCTTGCTGCCCTGACCTGTTACAACTTAATCTGCCCACCAAAAGAAGATGGCTTTATGAGAAGAAAAATCCAGCAAAACAAGTGCTCACAAGAGCTCTAGAAAAGCTGCCCGTGAGGAGGATGCAGTTCGTGACACCCCTGCTCAGGTCACATATCTCGAGGTGGGTGACAACACTCAGGGATCCTCAGCACTCGCAGATACAGAAGTGTCATCGTCAGAACAGCACTTAGATCACTGCGCTGGTCTGTGCAGCGTTTTGACAGTAACCTCCTATTTTAGAGTTACCCGAGCAGCTTCCCACAGACTGTAACGCACAGCAGCAAGGCAGGAACGATGCCATTTGCACCCACACACTTGTAAATCGCCTTTAAGCCGGCTGGCCAAGAGACGTGGCACCTTAAGGTCTACGTGGTTTCATAACTCACTCCTCAGTAGTATTTCACGAACTTGATCCCAGGAAGCTAATGTTTAGTGTTTTCAGGTTACATACACGATTCCTCTTTCTCAGTACACAACACAAGTGCCCAGGCTTTATCTGCAATTCTCCATCTGCCTCAGAAGGCATCGTGGAAGCCTCGCTGACAGCACCAGTTCGGAGACCAACGGCGAATGGCGTTACCTGCTCAGCATCCGCTTCTTCCACGTGCACTCTGAGCTACCTATAAAGTAGTTGTGGTCTTATTACTGCCAAGAAAAAGAAGAGAGCAAGCCTTGCACATGGCTTCGTCCATCCTTCTTTCTACTGCCTCCATCTCCAGCAGAGCACAGAAGCAACATTTTCAAGCAGGAGTCCAAGCAATGTGTGCAAATGTAACTGCTCAGGCACTTTGTGCGCTGCAAGGCTGTACTGCAAGCTGATTGATTTCATCTGTCCTGTTCAGGCAACATTACGCTTCAAGTCATAGTATTTAAACTGCTGTGTGTCTTAAGATCTAGATTAAAGAGGACAACTGCATATACTTTTCCAAACCTGCAAAAACTCAAAATACTGATGGCAACAAGTTAAGGAACCTGTGTATTCCTCCCCTTTCTTGGCTACAGAATATCACCGAGCACAACAGCTCACTCTGTTTGGAGAGTCAGAGGAGATGAAATGCATAAGTCACCATGGGAATGTATGACTTAAAAGCAACACAGGGAGGATAAAATTTTTCTCCCAGACCCCTGTAGAAGACTGGGGCTGTGACGCATAGCTCCGGCTCCATGTCCTGAACTCCCAGGCTAAGCAGAATATCAGAGGCAAAAGTCAGCAGGTTGGGTTCAAAATACCAAATTTTGTTCTTAGACATCAAATAAGCTCCCTGGTGAAAGCGCTCCCCACCTTAGAACAGGAAACCTGCTTCCAACCCCATCCTAAGCAGGGATTCAGGTCACCAGAGCTGTTTTACAATGCATTTCTGAGAGCAGCTTTGGTTCGGAGCACAGGCAGTAACACGATATGAGGATTTTCTTCAGGGAACAGCTACTTTCCTCTGACTTCCAGGCTGTTTATGAACTTGAGAGACCGGGTTAATGCGTCAATTGACTTCTACAAGACTGAAACCAAAAACATCGAGCGCTACATGGAGACTAGAAATGGCAGCTACGGAAAACGACAGTCAAAACCGGGACTCACGCTGCCAACACTGGCACAGGGCTGGTGAAAGGCAAGAAACCCACAGCTGCTGTCACCTAACCCAGGGGAGCCTTTTCTGGCACATAAGCAGTGCTCTCAATGCCACGGGCACTCTCTCCTGTCCCAAAACACGAGCCCTGAGGCCAGCTGGGTGGCCGCAGGCTCAGGATCGTCCCAACGATGCCTTCGCAGGGGCAGAGTCGAAGTGCCGGCGGGGCATCCGCCTTCTGCCACGCCTCAGTCCCAGTCAAAGAAGTGGCTTCATTAAAACTGACTCTGCTTAAGCTTATACCGGCTTTATCCTTGGGTTACCAATTTAAAGCATGAGGCTGAAATGCCTCATAAAACCTCCGCAGAGCCTACAAGTGCCAAACGCTACAAGCAGCTATAGAAAGCAATTACCCCTCGGTTTATTTTAACTTGCTCAGTGAAAATATTTAAGCAGGAATTTCATGCCGAGATAAGCCACCGGGTAAGGCGAGAGGTTATGGTACAGATATGAGGCATTGTATGTGTGCGGGCATAGGTTACAGCAGGGAGCGTTAGGACTGGATGGCATTTCCAATTTAATCCCATTCTTCAGCTGCAAATAGCTTTATGAAACCAAGTTTGCAGAGGACCGAAGTTTTCCATGCATCAGCTGAGCCGGAAGGCAGTTTTCCTCGTAAAACTTCGAGCAATGCAGGGTCAGAGTTAAAAGCAGAGGGAAATAAGAAAACACAAACCAGGTTTTAGAGAACCCACTGACTGAAGGAGAAAATCCCATGGGAAAATTTATTCAATTATTTTTACTTAAAAAGCAGAGTATTTCTGAACACGTGGGCATCAGCGCTTCCAGCTGGGAGAGGGGAGACCGCTGGGCTAGATGGGCCAGGCAGTGAAGCCCGATCCCCTCCTCAGGGCCTGAATCTGAGGGCTAAATCCTGAGATCCCAAAACCAGATAGGTCGGAAAGTCAAAGTAACTCACCCCCAGCTCATAGCTCGAAATATGGGGAAAGAAAGTTTTTTTTTTAAAGCTAATTAAAGCATATTGCATCAAGTATGAACAAAGTTAAATTCTTCCTGGAAAAAAAGAAAGGCTGTATCACTGCAAAGTCAACACATCATTTAGGAAAGAAACTAATGTTCCGAGATAAAATTTTGAGGGGAATTAAGAGCAGTTATCTTCCTAATTAATAATTTGCAATTTCCTTTCAAAAACGGCAAGCGGGAACCTGCCTCTCCCCTTCCCCCTCCAACCAGCCCCTTCAGACGAACTGTGAGAAAAATGTGGTGGGAAAAAAGTTTAAGAAAAGCAGAGCAATGCTTTCGCATGCATTTCACTGGAGTTATTCCTCTGCTCCCAACATTACAATGTAATTTCCTCTCCAAGGTATTCTTTATCACTGGAGATTAAAGGCACATTTTGCGGCTGTTTGATTTGGCCCGTGCTCAGATAAACAAGTAAACTGCAGGAACGCAGAAGTCAACAATCAAGATCAGTTGGGTCGACGGCAACGAGATAAAAAGCAGCAGGTCAGGGTCTGGTTTGCTTCATTTTCTTACACATCCTCTTGCCCTGCTACAGACGGGGCTCGGGGAAGAGCTATTGCTGCTCTGCAAAAAGCCTACCTTCTTTAATGGAAAAGCTATTTGTGAAAATCATTCATGGCCAAGTCAGCATCCAACAGCACCTTCTTTTCTAGCTTATTTGTTGCTGGAAAGAGGAAAGGAGGCAGCTTTCCCACCCAGAAGTGCAGGTGATGACTTTTCTGCCTTCTTCACTTGCTCTAAAGCAAAGGCACAACCACACGCTCGCCGCCCTTCTGCCCTGCAAGGACAGAACCTGCAGCAGGTGAAGGTCAGGGCAGCCAGCACAGGGCATAGGTGATTACTCGCATTTCTACAGGACTGCATACTTATTTAAGCAATCACAACTGGTTTTTATTTAAAGCTCTGTATGCTTCTAAAGGAAAACCCCACTCATGCACGCAGCAGTGGCTCTGGAGCAAGCCACACCGTGCTGCACTGAGTTCAGCCTCGGCTCCTCATCCGAGCCCTCAGCCCCAGCCCTGTGCCTGCTCAGCCCGCACACCGCAGTTGGGTGTGCTGTGAAGCAAACACGAACCAGCCTGTGGTCCTCCCCCAGGCCCCAAAGCCCCCGCGAGGGCCGATTCCCAACACACGGTGCATCCGCCCCGTGCAGGAAGGTGCTGTGCAGCTCTGCATCGCGCCCCTTGCTCACCCAGCTCAACCTCTGCTGCCTGCACCACGCCAACCGACTAAGACACGAAGCCTCTGTGCACGTTGTAAGAAATAAGCATAAAACAGCCCCACAACCCGCAGCTGGGGCAGCCAGGAGCAGCAGCACTTCTCCTGCACTGGGAGAGTTTTCTCCCTTTTATCCCAGAAGGGCTGAGGTGACGCAGGTTGCTTCAGCCCGGCGATTTACCACAAAACCGAGCCACTACAAGCTCAAAGCTTCGCAAATTTGATCAGCTCTAGAGAATTAAACTTCCTGCAACTCCAAAGAGACATTGTGGCACGTTGCCCATTCCTGGAAAAGTTTGCCAAAAGGTATTTTAGGGCCATTTCCTAAATTAACTCATTCATAGTTTCATTATTTCTCTTGCTGTCCGTCTTCCCCCCCCCCTTTTTTTTTTTTAATTAAGCATTGAAGAATGGGAGCTAGCAAACATCTTAATTTGAGGCTAAAAAGGCAATAAAAAATGAAGTTACTATTGCAAGGAGAAGCTAAACCATACATTTGTGATATACCGCGCTGGAGCTTTCCTGATGGTTCCAGGAGAGGAAGACATCCAGTTCAGCAGAGCTGAGGAAATGTATAACATCGCTCATAAAAAGCACAGATTCAAGCTGGGCACAAAAACGTCATAAATTTGTACTTACCCTCACAGTTTAACTAAGGTAGGAAAGGGAAGGGAGAGGAGTTTTTAACAGATGAGAAACAAAACTGTTTCAGGAGACTTCCCCCAGACAGTACATTTAGCTGTCCTGGAACCACGTTCTCAGACCAAAGAGCACCAGAGTTTAAGAAATTAAATTATTTTCTTGTAAAACTCTGTGCTGGGCAGAACGCTTCTGCATTTCTGGAAAGTCTGAAGAGCTTTTTTCAAACAAACAAATTCACACTTGGCTTAAAGGTTAGGAAGAGCCCCTACCCTTCATCTTCCCCCCAAGTTGAGGGTAGATTACAGATTTTTCCCCAAAACCCAGTAGCACCACCCAGTACGGTACCGATACACCTCGGCTGCCCCTGCCCCAACTCCCAGTCAAGCACACACAAGATTCTTCTTAATTCTCAGGGGTCTTGTTCACAGCCTGTTGCCCAGCGAAAGCATAGCACACGCAGAAGATGAGGACTTCACGGAAGAAGAAAAACTTAGAACAACAGATCTTGTTTTCATCATTGGGATATCTGCGTGGAAGGAAGGCCAAGCCCTTGCACAGCCCGGGTCCTGCAGTCTGCAGACACACTGCTGAGAGATGCGACCCACCCGGGGGGGGGGGGGGGGTTAGTGTCAAAATACATCCAAGAATACCACAAAGCAACTCCTTTGAGCAAATCCCCAGGGCCAGAGACCCGAGGACACCTGCCCTGCTGCTCTTCCACCTGGAGAGCAAGAGAAAGGAGGATGAGGCACGAGCGGCCAGAGGAGAGCCAGAGCACTCACAAAAGCCACCGGGTTCACGCAGCCATCCCCAGGGAGACAAAGAAGGCGAGTGCACAACTGCAGGCACTGCTGGAGAACAAACTGCTCGCGCTGAAGGACGAGAATCAAGGCAGAAAGCAATTAAGAGAAGAGGTAATTACAGGAGCACACGCACATGTGTTAAGTCACTCCCTAGAGAGCTTACACAGCACCATGGCCTCCAGTTGGGGAACGGTGCCCGTGGGTGACTTGGGTTCGGCACCTCCCTGAGCCCGTCCTGCTGGGAGCCCGGAGCCGCACAGCGCGCAGACCTCACCCCCGAGCACCCGCTCCCCACTACATCGGAACGTGCATTAGTTTGGCGAAAGAACGCATTTAATTTCACAAGTTTTTTAAAAAAAATCACTTCTTTTGAAACCAGAACATAATAAAGCGAACAAGAAATGCAAGAGCAGCATGATGCTCGTTTACTTCTTATACGGCCCAGAAGGAATGTAATTTAAAACGTGAACTTTGGCAATTCATCACACGGTCTCTCGAACTTCAGGACTTTCAAAAGAGGAAACTGAAAGGAGCAAGATGTTTAACATTGGGGAATGCCTCCCACAACCAGCAGAGCTATCAGCCGCATGATGCTTGCCTCGAATGCACCACGTTCAGCCCCTCCTGCTGCAGCTCCGCCGACTCGGAGACTCGCGGGGGGAGCACGGCTGGCTCGCTGTCCCAAGCACAGCTGTGAAATACTATTTATATCATCACATCTAAAAACTGTGCATAATGGCATGGAAAAGGTGATTTAATTAAAATATTCATGGAGTGCAGGTGACAGTCGTTTAAAGCTGCAGGGTAAGTCACATCTATGCAGGACTTGCACAAGAGTTAACACGAGCACTGACGTTCATCATTACTCTGCTGGATAACACTGAAGGTTTGGGCTAAATATCTAAACAGACAGCTTGTTTCTCAACCTGATTTGTTTACGCAGCAATCCGATGCTTAGAAATAAACCTCTCACATCAGAGGCCTTCGCCCAGATCAACGCTGGCCCTCCTGGGCGAGGGGCCCCGCGCCGGGAGCATCCCCAGGCAGGCTCCTGGGGTGGGACGAGGCACAAACCATCCCTCAGATCCGCCTGAGAGTTACCAGCAGTGCAGGAACGGGGCTTTTCCTTAGGATACCCTGAAGCAAGCAGCAAGCCTGTTCACCACTTACAACTAAAATTAATAGGCAACCTTGCCCTCCCTTATCTGCGCAGCAGTTATTTCCCAAGGCACGCCGCGCAGCGGTGCCAATTCTGCCCTGTGGGCCTCCCGAAGCACAGCCTAACCCACGTTATCTGGGAGCACGCACGCCAAGCATTTTTTAGAGGCAGATATACGCCTGTATCTGCTCTCATTAAGCAATTTCCTGTGGTATCTACTGAGTGGCTACAGCCTGCCCAGTCGTACCCCTCCCAACCCTCACGTTTTTCAGGACATACATATGTATGTATGTATGTATGTATATATATATATATACACACACACACACACACACATTATATATTTTTTTTTTTTTTTTAACTGGGTACACAGGGGACCACCAGTGCCCAGCGAGCTGGGAAGCCTGGCCAAGAAAGCCCAGCACAACTGTCAGTCTTCTGCTGTTGGCTCCATGGTAGTATAACGCCACGTTACGTTCACCTCTCCCACCAGGAAAATAAATTATTTCAGAAGAATTTATTGACTTTTACAGTAGCCTGCTAAAAAACAATACGAATCAGCCTCAGACCTAAGTCAAGCAAGACCTCTTATTCCTCCTGTGACTTGCCAAGCATCCCGCTCCCAGCTAGGCTGCCCGGGCTCCTGCAAGTCTCCAGGCCAACTGGCTCCACATCTCCTCCCCCACTTCTCTGCAGCTCCGCGGATCCACGGACACAGCTACACCCTCGCTTGTTTGCTGTGGGTGGTGACGTTGGGCTACAAATCACCTTCTGGGAAGAGAAAAGCGATTTCCAGCCTTCACATTGCAAATGCTTCTGATGTTTCGGTTTCTCGTTTCGGGTTCAGAATTATTTCCTCCCCCTCCTAGGGCTTAGGCACTTGTTTCTAATAAGGACTAAATTTCTCATGAAGCTAAACCAAACAGCTGGTGGGTAATTAAATATTACAATGTTGTGATAAACTTCCAAGCATGCATTGATATTTTTTTTTTTAAAAAAAAAAGTTCAACATGAACAAATTACAAACAAAAGGAGGAATAAAAATCCCAAGCTAGGAACAAGTTGGATTGAATTAAATTTAAGTCAGCCTTGACTTAGCTGGTGACAACTTCTGCAGGGCACTGAACTCGGATACCTCATGAAACCAGTACAACTGGAGCAGGGCTTGCAAGCTAGCTCCAAAGTGGGCTGCCTTTCATCACCATGAATGATTATTTTCTCTCCTTTCTCTTTTGCTTCCAGAAGCAGTACAGAGGACATCCGTCAGATAAGAGCTTATTTTTGTACCTTGAGAGAAAATAGCAAGAGCATTTTCTCCGCTTTAAGCGGCCTTAAAGATGTGATTTGAAGTGCTCTGGAAGCATTTATATAATTGAATTATAATTTGCTTCATTTGTGCTTGTGGTCTCTGTGCACTGTCCAGTGCACAAATCAGGCATTTTGTACAATTCAATTACAAATATACTCAGGAACCTTTTAATCTCATATTAGGTTTCATAATTGATTCCGGCTGTCAGCATCAAGTCTCGGCATTCAGCAAGTTCTCCCAAATCATGTGCGGAGTCTATCAGATGTTCACAGGCAAAAAAAGGTACAATTAACTGTAATGTATAGGGTAAGCCAGATTTTTGGGACCAGATCTCAATTACAGAAGCGGACATAACCGTGTGCACGCAGGGTGGTGACATTCGGTGGCGTGGCAGTAATTTACACCCGTGACTCCTTCCCAACTACTTTTAAGTTCTGGGTTTTCCTTGGAAAAAATAATGTATACACACACTACTGAACTATAGGCAAAATGTAGTGTAATCAGTTAGTGCCTGGAAACACATCCTTTCGGACTAGAAAACAGGGCTTGTATTTTTAGAAACTGGAAGAAGTCCACAGTAGTACATCTGTTAAACAAACTTCTCAAACTCTTTCCTAAAGTAATGGAAAATGTCATGGTCTCCTGATAGAGTAGTGGAGGCAACAAGCTCCTTTAACAACTAAAACCAGGTGTTACCACTTCGGGTTTCAGCGAGAATAAACCCCAAGCACACCAGTTTACAGAGGCTTTCCAGGGAATCGCCGTTTCTCCCGTCCCTTGTCCCGCCCAGGCAGCACGGCAGAGCCCGCTCCCCGCAGGAGCCCGCTCCCCTTCGAAGCTATCGCAGCACGCCCCGAGTCGGAAGGGACCCACGAGGATCATCGAGTCCAGCTCCTGGCTCTGCACAGGACCACCCAAAAAATCAAACCCTACGCCTGAGAGCATCGCCCAAACGCTCCTTGAACTGCGAGAGGCTCTGGGTCACAGCCACTTCCCCGCAGAGCCGTCCCAAAAAACCCCTCCCTGGTACCCAGCCCGACCCACCCCATCGCACGCACCTTCAGCTGGGCCATTGGCGAGCTCAAAGTGAAGCCACAGCTCAAACACGGTGCGCGAGCAGCTGTGCATGGAAAAGATTTCTACCAGACTGGAGAGCTCTGAAACAAGAGCTGGAAAGTCAAGCGGGACTTATTCTACGCTGAATACTATTCTGTGCCTACTCAGTGTAAGTCCTGCTTTGTTTTCCAGCTATCTTGCGTTAATCAAAGTGTTTTTATACATCTAAAGTTGCTTCAGCAACCACAAGCATTGCCAGCACTGAGTTACCTGACTTTTCCGTGGCATTTACTGATGTCTTGGCTTCACGGAAATCTCACATTCTGAAATCCTAGCCTGATTTTCCTGTACATGATAAAGCAACTTAGGTTCATACAGAAACAGAGAACGAGCGTGGCAGTAGCAAAACTTTACAGGAGCAATTTTTCTGTTCTTCAGGCAGGTATTAGATTCAGCAGAGCAGATCCAGCTCTGCTAGCAGTTATAGGCACACAAACGCGCACGTCTTGGAGGGGTCACACTGGATTTACCCTTCTCTATTCGCAATGCCGTGCTGAAGACAACCCACGGCAGCCACTGGCTCCTCACGAGCTGAATACCTTGAGGGAACAGGCAAAGGTGTCTCACCTGATCTTTTGCAAATGCACTTCCAGATACCGAATTTTACAATACACAGGAGTGGTTACCGTCACACTGCCCCACACGAGGTACTCAAGGCATGACTTCTGGGGGCAAGCAAGCAGAGACCGACACAGAAAAACGGGCAGATACAGCAAAAAACGTGGAGAACACAGACTTGTATACAGCACTTGGGACCCACTTCAAAGCCCAAGTTTAGGAAAACAACTGGTACTTAGCTCCCGTTTGCTTTGTTTTTATGGTTTATGCGTGCAGTTCCATGAAGCCATGATCAGTTTTTTCCTAAAGGCTCTTTCAAACATAAGCCAGCGGGAAGGAAACCTCCGAGCAGTTACCTAAAGTGAACCGCCAGAGTCACGGCTGGTGTCAGGCAGAGTGCCTCCCCTGCGGGACCGGAGAAAAAAAAGCTTTCCACCTTCCACCCCATGTGCTGCGTGTTTAAAAAAGTTATCTATGTTTTCAACACATGATATTCATAATCAGACCACATCAAAAAGTCATAAATGCTCCTCCAGCCTAAACACACTCAAACAATGCTTTTCACAAGAGAATTAAAGCGCTGTGGCTTATCACAACATAAGGAACAGTAGCTCCGAGGGCCTGGAGAGCTGCAGCAGCTCGTCATATGCAGGAGGGGGGAAAAAGCCCCCTAGGATGGGGGCAGCCAGATGTGTGCACCTAACAAGAGACCTCGTTTTCTCCTGCTGGCATGTGGGGATGTCCAAAGGCAGATGAGAGGTTTTACAATGCAGCCAGTTAAACGTCACAACCTTCCACAGCGAGGCTCAGTAAAACAGCGCCCCCGGAGCACCGTGAGATGTCCATCGCTGCCCGAACAGGAGGCTGCAGATGGTACCACTGCTACCACGCCAGTTTATGCTGCTGTAATCCCACTCTGGATCATCTAGTCTTGCTCATTTTGGAGACCTTATCCTGTGTGCTGGCCTTACCGAGACAGAACATGAGGATTTCTGTGCCCGTACATCTTGCTTAGAGCTGGACCAAATGAGTTGTTCGCATCAGTGTTTCACAAACAACTCCGTCACCACTCCACTTCAGAAGCGCAGATGAAGAGCAGCTATGTAAAGTCACACCTGCGGGCCCTGACTCAGTTTCAGCCACATATAAAGGAAAAAAACTATCCAGCTTCCAGCCCCCCAGGGTCTCTCCGAAGTCTGGAAGCCAAGTGAGGTCCTCCCCACAGGAAGGGAAAGCCCAGCTAACGATACATGAACCAGAAAAAGAATAAAAATCCATTTATGCCCCTCTTTGCCAAGCTGACACCATAGCATTAGGAGAAATAAAATCCTCCCCAGAGGATCTGGAATACATAGTTTGCAAAAATTAAAGCGCCGTTCTCGTACTGAAACTTAACCAGTCCTGAGTTTTAATATTTATGAAATGTTTGCAGCCCTTAGAACTCGCTAAACAAGCACTGGGGTAACATTAGATGTTTGGACAGCGGAATGCAGAAGGGAAATGCTACGATTAAAAGTCACATAGGAAGCGCCAAGCACCAGACAAGGCACAGCACAACGCTTTTACCCCAGCGGCACCTCCCCGGGGAGGAAGCTGCCCCCTGCAGCCAGCTTCTCCCGAGCTGCCCGTGGGCAATAGGCAGCTGCACCCCGGAGCCAGGGATGCCCCAGAGCCAAAGCAAGCCATAGGCAAGAGTAAGAGGCACGAGAAGACACCAACGCCTTGGACCTTCATTAAATCACTTTTAGATTTACGTGCAATTAAACCACAGACCTGCAGGACCCAGGCCGCTCACAGACAGCGGGAAACCCACTTTAATGGCAAGGAGAAAAGATAAACCCCCATGGACAAGGCAACAACTGGCAGAGAACAGTCCCAACGCGACTGCATCGTCTGCCTTCGTCTCTGACTGGCGCAAGGGCGATGACAACTGTGGGACCTTTTTCAATTATCGTTTTAGATCGCTTAGAAAATCTATGCGCTGATGGAGAGACAGACACAGCGGGTTTCCCTACACCAGAGGATCATTAATAAAGACTTTACAGGCATAAGTCTTCGGGTCAAGACATAAAACATGTCATAGCAGGGTGCTTAATAACTGAACGTGGCGCAGAGCCTTGTCAGCGAGCTGGCTACAGCTGCAGCGAAAGAGAAAGCAGGCTTCAAGTGCTCGTCTTGTGGGATCAAGCACCCAGCACCAGAAAGTACACAGGTCTGCAAAGTTCAACCTCAGTTCCTGAGAAACGTCCCCAGTGAAGCACAGCCGACGCATTTCCCCACACCACTGAAGCCGAGGGCTCCGGCCTAGCTCCCGGTGGCCGTTTCATAATGATGCAATTTTCACCTTTGAGCCTTTAAAAAGGGATGCCTGTTTATTTCATCCATTTCTAAGAAAGCTCTGCTTTAAGAAATCCAAGCTGCTGGAAAACGCCTGCATCCATTTTAAACCATGTGAAGTGGATCTTATGTCACGAGGCAGGAGTTTATTAAGTCACCCCAATTAGACATGGAGGTCACACTGCTGTGATCACTCAAAGAAAAATGCGATTTGAGAAAAACCTTTCTACAAGCTGCAAATATTTGTAAGCAATGAAGTATTTTGTGCATCTCCCGCCGACTTCTACATTTCACATTCAGAACAGGAAAACTTTATTCACGGCTCACAGCTTCCAGCAGCAGGGACACAGAGGGACCACAACTGAAACACCAGAACTCACCGCATTTTCCACTTGTCCCACGTGTGACATTTCCTTCCAGACATCAGGCTAAAACCGAGCTTTTAGAAAAGGATTTGGGTATCACAAGCACAACGTGTGCTGAGGGAAAAGGCACGCCAGCAGCAGGCGGTGCCATGCAGCCGGCAGCGGAGGGGCACCGAGTGCTGCAGCGCGCAGCTTCCAGCCGAGAGCCAGATGGGTTCGGTTCCCTCGGTGCTACTGACCCAGCGCCAGAGGAAGGGCCAGATTCCTCTCAGAGCGTACTTGAGCTCGTTGCTCAGACGGTTACACTGAGCTGAACCACACAGAGTTGGGCAGCCAGAAGCGAGACATCCCTGCGTGCATCCAGGCGGTTTCATTACTACCTCCTGCAGCTGATGTTGAAAACAAGTTCACAGCAACAACTTCGTTTTCTTAACTTGTTGGTGTGATACAACGAAGTCAGAAAGAGTTACCTTGATTACTTTTTTTTTTTTTTTAACCCTGCTGCAGTAACAGAGGGATTACAACCCTCGGGTGCCTGTCTGCAGCATGCGTACCACATGCTCCGTAACTGAGCTCTCTGGGTGCTACACGTACCAGCACCATGAGTGCAAGACTGACACAAAAGCGGGAAGAAACAATGCACACCTTGTCTCTCCCCAAAACACACCCACACTCCGCGTAGATTCCAAGGCTTGAAGATGATTCGCTTTAACTACTGTTCCTAAAGCCTTCAGCATGACCAAGTGTCTGTGTTTTTCAGTTAATTCAGAGACACCCTTTGTGCAGCTGGGCTCTGAGCACACCACTGCGTGTCGGTACACGGCAGCCCAGTCTGCCAAGCTAAGACCAGGACACTTGCAAAGGACTTCACGGCACTTCTTTTGGTCCTCCCCTCTCCCAGGTGAGCATTGCCATGCGAGTGCCCCCCACGCACGGCGGGGCCGTCCCCGTGCCTCCCAGCCCCGCACACCGCTCCCACATCACCACACTGAACAGCTGAGGAAAAGCGCATCTGGCAAGTTTCTCCCTGAAAATACATCATGCACAGGCACGGATTCTCTCAGCAAATTGGAACCAGTTGGTATCTTATCGGGAGCGTGCTCAGCGTTCACCAAGAAAGTGGGTCACTCCAGAGGAAACGGTCCTCTGGGGATTTCATACACGTTTTACAGGTGATCCAGGTATTTTCCCGAGAGAAAAAATATACCGATCGGGAAACATCTCCCCTGCTACAGTTCCTGAAAGCTTTTTGTACACCAGGAGAGGTAGAGATGGAAGAAAAAGGTTAAACAAGCAAGGATTTAAGCCGAATCTTTATATTATTCAAGAGAGCTTACTGAGAAACTGCGGTAAGTTTTGCAAGCAAGTCAGAACAAAGTCTAGCAACCAATTCAGAAAAACCATGATGAAATCTGAAGCTTCCATTTCTTCAGCATGAGGCAGAGCTCTGTGGGTGACAGGAAAGTCGCTGCCAGCAGCTCTGCTGCACAAGCGCGGCGTATTGGAGACCTCACTGGAGCAAGGACCCCAGCACGGTACCTGCTGCCAGCAACCCAGGCTCCCACAGAGCTCTGTCCCGCCCCAGTCCCTAGGACACGAGGTATTCGTGCACCAGGTGGGAGCAGTTTGAGATGCCTGTTCTCTGATCAGCCACGTTCAAACATGCTCTTGCAAGGCAGTTTGACCCAACTTGAGCATTGCAGTCCTGTATTTCTGCTGTAGATAATCACGATCGCCGATTCCAGAACAGCCAAATTGGCATCATTTGTCAGGAACAAAAAGAAGTAAAGAATAACCACACAAATCAGAGTCAAATACTTGTGACAAAGAACAGATTTTTACATTTTAACCTAAACAGATTTCATCTTTCCACTCACAGGGACGCCTGCTAATTGAGCTGCCCAAGACGACCTATAAAACTTAGTCAGCAGACAACCAGCTACATGAAGTAACGCGTTAGAAACAAGTCTTCCTATTTTCTAGCCTACAGTTCCTGAAATGAACCACAAAGATAACCTCTGACTGGAGGAAAAAAAATTGACCAGTCTTTGAAAATGAAGGTGATTTTGTATCACGTTAGGTTTTTTCCACGTATAACTCAATTAGCATGAAAACCCGTATGAAAACCACATCCTGATGTTTGCTGGCTGCAAGAGCATAAAATCACTTACGGAAATCCCAGGCTGCCTTGACCAGCAGAGCTGTCTGTCACTCACTTCACAGGCACACGGCATTCTGGCACATGGCAGGTTAGGGCTTTTAAAGACATCTGATTTACCTCCGGGGTACCCTGAAGAGTCAGCCTAGCATGAAAACACATACCCTTCTCATACAGGTCATGCAAAAGAAACATCTGCTGTTGATTCAATCCAAAAAACTCAGAACTAATCACTACAAACGGTTACTTAATCTTCTCTCTAGGAAAGATTACTCAAAAGGAGTAGTTCCTTCTCATGCATAAAACCCTCGTTATTCATCTCTTGATTGCAGGTGTAGAGGCAGAAAGAGGACTCCACCTGGAGAGTCAGATCGCCGCCCTCAGTCACGAGGACGTCCCGCAGGTGAGACCATCGCCTGGCTCTTGCGAACTTCCAGCTCAGAAGGCAAAAGCTCACGGCATAGATGAGTGCAATGCTGACAGGTTTTTCCTCTCTACTTTTTCAAGCTCTGTTTTTCCACCCCTCATAGCAGAACGCAGCTCTTTGCCTTTCTCCCAAGTTCCCTTTGGGGCTGAAGCCGGGCTCACAGGTGCCAGGCGTGCTCGTTTGCAGGTCAGGGGCCTGGCAGAGGTCAGGCTTCACACACATTCATGCTCCCTAAATAACCCGTGCCCACCTAGCGCCGACCCACAGCACTGACAGCAGCCCCAGCGCCTCCCTCCCAAGGGGCCAGGCAGAGCTCAGAGGCTCACAGCCAAAAGCCTGCTGGTTAAGCAACCTGGTGTAAACGTAACTCGGCAGGGCCATGGTGCTGAGCTCCGGCCCCTTGGAGCGAGGGGACCGGCACCACAGACCCCAGGGGCTCTGGGGCCGTGCGCCATGAGGAAGAAACTCAGAGGCAGGAGGTAAATCAGGTGAAAGCCAGAGCGATGCGAAGGGAAGAGGAGGAAAACCGGCAGCTCTCGATTCTCCCACAGCACGGGATGATAACAGTTGTTTTCCCAGAGGAAGCAAAAGATAAGCAAGGGAAAAAACGCGACCTCACGCGAGATACCTTCAGGGGTGTATCGCCACTAACAGGGAGCCTGGTTAAGGCCGGGTAAGTCACCCGGCAGATTTGCAGCTACTGACCTTTGGGGGAAGGAAAAAGGAAGGAATGTTTGCTGCAGTGAGGCCTTCCCAGCAATCACAGGCACCTTCATGCATCTAAAAATGAATTCAGCTGCAAAGCAGGTGGAGATGTGAGATCACCAACATGGTCTCAGGAGTGAGGTGTTAATTTCCTGACAGTAGTTCTGGCTGTGTTATGTCAGTTTTCAACCTTATCTGCAAATCCTAAGCAACATCAGGCATTGCCCCCATTTGCAGGGGTATACTGGGACAGACTCAAGTCTCTCAATACCACCACCACTCCTTCCCACAAGGAGCGCAGAAATTCAGGATTATATTTTGTCCCGAGGGGTAAAGGATGCTGTCAGCCATCTCACAGGTCACTGGATTCCCTCTCTTACTGCCGCACTTCCTACAGAAGCAGGGCGCTGGGGCAAGGAGGGGAGCGTTGATGCCAACAGGGCTGTTTTCAGGCTGAAACCATCCAAGCCATTTAGTTTTCTAAACAACCCCAACTTTTTTTCCAAGTGATTTTCCTCGTGGTTAAGCAATAGACACACACATTAATTAGAGCATTCACTCGACTCAGAGGTCAGAATTAGTAGAAGGCCTTTTAGTGCTCAGAGGAAAAAGAGAATGGAAACCATCCTAAGCAGAGAAAATTATTCACTCGCTGGGTTTCTCACTACCTATTGCTTCTTGGGATAACTTCTTTAAATTAATTTAGACTTAAAAGCCTCAGTGCATTTCTGCAGCAGTCCTTGTAACCAGCCAGCCTGCTGCCTCGGGGGTTCGGGACATGGCACAGCACACTCCTGGCAGCCAGGGCTGCTGCGCCCTCGCAGAGCCCAGCACAGAGACAGCCTGCTGACTGTTAGGAGGTATTCGAGGACATCCGATCCACCCAAGTTTGAAAAGTTTAGAAGAAGCAGGTCTGTAGGTATTTCATACTCCACCTGATTGAATCCTGCCCAGCGAGGCACGCCAGCATTACACACGGACCTCTCCTGCGTAAGGGGCGGTGAGAAGGCAGTGAGATCAGCCCAGGCCGTGCAATGCCCTAACACAAGGCGCTCATGGCAGAAATGCTTATGGTGTAAACAGACATCAGTGTGAAAACTCAGTCTGGCACAATTCTTTATGGCTAAACACTCAATAAACAATTAGGTTTTAAAACTTTAGGTATGTGAAAACACATTAATGTGCCTGCCTGAAGGATTCCAGCGACAGCCGTGAACACTGTGGACATGATAAAGTCAATCAGTTCAGTAAACAAACAAGGCATTGATATATTCCCTCAGGAAACGTCCAGTGGCACGTTATCAGGTTTTGAGTCATACATCCCAAATTCACAGTTGTGCACGTGAAGATTTATACAGCTACCTGGAACTCCCTACAGCAAACCCGACGTTCTTGGGACAGTTGGTCTTAATCACATCCGCAGAGCGGAGGCAGCCCAGAGCCAGCCCTGAGCACAGGCTGCAATACCAGTAAGCTGAATTTTACAGAAACATTTGCTTAAATTGTTATTTCCAGGCCCTGCTCCGGTGAGAAGCTTGCCTTTGGCTTCCCATAGCAAGCAGCCACCTGTCAGCCTGCGAGGCCTTCTGACAACGGGCAGGGTTTTGCTGCCACGCACAGCCCTGGTTTCGCCCAGTGCTCTCTGGACCCCCCCCAGCCTCGCTGCGCCAGGAGAGACCCCACCAAGCCCAGCTGCACCACTGCGCTGCCTCCCCGGGCACCGCTGCCAGATGGCGGAGGCAATACAACCGCTACTGCTTCTTCCAGCAGCCACAGCGCAAGCTGCACCAGCACAGAGCTTTGATAAGTGTAGCCTCCACCTAATTCTGTCGAGTTCTCATGCACCTCAGTGGACCGTTTCTGTAAGTCATGCACCTGAGGAGTTTTACAGCAGAGCAGCAGCTGTGCGAGGAGCTCCTTCCACCGGTGGTATGAGGCCAGGCATCCCTGCTCCAGGGAAACCAAATCTGCGTGACCAGAGCCAGCGTACACAGCCCTCGAGCCCCACATCAGTGCCAACGCAGACTTTTCTCTCCCCAACCCCCAGAATGGAATTTTACTGGGTCTGAACTACCTGCGTGAAATCCAGCCACCATCGCATCAGGACGCAGAACTTAATCCTCCCTTCCCAGCACGTGGAAGAGTTCATGTTTTCCTTGGCAGTTCGGTCTGTTTCAAACACACGCATTAGGAAAACCACAGCTGGAGAGAGGTGAAAAGGTGCGTTTTCAGAGCAGATCCATTTGGTGTACGTAGCAAGTACGAAGTCCATTTCAGCAACACAAAAACCCAGGCACCCTTCCAGCTTTCAAGAAACTAAAGGCTCAATACAACAAATTTTAGATGTCACCCAGGAAGAGTTTTGTGTTGATGCACAAACGGCCTTGGAAGTTCAGCCCTGGACACGACTGTCTCCCCGCTGCCAACACACAGGTCCCCTAACGCAGTCTCCACCACATGCTGGTGTCCCATGGCTTCCATATTCCGGAACTCTGGTTTACCGAAGGCTGAGTAGCCAAATGGCTCCTAACCACATTTCTGAGCAGGAAGAAAATAGCATGCACCTTCCCAGCTGCAGGCAGCCCCGAGTTCAGTTCTAACCCCTTCCAGCAGCTCGCCTCACTGGGACCGCTTCCCAGGGATGGTCGTGTCTCCCTACAGCCACACGCTCCAGCCTGGGGGAAAGGGGGCAAGGAATTGTGCCCATGGGTGGAAAAGCATCAGGGCTGGCGGGGAAAACATTGCCTACATGCAAAAAACAAATCCACACACCCCACGCGGACAGATATTAGGCTGTACGTGCTTCACAGCAAGGAAGGAGGCTGCGTGCACGCAGCCAGAGCCCGATGCCACCCAGCGCTGCCCGAGCCTTTTTTGGTCCTTGCTCAGGGCATACATTAAAAAACAACAAAAGAGCAAAAAAGATTTGCGCTCCTTGGGTTAGACGCTGGCTGCTAAAACGCAAGTTTGTCTGAGTTCAGGGCATGGAAAGTTTCTGAATTTAAAAGGAATTAATCTGTTTAACACAGACTGTATTAATTAGGGTTTATTGCGGAACTGTATTCTGTGCTAGAAAAACACCACCACATATTTATCAAATTTTAACCATGATTACTGTGTTTTATTGTTTCATAAACTTTGAAAATATCATGTCATGATCTATTTCATCTCTGACTTTCCTTTCCATCTAGAAACCATTACACATGCTCCGAGGAGAAGCCGACCCGGCTGCACATGGATGTACTGCAGGATTCTGTTCGCAATGAAAACGGTCTGCAAGCGATTCTCATGGAGAGCAATCTTCACAGGCATCCTGTGAAGCCAGAGCTAAATAGCAAACAGGGTTTGCAAAAACACACACGTTTTCCTGCAGGCAAAAGGGTGCGGGGGAAACAATTAGTAGGCTAACAGCGATTCCAAGCTAATGGGAACCTGAGATGTCAGCACAGCGCCAGGGACGGCTCGCTGCGATGTCAGACACCAGAGCTCTCTGGGAGAGCCCCTGCAGAACTGATGCCCAGCCGTACGAACAGAAAACCCACCACCACCACTCCTCCTGGTCAATATTTAATGGCACCGGAGGAGAGCTGCGTGGCCTGCAGCAGACAAGCCGAGCAGCGCTGCTGGAGCTGCCGTCTCCCTCGCTCCATGTGCCCACAGCGCGGACACGATGAACTCCCACGTGCCAGAACCACAGCGCCAACCACCACGGGCAGCTCGGCCATACCACTGGGGGTTTGCAACCCATTTTCTAATCCCCTTGCTCTCTCCACCGCTACAGCAGCACTGAACTCCCAGCAACGCTTCTCTGCTCCAGCCCTCAAGCCCTCACGAGCTCCAGATGCCCTCACCGACAGCCGTGGCTGTGCCTGCAGACCAGTTCTTCCTGCTTTATTCCAGCCCCACGTTCCACGTGGGAATTTCATTTACAGCCCCTCTGTTGCCACCCATCCATCTTCCCTGGATTCAATGCCTTCATCGGTTCACATTCTGCAGGATACTGGGAAGATGCACGATTGGGGTTTAAATCCCATTTGGGTGTTCCGGATTTACCAGCCCAATTACAAGGGCTTGCTGTGTCCTGTCTTCCCTTGATGGTTTTCCAGTCTCCATTGGAACAAGGGAGATATTCAGACAACAAAGGCTCTGTCCGATACAGCCCGCAATTCCCCCAAAGCTATTGAACTGATCTGACACCACACTCGAGACACTGTGCTCCAGGCAATCTGGGTGCAAAAGCCTTGCTTTGGTTAGCCCGATATTAGCATCCCACCGAGCAAGAGGGATGACCATCGCCACGCTTCTTTAATCATAACTGACGTTCTATTAACACCCAGTCTGGGAATTGCGGCAGGCTCCGGAGAAGGCAATTCTTTCCATCCTGCCACCCAGGCGCTGTGGCTGCGCGCGGGAGTTGCAGAGCAGCAGGGCCGAGCCAACACCGTGCCAGTAGAGAAAGGAAGGGACAGAAGGACAGAGCAGCTCCCCTCCGTTCCTACGGCCCTCACCACGTTACTGACAGCCGGTCTTAAAGCTGTGAAAAACAAGAAAACGTGCGGCCAAGCACAATGCAGGCGGAGGCTCCTCCTCTGCCCCTGCCCCATAAAGTCTGTGACACCAAAAGCACAGCAGCTGGACAGGACGATCCGTGAGTTGTATTCAGACTCCATTTTCATCCCCCAGAGCAGCGGGATCTACAAGGGAGAGCCCAGGACACGCACACAGCCAGCACGCTGCTCTGGGGGAGGGAACAGCCGCAGGGGCTCCCCACCTCCCCAGGCACGCTCCCGACACGTGGGAGCTCGGGGCTGGGATGCCTCCCCTCGAGGAGCTCGCTTGTTAGAGCAAAGGGGCTCAAAAGAATTAAGAATTACATAATGATTTGACGTGCATTCTCTAGATGTTATGCATACTTCCCATCTTTCCTGGCACCAGGGTGGATACAGAAGGAATTAAGCCCAGTACGATCACCAAGCAGATGGAGAAGCCTGTCCCCTGCAAGAAGGTACCCGGGGATTAGACTCCGGGCAGCAGCACTAAAACCGTAACATCCAGTCCCGAACACCAGGGACCAGGTGCCCGCCTCTGGCCACGAAAAGCCGAACAAACATCCAAAGCTTCCCTCTCCTTACCCACCAAATACACCATTTACTTCCAGGAAAGAGTGCCACCACCACATCTCCACTCTATTGCAGAGACTTGCAACACTTATCCTGCTTCTTATAAAGCCTGGAGAGCTCGGTATGAGCTGATAAACTCTGAAACAATAGGATTTACAAGTGCAAGAAACACTTCCCCCCCTTTAAAACTTCTCTATTTGAAACAGTTTGCTGGGATTTCTGCCAGGATCTGGTGGAAAGTTTTTACATCTGGGCTGTACAATTAAAACGTCAAAGCCAGAGAGTATTTAGGGTATTAAGAGGGAATCTAAAGAAAAGCCACACATTTTTAAGAGTCAGATTCGTCACTGAATTATGCCAAGACCACCTCCTCATTCAGCGTGAGCCAGTATTTCACGTACTATTGCCAGGACCCAGCCAGCTTCAAACTCCTTGGTGCTTTGCCCCCTTCCCACCCCAAACTCCTCCCTCCTTCCCCAGCCACCCCGCTCACAGCAATGCCTCGAGCACCATCACCAACTCCGCTACACAGACCATTTGGTCTCCTGCATTACCAATTAAGGCTCAGAAGGTGATTATGTGCAAACTGCCTGGGTTGTGAGGGTCTGACAGAGGTGGCAGAACGCAGCAGCGTTAGGCAGGCCTGCTTCGGTCGCTGAGGCTGTCGCTGGAAGTCGCAGCAACTATTTTCGAGCCAAGCTGCGGCTGTGCAAAAGGAGGTAAGGTTGCCCAGCACGGCAGCTTCCCGTTCAAGCAGGATGCTCACAGCAGACTAACAGCACCAAAATCATGCGCTCAAGCAAAGAGAACAAATTCGCAAACTGTCGGGTTCCCAGCAGGTTCCCAGTTTCTTCCACCAGCTCTTCTGCTGTGGCGTGAGCTGCAGAAGAGGAGCAGGGTTGGGGTGCCAGGACCAGCGCTGCCTCCGGCTTCGCTCACGCAACCTGGGGACCTGAGAGCCCCGAAGGATCCCTAAGGCAAGGGCCAGCTGGGCTCCTACAGGGCAGCTTGCTCGTTTTTGCTGTCTGTTCATATTCAGAGGGGTTTAGGGGACTGATGAATTCACGCTTAATACAATTGTCCTTTGGTCAGCGCTTGAAATAACCCCAGATTTCCCAACAGAAGTTTTACACAGTAATTCTGAGAAATAGATGACACCGCCCCCTCGCATTAGGTTTCTCTGAGGAAGTAAATGTATTGTGCTTTGGCAGAAGTCCCTCCTGTAAAGCCGGAGGGGTCAGAAGGCCGTGCTGCCTGCATCCCCGCAGGGCAGATATCCAGTGGCGCTCTCCAGGCCCCCCAGGGGAGCAGCCGGCACCTCTCTTCTTCCTAAGGAGGCCCCAACCTGCCCCATCGCCCTCATTGAAGGCACAGCACCCTAATTCCCCAGCACATCGCCACGATCCGACACACAAAAATCACTTCTCCTTGACGGGGCTATTCAACCCCGTACCCCGTTTCCCTGTACTTTGCCCCGGGCTGCACAAGTAACCACGAGCAGGTCTGAGCGGAGCCCAGCCCCGGGCAGCAGCGCCCTTACGAGAACTAACGGCTTCACGATTCGATAACGGGAACCAGAGAAAAGTAGGAAATCATTTTGGCAGAAGAGCGCGGAACTGGAACTGGAAGGTCGAGCTATTTGAAGGGTGGTACCACGACGTCAGGGACCATACAGTTAGACCGCCTGGGGAAGTAGGAGACTCGTCTGGGTGAGCTGTTCCCAGAGAGACACCGAGCAATTGGACAAATCAACGCGCACACAACCCTAATAAAAGTCTTCAAGTCCTAATAAAAACCTTTCAATCCTAATAAAGACTAAACAGACCTGGTAACGATAACCAGGACCAATTATCAACAACAGCTAGAACCAGGACTCGGCACAACCCGCGGACTTGAAGTTACGTTCAGCTGGGAGCTGACTTTCAGCCACAACCGGCTCGTTGCATACACGGGAGCCCCAGGATGAACCCGACGGCACGCAGCTACGGCGAGAGCGCGGGCCCCTCGGCAGGCTTCGGGAGAGGAGGGCTTGCTGACCAAGTCACAGTCCTCGAGCTACTTGCTCAAGAAAGGGCAGGCAGCGCAGCACAGCATCTACCAGGAGAAGACGAGAGGCTCACGCTGTAAAGCGGGTTCGCTCCCGTGACGAGTTGGTTTGTCTGCAGCGTCTGAGCTATAGATTACACCAGCATCCCTCCCCCCCCCCAGAGCCACGTCTTACCCAATGTGAAAGACATTCACGATAGGGATTTGTGTCCTTTTGTTTTTAATTATTCATTTGCAGCTCCATTTTGGGAGGGTGGGAAGGGTGGAAAGACCACGAAGGAAATGACATGTCAAGATACATAAACTGGTAAGGAAGACAAGCAAACCAAGAGGGCTCCTCCAACCAAAAATATCTGCAAACAAACAACTTCAGCGCGCTAGGCACAACTTGAGATGCATTATTTATAGATGAGAGCAGAAGAGTCGCATGTGAACAGAAAATAGAGACTTAAATGATAACACATTAGTGATGTTTATACATCTAGCCCAATCCCTAAATAAGGATCCAGGCAGCTTTGATGTATTTTTACCTAGAGGAGCTGGAAAAAAAATGCAGATTTCAGCTGCAGCTCCCCAGCTGATTGGAGCTGCGTGAGATGCTTGGCACCAGAAAGCTTCAGTTCAGCCCCAATTTGTACCATTTATGGCTCCAACCAGCAAATCCATTTGTGCTGCTCAAAAAAAAAAAATCCTCCCTGACTTTAATAAAAAAAATCCATCTCTTAAAACACTTGGAAAGGACCCCTTCCTTGCAATAGTCCCACAGAGGGGTTCAAAACGCGACCCTCGCATCTTCCCTCCCTGGGAGTGACAGCCCCGATGAGGACTTGGCTGCACAAACCCAATGAAGCAAAACGAACACATTTCACAGCCCACAGCATTCCTGGCTCCCCTTCAAAACGCTGGCAGCCAGGAGAAGGAAATCAAACCCTCCGTCCCCAGGCTGATCTCAGCCACTTGGTCCCCTCACCTTGCTCATTCCAGCTTTTGCACTTAAAGCCATCAGGTAAAGACAAATTGCCTTCAGCATGCGATATTAGCCAGAGTCTCAGGTGCTGATGATCTGCACCATCCACAGGCCCTTTCACTCTGTCCTGATTTGAGTGGAAACAGCTTCAACAAACGGCCTCGATCTGCTGAGAGCTGTGCTTCAGCTGGCCCCACTCGTTAGGCTATTCCCTACTCCTTGGCAAGGGTACAACCCCAAACAGAAGAGATTAACGGCTTCAACCCAGGGCCCCAATTACACCAAGACAGGCTATTGCGGATTTCTACCCAGCACCGGGGTCGGGTCCCAGAGCACTTTGGCACGGAGCACCAGCCGGCTGGCACCGCTCAGCGGCCGCCTCCCCGCCCGCCTGGCACGGCCCCAGCTCGTGTTTTGTCAGCGCCGGCGAGCTGCAGACTGCACCCCGAGCAGTCACCGCCCGGCACAGAGCACGGCCCCTTCCCAGCTCGGGGTCTGCCCCCCTGCCCCTTCGCGTTCTGCAGGCGACGCTTCCTTCATCGTAAAGGCTTGTCCTGCCTCAGCACCGACGCTCCGTGCATTAAAAAAAAGAAAATACAGGCGGGAGTGCAGTCACAGCGCTGAGTGGGAAAAGCTGCCGAGCTTGGTTGCTGACTTTTCCCCTTGCAGAGGAAGCCTTTTCACCTCCAGGAGCCACCTTCCTGCAATAAGGACCACTCCGCCTGCCGGTTTTGTGCAAGTCCCCTCTTGCTGTGTTTCTCCAGGAGCCATCTCAGCGAGGTTTCCCAAACTCCCCAACCACGTCCTCACAGACGGACCAGCCAGGCCACCCGCCGTGGCTTGCGGCCCCCCTGAACCCGCTCGCTCAGGAGCCTGGGGAGCACACGCCAGTTTACTGGAGTAACAGCGGTGCTTCACACGAGCAGAGCATTAGCAAGGTTAACAGCTGGGAAGGTAGAGACCCCTCAGAAGCGTCTTGGGGCTTAACATCTTGGAGTTGGGCCTCTTGACCCTGCCCCAAGGGATTTCTCCTTAAGGTGCACGTTTTTGTTAGGTGCTTCTCACACCCGCTGGTACAGCACGGCCTGCGGCAAGCAAATCGGGAGCTCCACAGAGGAAGAATGGAAACAGCCTTCAAAACAGCACACTCGGGCAGTCAGTCCAACCAACAGGCCCCCTGGGGCAGCACACCACCCCCTGCAGCAAAAACAGGGCTCGCAGCACCTTCCTCCAGCAGCAGGAACACAAAGGACCTCCCAAGCCAGCACCCAGGCAGGCTGCTGCCACAGCTACCCACGGGCCAGACCTTCCGTGAGCCCAACCACTCCAGGTAGACACATACACACGTCTGCTTTCCTTCCTGCTGCAACGAGTTCCACTCCAGTGCATCTCAGTCCCCCACCTCATCTTTTAAAAGGGGCAGAGGGAATCCAGCTACTTTCAAGTATTTAACTCCCATTCCCAGGCTGAAAGACATCCCCGGCAAACATTAACACGCTTACAGATGCCCACCTTGCCAAGAAACAAAAAATAGTAAACACCACAAGACTCACCACAGAGTCACGTCCTGACCTCCTGGAGACCTCCGGACTCAAGCCCCATCCGAGCCATCGATGAAAAGCCCCAGGAGAGCTCAGCGGGTGAACGTGAGACCTCTCAGCACCACAGCGAGCTCGGGCTTTGCAAGAAGGGGAGGGAGAGGCCCTCAAATACACCTGGGCTGAAGGTGGTTCACGGGGAGCAGCAGCTGTACACAGTTAGTGGTAGAAGCAGGTGAAGCCCTGCTTGTTAATGCCCCAAACGGGGCAGCAGTGCTCCCCTCTGCAGGAGGGGGGGAGCAGCTCTGTTGCTTTTCCACCCCCTTCCCTGAGACACTCAGAGGAAGCAGACGCTCCTCGCATCCCTCCTGGGAAGGGAGGCAGCAGCAGTGGGGTCACTCCTGGGGACAGAGGGGGTGTGAAGGGGTGTGTGAGGGAGGGACCTGGCCATACAGGACCAGCATTGTGATGCGTGAGTGGGGCAGGGGTGTCTTCACCAGTCCCTCCCGTGTCACAGCCCCGCTGCCTCCCAGGCTGGGGTCGGCACTGCTCTCCTCTTCGCTGTGGAAAGGATCCGGAGCTATACAGCTGAGACAAGAAATTCCTTTTAAAGTGTGCATTTGGACTTTTAAAAATTGCATTAAGAGCTTCAGCATGAATAAGTTTGAAAGTTTAGCACGTGGTTCTGATTATTTTGCCCTGACAAGGATGCTGGGAGGCATTCAGAGGTCCAGCACTCCCCACTGGGGCTGCCAGCACATCAGGCTGCAGGGCAGCAGCTAAAGAATAAAACGCTCCTTCACGTGACGATGCTTTGAAAGGGGATTTTGGATCCCAAATGACACAGCTTCAATGCGTGTGTTTCCCTCCCCGAGCGCATGCAGTTTTACACCCAGGGAAAAGCAAACATTTTCAACATTTGGTGGCAAAGGCCAAACTCCTTGGGGAACCAGTGCCAGGTTTGACGTTGCTGGCTCAATTCAGTTACTCTGCATGGGATTTCTGCCAGAGGCACTGAGCTCACTGTGTAAAGAGGCTGAAATTCAGGGTAACAAGGGCACGTAGACATGCGGCCGTGATACAGCCATAGCGAATCCCCAACGACAGCAGTCAAGGCTTCCAAAATTAGGTATCAAATCATTTTTAAAGCAACACAGATCAACAAAGCTGTTGTGTTCAAACCACACGTAATTACCAGCTCAAACCAAATCAGGATGGAGCCAACCAGAGTCACCCGTTCCCCACAACGATATTCCCCTGGGATGAGCTCTTGGCACAAAATCACCTAGTGGGGCCTATCTGGAGCAAAGAGGAGATAAAATCTGCAAAAAACAGAACAAAACCCGGTAAAGGAAGATGGCATTTATTCACCAAGGAGAAGGAATGTGTTTATCTTTCCCTGCTCTTCTGTTTTCATTGCATTTTGTTTTGCCCGCTTAACATTAACAAGCACTAATGAGTATATATATACGCACACAGAATTATATATGTAATGGTGGATATATATTTATATACACACATATATAGGTATAGTTATAAAAAAAAAAAAGCCTTCTTCCGTATGAACACCATCCATGGACGGGATGGAGACGGGGTCCTTCCAACTTCAGATCCCCTCATTAACTCAAAAAAGTGGGTTCTGTTTTTTTTTTCCCTTGCTAACCCCCAAGTGCCTACTTTAACAAAACGCAGTCTCCCCTCCTCTTTTTTTTTTTTCCTTGCATACAAGCGGAGAAGCCTGGCTTTTATCAAAGGCCTGAATGTGTCTTTGTGTCACTGCAACCGAGGGGAGCCAAACCAGGGGGGTGATTGTGCTGCTGCTCCTCCAGATACTACAAACCTCGCGTGTCTGATTGTCTCCAGCACAGCCGTCTGCTGCCAGCACCAGGGCACGGCAGCGCCTGGGGACGCTGCGAGCATCGATGCACCCTGACCTCACGTCTGTGTGAAGAAACTGTTTAAAGACTGTGAATCTTTTCACTTGGAAAATGAAAGAGTTCCTTAAGGTCTGGCTTAATTCACATTAAAGCAACTCCCCAGCAGCTAAAATGCAATGCTTTTATCCTTAATGTCAAAGTGGGCTGCGTGAACTCCCAAGCCGGACCTGAACATTTCTTCTTGGGGAACCTAACCATATCTTTGGAATTAAAATAAGACTTGTATACAGCCCTGGTCTACAAAATGGAGAGCTCAAAACCAAAAGCAAACTAAACAAAAATCAATCAAACAAAACAACACAACAACAAAAAAGCCACAAAGAAATAAAGAAACTGCAGGAGAAAAGACAAGCACATGCAGCTGCTGGCCAGGGCCAGGGCTCCTCTGCCTCCACACCACGTTCCAGCACAGGATCGACACGTGCCTGGGAGGAGGGCAGGGGCAGACCCACAAGCAGCAGTCACCCCATTCCTGAGTCAAGCCTGCAGGACTGAGCTGGAAAAGCCGTGTTTTAGGATGCAGAGTTTAGGAAGAAAACGTTAAAGAACCAAATGAACACAAGGCATCCGTGGCACAGAACTGCCGTGGATCGCAGCAGCACTGCCCGCACCGCCAGCGCGTTGCCCACTTCCACCAGCACGTCTCACACCTGATGACCTTCCAAAAACAAACCAACGCAAACCAAACCGCAACAGTTGTTCTCAGACAAGCTAACACCAGCTGCCAGTAGGCAAAAATCAGGCTCTCTCTCGAAAAATGGCACAAGAATTCCTTACAGCTCTCTATCAAGACCCATTATTGCAACCAGCCATGCCCTCGAGTCCCATTGGTATTGTGCTTTAGTCTCTTGACAGGGACTCTGCACAACACAGTTGAGCGTATTTGCATGTTTGCACGACAGGGACCCGGCAGCACCATTATTTGCTTGGAGTTATTGCCAAAGCTTCCCAAAACACGAGGCAGACCATATCAATACCAACTGTTCTCATCTTCCAGACAGATCTGCTGGGGAAAAAAAAAAAAAAAAAAAAAAGAAAGAAAAAGAAAAATCTGTTCAACATCTCGCCCAAGCTCTTCAATCTCTCTTAGCAGCGAAGCAGCACAAACCCGCCTGCTCCTTCCACGCCGCGTGCCTCGCGCCGGAGTAGCACGAACAGGGGCTGCTCAGAGACAGCACCAAACAGGGAGAAAACCCAGACAAAGTCAAGCCAGAAAGAAACACTTCCAGATGTACGGTACTGATAGACCTCGTCTGCTCTTTTTTTTTTTAGAAGCCTGACCACAAGCGTACAGATGGCTGGGAACTCCACTGAACCTATTCAATTCCCTCTCCATGTCGTACTCGCTGGGAAAACGCCCAAGAGCCTGGGGCACCCGGGGTACAAACGTAGGTGGCAGCACGGCCTTAGGAGGTCCACCCGGGGCCACGAGGCTCCAGGAGCAGCCCGCAGGGCTGAGGAGCACGGCCGTGCCATGGGAAGGCCAGAAGCAAAGGGAGAAACGTGGGATTTCTTGCAAGTGCACAAGAAATATTGCACGTGGGTCTGGAGCCAAGCCCACCCCAGGAGTTGTCTTGGCATAAATGGTCCCAGGCAGACAACGCACACCAGCGGGAGCCTTCTGGGGAGCTAAGCGGGATTTGGGGAGGTGCCACTCAGCAGCAGCAGTTAAAGGCTGAGAGCTGCCAGCCTGAGCCTCTCCGTACCGTCGGGGTCAGGGGCTGGGCAGCCGCCAGCACCGCCGGTGTCATCGCTGCGACGGTCCTCCCACGAGGCAGAGAGGGCCCGTGGTGTCCCCAGCACCCCCTCACGCACACGATGGGCCTCTGCCGCTTTGTGCCCCGTGCCCACCTTCTGGCTTGGGGGATCTCACCGGGGGCAACTCAGGGGGTAACAAGTATCTTGTGTTACACGGCCTTCCCTAGGTACGGATTGGTTCCTCTTGGCATCCACGTCCTGTCACGATTGCAGGCATTTTCTGAAACTAAACCGTGAAGACAGATGTAGTTCAGCAGAAGCCAAGCTCTCTTAACATCTTAAATAAATAAATAGTCCAGATTTAAAGTGTGCCAGAAACATGAAGTAAATACAACCAATGCGGCCCTACATCCCTACCCCAACTGAGATTCCGTATGGCCACAGAAAGTCCTAAAAGATGAATATGAGGTCTTTCACCAGTACCTCCCCCATTCCAATTTGTAGAGCAAGGTGGGCTTCTGGCATCAAATTAACATTGAAAACGGTGACAGGATCTAAGCCCCCTCCATGGGTCCTGTAGCTGCACTCCAATCCATCCCACACGTGCAGTTCCTTCTCCTTGCCCCACTATGTCACTATAAAAAAAGCGAACGAGCGCATGCTGAGTGGGCTGGGGGGAGACGCCAGACCCCACGGTGCCGCCCCCTTGGTTTTCAGCAGCTCTCACTCGTACCAGAGGCTGGGAGCTCAATCCATCTGCTGCGGGGCTGAAACCGAAGAAGCACTGTGCTTGCGCAGGCTGCCGAGCCCTGGTGTCCGGGAGTATCCCAGCACCGGCAGCTCTCCTGCCGCAGGATAAAACAAAGACTGACGGGGACAAACACAGAGCAGGTGGAGGTTTAATTAGGTCACTAAGCCATGTGATTGCAACCTGCAAAGCTGCATTAACGCAAATGCTCGCGCCCACCACGCTTGGCCTTGGGGTGGAAAGCACAGCCCGAGGAGACAATCGCCTCCCCCGGGGCTGGATGCTGCGTACGAGTCGTGGGATTGCTACGGGGTCACAGCTGGGAAATGATGAGAATTGTTGCCTCTTGGGTCCGATTTAGAAAAGCAGAAAGAAATCCATCCTTTTCACTGTCTAGGCTATCACGGCAAGACAGGTGCAAATAAAAAAAGATCAGCAACTGAATCTGCCTCGTGCTGCTTCTCCGCGCAGCGTGCCACCACGAGGACCTGTCACTCAGACCAGCGTGCCCCGTGCACACGTGTGGCGAGATCGTTCCAGTGGTAGGCTCCTGCACGGCCCAGCACCAACCCGAGCCGCCTCCAGCCACCCGTCCTGGCACCCCAGGGCCAGGGGACCAGAGGGACACGACTGCAGCAGCACTGCCTCCAACCTCCTCACAACCACGGGTGGTCAAACCTGCAGCCAAATCCTCCGCACTGGCCACATCTAAAGCAGCTCCTCAGTGACTCCCTGCAGGCAGAGCGGCTTCGTGTGAAACGGAGGAGCGGGAGCCCCCGTCCCAGGCTGCAGGAGGTCCATGAGCAGATAGTTGCTAACTTCACTGCTGATCTGAAATACCTGCAATAAAGGTAAACCCTGCTCGGTGCCAAGGATTAAGGAGGACGCACCGAGCTCAGCAGCTACTCAAGACTCTGACAAAAATATGATTTTCATGCTGTAAAATTCCCATGCGCTTTGATTAATGCGGCTTCTGTTACGAAACCCTTTGGCAAAAGAAAATCCTGCCTCATTGCTCCACACTGCTGGCACCACTCGAGCCGACTTCCCAAGAGTCTCGTCAATGAAAGCAAAAGGACGGGACGGTCGTAAACCAGGCGAGTTCTCCGATGGGTGTCACCGGATGCAGCACAGACGAGCAGCCCCAGTACCCCAGGGTCTGTTTCTCACACCAGGAGGAGCTGGGGTGGGAGCATTCAGATGGAGACCTGCCGCCGCTGATTTAGGGACGAAAGGAGGCTGCTCTGCGGAATCAGAAATGCAATTAGGAGGGAGCACAACCGTCAAACCAAGCATGGCAGAGCAGAAGCTGAACAGAAATTGAGCCGTGTTTCTATCTCGGTTATAAAAATGTTTCATGATCTAACCATAGTTTTTTGCAAACTTTTTGGAGGTGTGATCCACCCTGATTCTTTGCCTCCAGTGACTACAAAGAGTTACTAGAATTTATTCATCATATTTACCAGTTTTCCCCTTTAACCTCTTTGCATCTTCCAAGCGAAAATAAGACAGAAGTTCCCCGAACTCTGTGTTCTGCATCTGAAATAACACCTGGAGTTTCGGTGTGGTCCCGGCCGGCATGATCAATGCTGGGCTTGTGTTTTGGGCTGGTAGCAGAGAGAAGCGCAATGACCCAGGCATGGGGCTGGTGTTTGGATTCACACCCATGTCCACGTAAACCAGGCAAGCAGCCCTCCTTAGCGAGCAACTGTTGCCACATAATTACTTGGTTAAAATCCTCCACGGACTCTCAGCTGTAGCCAGCTTTGGGTCCCTCTCACCACGTCACAATCCTCCCTCCCCACAGGATGGTCAAAGCATGAGCAGATTTGGCGACACGAAGGCTTGCTACTTAGGCGCTGGAGTTCAGAGGAATACTTTCCTTTTAGAAAACTCTAACAAGGACTGAAATGGACTCACTTGCCCAGAAATCTGTAAAACAGTCCAAAAGCTACTGATAGATTTATTTCCTTGGGGTTAATTCCCCAGGACCCAACAGGCCTTTATCAGAGCGACAGGAGAGCTGAAGATACATCTGGAGTTTTTAAACTGCACTGCACCTATTGTCCCCGCAGCCCTAAAAAGAAAAACAAACGCCAGCATCTTAGAGCAGTAAAACAGAACCAAGCAAGCTGCGCCGTGGTAAGGGCAACATTTCTGGTCCTAAAATGGCAGAACAGGAAACACGCCACGTTTGTGGGTTGTGCAGGGCTTCTCGGGTGGGAAGGGCAGAGGCTGGCGGGGCAGATGGGGCTGAAACAAAGCCCACCCACTGGAGGGAGAGGAGATGCAGCAGTCGTACAGCTCCTCTGCTCTGCTTTGATCTTCGGTGGCTGTTATCTGCATGCCCCCAGCCACCCGTGCAGGTGACTGTGCTTACAGTGCAGCGTGCATTTATGCAATGTAAGTCATGAACCATCAGCCTGGAGCTCCTCGGTGCCAGTAAAATACGGCACCTCTCACTGCAGGAGTACAACAAAGGTAGCTGACTGTCCAAAAATGATTTCTGTGCCAAAATTCGCTTCTATCAACAGTGCATGAAAGATAAGATCAGCTGGGTTTGAAACACGCTCCCATCCCCATACAAACAGGATGGATGGAAAACAGCAGCGCTGCCGGCTCGATGAGGCAGCACCAGGACAGAGCAGGTACCGCGCCAAGCGCAGGCTACTTTCCGTAATCACTTCTGCAAAGCCAAATCGGTGCCCACACGGGTGTCATTCTTCCATCATTCGATCAAGAAGGAGAAGGAAACCAAGTGGCAGCAGATGGAGAACTCCCAGGTGAGGCAGTCCACGAGCGTCGAACCAACCTGCTTCAGCGCCTCCTCTCCGGACAGGCAGCGCTGGAGGGGCTGGCAGCAAAAAATATCTGTGCCTAGATAAATGACTTCATATGTCGAGACAAAGATAAAGTTACACAGAGCCTCTCGCAGAGGATATGGTCATCAGGTTTATTTTTGTAGCTTTCATTACACTCAAAATAACTTTGGCAGACTTAGAAAAAATAAATTTTCAAAGCCTTCTCCCATTGATGTCACCATTTTTAATTAATTTTTGCTGAAGTGGTCTGAAAACAAATGCTGCTGTGAGAGGGCCAATTCCTGGTGTACCGCTCCGGGCCCCAGCGCTCAAACGCCGCGGTCGCACCAAACAGCACCAGATTAAACACCGCCGCGGTCGCGCTGGGAGATGGCTCCGGCCCATCAGCCTGTGCCAGGGCTTCTGTGAGAGCCAGCGAGGAGGCCAGACTGCCTTTTAACTGGTGTCTGTGACTCCGTGACAGAGGCGCTGCCAGCTCTGGGAATAACGCTGGTACCACGCTATTTCCTGCCTCGGAAAGTCCCGGCCTCATCCAGCATTTAATGTCACCTCAGGAGGGCACTGCATGTCTCTGCTGGCTGACACGGCGCCTGATCTGGGAGGGTATTGTTCCGATGGGTTCTGAGAGTGGAGGACAACTTTTCCCCTGCACACCGGTGAGGTGGGGACCTCAGGTTTGAGAGCAGCCCTCGAGCTCCCACATTCATCCCGCCCTCCCCTGCACGGCTGGCTGACACCTGCATCTCCCTCCGGCAGCACAACACCCTCAGGAAGGGTGCGGAGCGGTGGCAGAAGCGGTGTTTGCAGGGGAGAAAAGCAAGCCAGCATCAGCAGAAGTATGCCTGACGCTGCCATGCCATACCAGGCGGCTGCTGCAGTACCAGCAGACCCCTCCAGACACACAGCAGCGAGTAAATCACTCACAAATCTACTTTCAAGAGGGACTTTGGGCCTCTTCCCCCTTGCAAGCTGGCTCCCCGCAGAACACAGCACACGCGCTAGTTGTACGCCTGGAAGGAGACGCCAGACCAAGCAGGACTCCTTCCCCTCTGTTTGTTTCCATTTATTGCAACCGCTCCTAGAAACCAAGCTCCTGACTCACAGATTTCTATCAGCAGAGTCCTGAAGATGCAAAACATCTCTTTAAGCGCAGCTTTAAGGCTCCCAGGGATGAGACCGAGCCCAGCCAAACACCGCAGCTCAGCTCTGCTCCAACATGAGATCAGTCTGCTATTAAGTTTAGTCAACACATTTCAGCAAGTCTGGCTCGCGCTGGCGGGCTTCAAGCACTGTCCCCACCACACTGCCACAGGTGACACACGCTCCGTTGGGTGGCTTTGGTTGATTTGGGAGAAACAGCAGCCCCGGCGCTCTGCAGCGGCTCCTTTCCAGGAGCTCCTTGCAAGAAGCCGTAGGGTATCAGTGCCCATCCCAGGTAGCTGCGGGGAGAAGCCAGCTGGCGGCCCCTGCACATGTGGCGTGCAGACACAGCTCCAGATGTCCTTGGGACCTTCCACGAATATCCAAAAGGGACGGGGAATGGTCGCCAGGAAGGAGCTGACGGAATGTAGCTGGCAGCAATTTTTATGCTCAAAGGGACGCGGAGCGGCATTTTTCCAAAAGCTGCTACGATCTGCAATTGGATCGTGTTTTGAAGGGGTAAGATTTGCAAACACATGCAAAAGAAAGTGAGTTCCTGCCTTTAAATGGCACAATTTGTTAAAAGTCCTTCCCAGACCGTTGTTCTTCATCATTTGGGTGCTTTAACACTTGGCTTCTGGCTAATCTTTAAAAATCCTGGCACAGGTTTTCCTACACAGGAAAGAATTCTGATTGTTGTTTAGTGCAAGCAAATCCTGTAATTATAGTGTCCTAGCCTCCTGTGGGCAAAGCCAGACCAAGGAAGTAAACCCTGATGAAAGAAAGTGACTGGCAGGGTACGGGAAGGGATGGGCTTCTCATAGAAGCTGAGGTAAGCAGGGTTTAGAAAACATTTTAAATCTTGAAGATGTTGTAAAGCTCTTTGTCTCATTCTAAAATACAGAAATTACAAAAAAAATACTGAATCTTAATGACGTCATTGGGTAGAAAAACATCTCCTGAGGTGACAGTAAGGAGTACTTCAGACATTTAAGATCAGTAGATGCAAAGCAACTCACAGAGGCAGAGATCACTGGTAATTTCAAAAAGAAATACTTGCTTTCATTTGATATTTTTCTATATCTGTTTAAGCATTCTGAAGGAATCATGACTTGAAAATGCAGAATTACAGACCCATATACCGAAGACACAGAAACAGAGAAATAACAGAGAGCTTCTATCACGCATGAGTGGGAAACAAAGAGCCTGCGTTAGCAGAGCTCAGTGTATCACATTTGGCCTGCTGGAAAACATCTGCCATTTGTCAGGACTACAAAGCAAACAGAACCCTCTCCTCCTTGATCTCCAACAATTAGGGAAATTCTGTTGTGCTAATTACCTGGGGAGACAAAGAGGGGAGAAGGCAGATAGCGAGTGACACTTGAAGACAACATTTACACCAAAAAAAATTAGGCAGACATTTCAAGTCACTGGGAACCACAGAACATTTCGTGCCAAACTTTCCCAGCAAGATGGGAAAAGTCCATCCATGTACTTAAAAAGGAATATAAATATAAATAAAAATAAATAAAATGCACCAAGAGAGCCTCCAGAGTTTGCAAGAGGTACAGAGGATTGTAAGTGATAGACTTCCCTGAGCACACATGGTTTGAATTGGCAAGAAATGGAGCGATGCGCCGTCCTGCAGGCTGAAGTACCACTCACCTCTTTGTGTTGCCAAGTCATTATTGGGAAATATTTGTCACATATTAACTGGAACATCAGATTACTACACTGAACATTTAACGCTGCTTTGTAATATATACACACGTTCAAAAGCATATGATACTGTCTCAGCATGAATTCGAGATGAAGACAGGGATATGCATCACCCAGCAGCCAGGAAATTCGGAGTTAAGGCTTCTCAGTAACTCTGAGTGCAAAGCCTGTGGAGATACAGCATGCGGAGACACCAGGCATATGCTGAAAGACGCAGTGCTAGAGCCACGCAAGGAGCTGGAGACTTTCACACCCTCAGTCTGCAATATAGAAAGAATGAGCTGATGGGCAGGGCATTTTCTGAGGACTTCGTCCTGTTTTTTGTTTGTTGTTGTTGTTTTTAAATCTATTTCTACTGGATTTAAGAGAAGTTTGCTCTCAGGCTCCAGTATGGTACATCCAGCACCTCAAGCCTGAGAGACTTCCTCACAGACCACATAGAGTTTTATTTAACAAGAGCCTTTCACACCTCATGTTTCAAAAGACTGCTAAAAAAATAGAAGGGGTGGAGGGGAAAGACTTCTTCAAAAAAAAAAAAAAAAGATAAAAGCAGTCAGAGGCCACACAACTGTGAACAAAGTTTCTGCAAGCACAAAGTTTTAGTCTTGTTTTTAACCCACTTCCACTTGCTCCTCAGTTGAAGGCTGTCCTAAATGCCATGTAAACAAGTGTTCGGCACCTGCTAAGCTGTATCTTATGAGGAAGGCTGTATGCGGATCCCATCCAGAGAAAGAGGCTGAATGTACGGCAACAGAGAGGCTCTCTGCAAAGTATCACACGCACGGCTCAGGATAACAATAATAAAAATACTGAGCTGCTGTTTCACAGCGAGCCAACATACGGGGACAGCCTGTCCTCGGTCTGGCCAGCACCGGCAGCACGCGATGGCTGTAGACCCCAAAATAGCTGGAGGCATTGAAGCCAAAAGGCCCCGCTCCTCACCACAGTGGGGTCACCACTGTCCTGCTTCTCACCACAGCAGGACCACCACTGCCCCAATCCTCACCACAGCGGGGTCACCACCATCCTGCTCCTCACCACAGTGGGGCCAACACTGCCCCAATCCTCACCACAGCGGGGCCACCGCCGCCACCTCTGGACATCTCCCACAAGTGTTTTCCTCCCATTCCGTACCACAGAAATGCCCAAACTGCAAAGAAGTGAAAAATGACACAAAACTTCCCCCCCACACACCACCACCCACACCACGTTTGTTGAATAAATAAAATAAAACAAATCTGTTCACATTTCCATGATATCCAACAAACACAGGTGTTGATGGCAAACACAAAGACACCTTTTGGAGCATCCCGAGTGTAAGAGGCACAGTAGCATTTTAAAAAAATCTTTATTATCGTTATTTTATTTTACGATCGAGATTTCTTCGCGGTGCTGACAAAACGGCCGGGCCCCCTCTGCTGGCCACCCGCCCCAGGCACCTCAGCGCCTGTCCAGCCCCCGGCCCTCCTCACTGCCCCTCCGCCGCCCCCCCGGAAAGCAACAAAACCCCAAACTGACTCACTTTGAGGCAAAACGTGTCTTCTCCAAAACAAACCCAGAGTGCAGGGCGAGCTCCAAGCACACAGCTTACTGCAGGGACTTTGTGAGTGCTGCTGCTCCCTGAAGAGGCCCAGCTGCGGGGCCTGGCTGTGGCGTGAGGGCACGGCCCTGCCGCCATGGGCTTCACAGAGCCTGGCCTTAGAGCCCGCTGTGAGGAGTCGGCTTCAACTCATGGGGTTTCTGGACACTATTTTGGGGCACGTGAATGGAGGCTTCACTGTTAGTCGGTTACTTGGCGTGAGAAATAGAATTGTGTGTAAAGAGTCCTTTGATTCACCCAAAAAGGAGCTGGGAGGCTTCACGACAGTTCCACAGCGTGTCCTCGCCTCAGCGCAGCGCTCAGCTCCAGAGCAGAGGTGGCCAGGAGCAGCCACCGCTGCTGCAGCGCTTTCTGTCCGCTGGACAAGCACTTGTGCCTTTGGCTCACAAATTACCTAGACATTTGTTGCTAATGACTGTAACGAGCATTTCAGCAGCACGTGGGAAAACCTTCCCCTCCTCTCTTTCCCCCATCTTTTAAACACAGAAACCAGCAAACCCAGTGACCCAGAACAGAATTGGGATGTGCCTGGCAACAAAGGAGCTCTTAAATCCCAATTGCTTTCTGCAGAGCAAAGGAAAAGCCCTTTGACCACTTAATCGTGCCAGCAGCGTCCCCGTTGCATGGACAGGAGCAAGATACAGCCCACAGGGCCAAGGGACTTGGTTCAGTCTGTGCTTCAGAGGGCAGAAAGCCAATATGACCACTGGTCTCCAAAGAGATGGAAATAAGCATCATTCGTGTCTCGGCTGACGTGGTTTGTTTCCGAGGCAGTGAGGTATGCAGGACGCCCGCAGCAGCCTTCCACTTGAAAACCAGTTAGGGCAACTGCAGCAGCACAGAATCATTACCGAAATATTTCTGAGGCTATCACACATAATTTTACAGGGGTGGGGGAACAAAAACTAAATCAAAAACAAACAAACAAACATCTTTTTTTGTTTAGTCCTGTGAGCATGCACTAATGCTGTGTATTCTGGTATGATTCATATCCAGGATGTCAGGAAAATCTGAGACTGCTCATTTGCCTATAATGCTTCTACATGTAACATTCAAATTTTTTTCTTTAAAACTAGAATTGAACTATCTGCTGCTTGCAAAGCTTTGTAACAGGCCCATGCATTTTCCACCATCAAAGCAGTGCACATCTTTCTCCCATCTTTAGCTACTTCTGTTGAAAAAAAAAACACAAAAGGTTTGAAGTGCATCAGACCGAAGTCATTCATGCTGTTCAGTATGACAGCAGAGCACTTACTGAGTATTTCTAGAATGAGATTCCTTTACAAACTAATCTAAGCTGTTTATTGTTTCCAAGGAGCATGCACTTCCACAGCAGAACAGGAAGTTTTGACAGTTTAAGAAGTTCATTAAACTCTGGGAGGAAATTTAAACAATCAGTGACAGCTTTCATACAGCAAGGCACTGGAGAAGTTGCTACCCTCCTAAAAGGCAGAGAGAGAGGCTGCAGCTTTTAATTATCACACTTGCATTAAGACACAGTGATTTTGTTACTACTTCTAAATTGTTTTGGCCCAACACCCAGGGCTCACAACCGAGTAAAGCTGTTCACTCTTTTATTCTTATAGCCAAATGTCGCTTTTGTCCAAACCTCAAACTCCTTTATCTGTAAACAGGCCAAAGCAAGGCAGTGGAAGAAGTTAATAGTCTCAAACACAAGAGAGTGCTTCAGCTTGGAAAAACACTTCTTAGCACATTTTACTTGAAACGGGGGAATACATAAAACAGAAGAGGAGTTCAGCAGCATCGGTCCAGCAAGCCGTCGGCTCCCGGGCAGTCTGGCGTTGGCTGTGCCGATTAGTTTGCACCTACCTGGGGGGCACATGCAGTCTGACGGAGCCTCTCTCGCTGTCCGCAGCTTAGCTAGTCCTTCACCCAGTTTCTGTTTGGAGGAGGAATAAAAGTAGCCGTTTAGAGAATACATTATATCTAAATGCATGCTGCGCGTGCATTCCAGCAGCCAAAGCATCCATCACACTTCCTTCGAGTGAGGCAACAGTTTCACCCTGCCGTGTTCAGCCTCTGTTGGTAACACCTACAGCAGCACACAAAATATTAAAAGTTTCTTAGCAAGCAGCTAGTCTATGCCCTCATACTGAGCAGGTAGAGACTCCTGCTGCAAAGCCCAGAAGTCCCTTGTGCCAAGTCCCATGGACTGGATTCATGCCCATTCATGGAGCAGATACTGGTCCTGTGTTAGATATCGTTAAGTCCCATGTGCAGATTTTGGCACCATCTCAGCGTATTTGGTGGCAGAAGCAGTGCTGCAGAGCCCCTTGTGCTGCTGCTCCATGGGCTGAACACAACGGGAGGCAAATGCCGGGGAAAAGCCCCGCTGTAATCAAATGCGAAGCTGCTTCCAAACTCTGGGGGTTACGTGGCAAGATGATACTTACAGAACAGATGTGACCTGATTTTGCTGATTTTCAACTTAAAATTCATGCTACGTGGAGTATGAAAGTTTTCTTTAGGAGAGGGGTGAGGGGATGAAGGACAGTGGGGGGGGGCAGTGCCAGCAAGTCCGCGGTGCTGTCCCACCCCAGGCCCACCCGAAGCCCAACGTGTTACCATCTTTAAGGTGAAAAGCTGATTGGTGGGACTACTAAAAATGTAAAAATTCCCCAAACTAAAGCAATGTCTATGTGGCATATTGTAGACAGATGTGAGCGCATTCTGCCTGCTCTCTAAGCCTACCAAAACGTTCGTGCCTGCATTTAGGACAGTGCCGAGCTCAAGTTAGTAAACCCCGATGACACGGAAGTTGTCTTAGCTCAGGCACAGCACCTCGTGGCTGGGACAGCCCTGCAAGGGTGGGAGCAACTCCTCTTTGCTCATAATTGTTACTAAGTCCTTCGGGAATCCCGTCTCACCCAAGGTATTTACCACAAGAGAAACCAGCTATCTGACAACTGGAGTCCACATCCAGACATTTAAGAGAGAGAAAATTCAGTGTACTTATTGGATTCAGGGTGCTCAGGCTTGAATTTTATACAGCTGATGACCAAGTCTGTGTTCAAATATTTGACCGCTGTGGACTATTCAGGAATTAGGCTACATGTGAGTTAGGTTCTGGTCCTTTTATTTCAGGGATTAAATAGTTTTATCTGTTGTTGAAATCCTATGCATTCCTTTCTAGCTGCTTGATGCAAAGAGGTCCTGAAAGTATCAACTCGGTTACAAAGAAACTGACAGAAAAATTGTCCTAAGGGAAGCACGAACAGCAGAATGACCCAGCTGCCTACTGCAGCACGTACACTTTCCTTCAGAAAAAGTGGAAAAGCTATCTGAAGAGACTTTTCTGCCATCCACTTACAGTCAGAATCTTACAGAGCATCACTCAAATTTTGTGTTTGTTTTAAATTATTTGGACGATGAAGGCGCTCGAAGAAAAGAAAGAAGCTCTTCCATCCTTTTAGTTTTGTAGTCAGAGGAGATCTTTTCCCGTCCTGAATCCTGGAACGAGTCTTCTGTTCTCCCATTGAATTGTTCTTGTCATGAAGCTGATTAATCTGGACACTCTCTGCCTACTGCGGACAATAAATCCTTTGTGAACAAAACGGTCCAGCTTTGTTTACAACAACTGGATACTCCTATAATCCTCATGTTAACTTTTTCACTCCAGTATGGAAATGATGTGCTTCGAATTCGGGCTTTTGCCGCAGAGCAAGTGGAGGTAGATGCCACCACATTTGGACCACAGTGTTAGAAATGTTTCAGACGGCATCAAACCAGGACTCTGCAGCTAGTTCAGTTAAAGAAGTACCCGAGGGAAAACTAAGTTCCTGCATCCTTAAATCAGCAGTTTCTCCACAGTTAGATGGTCGTCTGTCATGGAGCCAAAAGCTAAACTTCAGTTGTCCAAATCAGCTTTCATTGCCTTTACTACACATTTACCCTTCCTTTATTATTTCCTATCCTCTTTAACTTGCCAAACATTTAAACAACACTAAGAGGAATGGAAACCAGCATGTTTGTGTTGCATTTGCAGCTCTTCATGTGCAGCTCTTCCATAAATTACGCTCACAAACCCCAAGACTGGTATATGTAGTCATGCTTTTTGTGTAGTGACAGAGAACAAAGTATCAGGGGTCATGCACAGAGAGCATATGGAGCTTTGGTTTCACTTCTGAAATACTGTGGTAAACTTCAAAGAAGGACCAAAACAGAGTTTAACAAAAAAACTGACCCCAGGCATCAGTTGATGTTCATGTTGATGGAAATATTCTCTCGCTCCCCAGAAACTCCCAAGCACAGAAAGGACAGAAGTTGCCTGACGAGCGAGAGGTCTTATGTAACGAAGAGGAATTTGCTCAAGAAACAGGCACGTTCTGAAACCTTAACGTCAGTGAATAAGCCCATTTAAAATGATGATTAATAGATAGCGCGACGGCTACCATGCATTCCTTAATTCTGTTACCCTTCCCAAAATTTGCTTTCCGTATTGACAAAAGTTTGGTCATACAAAACGTTTCAACAAGCTCACTCTTGCATTAGAAACCCAATTATGCGGTTTTGCTTTATTTTCCCCTGTACAATCTCCATCTGAGCATTCCCAGTACAAAACAAGCTTTCCACACTTAACTAAATCTCAGCAAGAGGTTGCACATGATCTTAGGCAGTGCCACAGAAACCATTCCCATTGCTAAGCACATTTATTGGAGTAATTGGAACAGAACCACTGCCACGACTGGCAGGCTAATTCCTGCCTGCAGAAAAGACGCTAACTAGATTTTCTGATTACGCCTCACAAGCGCCCCTCTGTTCTGGTATTCAGGGTTTTCACGAAAATAGTTTTTAGCCTTTCCCTTTATCAAGACACATCGATGCGACCAAGTTTCCAGGAGCTCGGGCATGGCCCAGCGGTGCCGGCGGTACCCAGCTCCAAGCGTAAGGCACAGCAGCAGCAGAATTTCTCCTGCTCGCCCCAGCGCTGCCTCTGCCCCCCCACGCAGCCCCCGCACACACGCGGTGCAACTTTCGCTCCCCGGAGCTGCTCACAGCCGGAGGGAGCTGCATGAGAATACATTTTCGCACGACTGAGGCTTCGTGGCTGCAATGATGCTAATGCGGCACCGTGCCTTGCACCCTGGTCAGGCCGGCAATAAAAATACCAGCGTAAACCCTCCCCAGATGTCAGAGCCGGTCACTCGGGAGCATCCTGCCGCAGCAAACCGTGCTGGATCTCACCGCACGTTGCGAGCTCCTGTTTACATGGACCCAGCAGAGTGACCGTGGGATCTCCAAGCAGTTCCCACAAGTGGTGGGAGCCCTCCCCATCACCCCCGCCTGTGCAAAGCCCCAAACCTAAGCGCCAAAACACCCCAGTCTGTGGAAAAATATAGTGCTGGGATCAAGTGTGACTTCTCCTGGGGGCTTGGCTTAGTAACAGAGAAGGACATCGGTGTAGACAACTGTTTGCTAAGTAGAGGTCTTTCAGCACAGAAATCTTTAGTGAGTAATTTCAGAAAACTTTGGGGCTGAAAGTGAAGGGACCCGTCGCTGCTCTTCTCTACCCACCAGAAATCAGCTCAGCGCTGCTGGACCACTCGATCCTCTGCGACAGACAACAGGGATCATCTGCATGCATTGCTAACGAGGAAATTATAGTCCATTGCGCCCGGGGATAAATAGCATGTAAGCACTCGGATTACCTTTGCCATTGAGTGGAACGAGGGGGAAAGCGGGACGGTCTCAAACACGGCCCCTAGGGCGTTTTCTCTGGGCAACCAGAGGGGCCACCCCACGTCACGCCTCCCCCCGCGCTCCGACTAACGGGCCGGGACATAACAGGGGGCAACGTTCGGCAGGAGGGAAGGGGAAAAAGAAGAAGAAAACTTTTCCAAAGGGAACGACGAAGCCGGCACCGACACGCGGAGCCCTGGGGGGGGGGGGGTTGGTGTCCCGGCCGCCCCTCACTCACCTCTCGGAGGAGCTGCTCCAGGCGGGGCTGCAGCGCGTCCAGCAGCGGCCCGGGGCCGGCGGCTCCGCGCTCCTCCAGGGCGGCCAGGCGGCCCTGCAGCTCCGCCGTCTTGGCGCCCAGCAGCAGGCAGACGGCCACGGCGGTGAGCGAGAGGAGCAGGCAGAGGGCGGAGGTGGCGGTGCCCGCCGCGGTGCCGGCTCCTCCGGCCGCGCTCATCGCGCCCGGCTCCGCGCCGCTGCGCGGGGAGGACCCGCTCCGGGGGGACCCGCTCGGGGGGGGGGGGGGACCGGGGACCGGACCGGACCCGCTCGGCTGCCGCCCGCCCGCCCCCGGCGCCGCATCCAGCGCCCGCCCCGTGCGCTGCGCGCCCCGCCGCGGCACTGGGGCTGCGGAGCGGCCGCTGCTCCTCCGCTCGCCCCGCCGGGAGCCGGTCTTTAAACGGAGGAAGCGGGGGGGGGGGGGGGAGCCGGGGAAGGGGGGATGCTCCGGGAGCGGCCCCCCCCGGGAAGGGGAGGGGGGGGATCACGCCCAGCAGAGCCCACCCCCGCCGCCCTGCCCGGCCCCCTGCGGGAGAGCTGTCCCCCCCCCCCGCCCCCCTCGGTGTTCCCCCCGCCCCTCCCGGCCGCCCGCCCGCCCCGGGGCTGCGGCTCCCAGCGCCCCCCCGTTAGCGGCGGGCCCGGACGGGGCCGGACCCCGGGCCGGGGCCGCAGAGCTCGGCAGCCCGCGGAGCTGGCGCCCTCCAGCGGGTCCCGGCCCTGGCCGCTGAGGGGTGACCTGCCAGAGCTGGGAACGGCCGCGGATTTTGTCCCCCCCCCCCCCCGGCTTCTTTTTCCCTCCCCGTGCTGCGGCTCCTACTGGGGTTGGGAGGTGATTTAGGGAAGAGACCGTCCCCGCAAAGCGCAGCGGTGTCCCACCGCGCCTTGGAACACGCGGATTGAATCGCAGTGAAGCGCCCCGTCTGCTTCAGGGAGCCTTTAAAGGAGAGAAGCTACGCTCACAGACAAACATTAAGCAGCCCCAGACTTTGCCAGACGTCCTTGTCTTTTTTGTTACAGATTGCATCACATCAACGCTTGACTCACCTATAAAACATCCTGAGGTAACGTAACGCTTGTCTAGACTCTACAAAGCTAAACCTGCTCTTTGCCTCTTGGCCCCAGACCCACCCTTGTACACGTACTCCCGACTTCTAGAAGAGACAGGTGAAGCCTAGGACAGCGCTAGAGAAAACTGCTAGGAGTGATATCAGCAACTGTGTTAATAAAACACACCTGTACACACAGCCCTGTCAAGCACACTGCCCTGGTGTACATGTAGTGCTTTTTTTGTAGCCACTATTTCCAAACCACTTAGCCAGGTAAATTTATATCACTTGCTAACAACTATTTCCTGCCCCTCACATGCCTGAAGGCACAGGAAGGAAAATGCCAGGTTATTATGAGCAACCTCTTCCCTTCCTTCTCCCTGTCTCCTTTCCACAAGCCTGCTGAGACTTCGCTTCTGAGCTCTCAGTGCACGTACACAGTACTATCAGCCTGGGGGAGCTTTTCAGAGCGTCTTGCCTTAAAACATGTGCACATCATGGCCTGAGTCCTCCTCACACTAGGGACATCCAGAAAAGGTAAGAGGAAACAGGACAAGTCGCTACTGCAGCCAAGCCCTCTGCCCCACAACTCCTCTCCTCTTTCCTCTGAAGTTTCACCCCCCAGTGCAACTCTTCCCCTGCCCTACTCAGCTTCTGAAGTGCTGGATCTTGTACGCTGTTTGCACCTTACAAAGCCTCTTTTGTTCACTTAAGAGACAGCTTAATTTTCTCCCATCATCTACACTTAGTGAAATGTAGAACTGACCTGTTACAGAGATGCAAACGGCTGCTCTGCCTCTGCCTGACAACAACTCGCAGGTTTACAGACTTGTTCTAGGTATGGTAGCTAAAAGTCAGAAGTGCAGAGAAAGATGTAAATAGATCTAGTCATTATTTACCAACAGCGATAGGCAATTAGCATTAACTTGATCCAAACATGCAGAGATTACAAACTATGCCAACTATATTCATGTAGTAACAAGACAAGGGGGTGCGTGCCCGTGAACATCTCGTTCCCAGTGAAGACAAAGCCACTCAGGGCAGCCCAGAAGAGGAGAAATCAGACCGATTAAGGACAGAGCCCCTGGCACCCAGCTGTTCCTCAGCTACAAGCAGCTCTGTGCTGCTCCACTACTGAGCCCAGCAATGTTGGACCTGTGCCCCTTCCTCCTTCCAAACTAAAGTTTCGTTTATGCAACGCTGTAAAGCCCACAAAACTATTTGGCACCTTGCTGCAGTTGTTCTACTAATTGTCATAGTATTATTTTTAAAGTTTACAAGGAGGAGAGTGAATTTCAACAGGATAGCGTGTATATACGTGTACATGCACACTTTTTCTAGCATGCGTCTCCTTTAGCAAGTGCAAGGTGTTTTAGTAACTACATTAGCAGCAGCTTCAAGTACTCCTTCAGGAAGAACACACAATCCTTTACTTTCTAATTTTGATAGAACTGTTTTGGTTTGTATTGTTTATGCTGAAACGCTCAGCCAAGTACCTGCTTTGCTCCTGAGAAAAGCGTGGGACGGAAAGTATCGATGGAGGAAGTCAGGGCCGAAATTCACTGCTGTCCTCCTTAGTCCCACCAAAGGCACTGCTGACCTGGATGGCACCAACTGCTGAGTTCTGTCACACAGAGAAGAAACAATGATGCAAAGGACCCAGGAAGAGGGGTGTCTGTATTAGGAGATACAATCAAGCACTGTAGGTGGCACTGGTTACAGAAGATAAGCTTTCAAAGCCTTGTCTCAGCTGTAGTCTCTCCCCAGCTCAGAGATATGCCCGTCTGGAGCCTCTTGCAAATTAAGCCTTCCCCCTGCCCCACACATCAGTGGAACACAGACACCAGTTTAAAGCCTTACTGTGTTTGGGGACTTGCACAGCAAGCACAGAACCTGAAGTGAGGCTCCTGTGGAGCTGAAACAATTCACTGTTTCTCTCCCTAAGACTTGCATGCCAAAGACTGCAATAAATGGCTAAAACTTGCAAATTGCATCTAGACTGGCAGGCAGCCTAGATGAGCCCTACCATTCCTCCTGTTCAGCAGCGAGAAAGGCTAAGAAAACACCAACTTAAACATGAAAGAGCAAGAACTACGTAAGAAAGTAGATTAAAGAGGCTTATGAAGTAGTACCACTCAGCACTTAAGTTCAGGAGTTACAGCTGAGAACCCATCCTCCTCCTTCCTATATTACAGTCTGATGACAGTGCTTCCCTGTTGTCAAGGTTACTTATCAGTAATTACAGATCAAGCTCCACAAAAATATGTAGTTGAAGACTTCAGGCTTATCTTGTTACTACTGCAAGAGAAGGGCTTAAATATACCACAACCACTTCAGAGTATTTCTCGGCATTTTTTTTTCCAGGGGCAGTACAGTCCTTCAAAAAAAAAAAAACACCTTATCACAGAAATGCTAGTCTTACATCAATCAAAACAGTACTGAAAATATGAAATGCTACTTTCCAAACCTTACCTATAAATTTGCCGGGAAGTATTTGCCACTAAAAACACCAGACGGGTTTCCAGAGTCTCTAACTAGACTCCTTTTAAAAGAGCAACACATGCCGTTTAAAAGGAAGTTTTGGGAAATAGGGGACCCACAAGAGGTTATCTACTTAGATTTTAAACTCCTATCTTCAATCATGTTTCCAAATACTAGAAAAAGGTATTATATACCACATTCTTAGGTAAGCATAGACCTTGAAATCTTGAGACTAACATTTAAAGAAAGCTAGCTGAAAACATTTAATAATATAAAGACTTGTTTAGCTAGCCCATTCATCTGAAAAGTCAAATGATTAACTAACCCTACCTGCAGGGAGAGAATGAAGTTTCAAAGAGAGAACTATTTTCAAAAATGAAAAGTACTTTTATTTTTCACTGTGATATCCATAATCAAGACTACAACTGTTCAACAAGATAAACATGACAGTTATACAAAACATATGTAAATATTTACAGACTTAACTGTACAAAATAATTTAAAGTTTACAAAAGTTTCATGCAACCTCTGTTGACTGACACAGTCTAGGAAATCTCCTTGGAGAAGTGTAAAAGATCTTTGAATTTATTTTTTTAATGGTTCAAAAAAAGGATGCTGCAAAGCTTCATCAAGAGTAATTCTTTTGGCTGGATCATATTCCAGCATCCTGCGAACAAGGTCAAACAGACTTTGATGATCTGTGTCTTGGCAATGCATGAATTCCTGAAATGAGAAAAAAAAAAGTATTTGAGAGATCTTTCACAATTGCAAATCTAACACAATAATCAAAGTCTTCAGTCTTACCTTTAAAGGCTTACAGCGTCGCCTGACATATCGACCTGCAGAGCTGTGTTCATCCCAGTCCAGTTGGTCATGGTGAAAATAGTGTTTTCTGCATGACAAGGAAAATGATTTTAAGATAGTTGAGAACAGCTCTAACACCAACACTATTTTATTCAGCTAAAGCTGACACAATTTCTTGCAATAGACTAGTAGGTAACAAGCCTGGAAGTCTTTCTTGATTTTCAGAAGCTCACAACTAACAATGGAACCTTTAAAATTTCCTTTATAATAGAAATATACTAGGTAACTTACTCCTTTTATAATGTACTTACCTGGATTTTTTGATCATGTGAGCTGGCAGAGGCCCTAGTATTCTTTCCATCATTGCCAAGTGTTCTTTACTGTCATGTGTCTGTGTGGAAAAAGCAATGAGCACACTATCAGATTTTTCTATACTCACTTGGTAACACCACTCATCTATTAACAGTATGCTTGCCAAGGCATCACCATATTATCTTTAGACATCATCCCAAGTTTTGTATGAGTATGTTTACTTTATTCCTAATTTCAGCAGCACCCTCAAACTCTAGACGTGTTTCATTATCCAAGAAGCTACAATACGTATCTTAAATAGTCTGAGGTAGATGTCCACAACATCACACTTTCATATATGCATGCTGTCTTTACAATCTCATCTCTGTAATACTTGAAGCTTGTAAGGTTATGCCTTTCAAACTAACAGTTAGGTAGACATCATTAAAAGATCCAAGTCAGAAATCTATAACAAAAACATCTGATTTAAATTCGCATACACACCTGAAAAACTGTAAACCCCAGGTAATACTCAATTAAAATACATCCAATACTCCAAACATCACAAGGCTGCGACCATCCCAGTGCTGCAAAATAGGCAAAGTTTGGATTACTTTTTAATATATTCTCAAAACCTGTAATTCACAAAGGATATCCCCAGTTTTCATGCAATTACTGATGCCTATTTCCCTTCCTCCACGCCTCTCCCCAAACCTTGGTTGTTAGAGGGAAGGGGGAAAGGAATGTGTTTAGACTTGTGTTCTTAGAATATTTTTTACCTCTTACTCTCAAAAAAATTAACCGCACTATCTGTAAGAGATGGCTGAATTGTTAGAACCACGAACAGCCACTCCAGTTTACAAAATAAAGACATCTGAATGAACTGTAATAAGCTGTCAGAAGGTTTGAAAGTCTCTACTGACCTAAAATAACCTCAGGAGCTCTATAATGTCTTGTAGACACTAATGTGCTGTGATGTTCATCATCAAAAGTTGCGCTTCCAAAATCAACAACTTTTATGTCTGTGTTTTTTAAAGTGCGTTCATCTCGCTTCTGTAAGAGAATCCAAATGCTATTTGTTAGTATTTTTAAAAGCATGCTTAGGCAAAAGATACCACATTATCAATCTAAATCATCTTGCAAGTTCCAATTAACAATCATACTAAAGATTAAACCTATGTAACAAAACACTCCTTTGCAATACATCGATTCCTTTTCAGCCCCAGCTCCAAGGAAGAACAAGAGCACATAAAGCAATTTAATCTGAATACTCAAGACAGATGAATATCTAAAGGCCTTTCCACAGTAAGAGTTCCTTTCCTCTTTTGTTAACCTCAACAGTAACTTCAGTTAGTTATACGTCTTAGATTTTTTGCTATCCATTGGTACATTCATATAATTTTATATAATTTTTCATTTATATAAGTTTAGCTCTTGAAAGCGAATTAGTAAATAAAAATGAGCCTCATGCATAAACTAGATGTATTGATGCCCATACTGCTTTTCTGTTTCTAGGAAGCTTCTGAACTTTGAAAAAAGAGCACCAGCACAAAAAGAAATGGTTTTTTTCCTCCTAGTGCAGCCAAGTTCTCATCCTAACATTATATGTCTTAGTGTTTTCTTAGATTTAAAAGGAATAAACTGATCAAGAACAGTCCTATTCTTGGCCCATGCCAATTATCAACATCACATGTTGATCACAAAGAAAATTCATCTTAGCTACTAAGCCAATGGCTGCTGAGCTGACAGGGCCTTCAGGGCAATCAAATAGAAAGCAAAACCTGACATACTTCTCAAAACTTACAAATAACTTTAAAGAAAGGGATTCAAACAGCTCATTAAAGAAAAATGAAGGAAAAAGATCTTGCCAAATTCAAACCCATTAAAATATTATTCCTATAATAAAAAATATATTCCTATTAATGCCACAACTTCATTAAACAGCAAAGAATTTAGCTAATGATCAGATGAAACACTTCAGTTTGAATTGGAGCAATGTTACCAGCTTAGCAGAAATCCAGCACGTCTCAAAGGGCACAAGAAATCTAGGAAACATAACTCTGATTATCACTTGACCTTTTTATGCATAGAAAGACTACTTTTAAAGAAGAGTTCAGATGAAGACAGAAGTTCAGTGCTGAGAGGAAAAACAAAAACTTACCATTTTTGCATTGTACTTCACTATGTAATCAGACTCCACAAACAAGATATTTTCAGGCTTTAAATCTGTATGAGTTAATTTATTGTGATGCAAAACTACAAGGAAAAAAGTTAAAAAACATTCTGTAATTAATACATTGATTTCCTAAAGGGAAAAAAAAAGGTAATATAGCAACATATTTGATAAAAGTATTGAGATTTACTTACAGTTTATAGACTGGCAGATTTGATAAGCCATGTTTCTAATGTCATTAATATGAAACGGCAGAAAGCTGTTCTCCTTAATAAAATCATATGTGCTAAGTCCCAGCAGCTCAAAAACAATGCAAACGTGGCCATGATGATCAAACCATTCCAGCATCTGAACACAGCGGCTTGAAAGAGAAACACAAATACATGAAAACTCAATTTATTGAACCTTTTGGCAAGTCCTTAGTATGCCATTCTCCTTTTACACTTACAAAGTGCTGCTTGGATCCATGGTGTTTAAGTGTTCCAATACCTGTATTTCTGAACGGGCTGCTTCCCGGTATCTACCAACATTTTTCACAATTTTAACTGCTACATGCATTCCTCTCCTTCAAAAGAAAGAAAAGTACCACAAATTGAATCAGTTACTGTGAAATATCTACAGTCTGAAAGCATTTTGATTTTGACAGAGTGAACACAAAGAGTACAGGTCACAGAGAACTGTGAGTTGGATTAGGGGAACGTGACTTAAGGACACTGCAAAGGAAAAATCAGTATAAAACCGGTTCTGGTCAAGTTCATATACCCACAGCATATGCTACATTACCTACTTCTCAGTCTTATTACCTCGTTTAAGGTAGAACAAATATCAGGAATCTACCTGAAAGATGACTCAAAAATATCAAAGTTCTCATTGGAAAAATGTACTACAAAAGTTTGTCTGCAACTTGAACAACAACTTCTGGCTCTTTTTCAGTGCTCCTATGGAACCAGGGGAAATAAGTAATTTATTTTAATATCTGAACTTTATATTCTGAATATTTTGTACTAGTGAAGACAGACCTGCACTCGGTGTAACATTCAAACTCTAACGCTACTACTTAAATGGAACAGATACACATAGGCCATTCTATCCTATCCACTAATGGACAATTTTCAATCGTCTCGGTAGAGGTATTTAGATTCTACTGATTTCAGAATGCTGTCTGCCTTTACAACATGACCTCAAGCTCCTGAGCAGTCTTAACTTGTGAAATGACCGAATAAACCAAAGCCAGAGGAAACAAACTACAACTGCTTCACTAAACTGAACTGCAGATATAAAACATATGGTTGCTATAACTTGAATCTGAGTTTTACTAATTGTTTAAATGTCTTAGAATACTCAAGTTGTAGAAATATAATAACTTTCTTCTTCTCCACTGAACATGCCATCACACTGAAGTCACCACGCTATCAAAAAAGCATGACTCGATTACTGCGCATGCAGAGAAAGTTGAAAGGATTAAGTCTGATTATGAAGACTGAAGGAAAGAAATATACAGCTTTAGCAGTTCCAAGCAGTTGCTTTCACTAAGAACCAAAACTACTTCCTCAGCATCATCCTCAAAGTCAGTCTCTTAATTCGTTTCCATACTCTCTGCACACCTGCGCATCCTCTAGTTATGGCAACAGCGGTTGTAGAACCAACCGAAAACCATAACGAAGGAAAACAATTCTCCCCTTTTAAAAAAGGGCAGATGATATCTACTTAGTAATTAGGCATTTATTCCATCTGCTTGTGCAACTTGTCTAGAATATACAAAGGCTTACTTTTGAAAGGAATCCTCTCTAAGCAGATGGTTCCAAAGGCAAACGTGGTCAAGGAAATTTATTGTTAAAGACAGCTTCTCAAAATCTAAGAAAAAGTAGCCAAAAATATTTCTCTGTATACCGTTTTGCATAAAGTTAGTATCATGCAAGGGCCTTTCGCAGAGCAAAAGGAGAAACAAAAAAGCATTTATAGAATTGAAAGCAATGACTGAAGAACCTTAAAAATGATCAGGGAAAGATTCTGTTTCCATCCAAAAACCCTTAAAAATTTTCAACTAGAAGTCACCTGAAAAGGTAGCTCAGATCAAAATAAAACCATTTCTTTTTTAAATATACTGCAACACTATTTGAACCACAACTTACTTTGTTTTAAAGAAAACATTCTTGAACTTTAATTTCTGAGCTAAAAAGCATTGTTTATCATGAGGTGTACTTACTGACACTTACATATCATGATCTATACACTCCACTACTTTTCCAAAAGCTCCTTCTCCTAAAGTCGCAACAATTTCATCTAAAAAGAACAAACACAAGTTAGAATTATGCAACGACTTAAACAAGAATGAATATTACTAATGTAGATTTAAAAATGTGCCATTACAAAAGCATAATTACTTTAAATCTCAGCATCTGAATGTGTTATTTTATTGGACAGTTGTCATGAAAACAGTTAGCCAAAAAAAACAAAAACAAAAAACTATCTCTTGTTCTAATCTCAAGATTAGAGTTCATTTACTACTTGGAACATTTTGAACACAGTACTTAAATTCTACAGAAAAGAAGATATGCAAAAGAAACAAAAAAGCACAAAAAAAACAAAATAAAAAGAGCAATGAAGATTTCTTTAGCCCCCCTCCTCTGACATACTATTCTAAACAGATTTTTTGCTGAAAAGTTTTTAAGAAGTGTTGAAAAATGTTCTATACATCTTGCTCTTAGAACGTCTCCACTTTCACAGATCAGGTGACCCTCCTCATCATCCTCTACACTCCTGGATCTTTTCCTTCGGTGACTCTTCTGGAAACGGCACCAAGATCGTCCAGCCAATCAATATATCAGAGTGAATTCAGGGCAGAATACGCAATTCATTCAGCGGGGAGATATTCAGGCATTCAGTTACGCACCAGGCCACGAACAGTTGGCAGGAGCAATTTCAAATTCAGTCCCCAGAAATTCACAGGGCACAGTTTATGTTACAGAAGAAAAACATGGCAAGGAACAGATTTTCAGATAAATACTTAAAGTGATAAGGCAACAGAAAAAAAAACAACACAATTTTGACTCTCAAACAGTGGCTTAATTGAAGACAGATTAAGACTGCAATGTCACTATTTCTAATACTTTGCTATCAAACAGCAAAAAGCAGTTATTTATTTATATAGCTAAGCTTACAGTCAGGTGAAATGTTTCTCTTTAAAAACATACAATTCTTGTAATCTAAATATTATCAACTATCAAGTAATTTTACTTCCCTCGTGTAAGGAGAGTGAAGAAAAATTACTCTCAAGCCCTTGATTTGATCTGCATTGTATAGTCTAATACAATTTGCCATTTCTATTGCAGAAATGTGACATGAAATACTTGGACCTGCAGATTTATCAGTGGGCATCAATGCCAACAATGAGAAATTCACACAGCATGCCTTCAAAGAAGGCAAGCAGCAAGCTTATCCCATCTTCAGTAAGACATTAGCTGCCACTAGTCAGGCACATAACTTATCAAAGTTTTCTGAAATCAGGTGTAGAATTGTGCAGCTTCTTCTTATCAATTTACCAGACATGCATGTTTCATACCCCCAGTTAAGTTTACATTAAAAAGGCACGTTACTTCAATTATTTTTATTAATAGGATGGATGGCATCTCAGAGTCTACCTGAGAAACAAATAGGTCACTATGCTCTAAGACTAAAGTGATAACTGCACTGCGAAACAGCACAGTTACCTGTCTTCACTTTCAAGATCACATTTTTCAGATTAATCCCCAGCGACCTAGCTGCTGGCCACCTACATCCCCAGTGTGTAACCAGTACTGACGATAGTCCCCCCGACATCCTGATCCAAAAACCTCAACTAAGAACATATTCACATGCTCACAAATGGATTCAATTACAAATCCTTTATTAATAAAATAATATTTCCCCAAAGTACTGTGACCAGGAATTGAAGTTCTAGCACTTGCTTAAGAAGTCTATTACCACTAATTCATTAATAATAAAGTTAAAAATTACTCATACCGAATGTGATTGGTGACTGGAGCAATGATGTCTCTTATGCTTCCTTTTATGACTACTTTTCCTGCTCCGACCAGAGGATTTGCTATAGTGATGATGGTGACTCTTTTCATAGTCTCTGTGATAATGCCTGTGGTCATATACTTCACAGAAGTCATTTCTGTATTCCTCAACATATCTCCGGTCATGATGGTCTCTTTCATTTATGGCTCTATCGTCCAAATAATGACTGAAAATATATTTTAAGTGAATGTTCTCCACTTCAAAAACTTGAGGTTCCAACAAGATAAGTGACTGAGCTGAGTTACAGGGTTACACAGTATCTGTCTTTACAACAAGAAAGTTTTCTAATCAACTCCCTCCTCAAAAGAAGTGGAGCTTTTCTCATTAACTTTATTAGGGATCTAATGACATTGTCAGTCTGAAATACATAGCCATCCACAGGAACAATATATAACCAGTCCACAGTTTGCACAGTAAAAGAAATTCAGCCTCAAAAGGAGAGAGACTTCCTAAATATACCAAGCAACTCAATTACAATTTCCAAAGACACAATATCGAATGCTCTTAATACAGTAATAATCCTTCTACGGTTTCAAAGCTCACAACATTAAAAAAGAAAAATAAAACCTGGAGATTCTGATGTAAGCCGCATTGATCTTAGTACTCTGCCCTAAACATTAAAAACTTCAGGAAGTATCTGGATCAAGGGTCTCCTGCCCAGAAAAAAAAAAAAACCTTAAAGCTGCAGAGGCAAAGTGCCCCCATATTGCTGTACACCTACCCCTTCCAGCATTTTATAAGCATGAGTATGAGCTCTTAAAAGAATTCCATGGGATCTTCTTCTCAAGGGAAAAACAGAAAAACACATCCTTCCAGTGAAAGCAGTGTGGGAGAAAAAGCAAACCACCTCCAAATTAGTAAGAGAAATCTAACTCATACTTACCACTGTATTAAGTGACTAAACAAACCTTCTCTTCCCCTCCTTTTGCTCACATTAAGTAAACGAACAGACATACTTCTCATTTGAAATTTAATATTGAATGTATTCAATGCCAATACTTAACTGACAACAGAGAAACAAACTAGTAAACATTTACTGTTTTTATTAAAGAATTTCTATTTAGTGATTCAGGTACTGTGTTAACAAAACCAACTACCTCTTCAGTTTGTCTTAAGTGAGTCAAACCTTAAAGAATCACCAGCTCTGGGCATTTAAAACCTCATATCCTGAAAATGTGTTTATTTTAGGCACATTAAGAAATTATCACTACACGATTCAGAGTCTTATACCTTTCTGAAACGTGATTTGGCTTATAGTGCTTGCTTTCTTGTCCACTACTGTGGGACCTTTTCCTGCGTTTACGGCTGCTGCTGTGCTTTCTTTGATCCCAGCTCCTTCTATCATCCCACTCAGGGCAATGAGTTTGTTTTGAGTGCCGCATCTTCCACTAATAAAAAAAAACAAAACAAACAAAAAACACAACACAAACACACAAAAGACAAAAGTGTTACACTGGGGTTTGTAGTTGCGAGTCAGAACTAGAAAGAACCATTTCCTCAATCCTCTTTCCTTAGCTTTGCCCATACACTACTTTGGTTTTGGGTGAGCAGTTACCTCATCCCAACACAGTTACAAAACACAATTCAAGATTAAATAGGCCAAACCATCTCCACTTAATAGCTTCAAACATGTTATTAAAGTCTGTTTTAAATAAACTCTCAAGTGACTAAAGAGAACCATTTCCTTAAATAGCCTTCCCATGGAGAGGGGCCTTAATCTTCAAATATTCTCTATGAAAAAACATAGATTTCGTTCTTTACGCTACATTATACGTAAATTGCTACATGAAAACCAAGTATGTCCAACTAGCCTAAAACATCTCTCACAAACCTCTTTACAAATCACTGTTACACAGAGATGTTTAGATTTTTATTTTTTTAAGCTGTAGCAACAATCACAGCAAACATTGATAAATTAATATATAATTGCAGTCCTACGAACCAAACCACTATTTTTGAACTCTGTTAGCACACGAGTAAGCAGTTGTTTTACAATACAGCTGATTTGCCAAAGACAAAACCCACCAGCTCCTGTTGCTGGACGTTATATGCAGGAATTCTGTGTTCAAACAGGTACATGCACAACTGAAAAAGAAAGCAAAGCACAGCTGTAGAATTAGGAACACATCAAAAGCAACTACATTTATCCTTTAGCAGAAATATTTAAAAACAAGAAAAAAATACATATCTGTTTTAGCATATTCTAAAGAATTAACTAAGACAGAACAAGAAAGATTTCCATGGTACTTTTTGACAGTAAGAAGTTTAGATAGAAATGTAGCATTAAAAATAGCGATATATCATTGTGCAAATTGACACGGAGCAACAATGGTTGCCTCCACACCAACTAGAGGCATGAAGAAAGGAACTTTTAGAGCCTGTAAATGCTCACGTAAATGGCAAGCTTCTTCTGAAAAAGAGGTTTTCTGATACACTTCAGATTTCTGACAGCTTGGCAGTTAACAAATTAATGCCTATATCAGCATGTTTTTTCCCTTTTTCCTTTTTACAGTAATCTGTTTTAAACTCTGCAAAAATTAGCGACTGGCGCAACCTTTGAATCAGTCACGATGCAAGTCGCCTAAAAATCTTACTCATTTACCATGCATTAGTAAGAAATAAAAATACTAACACATTTAAGGACCAATCATTGTTCCTGAAGGACCAAGACAAAATTAAAATCTGTTACTCCTTCATTTACATGCCTGATTTTCTTACCTTCTTACCTAATTCAGCAGCCATTTTTCTCTATTTTCGACCTACACAACTCAAATTACAAAACACACCCAGATTTCAGTTACTGTACTTTTGAGGTGGGAAGTGTTTTGTGCCCCACGCCCTACTCAACAATAGGTAAATTCAGGATCTTACCTATGATCCCCTCCCCAGTTTGCCAGAAAGCAGCCTGCAATAAAGCTTTGTAGTAGACAAATAAATATGTAAATAAAAGCCCCAAGAAAGAGTGCTGAAAAGGGAGGTTTTGGGGTGGAAAAATAACCACAGAAATCTTGAGGAAAAGGTTTAGTTGAAGACTAACTGCTGCTTAACTACATTTTAGTCCTCAGAGAACAAACAAAATCTAGACAGAATTTGCATGTTCTATCCCCAAAGGAGGCAGGTAAATGCAAATTAGCAGATAATTGTTAGAAAATCGATCTGTGCGAGGCTCAACGTGGCCAAAACCCATTTTTCTGTAGGATCCACCTTAAGATTTAAAAAAAAACACAACACATTATGCACTTCCTCTAAATTTATGCGCTGAAGCGCCTCACTTATGTAATACTGACAGCTGCCTTTACCACACGCGTTCCTATACAGCGTGTGGCCCCATCTGCGGGCCGCCTTCGCCCCCACGCCGTGCCACGCGGCTCCCGAGGAGGGGTCCTCTGGGAGAAGCCCCCCTCCCAGAAAAAAAACCCACGCCTGGGGAAGGCCGCAGCGGCCCTGCGGCGAGCTGCACACGCAGCACTTTTTAAATGTCTCTCCCGGAGAAGTTGGCAGGCGGCGCAGGCCGGGGGAGGTCAAAGGCTCGCTGCGCCACCACGAACGAAGTCCGCCAAGGCCCGGGGGGGGGTACGGGCAGGCCCCCAGCAGGCTCCCACTGCCCCTACCCAGCCCCAGCCGCGACCCCCAGCCCCCTCCCCGCCGCGGGAGGCCTCAGGAACCGGCCGGGGGAGATCGGGCTCGGCCCCGCCGGCCCCCGGGCAGGCCCCGGCCCCCTCAGCCCCCGGTAACCGCGCGGCCCCCGCCCCGGCCCCCACAGGGCCCCGCTGCCCCCTCAGCCCCTCACGCACCCGCTGCGCCCCTCAGCCCTCTCACCGCTTCGAGCAGAGAGGGGAAGGAGGGAGAAGGCGGGCAGGAGGGGACCCTCGGGGGGAAGGAGCCCGCCGCTTACCGCTGAGGACCGAGCCGAGCGAGCCCCGCGGCCGCCCTGTGCGCCCCAACAAAATGGCGGCCGCCGCCCCGCGCCCGGCAGCTCCTTCCTCCTCCTCCTCCTCCTCCTCCTCCCCCCCTCCCACGCCTCCGGCGGCGCCGTGCGGCGTGACGTCACAGGGCCGGCACAACGGCCGAGCCCCGCCCGGCGCCGGGACCCCGCCTCCTGCGGCGCCAAGGGGCAGAGGCCGGGGGGGCGCTGAGGGGACCGGGGGGAGCCCGGGGGGGGGCCTGGGGGTACATGGGGAAGGTCCCGGACACAGAAACTCCTCCCCGCAGCAGCTCTGTCACATCTTGCACGGGAACGTCTGCTGCTGACAGACAAACCACAGCACCTCACGTTGAGCGAGCAGGGGTGTGCTCAGTGAGCCCCCAAAGCACTAGCACATGGTACCGAAAGGGAGAGACACGTTTGGTTTTGTGCTCCTAAAACTTCCGTTAAAATTCTGCCAGTGAGTGCAAAAGAAGCATTTAAACCTGCTTTTCACTAGACTGAAAGTCCCATTTCTCTTTTTTAAGATGGGAAACTGAGATACAGAGCGTTGATGCCCATTTGTTTTCCCTTAGTTTTTAAAAGGCCTCGTTACCTCACGGCCCTCACCATACGTCACTGTCAGCACCCAGTGTGGCCTTGTGCCGATGGTTTACTATTCTAGCATGTAAGTGACTGGTGGTTACTTATAAAGATAGCACTAACACCTGCGAAACATTGTCTTCCCAACATCCACCGATACATCCCCGCCTTAGCAATTCTCTCAGAGCATGAGCAACACAAGAAAAGTGAGGAGGGACGAAGCGAAGCATACGGCGAGACGGCGGGCACATGAGGACCTGTGTGCAGGAACGCTGCGCACGCTGAGGGCTCTGCACCAGCTCCCTGCCCATTCCCACGGCTCCGTGTCACAGGAGCGATGTCTCAGGGGTATCCAGAAGGACGACCATGAGTGCTCTTGAAGAAAGGCTGGTGGCAAACCAGTGCCCTGTGTCACTGGCAGGGCAGATAAGATGGGATGTGACAGAAGCACTTCATCTGCCTTCCTTATTGCCTCTTCTGGAGTCTCACTTTTGCTGTTTTTGTCTTGCTGCGTACGTGACAGGCACTTCTACACGGTACAGCAGCTCAGAGACAGTTTGGGGAAGTCCCACTTATTCAAACAGAAAAGGTTGTAGCTGAAGGGAGTATCAGAAATAAGCATACCTTGAAAGCAGGAAAAAAAAATGGTTCTAGGGCTTTGTGGTTCTTGCCTGTTAGGAAAAATGATTTTCAGACTGAAAAGGGGGTGGAAACAACTATTGTTCATTATGAAAATGCAGTGAATGGGAGCTAGTTAAAATTTACCATTTTCAGTTAAAGGTTTTTGGCTGACAACTGAAGGAGGAATAAATCTGTCAGAAGGTAAGAATAATTAGCTTTTCATTTTGAACCTTTTTGAAGAAGAAAAGGGGTATATAAAGGTCATACCTTCTTCACATCAGACACACATAAAGTAAATGAAAGAAATTTCACACTGAAGCAAAAGCCTTATGACAGATTTTATAGAAAGTATTCCGTGTGTTACAAAGCAGACTTTCAAATACTGCTTTGTGCTAAACGGAGTCCAGTGCTTTCAAAAATACCTGTACAGACACATTCAAAAGAAAAGCGGCATTGAAAGCAGTCAACTTTCCTTCCTGTTCGGGAGGTGGCAGTGGAGACCCAGCAGCAGAGAGCCATCAGGCTGCTGGAGTTCAGGTGGTACCGCTGGGAAGGATGGAATCAGGAGACGCTCGCTGGCCATGACCAGGTTATGTGGTGCAAACAAAGCAACAGCTGCTCTAGAATGGGAACGGCCTAACGGTGAAAAATCAAATTAGAGGAATTTACGTTACAGCAACGGGAGAGAAACTCTTTTGAGTGCATTTATAGCTACTTCTGTTGCCAACTGGTATGGTATTTACTTTTGTTTATGAGAGGTATTTCCTTTTTTAATTAGACTGTACAATGCCAAATGTATGCACAACTTGAGCGAGTAACACACAATACAAGCATGTTTTCGTTCACTCTGTACAACAGAATACATTACATTTCAGTGTTATTATCCTGGCGGGAGACATTTGTGCATGTATGAAAAGCTACATTCAAAACATTTACTTCCAAAATGCAATATTGTATTGGTTGCTCTTTCAAGTACTTTAGAGCGGTAGGTGATTCATCCTCACAGCAGCCATTTGCGAGATGTAAAGCTCATCTACTTCTCTCATTGTTTGGATACAAAATTTAAAATGGGCTGACTGCCTTGCCCAAAGCCCCAGAAAGAGGCGCAATGGCAGAGCCAAAAATTCCTGGCTTTGACTACTTCCAGTACTGTGCTTGCTTTCTCTTAATTAAAGATGCATTGGTTTTGTTATTCCTCCCTCTGGTTAGTGTCAGAGGCTGGCTGATTAGTAGTTGTGCTTTGCCTTTAGTTGTTTATGGATTTCTGCAGTTCCAGGGTTTGTTTTTTATAGTGATGGAGGGAATATCATAGAACTTGACTGGGTGGTAGCAGCTGTAGGGGCTCAGGGACATAATAAAGACAATACCGCCTGTTTAGGAGAGTCTGAGCAATGGGGATGGAAAAAACAATCACGAGCCTTTCTAAGATATGTTGGAAAAAAAGTGCTATTAATTTCACAAATCACTATAACTAATGATCAAGCAAGGAGGCGTCCCAGATTGTTGTGGTATGTGTAAATTCAAGAGATGATAGGAACTCAAAAATTCAAATAGGAAATGGAAAAATGCAAATATTCAGCTACAGCAAATTAAGGTCTGGGCTCAGGGACACATTTCCCTTATTAATGAGTTGCTGGAAATTTTCTTGGGAAATCAGTGCCCCAGAAACTTTGTGTGAGCACGTGCACTTGTGTTCATTCCCAAGTGCATTGTGAAAAGTCATGGCCGAGTGACGGGATTGTTCCCTCTGAGCCGGGATAGGTGGCAGGCTGGAATTGCCTGCACAGCCGGCAGCGTGTTCATAGCCGTATTAACACATAAAGGGCAATCCAAATGCTGTGCCTTAAATGCCTGGCAGCTTGCCGCTCAGGCAAGGTGTTTGCTCTCCAGTGTTTACGCTGGTTTTAACTTCTGAACACGCCGTGTGCCTGCCCAGCTGGGGTCCCCTTGGGCTGAGCTGACCCGATCCGTTCCCTTTTATTGCGAGGCTCACGGATGGCTGCAACTTCAGCTTCTCACCCTCTGCTTGTGGCAGAGCCAAGTCTTCCGAGGACTGCAGTGCTTTAGCCTAACAAAGCCTAGACAAGGGGGCTTCACACTGGGAAGCCTGAGTAAGCCACAGGTTAGAGGACATTCAGCAGAGGACGTAGTCCTTTTTGCCAAGAAGCCTGCCACTGTACGAGCACGGTGCTGAGAACGGGGGCTGCACAGGGCACTTCTGCAGGCTCTGGAGCTCGTGGTACTGCTTACAAAGGCCTGCAGTCCTCGCTCGTGTAACAGCACAGAACCAGGCTGTGCTGAATAAAAGCAACACAGAAGCAACGTAATGCAGACGCCTATTTTTTTTTTTATCAAGGAAACTTCACCACTTACACCTAGACAAGAGTTTCACCTCTGAGCCTTTCTTTTTATAATTTTAAGCTACTTGATGCATGGATCTGTCTTTCTGCACATGCTTACTGAAATGGGGCCTTCACCCCATTAGAAGCTCCCAGATTACTGCAATACTGATCATAAATAATAAATAATAGAACACGTTTAAACATCAGCTGTACCATGGAATTTTATAGGAACGGACTAAAAATACTCACGCTGAGGCCCAGCTTTCTCCTTTTGTTATGATACTTTGAGTCTGTGACTCCTATTTGGGAAAATGTTTTATAATGGGAAATAAGAAAAATTGTTTCTTTTCCTTGTAGTGTACGGTGCAGTGCAATCTTCTGAATGTATGAGGATGAAGAGAGAAGCAGTAGAGTACAAATGAGGAAAAGCAGACACTACAGGTACTTTTATTTCTACATGCATATTCATGAACTGCTGAGTTAAGTCAGGGATATCTTTGTATTTTTGGCTTTTCAAAGCAACCAGGGTTTCTTTCCAGCCTATACCATAATTTAGAGCTGTTGAAATCTCTACTAGAAATAAAAGCTGAAAAACAAAATACACACAGCTGAGCCAATTTTTCTTTTTTATTATTCTAATTTGACACTCACATTACAAAATTTAGAAACCATAGACAGTTCAGGCAAACTGTTAAAACACAGTATAAATTAGGGGGGTTTAATATATAAATTCTATACATAGGTAAGTTAGCTTGAACATGACTGACAAAAGGATTTCATAACAATCTTACCACAACTGTATAAAAAGGCATGGAAGTAGGATGGGCACTATAATCATGAATGCGGGTTAAGACATTTTCCACAACAGCTATAAAGCGTAACAATGACCATGCTATTCTGGCGGTGTTTATGTGGGGTACAGTATGCATATTACCATTAACATTTTGCAAGATCTATGTACAGTCACGAAATTATAACAGCCACTTTCAAGTAACTTTACTGTTTTCTGCCTGCGCAATTAATACAGTGGTGATATTTGCTTTGAGGACTTCTAACAAATCTACATGGGTTTAGTATTATGGAGGGTACGGGGATTTTGATTTGACCCAAAAATGCTGATCATAACATGAAATAGCTTAATTTAAAGGAAAAGGTACAGGAAAAGCGGAGCCCCTCATTACTATTGCTCCCACAATCATTAGCTACCAGTCTTTTAATCCATATTTCTTTTATTTCTTAGCTTATTCTTAATTAAAAATAAAATAATTTATTTCCCATTTTTCTAAGCACAATTGTAAAACGGAGTTATAACAGATGAAATGTAAGACTAGAATTTGGATGTCAATATGGGGTAATTTTGGAAAGCACATGCTTCCCAGGTGACTGCAGACACATCATTCAATCTTTGAATTTCTCATTTTGAATATAAGGACAATTCTGCTTACTCGTTTTTACCCTGTGCGTTTAGGTCTGTGAATAAATGTTTTGGAATAATATGTTCCTGGGGTATAGGTTTAAGATAACTGGTACCGTCACATTTCACAGAACTTGCTAAAAGTGAAAAAAATACTAAAATCTGATTTCTCACCTTTATATACCAATGACTACTTGCTAAGAGTCAACAGTTCTGGAACCCAGCGGCTAATTTATTTTCCATCTGTACGGCATGCTAGCAGTTTTATTTCTTTTTACAGACTGACTCCTAAGGGAAGTACTTACACGTTTGTAAGAATCGTATCTTGAAACACTTAAATTTAATAGCTGTGTGCTTGTATCGCTCACTAAGAGTTAGGAGGATTCTACTGGAAAAATTTCCTTCTAGTTCAAGACAAGGACATACTGTAAGTGATAACCCAGCCTGGGCTGTTTTGGAAGTACATATCATGTCAGCTGTCTAGACTCCAACCCCTGTTTTCTCAACTCTTTCTCAGCTCTTCAAATTCCCATTTTCACTCATGGGCCAAACACCAGGAAACCGTCATATGCTTAGTTATCCCCAAAAGACTGGAATTCTAGAAGTGAATTAAATGATGAAAGCAGTGACGTCACTGACCAGTTACAGTGCGCTAAGGAAGTTGCATTTTCTCTGAAAGGTAGCTGGAATTTTCTGCTCAGCAGTCCATTAAATAGGTTGTGCACATATTAGAAGGAAATTTACTGTACAGAGATTTAACTTACAGGACTTGTGAGCTCTGAACCCGTAAGTCTTCTGGATTCAAGAAGGCCTGGGAACGTTGCTGCACTGCAGTATTAGTCTGGGCTAGCACTTTTAGTGCCAGGGAAGAAGGGAGAAGGACTCCTAGCGTGACAGCTCTGGCACATGACTGCAGAGTCCCTGTATGGCAGAGAACTAGAAAAATATTCCTATGGCATTTTGCAGGAGCTGTTGATAGAACAAAATACCACTTCTGTGGAAGGAAAGGTATCAGAGGGAGAGATGGCATTCTAAGCCACCCCGAATTTACAGCATTACAGTCTGAGTCTGGCCACAGTGCAAGGTAGGGGATCTACACAAGAGTAACTCATATTTACTTTTTTCTGTAACTCAGGTTATCGCCCGAGTTTCAGCGTCTTGCACCTGTGCAGAATGTAGGAAATGCCACCCATACAAGCTATTAACTTCTAATATACATCTTGCATAGTATAAAAATGCAGAATGCGATGCCTTGTATGCGCATTAACTTAATGTATTTGATAACTTTTGCATATCTGAAAATATGCAAAAAGAATTGTAAAATAAATAAATACAAAACAGATTCGCTTCCAGATCTGTTCCACTGAAAAGGGTAACTTGCTTGCTGCCTCCCCTATCAGCTCAGGGACTGGATCACTACAGAGCAGCTAACAATGGCTGTAGAGAAAGGGATCCACTGCAAGGCAGCATGCTTTCTTTCCAACATACCCAACGTGAAAACACAAATATTGGAACAGCTTGCTGCATGCATCACTTTTTCACTGTATTCTCTCCTGCTTTGGACTGCCCAGCTGCCATTGATATTAAGAGGAATAGCACATGCACAGGTGTCTTTTTGCACTCCACTGCCACGCTGTGAAATATAAAAGTTAACAACCGTCAAAGTATTGCTCTTACGTACTTATTTTACCATGGTGCTTAGATCTTAAAATTTCTGTCAACTAAGTAACAAATTCTCCACTGTTTCAAATCCTCCAGAGAAACCTCTTTTAGTTTAAAGAATTTTCTTGTAATTATTCTGTTGGATGGAGAAGGAAGTGTGTTTTGCCTCAGGTGAACTTCCAAGAATTTCTTACCTTTCAAAAGCATTGTGTCCTAGCATCAGAAACCAAAGGGTGCAGGCTCAGATACGGATGTGCATGACAGCTTTGTACAGGAACATCACTGCCACATCCACCTGTTAGTGTATGTGCTGCCATACGGACACCAGCTGTATCTGCACTGTTCCCTAGCCACGATTGAGTAATGCCCTGCACCAACTACCGAGGTAATTTCACTTAACAACGTTTTGTTTTGTTTTGTTTTTTAAAAAAAAAGCCTTTGGCCCACAATTGAGCCTCTGAGTAGTGACAAAGGAGCTTTTCCATGTTTCCTTGTTACTTCCTAATCCTATTCTGCAGTTACAACAATGGAAATAATGTTTACAATCAAAGGGGTTTTAATTTCCAAAGAAAGACGCTCCTGAGATAGTAAGGCTGATTTCTACCTCTTTAAAAAGAAAAAAAAAAAAAGACTTCTTAAAGCCAGAAGGCCAAATTTTGCTCTCTGATGAGATAATTCACTGGATCAAATTCACTCCTTGAATTTGCTGTTGAAACCAGAACAATGTCAAAGAAAACTTTTGCCAAGGCTGGATTTTCACCCTATTAAGTGCACCTGCCCATCTGAGATTTGCAGTTGGCTCAAATGAAAGGCCAAGGACTATACCAGTTGCCAATGCAATTTAATCCCTATACATAACTTTAAACGGTATAGTTGCAGGACTGCTCCAAAACCCATCAAAATCAATTGGAGTTTTTCCCCGACACATCCCCGTGCTTGGGTTCGGTCTCCCTCTACGAAATAGTCATTGTTAGGCCAGATACTACTAACTGCGTAACATTTCTAGACTGATACGCATAACTATCTTTTCTACTAACACATTTTCTTTTTGATAACTCCAACTACAGATTCATTAACCTGAACTTCATTCTAAACTAGATTTGCAGTGCTCATGTGCTTTAAAAAAAGGTGCATAAACTATTGCAATACAGCATGATAAAGTAACAAAGGTATCAGTAAGGGACTGGCTTGATTTTAAGTGGGTTATTATCTTATCACTACTGGCCACATCATAAAAAACTTTCAAGCTGAGAAAAATATCCCTACGCTTGAACTGCTTCTTGTTTGAGATGCCGTAGTGGCTGTGTCTGCACTTTGTTGAAGTGCCATCTCAGCAGGGCCTGAGATCACGGTTTGCTTCCAGCCAGCTGTACGAGGGACCCTCACCTGCCTGCCAGAGGGACAGCGATATGCTAAGCACAGTGCACCTGCTGCACGGGGCTCTTGTGTGCAAGACTCACCGCAAGAGTTCTCTACGCTCCGAATTCAGTCACGGCCAGCGGATCTACGCTTAATCATCCACCCACCTTTAATGAGGTAATGTGATTGATGCTGAAGTGAAACTGAGGGCAAAACTGTATGATTATGTGTCTTCTGAAAGGCATTGAGCAAGTTTATCTACTGCCTTCAACACACGCTGAGGGCACACAATTTCCTCATTGCTTTTCACTGGGCTTTGGATCTAGCCCTGGGTTGCTGAATGGCACTCTCAAGAAATGAAAAAACAGGACTTCTGTTACCACTTTGATCACACAAGAGGGGATGCAGAAGTGATTTAATATATTCAAATCTTCTAAAATGTTGCTGTATGCACAGAAGCTAAGTTAATGCTTCTGAAAGACTGCATCATGTAGTCACATCTTACTAGCTTAGGGTTTTCATACTAACACAGGCCTACAGCTCTAGCTTTGCTCTGTTCTCCATGGAGCATTAATTCAAACAGTCGTCAGGAAGGCAAATCCACTGAAAACAGTGGAATTAGAAAGCCATGGCATTACTAACAGTAACTTGTCTTGACTACACACTGTACAACAGCCTAGTGTTTGGCATTAAGTGGTACGGCTTTTTTTAAATCATGGTAAGAGCTCTCTACATGTTTCTAGCAAGAAAACATAAGTATCAGAGGCGCTTTATCTCATTTTCTATTTCACATAGTGCTAATAAATTTTTTTGAAAGAAATCATTCCCCAAATTGTCATTTTATTTCAGTCGTATTCAGGCTTTGCAATGCCTGTTGGTGAAGCAAAGCTCTGACCACCCTGCTGTCTGCAGCTGTACTCCCTAGTCAGGCCAAGCATAAGGCGCGAATGCAACTGAAGCTGTAACTTAACTCTTGAAAATGGTTTCTATTTAAATCAATAGGATTTTGGCCACAGAGCTACGTGAAGGCAAGTCACGGTTCCTAAAGTCTGTTTTGAAAGTATTGTCTTCTCATTTTAAGTTGTTGTGTACTCTCATCTCCGAGTTATTTGCAAGGTGCAGTCAGCATTTCTGGAGACCACATGCTATGGGTCACTATACCATGCACCTCTATGAAGCAGTAATTGCTTCAGTATTCACCAAGAGATGAGGATGCTTAGCACCTCTAAAAAAAAAAAAAAGTGTGTGACTACATAAAGACTTAAAGATGATCTGGTGCTTCTGAAAGCCCCGCTAAGCCCTTAATACCTCCCTAAATCTGACTTCTGTGCTTCCATTTTAAGCACTGAGGTTTGAAAGTTTTGGACTATGAATGTTGTTCAGCTTGCAACACTGATAAACTTTATGAGACCAAATTTTAACTCATTCTTATGAAATTGCCTGAACGCAGGAAGGTACCTTTACCAAAATGTGAAATATTATCAAGAGAAATCACATTTTGATTAATCTTCTGGGTGTTAATACCTCAGCTGTACCAGCCTCAATTGGATCATTAGAAAAGGAGTGACCATTTGCACTTTAAGAAACAGTTTTTAAGGAAGGGCCCATCCACCTACAGTGGGTTTCAGATAACTAAAAAAAAAACAATTCCATCATGAAGTCACACTGTGCCTACTAAAAAGATTCAGACATCACAAAAAAAAAAAAAAAAAAAGAGCCCATTTAGCAAACACATGCAAGCATTAGCATTGTTGCAGGTACATTTATGGTTATTGCTCTGGATTTGTTTGGAGTTAAACAGGATTTTAGTGGCATCATTCTGAAAATGGTTCTGGTTGAAGGAATGGCTGTGTGCGTACATTTCTCTATATAGCTCTCAGCTCATGTACAAAAATTAACAAACAGTATCAATAGTGTCACCAGAATCATTGCTCCCTGGCTGGAATGATGTTGTACTAATCTTACACTTAGTTCTCCCATGCACAGCTTGAGTATTGAGATGACATTTTCCCCTGACACGTTGCCCCTGCTAGAACTCATGTGCTGATAGATAAACGAAAAGGAGAATTGGATTTCTGCCTCAAGCCCCTCCGTACACAAATTTAGACAAAACTGTCCTGCTCACTTCAACTGCTCATCTCACAAAACTGCAAGAGTGGATTCCAGGTTGCCATGGTCCAGACTGCACAGGTTTTCACAGATCAAAACCCAACACAAGAACTGCACTATAAACACTACCAAGCTTTAGTATGTCATGTAGAACATGTCCCAGGCCACTGTACCCCAGATCAGCTTCATTTTCTGGGTTGCCCTCAAATAATAACTCACCGATGCCCCTCACATTTCAACAACTCACTCATGCATGGGTAACTTTTGTGAGGCCTGGCAGTGGGCAGGAACAGTTCCAGCTTTCTGGCTAAATGCATAGCCAGGTTTTACGATTAGCCTCATCTTTCCAAACCCTGCAGCCACTTTGGAATCGCTCTGAATTGAAATAAAGCAATTAATGATTTCAAAGAAAATGTTATGTTCTGCCATTGTAGACAGAGAAAGACTGGAACATTTGAAAGGCCAGCATCAAGTCAGTACTAAAACAAAGTTCAGTATCACATGACATTTAGGTTTCATCAAAGCTTTTTGAGGTCTGTTTTGGGGCAGGTGGAACAGCCCTTTCACATATAAACAAGTAGCCTACTGTTAGGGCTTAGTTTTGAATCTAATATCCATACAGTTCATTATCATTTCTTATAGATTACAGTAGCACCATGATCATTGTACAAGTTAGAAGAGAAGCCACAGTCTCTGTATTATCTGTAAGGAAGTGGTGGATATGGTTTAGACCCTAAAAACCAAATAAGATAAAAATGGTTACCTGTTAATGAATGACAAATTTTGTACTTTAGTTCATTCATTCTAGTCTGAAGACCTTTGTCTTTTTAAAGCATACCATATAGTTCCCACTTCTGAGCAATTACTTCCCCCTTCCCATCCCCTTAGCATCATGTTGCAAAACAAACAGTACTGTATTAACTGGAACCTGACAGATTTTTTTTCAAATGCTAATGCAGTATCTTTTTTCTGTAAGTGTGATAAAGCCCTCTAAAAGATGCATCTCACCATGAACAAAATTAGGGAGAACACTACATACATTAAATAGAGGTAAGTTGAGTCCAGAGTAATTTGCTTCTTCAGTTCAGCTTGGGGGGAGGTGGTATTTAAGGAATACCGTCTATACTGTATGCCCTCCGCAGATCTGCCGAGATTCACAGTAAGAAAAACAACAACAGTGGTGGGAAGAGTAACTAAGCAATAGCCATACTTCAGATTGTTCTCTGTAAAAATTCATAGGATGTGTCCAACTCTCCCATGCTGATGTGATCTGTATATGACATACATGTGTACGTATGAGCGAGTGACGTCACTTTCATCCACTGGAAGCTTATACCTGTTGCAGTCAGTGCTTTGTTCAACAAGGCTGGGGGACTGCTAATGTAAGATTAAGTTCTTCTTTCTTCATTCAGCAATTAACCAGATTGCTGCTGTGTCAGTTTAATTTTATAATCCTCAGAGGGTTTAAAGAGCTGCTATCTGAAGCACCTGCTTCTGAAATAGGCATGTCTATTTTTATTTTTACATTTCCATTCTCTTTTGCAGTACCATGGTTCTCCATGCTCCTGATTTTCTTCTATTTTCCTTCAGAGGCAAAGGTTACAGTGATCCTGACGCAGTTTGGGCACAGCCACAAATAGTCTGTCCTTCCTTTCTCTCTCTCATAGTTAGAAAAGCGTCCATGTGCACAGTTCTGTTGAGTTCAGTGGATGAATCCAGTTCATCCAGCATGTTAGGCAGTCAAAAAAAAAAAAACCAACAAAAAACTCAAACAAAGTAAATTGTCTACATCCCAAACAGGCATCTTTGGAATCAGTAGTGCAAAATGTTTGCGGATTTCTTTTCTCTGACCTACTGCAATAATCTCTTAATCTTCAAGTCTTTCCTAAAATAGTGGATCTGCAAATTTAAAACATAAGAACAATGAAAAAGTAGTAAATATAAATGTGGGTTTTTCTGATTGTTTTACATCACTCTCTTCAGATTCTCATTTACGCCAAACCATTTACCGTCACTTATAAATCTCTTACAAATAAGAGATGTAAACTGTAGGAAGATTACAGGTACAGCACTGTATAAACGCACAAGCGGAAGATATCCTTTAAATGGTGGATAATTTGAGATTAAGATTAGCTTTCATCAGCACAGACCCAGCTCTGTAAGTTAGTCATAAATGGAAAAGACCTCTAACAGAGGTCACACTTTAAACGCCAGCACTTTACAGGCTTTGACCGTCAATGCAGCATTTTGGAGGTACTCCAGAACTCAGCTGATACAATGAGTGATTACCTTAAAGATTTCCATCTGTCTTTTTCAGTCTGGTTTTCTGGACTTTCACTTTCATAGGAAGCCAGATACAAACCTATAAAAGGTAAAAATATGTTATTTCAACTGCAACAGTAATTCCCTCTCTTGGTGGTCTATCATGTAGCTGGTAATCAGTATGACACTGGTGTTTAGCTCACATTTCTACCTTTGGAAATCTGTTAAGTTCATTTTGATGGAACCGTAAAGGAGCCCAGAGTTAAAATATGTTAGCATGACGTTCTTATAACAACACGAACCAGTTAAATGGTCTCCAGTTTTGAATAAAAAGATCTGGGCCTATTTACTTCATCACAGTGCTGCTACCAAAGTGTTACATGAACATTTAAAAAGAGAATTGACAGTGAAGCAAGCACGCTTTTAAAATTAAGGATTTTCCCATTACTTAACACAACTTAATCTTCCTCGATCTTTTTAAAGCTTAAGAGAACACGGTATCTTAAATGGATACAAAACAGTCTCAAGATAAGAATGAGTTACCGAAACCAGAGAAGCAACACAGTAGAAGAAAATAAACAGGTCTTTTTTTTTGGTGCTGCATTGATGTCTCACTGTCTTCACAATTTTTTTTAAAAAAGTAGGCTATGATATGTGTTCACATGCATGTCCTCATTTCACTCTTTAGTGATGCTTCACTCTTTAATGCTGGAACCATCTCAGTATTCAAACCTGTGCTATAATTGAAGCACATTTTAATACTCAAGGGTTGGCCCACTATTCCTCCACGGTGTGACAAGCACAGTCCAGCTGTACTTCACGTACCAGGGTTGCATCTATCTGATATATTCTCCCATCTTTTACTCAGGGTGAATCTTTCCACCCAGCACTTCCTCCTGGCTAACGGGAGGCCTGCTGTGGCTTCTGCAATGGGCATCTCCTGAAGTGTATGAATATGGCAGAGGACATGGTAGAGAAAATCTGCAAGCAATTAGTGGCTTGAGGTCACTCTTTTTCAGTGTACCAGCCCCAAAACTGTACTTTTACACACCACTTCTGAGATACCCTTGACTTTCACTTCATGTCCCTTCAGAGCCCAAATACAGAACAAATGCCTCCATGCTCTCTCCTTTCAGTACATATTCCTTTTACTGCATTAATTATTCCATTTTGGCAGTTATTTCTCTTAGCATTTAGGCAGGATTTTTGAGGGACTATTTTGTGTTCTGAAGTAATCTATGAAATAAAAGCTGTCTGGTCTGATTAACCTGGATCAGTACAGAAAACTGCCTACAGAATCAAGAAAAAATAAACCCAACGCCAGTATAGCTTATGGGAACATAGCTATGGATGACTTCTGTGCGTGACAATGTACAAGAAGCAACTGACATGACCCAATATGAAATGGCACAGGCCATTGTGCTGGACACCAAATTGAAAGAAGAAAAGAAAGGACAGATAGGACTAAAAAGACAACCAAAGACATAATTTCAGACCAGCCTTTTCATAGTTACAGCTTAAATTAATTACTAGAAAGGATTTTTCTTAAAAATTCTTTTCTGTAGATAATATATTTCTTTGCTGTAGTGAAGGAGGTCAGCGGGACTACCACAGCCCCAAGCTGTGTTCACTGAAGAAATGACAGCATTGGTTTGCAGAACAGATTAATCCTGGCTCCATCAATCACAGAATGAGTTGGGCTAAGGGACAGCTGACATTCACAGCAGTCCATGACATGGTTTTGTGGCCATTTCCTTGATTACAAAAATAGGGCCACCACAGCAACTTCCTAGACAGTACCTCATGGAGAAGTTATGGACTAGAGAAAAGCCATTAGGCAGCAGCTTTACAAGATAGATGGTTTCATCTGCAAAAGCATGTTGATAGTTTGGGGATAATACACAGGCTGCATGACAGGAAAGCTAGGAAAGATCCATGACTGGTCAGTAAGAGAGGTCTCCAGAGCATGAATCAGGTTGTTAATTAGTAGTGATGAAGAGACGTATTTTCAGTGATTAGAGATTGTACTGTCTTACCATCTTCAGTAAAAATGGGAGCAGTATGCAGGTAGTGGATTATGTTAGCATCTTGTTCAAAGGGACATTCCACTTGTTTCCATGTTATAAATTCTCCTACTTGCTTAGCCAGTTCCAGAAATTTCTGTGAAGATAAAACCATTCCATTCAGGTACAGTACCATTATCCCACTAAGTAACCACATCCAAGCAGAAGACCAGGATCCAGTATCCCTTGTGCCAACCACAAGGACATCAGGAGAAAGGAGCCTTGTGTCTTTTAGATGAGTGCATTTTCACCATTCATTTACAGGGGAAAGAGGGAGGAAAGGGTGTGCTACATTTCTTCTTACAAGTAGTCTCAGTTTGTACGTAAGTGAATATGTATCCAGGAACAAAGCTAGGGTTATACATACTTAAGAACAGAGGGGATAAACTTTGATGGAATAGGAGGGAACAGAATTATACACATTACATGAAGTGGAATGACTCCAATCCCTCACAACTCTTTAGGCCTTCCAACAGTAAACGTACGTGGCAAAAATATTCTGATATAATTTAAGGGGACGCCAGGCTTTATCTTATGCATTACTTACTATCTCACAATGGCAATGGCCGAAAGAGAAATTTAATGCAACTGATCAAAGAGATGCCGAAGAAATGATTTACAAAGAATCTGAAGGCTGGAGAACCATTTTCTCATTGACACGGGTCAGTTCTTTCGAAAGCATTTCATCTCTGCCCCCCCACCAGACTACATGAACACAGCAATTGCAAGGCACAGCACAATGTGAAAACCCGAGTGCCTGCACACAGCCACTAGCAACAAGTTGCACCACCATAAAACCACCCTCTCTGGCACAGAACAGGATATGTTAGTACCTAGTGCTGGGGCTGCGGGGGAATATCCTACTTCTGTTGATAGAAATTCTTCTGGTTAAGACTTGCAGGCAGGAGATAACACGTTCTAATCCTTACATCAATAGCATGATATTTACCTCACGAACACAGTGACTCTGTACTCTATATGTAATTCTGCTTGTATTCTATTTTTTCTGTAATGACCACAATTAGTTAGTCTTACTCTGCCAAGTCTCTTTATTAAAAGTGAGAAAGGGCTAAGAAGGCAGATAAAATTTAGTAAAAAGTGTTTTATACTGATTTGTCAAAACATGTGTGTAAGGAAAATACAGCTTTCCTTGTTTTCTGAAAAAGTCCTCTTCCCTCCAAGTCATATGTATAATCATGTATACCGCTGACACTGCATTTCTAGCAGCCAACCCACATGAAGCAAGTCAGAATAATCTGTTTGTAATGTTTGTATAAAATATATACATTATTGCTTTTAGAAAACATTCTGAGATTGGTTTAACCTTCAAGCGGTCGTTTGAGATTGTCCCTTTTGGCATACTCAGTCTTTGTTGGTCTGCACTGAAATTGCAGGCAAACGGTCTTACATAGTGCTGTCAGAATGGGATAGATAAAAACAGTTTTCAGATCTTACTTCAAAGTTGACATGTCCATTTGGAAGGCGATTAGCACATCCTTCATTCAAAAAATAAATGTCTTTGATCAATAGGCTGAAGAAGGGGATCACAATCTGTGAAAAGAAATGGCATAACTATTATCTTTCCACTTCAGTATTTTCCCTGCGTGAAACGAGAACTCAGCCAGGAGAGAGGAGAAAAAAGAAGTATTAACTTTTCAGTGTTTTGTGCACTTAAAAAGCAGTGAAGTGACAGGCAAGCAAAAGGGCAGGAGGGCATAGAGACACCTTCAGTCATCAGGAGAACGAACGCTGAAATGAGTGTGAACTGAAAACACTGTGCACCAAACAGACTACCATGACTAAGAAAATACAAATAATCCAGTTTATTAACTCTTGGTATATCACAGCATCATTGTCTGATGACAAGATCAGACAGCTAAGAGCAAAATAAAACTGCCTAACCCTTCCTCCCTCTGTTGGGTCTTTATAAGCAAAGAAGTTGAATACACAAACCAAGCAACTTAGAGACAGCTGGGAACCAAAGACCACTATTGTCTCTGAACAAGGAAAGACAGAATAAAATTTGGTGACTGCCCAGACAGTTAACTAGGAGCCGTTTCATTTTCAACAGCTCCATGCATGGCTACCTCTTGAGGTATGTAATTTTCTTCCTGGTGCCTGATTACTACAACCTGCTTCCCCAAATTAACCTGCAGACAGTAGGATTGAAAATACAAAGTTAGCTGACAGGAAACTACCAACAGAAGCCAAAGAGATCTTTGTAGCATTCCATATGAGCCCTGGCCATCATCCAGGGCAAAGTGACACATAGCACTGATCCAAGCCTTTTCTCTGACCCATCAGAGCCAGATCCTGCTTTGCTATAGAAGAAGTCTACTTCAAGGTAAAATTCTTAACAGAATTACAGCAGGGATAAATTTGAAGCCAGGCGATCTGCAGTGCTCCTGGAGCTCATCCCCAGCACTTCAGCAGACAGCCAGAGTGCAGCAAACTCCATCCAGCCCTCTTGTGACACAACTCAAACGGAGAAGGAGAACGCAAAGGACCAGTATGGGACAAAGCTGACACTCGTGGCTCTTGGACTTGACATTCAAATCTGAGTGTACCCAGCAGTGCCACTGTGACAGAAAAAGGTCATTTTGGGTTTTAGGGTTTGAGCTATAAAGTCAGCAGCCTCTGTAAGCATTCTCCCGTGGCAGCCACACCTGTCTTTGAAGCCAGTAAGTATGAACTTAACTACCATGAACTTAGAGGAGAGCACATAACATGGTAGTGTCCAGGTGTTTCCACTGGCCTGTTTGTGAATTAACTGAACCGTAGCTTCTTACATGTGCACCAAAGCTGAAGTGCATTCATGGCACGCAAGACTAGCCAAGGCAGCTGGTGACAACCAAGCAATCATATATGTAAGATTTGATCTTGTACTGTTAGTCCATCTCAGGCTGTATTCCATCTCATCAGCTGAAAGGGCTTATGAAATAGACCCAGGGCAGGATGGCAGCTGTTGTTTTCCAGTGTACAGCCTTCACAATGCAACAGTGAGTGTGAGCAAGTACAAAAAACACATACTGAGGCAAGGAGTCTACAAGCCACTATCTACTCTTGCTGTAAAAGTGGAAGCCAATTTCTGTTTTAGCTAAAATAACACGTGTAGAGAACTGCTAAAGATACGCATCTCTGCTGGCCTTTTTATGGGACAGCCACAGACAAATTCTAATGTCAGTGCAATAGCCATAAAAAAGGCTGGAATGACATTCCAGGAGCTACTGGCATTACCCTGATACACCACCATGATAATAACACAGGAATGGAAACGAAGCACAGCATCAGTATTTTGGGTCTAAACCCCCAAACATGCTGAGCCCTCCTGTCAGGGTCAGGTGGGGTGATTCCTAGGCAAACTGAGCTAAGTGTCATTTTTATATCATCCCAATTAGCTAACCAGCCTGAGGTAAGGGATACAATCCAGCCTATGGTTTGTTTTCTACCAAAAATTATGATACTCAGTATCCAGTATGGCAGTGGTCTTACAAAGTCAAAAGACACCCAGAGGGCTGGAGCCAGACACTGATCTCCAGCTAGGAATTACTGCCAGCTTCTGCCTACATACTTGTTTTCAGACAGATACAAGCTTGTTCTGCCTGCTCCACACTGCCTGGGAGCTAGGTCACCATCATTAGTGGTACTGAACATAAACTAAAAGCCTTGCTGAGAAGGAAGGTATATTAACGTGGGCTCAGTGCCATGCTAATACAGTTACAAAGCCACCAGTCAGCTCAGAGCGTGGGCAGTTTGTTCTCATCTGCATCCAAAAGGCAGCAAAGACATTCCCTAGGATACCAGTTCTCCACTCATCTCCAGAGGATTTCTATCTTCTGGTCACCGTTTATTTCCCCAGTAAAAATACGTCACCCTGCATGTTTTGCCTTCCAAGTTTCTGTAGTAAAAACAACAGAAGTGGATAGAGTTACACTTAAATGTCGGCTTCAGTCCAGGCACTTTGCTAGCATAAAATCTGGGTTAGTGCCAGGAACTCCTATTTCACTCCCTTTTGATTCCCCCCAAAGCACCCAACCCACCCACATGCTGAAGGACAGTTGCCTCCTGCGGGAAGAAGAAAGCTGATGAGATCAGACGTGTTCTTCCTCCGTAGCATCGGATGGCAGCGACATGCGGCACGGCACTGTACACACTCCCAGCATTTCGAAGCCGATCAGAGAAACAGCATCAGCACTGTGTAGGGTGTCCCAGTGGACTGCCTTATTTTGGAGATGGAACAGGTCAGCTGACTGCACAGATAAAACCAGGCTTAGCTCCCGACAAGCACAGCGCTCTGAATGCTGCACGAAACACCATCCCTCCTTCGTTACCAGTTCTCTCTCCCTGCACTTTGGCAGGTTTCTTCCTGCCACTGTATCGCACCTCTTGGCTTTGAGAGCTGCCTTGCCGCGCCTTTTTACAAACCTGCTTCCGAACAAGTACAGGTAGTTGTAACTACGTCATTTACATGCGAAAAAAAGGACAGGATTAAAACAGTCAGGACTGAGGTCAGGGGATCTTCCATGGGTACGCTGAGGTCTTCTCCTACAGCCTGTGCTGCAGGCTCATGCCAGCACCCTGAGGATCGCGATGGAGTGGATGAAGTATTTCTCAAGCAGGTGGACTGAGGCCTCCATGCGCGTTCCTGTGGTGCCCAACTGCTGACAAGAGGGGCAGAGGGGACTGGGACCTCAAACTATTATAAGCACAGCTCAATTAGAGGAAAAATATTTTCTTCAATGAGAGAGCTTTGCTACAAGCTTACTACAAAACAAGGTAACATTTTTGATCAAAAGAGGGATTGTGTTCTTTCAATTTTACTCAAAGTCATTAAAATGAATAACTAATAATCTGTTTTACAATAAGCAACACAATTCCTTAATTCCTACAGCATGAATGACATGACCTTCTCCGTCTGGCACTGTAAAATACCCAGCATAGGCAACTACCAAGTCATATGCTTGATCATTTGAACTAATGTTACATACACAAAAGAAATAGAATATAGGCTTTTTCTTATGTAAAATAGCTTCCTTTCAATCTAATAATCTCTCTGTCCTCCATCTTAACTTCCTAGGGGGAGAGATATGACAGAGACTGCGAACTTCCACAGGAAATTAAATCAAACAATAAAGCAGCTGGCTTGAATATATATCACGGTTGCAGAAGAACTAAACTCCAAAGGCATCTCAGATTGATGGGTCCTTGCTGTGTTCTGTGAGAGTTAACAGAATTTTCTGCTGCTCACAAATATCCACAGCCATTGTCTCCTCCTTGTGTAGAGAAGTGCTTTTCAGAACAACTCAGCATACTGCCTTTGCAGCTGAGTCAGCCTGCGACCAGCTGCTGATCTCATTTCACCATAAATGCTGCAAGATTCCATTAGCTTCAGCCATCAAATTTACAGGGACGTGAGATCAGCATCTAGCCTGGCTCCTCTAGTGAAAGGATATTCAATTCTGCCTTATGCTTGTTCATGTAGTATCTTCCTTAGCCATGCTCTGTGCAGACATTACCCATTTATTACTATGTGCAATTGCAATGTTAAACACAAACACTCTTTCATAAAAATAAATAAGAGAACTGAATGAAGAAAGAAGAAAATGAACAAGATGCACACTGAGGCCCAAAACAGCAGGATTATGCACTAACATCTCATCGATCCGATCTTTTGCAGCATCAGTGATGTCTCAGAAAGCTATATATCTGCCACTAACACTCGTGATTCAATTCTTGCTCAGCAAGATGCCATCAACAACCAAATGAAATGAAAACTCACAAATAGAGAATTTCACCCCAAATTTCCTACAATGGCTTCAGACCAGACTTTTCTGGCATGACTTGCAGTAAGTCATCTTTCTGTAACATAAATGGAGAACTAGCTTATCATCTCTGAGTGCTGTGCCCTTTATGAGTCTCTGTCTCAAATCATACACTTACACTAAGGGCTTGTCTGCACAGAGAAGCTGGCTGTCAGAGTTGCAACAAAGTGCAGCTCCACCTGGGCCTGCCAAGCTGATGCTCCATACCACAACAGAAGTCATTTTAGCCTGGAATGTCCATTCCATCTAGTTTATCAATCTAAACAATATGAATTTTCACGAGATACAGAGATGCCTGCAACGAAGTCCTCCCCACAAAAGCCCTGTGATCCATTTCCGACTCCCTTCAGCTGCAGACTTACATTTTTAGTTGAACTTAGCAGTGCACAAGCCTTGCACTGGTGCCCCATGGAAGAGAGGAGATGCACAATCAGCAGCAATGCACACCAACCATTTGGAGGTGAATGGGATGTGGTCACACCTACCTTTTCCCTGTTGCTGTGTGCAGTGAGGGATCTGTGAGCTGCCCCCCTCAATGCTGTTCTGTAGTTATAGAAGTTACCAGTAGGGTCCATCTGGTGCTAGATACACAAAAGACAACGCATTGGTTAGAACACAACCTGGGTCCTCTGAAGGCAGCTTTGTCTTTAGTTGTACCAAACCGTAAACAGAGCCTAGCCTACATCTTCAAAAATCCACATGCACACAAAACCTGTGAACCACAGATACAATGAGAGCTCTGCAGGCACAGATCATGACTGTAACTAAGATTTTTTCTATTAATAACTTTCCAAGCTTTTATTTGAAGACTAAGGACTGCAAATTTTATATATGCTAAATCCTAGTATTCTCCATATAAAAACCAACCCCTCTGCATAAACTGTTCGAATAGGTGGTTAAAAAACGTGCCCTCTAATTACTGTTTATTGGAAGCCTAACTAATAAAAAACAGTAAAGACTCTAACTACTGTTCATTGGAATGGGAAAATTCACAAACAACAAAAAACCCGAAATACAATTCAAGCAGCATGCCTTTATTTATTCATTTACCTCAAGAATGAAGAATTTGGCTGTTTTCACTTTTGACCAAGTCTTCTTTAACCTGGAAACTGGACTCATGTTCATTCCAGCTGTGAGGGAGAGAGTGGAAAAGAAAAGCCATGGATGAGAGTCAGGCTTCCCCTTTATTCGTTACAGCCAGTGGTAACATCTGGTTAGGAGCTGTACTTACAAATGATTGCCATCAGTGAATTAAAATTCCCTATGTTAAAGCACTCTCGGGCAACATCAATGAAGAATTCAATGACTTGTGCTCGCTGTTTCTTTTTTGCAGGCTGCAAATTAAAACAAATAAATATTTGTAATAAGCACATGCAGAATTGGAGGGCATCTCAGGTAATCATCCCACACATAGCAGGGTCCACGCTACTTAAGCTACCCGTTGCTATCAGCCACTGGCCCTAATTCTATTCCAGCAACGCAGTGGATGCCGGTGACTGGCAGTGTCCAAAATCAAAGCTTTCATTGCCATGGCATGGAAGAACTTCACGGCAGTACCCAGGCTTGCCTCAGTTAGTGTCTCCGTGGTGCAGCAGGCAGCCCAAATAGCCCAGGAGCAGTGCCTCCACTCCCTGCTGGCCTCCCTGAAGTCAGTGGGCACATCACCATTGACTCTCCTACAGCAGGATTTCACACCCATATGACACAGCACCTTTGTCCCAGAAAGGCTTTGTTTCCCTGCATTAATCTCTTTCCCCTGTTCTGGGCCTTTCAGCAAGATGGCCAGGCCTAATGGAACCTTGCATTTTAATCCGCATTGTAACTGGGCTGGAATCACCCCACCTTTCCAAAGAAGATCTTCAGATGACAATGCTGTCAAATCACGAGCTATGTACGCTGTTCATCCCGTTACTATTCCCCCCTTCAAAGGTGAAAACATTGATTTCATTTTGATGGGGTCAATCTAAACAAACTAAAACCACTACCAATAAAAAAAAAACAAAACACTAGTCACAGCTACAGCAATGGGCAGCAGGACAAAGCGTCATGCGATGGGAATTCACATGCACAACAGAGCTTCAGGATGACAGCTAACAAATACTGCTCCACTAGAACCTTTTCCAGCAGAAATCTCAGAGGATAATTCAAGGCATTTTTTCCTCTCTTTTTCCCTGCAGGGTTCATTATTCCACACTGTGCTCCTACTACATCAATAGAAAGCGTATCCCCAGTGTGTTGCCAGCCCTGTTTTGCAATATGCTTGTCATTTATCAGGTTGTTCCTGTGAACGCAGCACTGCTAAAACTTACTGTCAGACGCTTAGCTAGGTCATAAGAAATAAATCCCCAGGTTTCCTTATTAATGTGCCACCTTAAACAGGTACCTCAAGCAGCAGTAAAGCATGCCACATATATTCCACTTACCATGCAAATTTCTGTTGCTACAAGATAGCACAGTCTGTTGAACCATTTCACGTAGGCCTCAAGGTTACTGGTCTTCTTCTGTTCACTGAAACAAGGCTGGGGAGCAAAAAGTACAGGAAGACTTGTAATTGCATTTCAGTTAGCTGCCCGATTGCTAAGGTACATCCTACACAAAGCAATCACTTGACCACATGTTTCTCAGGTACCGAGAAGACAGCATTAAGGGCTCCTTGGAGAAAGGCAGCAGGTGGGTGGGTACCGTATGGAAGCGCGGGGTCTCACCCCGTGTGTCACCCCACGCAGTTCAGACCAGTGCCTGGAGAACATCCCCATTTTGTCTGCTCACTAACACAGCCTGCGCTGACCCTTGCTTGCTATTAACAGCCAGCAGGCAGCAACAACACCATGCAGAGAAGGTAAAACAAGCACAATTTTCCACAGCCGCCCGGTTTGTGCCTTTGATTCCAGCACTTCCCTCACTTCAGTGAACACCATCACCCACAGCTCTTTTCTAGAAGGGAATAAAGTTCCCTATAATTCAGGGAAGTGAACAAGCGGTAAGCAAAAGAAAAAACACTGCTGGTTACTTCTTTGTGGGAAAAATATTTCTCTTATTCTCTCGAGTTTTCAGGATAACAGGCTGTGCAGTGCCCCAGCTCTGTCTTGCTGGCTGCTCTGGAACAGTCACATACATGCAAGACACTTCTTCAGTAAGAGTCACTACAAGAAGCACGTTTTTCACTTCTTCTATGAAGTTTTATATAAATCCCCACAGCTGATAGGGGCTGTGGGAACAGATACTTGACTGAACTCCTGCAGTTACTTTGATATCAGCAGATAATTTGACTTCATCAGAGTGACAGGGTAGCTCACCCAGCCTGAAGATGCTGCTTGGGGTTGTAAGAATTGTAAGAACTCCTTTTCCCAGCTCTAAATTCTGAGACTGTCCATAGAGGACAGACGCGCTGCTCTCTGGAGTTCACATGATTTACTTGAACATTCGTTAGCATCCACTAGAGGGTATCAGAGAATACTGAATTTCTGTTTTACACAGATGATCATTTCCCAGAGCTGCCATAAATACATGCCACCAAGAAGAAAATCACAGTGCGTAAACACAGCTCCATGAACGTCAACGGGACTACCCGTGTTATGTAAGTTAAACAAGCACCTAAAAACCCTTAAGAAATAGGCCTTAATGTGATTTACATTAAGATGCTTCGAATCAAGGTAATTCAAAGAAAGAAAATATTTACCTGCAATTCTGCATGCAGGCATTTTTGGGAACAGAAATCACAGTACCATACTAGGGGGCAAATCTTAACAAGTCTGAAATTCCTAGCCACTTTATGAGTAGACTACACATACAATAAATATATATATATATATTTTAAAAGCATCTCAGAAGTAAACATTGGCAAGCAGCACGTGAATATCAAACAAAAAGAAAACCCAAAGCAGCCCCAGCCTATTCACAGCAGTTGCTGTTCTTGCACTCTGTGGTATTTCTTGTTCCCTGTTACAGGGAAAAAAAAAAAAGTATACGAAACATAGATTTTGTTCTGAATATGATATTTCCATCACAACACTGCTGTCCCGTGCCAGGTCACAAGAACGATAGCTAATGCCACAAAACTTGTGTAAAATGCATACATTTGAAGTTGAAACAGACAGCTTTTTAAAGGTTAAGATTTATAAACGGCAACAATATTTAGCACCTCCCTAGCATCTTCCATCTGCAGCTCTCAAAGTGCTTGATAAACATTCATAAATGAAACCTTTTGAAGCCTTCATGCAAGAAGGCAATGCAGTGATGCATCCCTGCTTTGAGCTCTTCTTTTCTCTCTCAATATGCACTACAGCGATGTCACAGGACTGGTATGGGGCAGAACCCCAATGTTCAGTTTTGCATTTGAAGAACATGTGTAACCGTCAAGTTTATTTAGAAAAATCTCGTCAGAGTCTATTGAGATGATTTGCTTGGATTTCCCATCCCACTGCTACTTTCAGGCTCTCTACCTCTCGTTCTAATCCTACCTGTCCACCTTAGGTGATGTTTCCCTTCACATCTCGGTATTACTCTGTGCTGGCACCACATTAGAAATTCTAGATACAGCTACAGCCATTGTGCACACACCTCCTTGTTGCTGAACATTTCCCTCTACCTCTTAGCATCCCTTCCCCCTCTGTGGCTTGACATAATTTGACTTCATTTACTGCCGCCTCCCTCCCACTCTTCCAAACTTCACTCAGATTCTGCACCCTCATCTGATCCCTTTCATTTTACTCCCCTCTCCCTGAATCTCCATAACTCCAGTGAGAGAAGGACAGAGCCCAAGGCTGCACTTTTTGTCTGTCCGTGCCTCCTTCACAAGTACAAGCTATGCTGGCGCCCTTTGGGAAACATTACAAACAGAAGTCTCCCTGTTTCTAATGATAAAATTCTGCCATTGATGGATGACCTCAGTGGGAGCCCATGCATGGGTCTGGTTCTGGGGAAGAATTTTCCACCCTCCTTCTTTCCTGGCAGCACGTGAAATCTCAGACTCCCACTCTCCAGCCAGAAAGTCTCTTCCCTTGTTGAGGCACTCACTGAAACGCTGCTTCAAACCCCACTGGAATCAGTGGAAAGACTCCGACTGGCTTCCAACAGCTTTGGAGGAAGCCCTGACCAGGCACTCCGTTCCCCACAGAGCTTTGGGTTACAAGCTATTGTGTGCAGAGAGCAGAGGCTGTTGATTCATGACGCACTGACTCATTACTGTGGTGTCTGGGCACACGCTGTGCGCATTACATCATGTCCAGAGTCTTTACGCCTTTAACACTAGGAGCAGACACCCCCTGGTTCTGTGCGGTTACAGGCCCTCTGCCCTGGCCAAAACAGGTTAGGAGGAGAAGCCAGAGGTCAGAATTTCAGCACGCAGGCCAGTCTCTGGCTGGGACATATTCTCACAAGGAAGGAATGACAACGACCTGCCAGCAAGAGACCTACCAGCAGGTCCCATCCTTGCCGTCAGAATACAGCTCTGCCAGTTGGCTGACATATGTCCCAGGCACTGCTTTTATGGGTCAGTTCAGCTCACATCAGTTCACCCAGAACAAACAGTTACTGCAGGAACCATTTTGCATGTGGACAAATCGTACCTTGGTGCCATCCAGAGGGTCTTTATGTACAAATGCCTGCACAAACTCCTCAGGTCCGATGTGACTTAGCCTTTCCTATTGGAGGGGAAAAGGAGAGAGACAGGAAGAAATAAGAAAGCATCCCAGTCTTCTGGTTCTCTTGGTAAAACTTTCCCATTATCTCTAAGTTTTGAATGGTGTTGCTGAACTGGTAGACAGCCAACTAGCACGAGACATTAAAATTCATAAGAACAATTAGAGTTATTTCAGCAGAAAGAGGAAAACGAGAATAAACACGTCTCATTACTGAGAAGCCACAGCAAGAGCCCTCTCCGCTGTGCAGAGGGAAAGGTGCTGGATGCACAAGGCTTCACGGGGGAGCCAGCAAGTCCTCGGTTCTGTGCTTGGCACTGCCACAGACCTGCTGTGGTCCAGCATTTCTCAACAGCTTTGTTTCCCAGTTGTCAGAGTGGCAGCAATGCTGTCATCTGGTAACCACAGCAATCAGGCGCCCAGCTGCGCAGTGCTCTGACCCTACCCCCCTGCCCAGCGCAGCTCAGGTGATGCCCTGGGGTGCTGGCTGGGTGCCACTGGGGAAGGCAGGCACGAGAGATGCATTTGCTTCTACTCAAGGCATTGCTTACTCTGTAGAGCGTCCCAGGCATTACCCAAACCACGAGTAAACAAAGCACCCAGCACTCTCTGAGGAAGGGACAGTGATCTCCACCAGCTCCTGGCAGTTCCAGTCACACCACCAGCAGAGCGGTTATATTCCTCTACACCAGGAGCAAGGACCACAGTAGGTGTTGTGGGCTAAAAAAGCCACACTGTCACTAGTCTCCAAAATGCTTTGGAATGAAAACTGAGTCATTAGCATGATCATACCAGGTTACCAGATATCAAAGGCAGTATTTTTAATCACGCAATAAATATGTCCCTTCTTATTTGCCATTTCAGTTCCCTTTAACAAGTTTATTAGAAAAAAAAAAAACATTTTCAGTAGGTCACAAATCACCAACTATTTTAGTGGAGATATTTTAGAATTCATACAACCTAATCTCAGGACACTCAAAAACCATTAAAATCAATCAGGAAATTATTAAAACATCAGAAGATCTGCAGATGGCAGCAATAATGTTTTATGTTCTTCTGTGAGCACCCACGGAGGACCTGAACCTGGGGGAAAGGTGTGCAGCACAGCACTCTGGCCAAGACCTTGGTGCTGCGATTGGTGCATTTACCATCAAAACTCTGGTGGAGAGTGAACTGCAGTCTAAGGAGGAAACAGCAGGACTTTGTGTGGAAGTGGGGAGTTTTTTGGTATTTGTACACCCTTGGATGTCTGTGCACAAAGTAACAAAGGGAAGAATGAAAAACACATCAGGCAACTCAGATACTTTATGTATCTGTAAGAATGGATTTGAATTGTTAAAATTTCTCCCAAATTAATAAAATGGCTAATGATCAGCCATTTCAATAGCACCTTCAGGTTTTAGGGCTCAGAGGGAGTACCTTACAGATGGGGGAACCTCTTGACCTTCCTGGGACTAAGACTCACATTTAATGAATAAGCAAGCTGAAAAGATAAAGTGATGTGCCCCAAGATGCACAGGAACACTCTGATGTGTATCTTGCTTCCCAAGCATCTCTTAACCTATCAAACCCTGCCTCCTGCTGCAGTGATGATACAGCACGGGATGTGCTGCGGCAGTGCAGACGTTTTTTGGTTGTGTCTGGAATACTTAGCAGCTGATGGCTTAAAATAATATCTCTGACTGCAGAAGTTGGAAACCATTCCTACGTACCAGCTCCACATGTGTCAGCTGCTGAGCCAGAGTGTAAGGGTCACTGCAGACGCTCAGGATTTCTCTCTGAATTGATGGCGGTTTACTTTTAAAGGCAACCAGCTTATCAGAGACAGCAGCACTGATCTTGACAATCCCTTCTTGCCCATGGCTGAGGGTTGCAAGCTTCTGATTCAGGGTCTGCAAAAGTTGATTCATCTTTTTCCAGTAGGCCTGGAGAGACAGGGAGAGAAAGGAACATAAACCACCCACAGCATTTGACAAAGGTGTGTTTTTAAGCTGAATTTTGCCTTCTGCAAAATACTCCTAAGCCAGCAACAGGTTACCAGAATAATCGGTTGGCTTAATTACAGCTCTGTGCTCCAGACCGCAGCAACAGACTGCAGCCTAGAGAAGAGGCGAGCAGGGCTGGTGGGCTGGGCTGGCACCAGCACTCACATATTGCTGCCAACACCAGTGCTGCTGGGATCAGAGAAGATGTAATGCTGCAACATGAGTTATTTCAGCTTTCTGGAGCACAGCAGCATTTGGTACCCATCCTTTATGTCAGTGACATGTTGGCTGAAAACTCTACCTGTTCATAGTTCCTGGTCAACTCTAACTTAGTGAGACGAAGAAATGTTTTGAAAGCTATTCTCTACAACCTTTTAAGCCGACAGCAGCAGAAGCATGCTGTTACTTGCTACCCAGATAAAGTGGTCTGAGCACTGCAAAGCTTTGAGTATTTAATATCCAAAATGTTAATTGCTACTGAAGGAAGCTCATATCATATTCCAGGCACGGCCACGTGCTCAGCGGGATGATCATTACCAAGTTGTGCAGGTTGCTCTCAGAGCTGGAGCAGCTCTTTACAAAAAAGAGTGGAGCTGCTGGCCATGGAGGATGGGCAGAAAGAAATTCAATTCTTCATGACTGACAGATGCAGACACTATAAAGCTGAGAGAACTGGTGGATGGGCTCTGAAGATGAAGATTAATTGTAAAAGTCCTTGGGCTAAAGCTTCACATGGAGGACAGGGTATACTTGTGCTGAGGTGTTCCTCTGCAGGAAGGCCTCATTTGCTTTCCCCACCAGAGAAGTAGCACCAGGCACAGGTGCTCGCTCCATTTCAGAGAGCAGTCACTTGGGGCAGCAGTTTTCAGGCTGGCCTGTTATCAGCTCCTCCGCCAGCACAAAGATGCACAGTGGAGAGATTCTCTGGCTGCTCACGTGTGGAATACCTCCTCTCCCTTCATCCCAGCAGATTTCAGTGGTGTCAAGTTGCCAGTAACATCATTTTGTAAAATGCCAGTGTGAAACCAGAGCTGGCACAGAGCCCTCTTGTGTTACATCTGTACTGTGCAGCAGATGTACACCTTGGCACCCTCCACGCAGTTTTTATTGTCACAACAGGGACTTGGCCCACGTGTGCCTTCCTGTGGAGGCCAACACACACCTGTGCCACAGCCCAGGCTGCACAAAGCCCAAGTGCGTGCTTGGGAAGCAGTCCTGAATCCCGTGGTTTAGAAACAGCCTTTGTCTTCTCCAGACTTCTGTAGACTGCAGGTAGTCTTCAATTTTTGGCACTGACTAGAGCTCGTGTGTTAAGTATCCAAAGTACCAGAAACTGGAGGCAGTATTCTCCTTGCTGACGTAGGATCCCACCTGCACACTGTGTCTCCACAACATGCTTACTTCTGCCCTGTTCCCGTTATGGTCTGAGGCTGGAAGCCTTCAGAACATCCCAAGTGCTTCAACTTCTGCTGCAAGGCTTTGTAACGTGTACACAGTTCTAGCAGCAGGTTTCACATTGCTGAGGTACTTCTCGTTTCATGCAAGGAAGATGTTCTTTCAAGCCAGGCCGGAGCACAGCCAGAGAAGCAGTATGTAGCCAGATTATTTTGCAAACCAGAGCTGCTAAGTCCAAAACAAAGCAAGTACCTAGAAGGCAGGAGGGACTCATCTTCAGGAACACCAACAGAGGTTTCATTCAGAAACAATCACAGAGGAGTGAAAATTGAGTGAGGAAGATGTAAAAATAAATAAATGAAATAGTTTTTAGAAAATACAAAACATCTTTCACTTTTTATCTCTTCCTGATATACACCAGCTCCAAGGAAAAGAGACTGCTGGTCTTCTTCATGTATTTCCCTACTCAAACAGATGGTCACTCGTTTGATTTACAAAGACCATTCTGGGCCTGAACTACTGAATACCATCTAAATATTTCTCCAGCTTACATCCAGGTATGTTTGCAAAACTCAGAATAGCCTACCAAGGTCTATGAATAGAATACTATTTTTAGTGGAAAATCAACTAGTGACATATTTTGGCATTTTGCGAACATGTTTGGTAATCATGGAAATTAATTTCCGAAATCAAACTTTTCTAAAGCACTCAGCTAAAAAAAATTAGCTGAAAACCAGGTTTGCTTCCAAAAAGGAGTTTGGATGAGAAATCTTTGCTCAGCCATGTCTGTGCAGTATCAAATTCTTCACTGTTTGGATGAAAAGCCAAAAAGCAGCAGAATTGTTTGAAAGACATGAATATTTAGCAAGTCTTTCAATACACCATCACCAAGAGATTTGGTTTCATCTAGTGTCATAGTGAATATAACACAAAAAATTTGATATAGGCAACAATAGACAAAGATTTGGGTAAGCCAACCAGATAACATAATAAAATGAGAGAGTTAATGGACATAGAAAAGATTATTCATAAAAGAGAGCTCTTGAGAGACTCACCCAGAAACCTTTTCTGTGTATCAGGGGAGAAAAAAAATAAATAAAATTAAAAACTGCTTTTGCCCTTTTAAAAGTATTTCCTGCCTCCTTTAAACTACGTTCAGTAGGTGAAAACAACATTGTTCATTACCTTCAACGTGCTGATAATCACCTTGCCACCAAGTGACCCCCCATTGTACAGGAGCCGTGTGCGGGACTCTGTCAACCTATTTCACTTCATTGCCACATTAACAGTCAAAAGAAGCCTACTACTGTTTAATATTTAAAGAAAATGTTTCATTCTTTACTGGGAAAGTTACTCTGAAGAACGGCAGGCCTCAGCAGGTGGCTTAGGAGCTCAAATTTTAATTAAAATTTCTAGCTCTAAATGCAAATCACAGCACTTACTAAGAAATGCTTCTCAGCATGGACACCTTCCTAAGCACATCACGGAGCCTCTGGACTACACAAAGGACAGAAGCATACACTGCAGGGGAAAATCCTGCATTAACCTACATGGACTAGATGACCTCACAAATCTTTCAATCTTTAATTTCTCTCATCCGCAACGGGAACAACTTTTTTTCCAAACAACTAATGGGCACCACCACTCTTTCGTGCTGCCCCTTAAAAGAAGAAATTTGCATCTGCAGGATACGAGCTGTTCCTTAAATTAATTATTGATTTCGCTCAGGCATAATTACTTGCAATTATAGTTCCTAGTAGTATTTGAAAAACAATGATTTGAACCTAATCCAGTCTGAGGCCCCCCAGAGCACCCAAGAATGTCATTGCTCATCTATGCATGCTCCAAAGCAAAGGTGTGAAGCATCTACCCAGGTTAGGCAAATAAATGACTGCTTTGTACACAGAAGGTTGGTTTGTACCATTTACTTCTCTTTACTGGGGCAGGTACTTAATACAAAGCAGCTGCCTTTAAAATGGTTTTCTCTACACCCATAAAACCCCTGCTGTCTGCCCCATTGGCTGGTTCCTTCTTTCCAGTAGACATGATTTTGGTAGGTCTGTACAGTTCAGATGCTGGTGCCTTTCTTGGCGGTTGGCAGGAGCAAGTTCATTGCCTGCTTCCCTTGAAGAAGAATTTTGACTGCTCAGGTCAATGGATTTGGGCCCCTTCTGGAAGCCCTTTTTGTTTCCTTCACCTCCAGAGAAGAGTCACGCAGCTTCCCCTTCCCACCCTGTCTCTCCCGCAGGCTGGTCCAGCCAAGCCATGCCAGCCGAGAGCCACCCAAAAGTGCCAGCTGTGACGCCAGCCCAGCCCAAGAGCAGCTGTTTCCATTTCTCTTGTGTTTCATGTGCGTAGGAGGGTTCAATTTCATTTCCGTTTTGCTGCAACTCTGCTAATTCTTCCTCTTTTTCTCTCCACCCTCCCTCTTTTGCCCTAGTGGGTATCGTGCCTTTTGTTACACTGAATTGCACACATCTGTGGCCTGACCTTGATGCTGCCAATGGGACTGAGTCCTTCCACATCCCATGGTTAACCTAGAAGTAATTAGAAACTCTCCATGCGCTATTTGCTCTTATCCTTGTTATTTTCATGGACTTTGTGGTACTTTTAATGTTTCTGAATTAATTTATGGAGTTCGCCCACCTGAACTTGGAAGCAGGTCTCACAGATGCGCTGTTGACTGTGTCCTGCTCTGCCACACACAGCTCATGTAATTGAACACCAAGACCGTGTAACTATATAGACTGAATTTCTGCCCAGAGGGCAACAAACTGCTGTCTTCTGCCACTTTTGTACGCCCAGAGAAGCTACATGCCCATAACCATTTTTATTTTTTGTTAAAGGCAGGAACTGTCCCATGCAATCCCACCATGTCAGCAAAACAGACCGGATTCAACAGGAGCTACGTTTTGGCCCACAGATCATGTGGACTTGGATGGGGATCCCAGTGGCATTAGTCTGCCATTCTGTGTCTGTCTACCTTCTGTCTGGGTACCAGCTTTACCATATGAACCAGCTCAAGCACAGGGCCTGTGAACTCTTTCACACAGGACAGGAGTGTGCAAATTGAACCCTTGTTAGATTCACTGATGAAAAAGATGACAAAATGCAAAGATTGTTTCAAGACAGTTACCAGATTGAAGACACGTAAGGTAAGGAATGAAAAGTGTTTCCATTTTCACAGCCACTCATTTTCTTAGAGATAGGAAGCCTTTATCAGGCACCTTTAAGCAACTGATCATCTTTTTTAGTTCCATAATGTCACTTGATGATGAGCTGCTTGTTCCACTCCACATTCACTAAATTAAACATCCTGAAGTGCTCCCTAAGCCATGGCTTGGGCAGGATGGTTGTTCTCAGGTCATGATACTTCACTCCTCTGCTAGAGTATAATTTAGGAGATCACACCTCTGTTGCTATTTGAATTCTAAGCACCACTTTCAGTCTATGCTATGTATCAGATCTTCCGTCTGTAAAACAGGAATATGCAGTAGATGAGTCCCATTGATTACTCTGATGTTTCCCTGTGTTACTAACACAGGAGTACCTACACCAAGAGACATGGCTTTCAGGGAAGCTACTACAGGTTTTAACCATTAGAGGAGAACAAAACTTGAAGAGTTCCAAGGCAGAGTTCCTAGAAAAGTGGCAAACAGCGGGAGGAAAAGGAAGAACCGAGTGGGAAAATGAACTGAACACTTCCACACAATGTCACAAGTCAGCCGTCCTCACCTCATCACATGGGGCTATCCTGTGAATCATGTCTTTCAGATGGCCAATCATCCGCTCTTCCTGAAAGTCATACGGGAATGTTTCTGTCCACTCTGTCAGCAACTGTAAGATTTTGGGTCCGAATTTTCTGATCCGTGCCTGAAATGGAAACCAGAATGATGCATAGGGATTGAAATGGGTTTACTCATTAAAGTCCCAGCAAATACATATCTTACTGAATGTGGGGCCAGATTTTCAAAGAAGACACTTAGAGTTGCACCTGCAAAATCTGCACACATGCAAACTAATGGTGTGTTGCATAAATGACACATTTTGGCATGCAAATATACCCGTACTTAGATGCATGCACAACAATCTGGTTTACATGCAGATTTAAGTATTCTGCACATGCAATTGGCCAGTTTGTAGTTGGCTGGACATTTTGTTGGTGCAACCTTTGTACCTTTTTTGAAAACAACTGGCCTTTTGGCTGATTTGAACCATGTGTTCTTCTCCTTTGAACTTACAACCCTCATATGCATTCATCCTTTCCCCCCAAAAAATGATTATCACGTATCTCTTGACCAACAAAGTGGTGAGTCTTCTGCTTCTTTCCTTTCTGTGTGGATGAAAAAACTGCTTAGTGACCGGTGGCATATATAACATGAGGAAGAACAAATGGACAAAACACCAGGCCTTAGTAACTTTACCTAGACTACTGACAATGTTGCTCTCTTCCCACATGAGCTCAAGGTCATGATAGGATAAGGACACCCACTCACAGAACACACAGCTGGTGCCCACTTTGCTTTTGGTGTAGATTTATCTGAGGATGCAGCAGCAGGAACAGTCAGGATGATACAGAACAAGGAGGGAAATATGGGGAACAGCACAATCGGTGCCTTAGTATTATCTCAACAGACGGCCAGTGCAGCTGCTTCCAAAGCTTTCATCCTCCATTATCCAAGAACATGGGAAAAGGAAATTGCGTTAAACAACAAACTGCGTCTTTATTTACAGAAAACACAGACCCAAACAAACAGCCTTCTTTTGCATCTTACGTACTGTAGCTAAAGTGTACCCTGTAATCAGGAAAAATTATACTCTTGAGCTCCCTGCTTTTCAACCAAGGTGGTTGAAATGCGTATTTCAGCCTTCCACCAACAACAGGTTTCAATGAACCACATCTCTAAAAATAACTGCTGTCAGCTAGCATTAAGCTCATGCTCAAAGACCAGCAGGTGGCTGCTAAAGGGAAAGCTTTATTGGAAACTACAAAGGTCTGGGGAGACATTTGCTCCAGCTGTATAAACTGCTATTACGAATGGAAGGAGAGGACGTGGTGCAAGTCAGAGGACATGGCTCAGGGGATGGGAGGTCACTGATGTGCAGTTTCAAAGTCAGCCCCACTCTCAGTAACACAAAATCAGCTGTCCCACCAACTGTGCATTACTACAGGGATGTCCAAAATGCAGATTCACTTTAGGTAGATTTGAGATCATAATAAGATAATGTTTCTCATTTCTTGCAAGGTTTAATGAGCAGTGAAACTTTGGAATGCTCACATTTTTAATCCTCCTGAATTTGCATCTGGCATAGCATCAGAGAACAGAATCCATCACACCTCAGAAAAACTGTTCTGGATGCCGCAGCTCACACAGATATTTCCAACTCACACTGTATGTGCAACCTAAATACTAGACTTCTATGGAGTCTGGCTGACTGTACTGTGCAGTGAAGGCATAGCTCCTGCTACTCATGCAACCAGTTGCTCAGGTTTGCACAGGCCAAAAGAAGCAGGTACACTCAGATGTTGGTGACTGAACATTGATGCTAAAAACATCGTGTTTCAAAGCTGGGAAAGCTGATCCTGAGAATCATTCCAGAATTTCGGGTTCTTTTTTGGAAAATTACAACTGATGCATGTTCTTCTCCTCTCCACTGCACTCAAGATGCATCTCCTGCTCCAGGTAGTGTACTGGAAAGGTCTTCCATCATGCACTGAGGCTCTGAGTGCGATCCAATGGGATCCACCTGTATCACAGTGCCTGTGGGACTGCCAGAGGATGCAAGTGTGTTGGTATACACTGTACTGGTCTGCAGAGTTGCTAGGGCAAAACAGGAGGAGCAGTGACGCACTAACAGCTTGGATTTGCTCATTCTGTCAGCTTGTCACAGCCTCACTACTGCTTCAGCTCGCTCCTGGTGTGCCAGACAGCGCCGCTCTGCAGCATGGCTGTGCAGACAATCTGTCAGTGCTGGCAGCGGGAGGTTAGTGGGTAGCTGCATGCTGTTACGTGGCGTTCACGGTGACAGGTAAGGCCAAAGGGAACTGTTATATACTGTACCAGAAGCAAGAAAGAAAAAGGTCAGACGCATTAAGTAAAAATGGGAGAGGGAGCAGTGTGCCGACATCTGCAATTGACAGTGTGTGAGGTTTATGTCCTACCTCCTGGCATCCTGCAGGCTTCAAAGCCTTAAAGAAGTTAGGAGGGAAAGTCACCTGGGAAGACTGAGACAGTGGGAAAGGGAAATTAGAAGAAGATCTGAAGTGACTAGTGGCTGGAGCACTGCTCTGGGACATGGGTACTAAGATGCCTCAATGTCAGGATCTCAGCAACAACCGTCACACTTATGAGAATGTTTCATTCAATCCGAAGGGAGGCAAAGCCACAAACCAGAGCCCCAGAACTCTGTTGAAAATGCCTCACATTTTTCTGATGTAAAGATGAACTAACCTTGTCCAGCACAGGGTCATCCAGCCGCTGCTGCTCAATGCACTTGTGACAAACTCGGGACAAAAGCTCATGGGGTTCGATGAAGAGTCTGGAACTCAGCAGGAATGTAAAGATATAGGCTTTCTGTGGGAGAAAGTCAAGCAGACCTGCTGTAAGCCAGCCACACAGTGGGTAATATTAGTCATAAAAGCCCTGAACTCCATGGTTTTATTTCCACTGGCACAGACAGAACAGAGCTGTGTGTCTAAAAGCCATCAATTCCTGGCCCCTTCAAACAGAATGGGTTGCAGTGGGCACAGGAGGCAGCCGCATCTCCTACCTCCACGGCATCCATGTCCAAACTTTTCTTGCCCAAACCCTGTGCAAAGGTGCAACGAAGACTGTGTGTAGGTCACTCTGCAAGAGCTAGCCCAGGTATTGGATACAGCACCAGCAGGAATGCACAGAGACCACTGGAAGCTGATCGTGTAGACTCAGGCATCCCAGTGCTGTACAGGGCTGCAAGCTCAGAAACCCCCAGATGAATCACATTTTGTACTGCCCTGAAGGTCGCTCTCTGCCTCCTTCAGGGAACATTTCATTTATTCTACTAACTCCCCAAAATACGTTTCTATCAGCTAAACTATACCATGTGCAGCCTCACATCGGTAAACCTGAGGGGAACAGGCCTGTTGGATAAATCCTTGGATTATTTAAAGTATTTCTGCAGTGAAATTAAAATATATGCATGAATCCTCAGTCATTTGCTTCCCAACCCACCCTGGTGCCTGGATTATCTTCTTTCCCCCAGACCTAGCCATGCTCCTGAGCAGCGGGTGCAGTATTTCCTATCACACATTGCTTAATGAAAATCTCTCAGACTAATCTGGCCATTACCTATTTTTATTGCCTTTCTGTTCTTTTTTAATTAACATGCTTCTTTATTACTTATTTTTAGCTGATCAGAAACTGAGCTGCGGGTAATTTAAAACACGCTGTCTGCTCTGCATTGATAACTTTAGTAGTTCTCTAAACTGCCCAGAAGTCAATGCTACTCCGGTGCTTTGAAATACAAGCCTTTCCACAGAGACATATTAGCACTTGAAAGTCTTCCAGTAAAACTCTGTTCTGAATTCCACTGAGTATGTGCAAAATCCAGTGAAGTCAATGGCTTTCAGGACCATAAACCTGCTCATGGTTTAAATCCTCACACTGCTGATGAGGAAACACTGAATATTCACTGATGGAGTGAGGCTTAGGGTCCAGATCCTGCTGTCCAGTGACTGCAAAGTCACTGTGATCATAACCCCAGGTAAATTAAGAAGCGACCAGAAGCAGCGTTTCTGTTGTCACTGAGGGAACGCTTTGTACGTGCAGTGAAACCTGGATGACTTCAGCAGCTACTCAAATTCAGCTAATTTAATGCCAGTTCAGATTGGAAACCTTTTGCTTCAGTCTTCATCTAAAACTCTCTGGGATGCACTGCTATTTCTGAAGTGCTCCTACTGATAAATCACTAATTCATCATTGCCACAGCTTCTCCCCCTGCCCTGTTCTCTTACTTAAAGGCAGCATCAACTCTGGGAGCTACTTTTTCATGGAAACAAATGCAGAACAGTAAAACAGCATTCAAAGCAATTCATTAACATACCCAGCCTTTACATAAGCCCTCTTAATTCAAAATTGAACACATTTGCACTTTTGCATAAAGCTCTGCCCCAATTCATCAAAAATAAACTGGTTATTGTACTGTGAATGGCTTACTTCAGGGTAGTAATCAGTGGTAGGTATGAGATGCTGGATTAGAGCATCCAGAGATGCTGAGGTAAGGTTTCCATCCTGGAAGATCAGTCCTCCTTGTTCATCTTCTTTTGCAGTATGTAGATGAGGGCTGAAGCTACATGGGGTAAACATACTGGTAGAAGTCAGCGTTTGGGGCATGCCTTCCTGCAAGAGAGAAAAGCTCACATCAGGCAAAGATCCGTCAGGTTCACAGCCACAACCGCCTTCAGGTTGCTTTGAAAACCAGAAGCCAATAATGAGAGCCTCCTGTTCACATCCTCTCCTCATTATATCGTCTTTTAGAGTTGTCATTAGCAGATCACACCTGTGATAGGAAATACACAGGAAAATGTTTTGATTTACACCTTTGGATTTAGGGTAAGAGGGAGAGAAAAGGGGATGCCAGCCTGGGTTTGCTCAGGAAGAGCTTTGTGAAATGCTCCCATGGGACAGGAGAGCCATCACAGTGAGCAAGTGGTAGCAGCAGCAGCAGAAATCAATTGGAGGAGGACGGAAAAATAGAAAGAGTTGGAGAAACGGAGAATGTGGGAGTTGATAAAGAGATTAAAGGGCAAAGAAGAGAGAAGCGAGGAAGAGGAAGAAGGCAGACACCTGCGCTATTTTTGGAGCCTGAAGCTAGTCAGCCCTAGATCTATACTTAGGTACTAAGTATATGCTTCAGAAAGATCCTGAGCAGTCATCAGCTTCACTAGAGCTGCAGAGTCCTCAGCACCTTTGAAAAAGAGGCCAGGCAAACTCGCAGCACGTAGCCCAGTTTCAAGCTCCCTGTATTTCAGTTCTCTGGGCTGTCCAGGTTGCATTCTGAGCTCTATCTCAATGTTGTGGCTTACAATGAGCTTTAAACGTTTCTTCTGTACAGCAAAGTAGTTTTGTTTCTGAATTGGTGCAGGGAGAGGACAGATTTTGCCCTGAGGGCTTTAAAGCAGTTCCAGCTGTCTCCGAAAGCCCCCTCAAAGCTCTGCTCTCGGCTAGAGGCTGGGCTGCAGGACAGGGACTGGGAAAAGGACAGCGCACGCTCGCTCCCAGGTCAGCAAATGCATCATCCAGACCAAGGTTCTTTGAACGCACAAACCCTCTGTGACCTGACAATTTGCTTCGAGATTTGATTTACCTCAACAGGAGGGAGGATGGGAAGAGATGACAAAAGGGAGGAGTCCTTGAGCCAATCTCTGCTCCCCTGAGCAGCTACAAAACATCTCCCAGGACCGCAGCTCTCCTTCCCGAGCATAACCTCTGCCTGCTGGAAGAGCAGGATCTGCGCCCTGTGGCCTGCAGGGCCAGCACCCGCCTCCCACGCAGGGAGGCACAGGGCCACAGGCTGACGCCGCCTGCTGCGACGGCTCGTCCTGCCTGCTGGTGCTCGGCCTCAGGCACTCAGCAGATACACCTTTTTTTCCTGGCATCCTTCTCTGCCATTTCCTTCACCCTGCTCCATCTCGTTTTCTGCCTCTTTGCCATCCCACACAACTTCCAAAGCTGCCCCACGGATTTGGCTTACAAACCTGAGCTCACGTTTCTCCCTCACGCTTACAGGGCGTGCTGTACCCCTGGCAGCCAGCTCAGCTTTAGTCCCACGCACGACATTTTGTAGTTACTCCTCCGAAGAGCCCCGCACGCAGAAGCACCTCTCAGCCCGGCACAACCCAGCTACTCGCCCGGGCTCAGGCTGCTGGGAGTTGCCAGCCCAGAGCAATGCTGGCCGCCGAGGAGGGGAAGGGCAGCGCCCGTAAGCCAGGCCGGGTGCGAAGCCCCGGGAGATGCCGGGAGCTGAGCCCCAGCACAGCGGGAGATCAGGCTGTACGAGCAGAACTGGGGTGGCTTCACCCTTCAAAGGAGGGACCGAGAGCCAGTGGCGGGGTTACGGCATCGTCTGGGAGGCCGGGAGCAGGGCTGCCTCTGGGGTCTGCAGCCCAACCAAAGGGAAACAAACTCCTGCCTCAACTGCAAGGCAAACGAGATGGCGAGGATTTCAGTTTAAGGACCGTAATATCGAAACGTCATCCCAGGCAGAATGAAAGTTGAAGTATCCAGTTTTAATGATCGTGCAGATGTGCCTGTTAATAAGGCTCTGAGAGCAAGTAATTGCTGCTTTTTGTACACAGCTCAGACGCCGTGTAGTAAATGGGAGAGACTGCCAAATCCCATTTGTTACTTCTACCACGCTCCATGTTACATCTTGTTTCTATGGCAATAATCCCAAGAAAGATTACATGTCCGTATAGATCAAGAAATAAATCTTATGGACATATACCTGTCTAGATGACAAAAAGAAAAAGTTAAAACAGCTGTGAACTTACAGGACACATCCCGGCCTCGCTGTAAAACAAAACTCAAAGTAATGATTTATTCAGTGCAATCCCTCACTGTCAACGCCATTTTTTATTATCAAATAGAAACATATCTGAACAGGATATTGCCTGAACTTTTGCATCTCATTACATGAGAAATCTTGCTGAAATGCACAGTAATACTTTTTAAAAAGTTATCTTTTGTTTTTTTGACTGAATAAAACCAGCTGTACAAACGTTGCTGAGACATCCTTCTCGGGTACTGCTAAGAAATTAAATTTCACTTCATACTGTGAAGTTCCTGGTCTGATCTCAAGTTTTCAGGCGAGGCCTGTGTCAGATCTGAGCTGGTGCCTGGCTGTCACCTCACTTGCCACTGAAGGGAGTGACACTTCTGGCATAAATGACGTGCCTTTGTTGCAAACCTGAAGGCTTTAACTTCATGGCTTTTGGCTCACTGTTGTCTGACACTGTTACCCTCAGAGCAGGATGAAGACCAACTCTCCAGAGACCAAAAACCCCCTGCACTCCTCATCTTGGTAAGAACTAATGCTGGCATTCCGCAGACAGGAGTTTAGGACGGTGACTTTCCTGCTTGCGACACCTTGTTTCTTTTTCTCTTCATGCAGCTTCCAAAATGGTCTTCCCAAAAGCTCTAAATAGAAATAAGATCTTGCTTTGAAACACTCCGAGTGTGGGACTGGCTGCAGTGGGCAGAAGACGGGGTTGTGCTGTCAATCACCTACAGAATACAGAAACAACGAGGGAAGCACTGAGAAAGGAAAACGAAGAAGCAAACAAGAACCTGAAGGAGATTTGCCTTACTGTACCAAGTGGTTTGTACCATGGAAAAGGTCGTTGGTAGAGGTAGAGCCAGCCCCTCTCAGGGGAGCACAGTGAGCGGCTGAAAGGCACCAAACACAGGCTGCAGGAGGGAAATTCCTGCTGAACTAAGAGAAAATCCTCCCGAGTGCAGAGTGCAACTGGAACAGGGACCTGGGGAGGAGGATGTTCAGTCTCCATCCCGGGAGATTTTCAGAACTCAGACAAACAAGGCTCCAAGCACCCCGAGCAAAGTTTGCAGCTAATCCTGCTCGGAGTAGGGGCTTGGATGAGAGACCACGAGGGTCCCTTCTGATCAACTTCTCTGTGATTCTGATACGTCTCTCTCAAACCAGTGCAGTATTTCCCCATTTCTTGGCTATATCGTAAGTAGGGAGAGAATATCCCGTGGGGGAGTGAAAGCTTCCTTGTTAGTGTAAACCATAACAAGTAAAAATCTAGTCCAGATCATAAGATATTTGTAAAAAAAAGGTCCATGTTGGGTATAAAAACCTTTTTCTACTTTACCTGGAAATAACAGCCCAGAGGTGGCCACAGACTCCACAGTATTTCAACACACTGATGAAAGCAGGTAGCCCACAGACATTTCTCACTACAAATTATTGCTGTTCACACAAAACATTTAAGGACTTGATTCATTGAGCCAAAACAAGCAGCCCATCACCAGTGCCTGGGAGAGAAGCCACCCACAAACTCCACACCAACATATATCTGCAAGCGTCTTAAAACCTCTGGAAAAGCAGCACCCACCTGGAAAACTGAGCAGGGCATGACTTGGAGAAAGGGCTGCCTAGCCACGCACTGAACAGGGACCCAGCAAGCTGCAGGAAGCCTGCCTCTTCTTCCACTCACATTTCTCCAGGCTCAATTCAGACTGCAGCAGGAGAGGTCTGGTGGGCTGGCGGATAGCTAAGAGGCTGACAGCTCGGCCTTCCTCCTGCTAGCTGGTGATCACGGCAGGGCCACGAAGGTAAATACCTGACCAGTGGAGCTCCACTGCAAGGTAAATACCCCAGCAGCATTCTTCAACTCCACTGCCTGCCATCACAAACGTCCCCGTAGCAAGTACAGTTAATGCTTATGTGGACACAAAATGTTCGGGAAACATTTAATGTGTTTTTCAGCAGCTTTGATGTGATAAGTGTTTTATCCTTTTATCAAAAACTTAATCATACTGTTTACTTTTGATCTCCATTTCATCTCTGCCTTCCATCTGCTCTGCTCCTCTCAAGGGGAAACAAGAGCTGGGACCATGTGACAAACAGAGTGGGGCTGCAGACTTATCTTCCCACCCACTTAACTTCCAGATTAACAAAATAAATAAAACCCTTCCCACTTCAGGGATGAAAGGCACAAGCTTTTGAAGATCTCCCACCAGAATTACAGGAGCTAGAGAGGATGGTAAGGGAAGGTGTGGAGGCTGGGGTGTCCACCTGTGCCATCAGGGAGGCTTCGGTTTCGTTCCCTCTCCTAACCATGACAGCGGGGTCCTCTTTGCAAGGACGCAGGACACGTGAGGCAGTGCCCAGTGAGCACAGGCAGGCACTCACCAGGGTACAGGAGACCCGAGGTCATGCATAACCTGGCAAGGCACAGACTTGAACAAATATCCCTAATGCAGAGCAAGGTGGAGTGGTTCTTATTCCCATCTGAACAAAGGTGGCAGATGTCTCGCATCCTGACTCAGTCCTGCAGAAGTCTCTATCGAGCAAGCTGTCACCAAAAGCCAGAGAGTTCAAGGAAATGAAGATGGTACACATTGATTTTTGGGGGGAAAAAAAGAAAAAAGAAAAAAAAAAGAGAAAAAAAAAACACTTCTGGGAGAATTCCTGGTCAGCTTTAGTAATCAAGCCTATTATCCAAGCATTGCCGATATCTCCACGTGACACTGGAAGAGCTTTGCTGAAGGATTTGCTCTGCTTCAAAAGCATCAGCAGCTGATGGAGCTGATGGAAGAGAGAAAGAATCACAAGAATCACAAGCAGCTACCACCTTCTCTAGGTGGATGTTGGTCCAAGTAATCCAATGGACGGCATGGGTCTGCAGCACAGAGCAGACATACAAACCTCCTTCAACGTTTAGCTGCAATACCACCAAACCCAGGTGCTGTTGGTTCTATTTCACATGCAGGTGAATCCTGTCCCCCCAGAAAGTCACTGCTGTGATGGACAAACGGTAGGATGGGAAACCAGAGCCAAAGTTGGTCTACTTCATGCTGCAGGTGGGAGAGGAGCCAACTCCCAGTCTATTCAGTAGACTGAGGTCCAAGCTACAACCAGAGCTACCAGCTAGGTAGCCTGGAAACGACTTTGACCCCTAAGCTGAGGCTCAGGTAGGTAACGACCGAAACACAAACAATCACACTGCGGGGCAGGTCGCACCACGAAGGCAGGTTTTGAGTCGTCCCCGTTGACAATTTCACAGGCAGCCTGAAGGCAGAACCCAGAGCCACGAGGCTCTGTCTGTCTGTAGATGCACTATTTGGCACGAAGACACTTTATCAATGATGGCTGAGAACGACAGACACCCAGCTTTAAAATTAGACTGGAGATGCTCTTGTAGGCTCATTATGCCAGCTTTCATGTTGTGCTAATTGTCAGATGTAAACACCAGCATTTATGTCTCAGGTTTAGAGCTCCCAGTGCCTCCTTGCTGGCAATCATCTTAACTGTGGTGTTACAAACTTTGGGGGACTCCGACACCACGAGAACACATCCCCTGCTTTGTCCAGCCAAGCAGAGACTGTCTCCTACAAGTGCCCACATATCTACCTCCAAACAAATGGTGATACCACGGCATATTGCCAAACCAGGGCAGGGAGCAGTGTCAGCATGCCCATTAGGAGCTGGGGGAGCCAAAGATCAGTGCTTCTAACAAAAGCAGGGTTCTTCGCCAGCAGAGAAATCTAGGTTTTTAAAATGAGTCTTTCCTAGGTGAGCTCTGTAGGAAAATGAGTGTTTGTCCAAGTAGGTCTGCCTAGGATTACTGTAACAGAGCTTCAGGAACCCTTCTGCTGGACACCGGGAGGTGAAGGAGATACAGCCTCTGTGCAAGGGTCTCACCTGCCTCACTACCTAACCACTGCTGTCATCCAAGCCCTACACACCGCTGGGCTCAGCAGAGACTTCAGTAACACATGCTCATTTTTCTTTACATTAATTTCAGTAATTTTCAAGCTATTCATCTTTGCAGACAAAAAAAAACAAAAACAAAAACAAACAACAAAGCAAACAAACAAAAAAAACCACTAAACTTTGGAAGATAATCACGGTGAGTTAAAATTCAGATTTTTTTTCCTATTTCTTTTGTAGGGAGCAAAGCAGCAGAAAGAGGAGAGAGAGAACTCTGATGTTTCAGAGAACAAAAGAAAAAACACCGCAAAGTAATTGCTTCCAGTTGTCAAGGCCATGGTTGTAAATATTTTTCCAGCAAGAGTACCTGGCATTAACAAACTCATAATCTATTTGATGCTGATGCAATTAGGAGGCTGGTAGCAGATGTAACTTTCTTTTCACCTTTTCAACAGTTCATAAAACATTCAATTTACAGTCCGCGAAGTTGTGAGATTGCAGAAAGCTCAACCTGTCAATCCCAATACTGCTGGAAATGGTTAAATGAGCAATATAATGAAGCCGCACAACTTACAAACACAAAAGAATCAGAATGGAAAAGAACCATGAGATAGAAAAGGTGGGGAAAGAACACTTAACTGCACTATTCTCCCAACTCCATAGCAATGATTGCATTTGGACGCGGGCCGGCTCTCTGCCCTTTCCTATCCATTCCTTGCACCGGCTGAGGCACTGCTGAGATTCACATGAATGAGATCGCAAGAGCAGCAAGTGAATTTCAGGGCTTTGGTTTCTGGGTATCTAATCGGAATTAGATGACAATTCTATTTCCTCTGATCCCATCTGGTTCTCACCTCTTATTCATCTCCGCCCCCGGTCAGTTCCCTAAGGAATTCACCCCGCAGCCCTCCCGTGCAGAGCCTCCTCTGGGTGCTGTGGATCAGGAGGCAAGCACAAACCCTCCTAATCCAGATTTAAGGGGAAAACCCAAACCAAAATGCCCTCTGCTGTATAAAGCAGCTACAAACCTGCACACTGAACAATTCTCCTTGCGTTTCCACCTTCCCCATGGAAAGTGCTCTAACCAAGAGCACCCCAAGATTCGGCCCAGGAACAGGGCCCGGCACCTCCAAACCAGCACCTACATCACCCCAGGAGTGACCTGAACACACAGACAAGCCCTCAGGTCTCTGTCCTGTCCCTGCTGGCACTCGGACAAGGCACAGAGCCATGCTGCTCCGGGCAGGCACAGGAAGCAGGCCAGCTCCTCCTTTGCAGCAGCCCTCCAAAACCAGAAAGGCCCAGCGCAAGCAGTGCTCACAGCCTAACTCCATTCCCCTAAGGACACTGCAGGACGATCCAGCTCAAAACCCACAGAAATTACTGGGCTCTGCCTCTCACGTACTTACCCTGAGCTAGAACAAGAGCTTTTATTCTCCGAGATATGCACATAACTGCTTTCAAAGGCAGCCAAGAGGAGTGCGTGCCTACACCTACCAGCTGATTCTTTGCCATCGTCTCAGTGAGAGCGATCACAGCTCCTCTTGTACTCGAGGTTTACGAGAAACATCTCGCAGTCAAACTACTACAGTGGAAAAACCACTACGCTAACCAATTACCTCCAAATGTGACAGACGTGGCTCTGAATGAGGCCCAATTTGTAGGTAAGGAGGAGACATTAAATCAATTACCAGTACAGGGCAAGCGAGAACAAGGTCACCTTGCTGACGGAATATTTCTGTTTATGCTCCTGTCCGAGTATTTTGCTCGATAGTGAAAAATGAAAACCTGATTATCATGAATTTGGTAGACTGGGCTGAAGTAGAATGTAAATCAGAAATGAGGAGATTTATGGCCAATTAAATTGAACTCCAATCAAGATCTCATTCAGGCAACAGTTCCCTGGGGGCTTCAATTTGTTAGTGCCACATTTTTTTAATAACTTTCTTTTTCATGTAACATCAGCAATAATAAAAGCCCTTCAATAGCAAGCGGAGCAGCGAACCCGTTATTTATCTCAAAATGCCATCATCGCCTGGGATCAGAAAGCACTGCCAGCACGCGCTGCCATCGCTCGGGAACAACCCCCCGCAAAACTGCCCCAACGCAAAGCTTTTTTTCCTTAGTCTCAGAACAATTTCTCTTTTCATTAAATTGGTTCAAGCCTGAAGTATTTCTCCTGAGTACGAGCGAGCTGGCACTAACCCTGGCACGAGATTGAACGCAGCCTCTGCTATCTCGGGCTGCCTGCACGGCGTAGCTGCTGTCCCGGTGCTACCTCTGCGGCGCGGGGCCCGTGGCGTATCTGCGCCTCATCACTATCAGACTTTTAGTAAAGGAGAACTCCCATCAGGGTACTGCAGATGCCCCTGACAGCATTCAAATGTATGCTAAAGACAGCAGTCTGGATTTCTCTCGCTTCAGGCAAGGAAATCCATTTTCTGCTCTAACCTGCCGCCTCTCCCCTCACGCCTCCCCCTGCCTCCCGAGTTCCTGGTGAAACCCTTGGACAATATGAAGATTATTCTGAGGTACAGGATTTTTTTTTTTCCTTTAGGGAAAGGATAACTGGAACATAAATGGAGTAAGGAAAATGAGAGTGCTTAGAGTGGGATCGAGTTACTATAGGTTTTGTTAAAGGCAGATTTGTAAAATTGCCCAGAACGAAGTCCGAGCTCAGCCAGGCGTGGACAGCGAGGGAAATCCCGGAACAAAACCCTGCCGGCAGCGTTCCCAGAAACCACCGACAGCAACAGGAGCCTTTGGCTCATTTCAGTCACTGCTGATGGGCCACCACTGTGACTGCCTGGAAATCAGTCAACACTTGGTTCTCTTGCTTAGACATAAGCGGTGAGGAGAGGAAGTTTTTTTAAGGATAACTAATAGCTGTCAGTCTGAAGGGTCGGGTGGTTTTGTAGGGCAGTCCGGGCTGCGGCATCATCAAAATCACGCTTAGAAATGAGAAAGCTGTGTTGGGAATTGTATTTAATACCTCAGCCCAGGTGTGATGTTGTGACTGCCTGCAGACCTCAGCAGCTGCCTCCTCTCAGGAACTGCTCCTTCCAAACCAAACCTGGAGGAACCACAGAGGCTTGAACGCAGCGTGGCAGAGTCCAGCCCCTGCAACACCGACAGCTTTGCATGAGCGAGGACGCCTCTCCCCATCTAAATGAATGCTGTCTCCACCGCATGCTGTCAGAATTACAATAGAAAGCCCGTAAATAAAACAAAAATGCAGACTTAAGTCCTCCTCTCATGACATCTTGGTGAGAACAGGCCCTGACAGGAATAAAAACCCTCCCACACTAAGCAAAGCGCTCCTGCTATTTATGCAGGAGGAAGAAGGAAAGCTGTATATCAAACAAATAATTACAAGAGCAGCTTTATCAGTCCCTGCTGATTACTCTCAGCTCGGTTTGATGATCCTGCCAGCGCTCCGCAGGTTGTTCAGAGAGGTGCGTGTCACAACATTTCACTCGCGGTTCTTTCATTTATTAGCACCTACTGCTACCTGTCTCGTAGTCAAAAATCTTAGCATACGTTTAGAAATCGGTCTCCCGGAGCCTGTCAGGGAGGTTTAAAAACCTATAAATCATGTTTTATATGTACACATACACCCTCAGACAGACTTCGCATGCATATATGAATGCATAATGATGCATTTTGGGCTCTGCACACGCACACACACACATATATATGCACACACAGAGACACGCACACGTTTTTATATACGCACACCCCCACCCCCGTATGTAAATACAGCAATTCCAGTACCTCGCCTGTCACTGCTCTAGTTTGGGTAGGACATTTCATTTGATTTTTTTCTCCAAGTTTGCTCAAATGTTTAATTTAAGAGGGTCTAATCTTTTTCACAGAAAGCGTCAATGTCTTCTGAGGAGCAACGTAAGCTCTGCCAGTCACCAACGTCAATTTACCTCTGCTGTTAGTTACGCTGTATTTGAGCGATGCTCAGTTACCTGGTTAGCACAAACGCCTCATGGATGTGTTCCTAGTGCCGCGGTTTGCCAGCACCCCCCAGACGGACGTTCCACCACGACGCATCCTCCACGGCACGCATCTCTGTGCTTGCTGTGCAGCACCCAGCCGGGCAGAGGGACAACCAAGCACTTGATTGAAGGTGCTCACAAGGCCCCATCCTCAGCTTGCCTTCAAAAGCTTCCCACTGGATCCAGGATGAGAAAACTGAGAGGTCAGAGCTGAGCCTGTCGCTGATGGAAACGGACACACGGGCTCCCAGCATCACTTGTTCTCCCAAATAACCCCTCGGCCATGGGCTGAGGAGGCACTGAAACCCCCAAGGACACTTGCGCACGGGAATTCACCTGCCACCAGGGAACAGATGCAGAGCACAGGGGTTACGGCCAGCACCAGACTCTAGCTACGGATTTTGGTTATTTCATCCTAGCAGCCCTGGAGGGCTCCAGGCTGACGAGCTGGTTCTTGTGCTGTATGGATGGCATAAGGACGTGTCTCCCTAAAAGAAACGAGCTCGTGAGCCTTCGGATATCCCCTTCTGGAGCACCATCTGCACCCACCGCCAGTCCCACCACCCGCTACCACGGTGTGACCCAAGGAGCCGGGCACGGGCTGGCTCCCAGCACCTGGCCGCCCCTCGCCGCTTGCATGAGACAAAAAAGCAGCAATGTAGTCCATAGCTGTCCCCAGATCTAAACACGTTCGTGCTGGAATACGCTCAGCCCATGCAAATTCAGCCTTCATCTGGGCAGCCAAGGAGTTTTTTACTGACAGATTTTCTCTGGCTGGCTTAAGTACTCAAGGAAAAAAAAAAAAAAGACACTGCTGATATTTAGGATAACACAGTAAGTCTGCAGCTGGCAAACAAGCCCCCCAGCTTTAGAAAGCATTTCAGCTGCAGTCCAAGCACCTCCTGCCCACCGGTGACGGTGCCGGGCTCCCATGCGGCGGGGAAGCGCCGTGCTCAGCCCCGAGCACCTCTTCTCCAGCGGGCACGGGCAGGGGGAGTCAGGCGCCGAGCTGACTAATTGCTCATTAGCAGAAATCAGCTCCGCGAGACACTTCTGTGATCGCTGCTAAAAATCTGTCATTAAAAGGGAATGCGGGCATCAGTTCTTCGCTTCCCATCAAAGCACCAGCTAGGTGACGCCAGCTCCAGCAATCTGCTCTCGGAGAGCCGAGGGACGTGCCCGTGCGGAGCTGCCACCGGCCCCCCGGCTCCCCTGCCCACCCCTCGCGTCGGCCAGCACCAGATGCATGGGGCAATAGCAGTGCTGTTTGCTCTCAGCAGCAGCCTCCCTCTGCTCCCCAGTAGGTAGAGGCTAGTTCTTACCCTGCAGCACGGAATTTAAGGTCCGTCCAAAATCTGCCATTGTTTTTCTCAGCGCCCATATAAAAATTATAATCTTTGGGAACCAGCGAGCAGCAGCCTTTGTAGAGCTAAGCTGGGGAGCTTGGTGAAATGCACGTGTAGCGGAGGATCTGACTTATAAGGGGATGAAATTTTTTTTTTCTTGGCATCATTCCACTGATTTTGGTAGTATAAAACCCAGGGGTGAATATAGTCCAAGACACACACAAAATGAGCTAAATTCCGAACTGCATTTACTGACCTCGTAACTCTGCAGCAGTTGAAATGTGGGTTACAAAGCCAATTTCCATAAAGGCCATGTTCAGCTAACAGTGGGAGACTGTGCTGACTCAGGCTGTGTGAGCACGCCACCGAGATATTTCCCACATAATCTACATTCATGCCATACTTTTTGGAAGTTCTCTAACGATGGTGCAAATCATGTCAAGCAGTAGACATGTGACCCACCAAAAGCGCAGAGCTTTTAAACTCATTATTCCAGTGACATAAGAAGCCACAAAACACTTTTTTTTCTTTCCCTCGCTCTCCAAAACTGCAGAGTAGCAGCTTGCTTAGCTTATAGGCGCTGTGTGGCTATGCACGTGTATCCCCCCATAGCACTTGAAGCAAAACATGCTATACAGGGGCAGGGTGAAGGTCCCAAGATTTGTCTCTGGATAGGGCCCAGCATAAAAAGCTATATTCATTCACTCATTTTGCTTGTTCCTTGAGCAATAGCATGTTTTTCAAAGCAGCAACCACAATTGTTACGAAATTGTGCTATTTTAATAATATGACAAACTACTTGATACAAAATTTGAATGAACACCAGAGTTGTTACCCTTTGGCTAAATGTCTCACCCTTACTTAATCTTCTAAGACTCCAGACCTGCACAGACAGAGACATACACAACAGGACTTTAAACACTGTAGGGGAATTTCTGGTAAAATTATGCATGTACAGATATGCAAATGTATGTAGGATTTGCAAAAGGAAGAGTCTAATGTCACCTGTAATCTCCTGAGCACATAGATTTAGACATGCAATTGAAAAAAACCTTTGACTTCCCACACCTGCATGGGAAATTGAATGAATCACAAGCTCAAATGAGGTCGGGCACTGCCACATAGCCGGAACCAAGTTCGAGCCATTTTATTTCTGTTCATCAGCCACAAAACACGGTAAGACCTTCAAATTAGTGTGACTACTCAAAAAGTACGCTGCTGCTGCTTCTTGTGGATAAGGGGAGCCAGCCCTGCTCCCCAAATATACCCAACTGCTCACGGAAATGTTCATGGCAACGAGGTTAGATCATGCCTTTAAAAATGCAGTCTCTGGTATTTTTAAGTTTTCTAGAAGTGCTAATACCAAACCCAGAAATATGCCGCTTGTCTTGAAATGTTTATTCAGCTAAATAATCATTTCAATTTGAATAATTCTAAAGCAGCTGAGCCAGCAGCCTGTTTCAAACAAAGAATATTGACAGGAATGAGCAAACACAGGTTTAAGATCAGTTTAAGGCCGTAACTGGAAGAAACATACAGCACGTTGTTAAGTGGACATAAAACAAATAGGCATATGTGATAGGAGACAGATAGGTCTTAAAGGCTATTTTAGTACTGCTTGGAAATAAAATAATAATAGAGATTCATGGTCAAGCCATCAGCAGTGCATCTAAAACATGCATGGATGGATCTTTTCTGTTCCCAGTGCAAAACCCACTGCAGGGCCCAAGTCCTTGGGAACACAGCTCCAGTTACACTCACACAAACATTTGCTCTTGGAGGAGTTTGCAGAAGGATGGACACAGGACAGATGAAAATTTCATTGCCCAGTGCTTTGCTGGGAAGTCCGCTGGTGCTCCCATGGGGGACACAGTGAATGCGAGCGTGATTAAGAAGCTATCTGAACTCCATAAAGAAAAGAAACTGTGGAAACGAGGGATTTAATGAAGTGCTGCATTCAATGCAAGGACGTTTGAATGTTGGTTTGTAGGCAATAATAATTAGATCAGAAAATAGGTGAATGCCAGCCACATGAACCTTCAGTGAAGTTATTGGCAGTGTAACTGAGGAGCTGAAATGCCCTATACAAACAGAGATGCCCTTCCCCTGGTACACTGCAGCATTACACTTTAGACTTAGTGCATGGTTACTCTGTTCATTGGGGTGGCATGAAGATCTCGGATGCTTTCCATGCATTTCGAATTTTTTAGAGCTTCACTCCAGCAGTCCCTGCTGTACTTTTAGACGGCGCTGAAATTTCAGTCCCTATTTCCTTGGTGGCATACGGCAGCAAGAGAAGCCATTTAGGAGGGAACCGGGGAGGTAACCAGCTGGAAACCCACCATGAAGGAAAGACTCCACGTTACCTTCCCAAGGGAGACAGGTGAGAGTAAAAGTTAATGGAAGGATAATCAGAACTCACCAGGGATATCAGTTTATAGGCCAGGAGCATATATAACCCGAGACTTGTTTGCATATCAAGAGACTACAGGAGAGGTGTGACAGCCAAATGCAGCTTAGGAAAATACGGCTATCTGTAAAGCCGATAGCTTCTTTGCATGTGAAAACACAATCCCAACGTTCAGCTTGGCAACTGAAGGCTAAATAACATCAATATGTCTGCTTTGCGCAGCCCATACAGTGAAATCGCTTCTTATGACATTTATATTGCTCTCAGCAGCCACGCCTGGGACTCAGAGAGACAAGCTGGGTGGTTTTCCCCCGAACCTCAGCTGGGAGCCCCTTCCAACGCTGGCACAGGAGCCCTTTGGAGAAAAACAAGGAGTTCACCCATACCTGATTTCTGATTTCCTCCCATGCTGTATTAAGCATTTTGCTCACGTATTTTCTTGGAAATAAAGATAACTGAAGATCCCCACGACTCAACTTTGCTTCCGGTCTGCACATTGAATAATCCCTCCAGCTGGTCCACACAAGTGCCACCGCGCTTCGGCCAGATCCATGCCCCGACCTCCCTGCCAAGCCCAGCACAAAACTTTCCTTCTCGTCCTGCTCCGGACTGCCTGGCAATGTCGCTACATGCTATTAAACAGTATGAAAAGGAAGGATTACTGAAAGCCTTTCATTGGGCTAAGCACTCAAACACAGGATTTTATTATTAGAATCTCTTTTGTCAAAAAGCAGGATATTGGCCAAGATTATCTCAATCTGTTTTGTGATCATTTCAGTGAAATCTTCCATGTTGGCCAAGTCGAGAAATGTGTGGGAAATTAAGTTATTTACCCCATTACGGCTCTTTTACTGTGCAAATGACCAATATTCTTCTTTATTGTCAGGGCATTTTTAAGTATGTGCCTGTCATGCATAAATATATAATTGCTTTCTTGTTTATAATTTTTATTAACATACTGAATATTTAGATGGCTGCCACATAATTACCTGGGGAGAAAAAAATTTCCTCTTGTACATGGTGCCGATTCACCATCACATTACAGGACTGCGGTCCATTTTACTGTCTTATTCATTTCCCAGTGGGAACTCAATTCAGAAATTCCCAAATCCTTCACTTTTAAAACATCCCTTTTTATGTTTCAATGGCTCTTCATTCCACTCCACTGACACACACAAGCCAGGAGAAGCCGGAGTCGAAAGGTTATTCTGGAACTCAGTCGGTTGTTATTCAGTGCCCACGCTTACAAAAGCCTCCGGGACCTCACCATTTCCAAACTACCCTCCCACAAGGAAAGGTTTTGTTCCAGCACCACCTCTCCATCCTCTCTAGAGTACCATGTTTTTTTTTTTCTCTTGCATCTGCAAATCTTTGACAATTTTCACCTTCCTTAGGCAGTTCAATGACACTTTTGATTTGCAAGTAAGTTCAGGCATGAATTTTATCGGATGAGTAGTTTTGCTATCTACATGCATTTTGCTATCGCATTAGTATTGGCTTTCTTCCAGCCAGGAGACTTAGAAGAATCTTGAAGAGGTCTTTGTATTCAGACCAAGCCTTCTGCTGAGCTCTGGGCACTATCTGTAAAGTGACTCTATGAAAATGACATCATTGTGTGGCAAACTTGTTCTTCCGACAGAAAATGTGTTTGGCAATGCAAGTCAAAACCGAGCTTTTTCAAATTGTCAGCATCTTGAGCTCCGTCTTGCAGCTAAACGCCACGTTGTGTTCCTTCTCCTTCATGTCTCGCACATCAGCAACAAGACGAGCTTGACAATCAAACCTGAGCTGGCGTTTTTTGTGATGACTCACGGAGCTGATTAAAATACAATTGCCCTACCACATTTGTACTGGCTCAAAACGGCAGCAAATGTATCAAAGAGGTGTCTCGTAATTCCCCACCCTTTGTTCAGAAAATTAAGGGCACACAGAGACAGATGCAGTAATGGAGTGTGCATTTTACTGTCATTTGTAACCAAGCCAACTCTTAACTAATGGGGCTTGATGCAGTTGTACATTATGATTTCAGATGGGCGTCTTTACTCACACTGAGTTATGCGCTCCGTGAGTAGCAGTAACAAAACCGTGCGCTCACGAACTGAAGCATTGAGAAATAAGGCCAGAGACAGACTCTGTAAGTTAAAATGACATTTAGTAGCATAACAGCCGCATAACCTCAAGATAGAGGCTCTTAACCCATAGCAGGCTTATTTCTAATGCTGTATTTGTCACAGGTGACATGAAGTTACGTACTCCCCAGACAGCGGTGGCGCACAATAAAGAAACCTTCAGTCTCTCCGAAGGCAAAAATATTTGTCCTTGTCACCCAGCGCAAGATGGTAACCCCAGCCCAGCGGGCTGCAATCACACCAGCACTGAGAAACCAGGGGGAGGAAAATTAAAGCACGAAAGAGGCAGTGCCTACCTTTTAAGTTGATTTATCTCAAGGCATGCCTGTAACCCTTCTCTGCGAGACGCTGCTGCTTAGCGCTGGCAAGGTCTTTAAAAGTCTCTAAAGCAGTCAACAAATATCGACCTCTAAAACACCAGCCTGGCTGCTCCGTATGAACCTGGGGTATGACTCAGCGTGGGAATACGGCTTCAAAAGCAAGAATTTCAGACGGCATTCTCTTAAAAACACTTGGAAAAAAACAGTTCATTTCAGATCAGTCTTCCTTCTTCCTGTTGTTTTTGTTCTTAATTACATCAGGAATGAGCCTTTTTGGGCTCCTATTTTAAAAGTTTGGGCCTAGAGGAAGTTCTGCCAAGTCCTAGCAAAACACAATGTAATTTTAAAATTACAGTCTGACAAACTGCTGCTTAGAGAGACCGACCATCTAAATGACTGGGCAGGCCGTCTCAAATCGCTGCTTTACATGAGAAGAGAAAGGGCTGCAAGAATGCGGAGCGGTCGCTGCTCTAACTCCACGAGGGCCCTGGACTTCAAAGACATCTGAACATCACCACCTCGCTAATGCAAATCCCATGGCATTGCTCTGCACATCCTCAGGTGGCCTGAATTCAGCTGCCGTGCTGAAACGTCAGGACGGTACTGAGGCATGTCTGCTCATGCCTTGGTACAACTCCAGACTGATACCACACGGCTCCATCAAACAAAAATAAATCGTGTCTCCCAGATATGATTAAATCCCTTTGTGTTATCTAAGTCTGAGCTGGACCGAGCCCTAGAGAACATTACACAGAGACTGGGCACCCAGGGAACGGCAGCGATCACCTAACCGAGTCGGATACACTCGGCAACAACCTAGATTCCAGCTGGATGCAGGATTGAAAAAGCAGTGATGGATGAACTCTGGGTCTCAGCAGAGATGGGAGAAACATCTATTTTCATTCCTCCAGACTGCTCTGCAGCCTTCAGCCCGTCAGCATTCAAACTCTGCCTGGCAGGAGCAAAGCAGCCCAGGGTAACGTTGCGATGTGGTTCTGCCACAGAAATAGGAGTGATGAGGGAACGTGCCTCTGCTGTCCTTCCCCTGGGATCCTACTCGGCACCTCCAGGATCTCGATGCAAAGGGACGTGCAGGGAGAGTTTGAGAAGCTGTCCAAGGGCAGAGCAGACGCAGCACTGCTTGCTCTCCACTCTACACAGCCGTGCTGCAGGTACCAAGATAATACAGGGCCCAAAGGAGGACAACGAAAGGCTGGGAAGCAGCTGGCTGAAACTCAACCCAAACTTCAGAAAAAAGTGGTTTGGAGAAAGTTTCAGCCACAATTCAGTCACTTTTAGCCCAAAACAAGCCTGCATCCTGCAGTTGTCCCTCCTGTATCCAGCCTGAGGGACAGCATGTGACACGCTCGCTGCACTACTGACTGCCTTGCTGGCAGGCAAACAGCTTCTGGTTGCCTATTTTCACCACGTAAGAGCTATCTTTTAATTTTATTGTATAGCAGCACCAGAATTCCCATGCAGCTCAAGGGGAGGGAGGGAGGACATGCTGACCACACACCACCACCCGGACTGGGCTCACGATTGCCCAGGAACAGCTGGAAGGAGAGGCAGGGAAAAGCCAAGCAGCGTCTCTCTGGCATCATTTGAAGAAACCCAAGACCACTCGATGTACCTCTAGGCCTAAATACTTGTACATTTTCTAATTTCTTGCAAGAATTGCGTTAATTTCACACTCTCCTTCTGTCTTCAGGGCTATGAACAGGCTTCGCAACATTTAACAACAGCTACCAGAAGAGGCAGTTTCCAAAGACAAGAAGAGCAAAGCAGATGCGCACCTTCCTCAGCATTGCTTTGCTGTTAGAGGTTTTACTGTCACAGGGACACGTCTGTGAATAAGGAAGAATCAGTGCAATCACTGCGTGCTGCAGCTCATCCTAGGAGAACCACTGCTAAGGCAGGCTGTGGGACAGACGTTCGTCACCCACAAAATGGAAACTGTAAAGGAACCAAGCTAACATACAAAGTGATCACTGGATGGAAGCATCATTGCATTCCTTGCATGCTTAGGCTGGACCCAGGTTCTTCCAGAGGCCATCAGACTTGTGTATATCACCACGTCCCGACAGTTAAGGCCAGTACAAACCACTCACAGCGCCACTTCCCAAGGTGCAGGGCCCCACAGACCCAGCACCAGGACTTAGGGGCACCTGCACTACAGCTGCTGCAGCCAGGTAAGAGGGCTAAAGCAAGAAAAATGTGAGTTGACTTGTGGGCATTTGATCACGGCCCAAGCTGATTTATCCAGAGGGGAATTCACCCCTGAATTTGCCCCGGCTGGAAGAGCAAATTCACTTTTAAGAGTTTACAGACTTGAAAAAATTCAGACAGCTTGAGATGCTGCAGCCCCAAGCAGGCACGTGTCCCCCTTTCCCAGCTTTAGCATTCTACAGAGCTCTGCTTGCTGCTGGCTGTAACCTAGAGCATTACGGCTGTACAAGATTTACATTTAAAGCGTATTAGTAACACTTTTTAATGATGAGAGAGGCATTTTAGCAAACAGTAAATTCTGCAGAAGCTCTGCTTGGCAGAGTTATCAATAATCCTGTTAATGACAAGGTGCAATTTACAGCAAAGTGGCAGCGGAAAGGAGATACAGTACTTATGTGAAACAAAAAGATAATACAATATTATTCCATTGACTGTGCTTTCTCTTAATTGCCTTGTTATGTACGCTCGGGGCACACAATCTATCATGGATGAAGTTGTTTGTTCATGAAGCGGCACGCAAGAGGTTTTTAATCCAAGATCCCTCTAGCTGCATTTCAGGATTTATTTCAGAGTTGTCTTTAATTTTTCTATTTCGTGTAAGTTTATCCTAATATTAGGGAGCACTCCTCTGAAAAGAAACTGCTGTGCTCAGTAGCGCTGCTTGCGCTTCCTTATGGGACTGCTTACTGCGGCGTCAGTCAGTAGGAGCACAGAGACAGGCTGCGCATCTCCCATCGCTTGCCTCTACCCCCAGGTTTGCAGAAGGGCTGCTGGCCCTCGGGACAGAATCCAACTACTACTCATTTGTGTGCCAAAGTGACCCGCGTTCAACATGCCAGGTTCGGTGCACATATTATATTGTAACAGAGGCGTTAAGAATACCCTTTGCACAAATATGAAATAACTCCATCAAAGCGAATGCCATCATTTTAATGTAATGAGCAAACTTGACCCCCTAAGAATTTATCCATCCTACTAACACATGAAAACACTGGAAACTTTAAAGACTGTAGAAAGACACTTTTGAGGCTTTCAAATTATTTTAAATTATTTGTTTTCAACATTAACTCATCTTCAGGTGTCTGTGTGGGAGGGCAGACAGATGGTTACCCAACTGAGGAACTTTAGGCTGTTCTTTGTACAACGGTAACCACCAGCAGGCTGAAGATGGGCTTCAGACCAGACCAAAGTCCAAATAAAGAAGAAGAGACTATGGAAACAGCATGTAAGGGAACTGCTCAGATCTAACTTTTGTGTGGTTTTACTTCAGCTTGGATTCCCAAGACTCTCACAGATGGATTTGGTCATTACGCCATGCCCAAGATGCACATTTTTGTACCATATATAGTGCTAAGAATGTAAACTACGCTGGGAAGGAAGATGATGAATTAATTTATTTTATTTGTAGTTTTAATTATTGGGTAAATTCCATTTACCACCTAGAACGTGAATGTGTTTTATTACAATAATAAGCCTTGGGCACGAATCCAAAAAGAGCTACCAAGCAAGGGGGCGGGGGCCTTAAATCGTGCTGGCTTGTGTTGAAAGCACTTGACATTTCTCCATTTCATTTCCTGGGTGCAACATCATAAATAAGCTCAATAAACTGTTGCTTACAGCCCTGGCCAATTTGAAACTCTACCTGATAGATTTATTTCAAGTATACTCTGTCCTCCAAAGCTGCCGGGAAACAACAACTTATCACTGCCAACCTGTTATTTCTGGACCCGATGCTGTCTGTAGCATCAGCAAAGCCATTTCCAGGGCTTGTTTGCAGCTGCTGAAAGTGACCAGGAGCTGATGGCTGCCTGCACTCACGGCTGAAGAGGCAGCAGAAAAGCTGAGTGACACTTCGCCGTCCTGCTAAACATGGAGACCACCTCAAAAGGCAGGAATAGATTTGGATTTTCTCAATCCATACTCCACAGTTTAGGAGAACTAGGGAAATATTCCTTGCTTAGGATAATAACATTGGCTAATCTTTTCTTATAGCTTTACTTGGTTTCTTATAGCAACCAAGTTGATTTACGCCAGAATAATTCAAAGTTGCTCAGAACTTTCTCTTGCAAAAGTCATCAGCTTGACATTACATGCCTCTGGCAAACACAGCAGGAATCAGCTGAGGGTGTTTCTCCAGGTGTGTGCTTGTTAAAATACACACGTGTTGTTGGCATCCTCCGCACAGATGACTGATGTTAAGAGGACTGGAACATCAGTTGCAGCTGTTGGACTTGCCAACTCGAACAGCCTTAGTTTAAAAGAAACTGCAGACGAGATGGTCACGGTCTGTTCGATTAGTTCAGGTACACGGTGACATTAGTGAAGCCAATTCAATCCTGGGATCCTACACCTTTTGTACAGCTGATGCAAGCCGGCAGCTCACACTGCAAGAAGCACTTGCAACGCACACCCGCCTTTGGGTTTTTCAACTCAGAAAGCCATTCCCCACTCCTGCTGTTATGATGTTCCAGCTTGCAAATCAAACCCTATCTCATTCAGCTCTCCTCAAGGCCATTTGCCACCCACCACCCTCCACGTGCCCGCAGAGTCTCACAGCACCATTTCCCTCTCGCACATATTCCATGTGCCACTCCAGCCTCTGATCCCAGCTGGAGCTGCTGGGCCGAGGGAGACGGGCCAGGAGATTTCCGCATTATCATGGCTCTCCATGAATGACTTCAAAGGAAAGCACAGATCCTATCTCCTGGAGATTAGCTGGAGCTGTACTGCCTGCGTAGGCAAGCTTGTTCCTGCCTTTTATCCTGTAACTTGCAGGATCCTTGTGCAGCAGAAAATTCAAGACCACATTCACCAAAACCTCCTACACTGGGCCTGCAGAGGGTCGCTTCCAGTAGCCAGAGCCAGGGAGAGGATAACACACCACCTACAGCCCCTCCTATAGGAAGGAGGTGTTTACTCCAAGGTATGAAGCAACCACCAAAGCTTTTGGGTAATAGGTATTCAAATCTTGCCTTGTTTTGTGTTCCAGAATTGCTTTTACTAGTTAGTTTACTAAACACAGATAATTACATTTCCATGAACACAAAACCCATTTCCTGCCATGCCTTTACATTCAAATAAACAGCTCAGCAGTACACAAATGCATGTCTGACGGATGGCAAGTCCCTGGGAGCTCTGGGCGCCTCTTTACATGAAGAAACTTTGCCTGCATAGCAAAGAACAGGAGCCACAACTGTAATGAGCAGTAAACAATGCTATCTTTAAAAAGTACGTGTGGGTGCCTGTGTGCAGCTGCGAAGCCCGGGGGAAGCTCCGTATGCTGCTACATTTCTACTTAGTGCCGTCAGATGGATGCTCCTTGGGCTCTGCACAAGCTGCTGGGGATGGGGCCGGGCCAATCCCCGCTCACAGCTCCGCAGGAACCCCAGCACACTTCCGCAGGTCTGATTTCTGGCAGCCCCCACAGCTGTAGTGTGGCTGGTTTTGCAATGATGCTTCTCGCACTTAGGCTCTTGGAGGCACTTGTGGGGTTTCACAAGCGCCTCTGTGACAGAGAGACTCTGGATCCTCAAACATCCTAGCAGGAAAGCACTGGAGAGCCAGGGACAGAAAAAAGGCACGCTCTCCACAGCTTCTGCAGTGGCTTCAGTGCGTCAGAGAGATCTCGGTGAAGGAAACAAGCTGAGCTCAACCTCTGTGTCCTGCTCGTGCTAGCTGGAAGACGAACGACAGGGCAGAGAGAACAAAACCACATGGCTGAGGTTTTCTCCCAACAACGTTAGCTCAGCAGACTGGCACGCTCCAGCTGGGCTGCTGACGGCCACCCAGCACCAACGCCAGGCTCCCTCTGTACCCCCAAGCTTGCACACACTCAGGGTGCTTGGCACGGCCTGCCTGCAGGTCGATCCCGTTTCCTCACATAACCTGAAACGTGAACGAACCTCAAGGTTGCAGGGTGGCAGAGGTAAGGATGGCGCCAGTTTCCCTCCGCTGGCTGAATCCTCGCGCCGTGCCAACCGGTGCCGCATTGTGCGCAGCTCAAACTGCTCCAGCTCCCCATTAGCATTCTGGAGCACAACTTCATCCTCCTGCCTCAGAGACCAGCCCCTGCTTTACATAAATCTTTAATGAAACGCTCTGCCTCAAGCACCGATGCCTATGCACAAAAGGCAGAGTTGAAGGAAAACAAGGTTTTTGCCTCCAAAAACCAGCATTTCTGCAGATAGCACATGGAAATTACGCTTGCTACCTCTCTGGGATCCCTGCAGCACCACTCAAGAGATGGTACAGCATCAAGAAAAGCAAGGAGGTAATAATTGTAAATAGCGTAGAGTAGTTTAACTGTGGTACATGCTAAAAGACAGCAGGACTGCCCCAGTGTCCCAGCACCCACATACAGTTCATGCACGTGCGGGAGGCTGGAAGGCTGCTTGTGCCGGGCTGACGGCACTGGGTGCTCCACAGCAACCCAAACAGGCTTCCAGCTGATCAGGAGACTGTTCTTAAAACCTCGAGATTTAAAACCACACACACAAAGTCTATGAATTTTATATTCCCTCGGCAATTCCGAGCACTTACGGTTAATGCTGTCGAGTGTTTCAAGTCCTTCTTTCATGAATGTAAATGTTATAAACGTCCATCTCTCCCCACAACAAGCAGTAAACAGAAATAATAATGGAAACTGGCTGTACCGCTGTGATCCAGGACTAGGAACTGTGATCTTAGGATAAAACTAAGTGTCAAGAAACAAGATAAAATTGCAGGGACTGGCAGCACAGCGCAATAAGGGCAATTACTGTCCTGACGTGCAACAGTGACCAGGAGATGTCATAAGGCCCACAGAGCTGAGAACGCAGACTGCAGCACAAAGCCATCAAGCATTTAAGGCTTTGTACCATAACACTTGATTGATGTTTTCAAAGCAGTCTGCAGGAATTAAGACATGTATCTTCCATTAATCTTAATGGAAGATGTTTGTTGAAATCCCCAAGACTGCTTTGAAAAAGAAGTATTTCAACTTCAGTCTGGGTTGGATGCCTACATTTTCATTTTAATATTCACATCTGCATGTTGGCCCGAGGTCAGTAAATCATTTAAATGTGTGCTTCAACATGCACCAGCCAATAAGGCTACTTGTGCTCAAAATTAAGTAAACATATAGATGCCCCATCCAACAGAGATGGGGTTGCTCACGTGATTCCGTGTTTTGCTGATCCAGTGCCTAAAGTCTGCAGAAGGGCTGCCATGAGGAAGTTGTGTTTTGCCAACAAATACCACGCTGTTACCGCGCTTATTCTTACAGAGACAAAGGCAAGCTCGGAGACACGCTCCAAGACATAGTCATGTCTCAGAGACATCACTTGTTTGTGCACCTTGGCCTTCTCGTATGTATTTTGGAAACCCCAGTCAGGGATTTGAACCAAGTTGAAGAACTGGACCCAACTGAACAGCTTTCAAATATCCTTTTAGTTCTTCTGAACTAAGTCTTCTTTCTGTTTTCTTTCTAGTCTGTCTTAGCCTAGGCTTTCTATATTGTATTAGCAGCTATTGTGAGGATTAAAGATAAAGCAAGAAAAACCCTTCAACCCTAAAAAACAAAACCTTAAAATAACAGTGAGATGAAGTAGAACAAATCCTCCTCCCCAGCTGGATTTCAGACACACAGAACGCAGAGCGCTTTGGCAATCCAGTGTACTTTCAGCTTCAGCTTCCCTTACGTCTGCATGACAGCTCAGGATGCCCAGGGACAGGAGCTAAACTCCGGGACTTGAGCTGAGTGCCCAAGGATAGGCAGGGAGCTACCCCTTGGGACCAGGCATTCTGGAAAGGATCACCACCAACATTTGGACACAATCTAAGGCTGGGGAAATGAGGTCTCCGAACGCATGGAAGTATTTGGATCCCATCATCTGATTCTCACTTACCCCGATCAGCACGAGTCTGACAATAAATTAATGACTTCATGCACACAGAATTTTAGCTTTTTAAGGCCAAGCAGCTATTTGTGGCTACATTTTAAAACTCTGAACCCAACACCAGCCATATAAATGCTCAGCCATTTCCATCTGCAGACACATCCAAGGTAAGCAGGTAAGACAGCAGCTTGATGTTAAACATAATCTGGTGCGACCATGCGCAGCGTGAAGGAGAGATCCTGCTCTCCCACGCTGCCTGTTGCTTCCCTTGCAATTTAGACAGCAACTGGAAGACCAGAGGGGTGAGTCTGCTCAGTCTGCTGATCTAGCAGAAAATTAGCACAGCAAGGGGAGAAAAAACCCTCCGAGGACTCCTTTGCCCCCTATCAAAATTGAATGTTGCCCAGGGGACAAGCCCAGCGAGCCAGCTCCCGTTGGCCACACAACCTGCGAACCTTAGGCAAGGGAGAGGGAGAAAATGCACAACTGCAAAAGGGGAAAGAGACTGTCCCTTTCGGCGTCAGCTCACAGTTAGGGTAAAACCTTCAAGCCACGCTCTTGGTGAGCAAGCGGCATCCAGCACATGTTGGGGAGGGAACAAACTTGTGTATTTCGGGCTAGCCAACAGACAGAGGCAGGTTTGCAGAATAACACATAACCAGTGCATGCAGAGACGTGCACATAAAAATCCCAGCACGTGGCTGGCAGTCTGCGTGAAGCTTTCGCACAGCTGTGCCACGGCACACGCAAAGCAAGGGCGCCCATTTGGCCTCTGCTCCGTACAGCTGTAAGCTTGGCCCAAGTCCCACCAAGCACAGAAGAGTGCCACTTTTCATAGCAAATCCCTCCTTCCTTCCTGAAATCCTCCATGTACTGCTGTAATTTGGAGGGAAGAACACAAGTGAAAGAGGCACCAAGACTCTCCTACCCAGGGTACAGTCACTGTTAGGTGTCAGAGGCACGTGGCCCGTTTACACTGGGGGTAACGTAGGGGCTCGGTACTAGGAGTATCTTTATGCACATGCTGCATAATGAACAGGGCTTCCTTGAATTCATTTCTGTGTGAACGACAACATCATTTTCAGAAAAAGGAACTCACTCTGCTCCATCCGAGTAATTCCACTGATTGGAACCACTGGTAGATTGCTCTGTGGCTCACTGATTACGCTCAGCGTGAATAATTACGTTACGAAAATAGGCCGGCTCCGACACCGCCGAGGCCAAGTCAGAGCAGCAGGGGACGCGGAGGGGCTGAGCCCACCTGTGCGAGGGCCACAGGAGCACAGGAGGACAGCAGGAGGTGTCTGTGTGGCTGCAGAGAGCCGACCTCCAGGAGCTCCGTGGCTCATTTGTTCTCCCCTACGGCTACAGCATGCTCCCAAGTGGACGGGCCGCTTCAGCCCGGGTCCCAGACGTGCGTTTAGTATGCATGACGGTGCTCCTGGGGGCAGCGCCTACGCGGAGCAGCGCTAAACATGCTGACAAAGGCAAGGGAAGTGACCTGGAAATGACAAAGTGAAGCGAGGCAAGGAGCAAAGATGAGGCAGCAGAGGAAAAACGTCTGCGCGGTTTTTTTTACAGCCCACCGAGGAAAGGCGACGGGTTTTGGCTGATACAGTTGGTGCAGTGCAGGCGCTGCTGGGTGTCTCTGGTTTGGGCAAAAGCTCTGCGGATTGGCAGCCAGAAGATTAATCCTGTGCCGCCCAGAAGCGGTGGGGGCTACACGTGGAAGAAAAAAGGCTACTTTAGTTTTTCATCACGTAGAATATTACGTCAAACAGCAGAGACGTACTGTCCTGAGCACGGTAACGGCTCCCTGGCAGCAAGCACAGAGCTGCCACACGATTCTTCGCAGCTTAAACTGCAGTTCCTGAAGCTGAAGTCCTTTTTTCCATAACAAGAAGTAACAGAAAAATCACTTGATCCAGAAGGGATCACTTGTAAAATCAAAATCAGTTCTAAAACTAAAGAGCTACTTTTCACAATGAACGACGTTTTAAATACTGCAAGAGAGGAGACAGTTTCCTTAAATAGGTGCCAGTTAGTTAAGGAGATGTGGTAAATGAGTGCATTTCCTGCACAACAAACTACAGATTTACCCTCACAAAGAACATTATGCTAAAGTGGAAAAAAACTATTATTCTGAAGTGAAAGACTGCCCACTGGGGGGTTCGCACTAACATAAGTACTCCAAGAACACCTTCACCCAGGAACACAGGCAGTGTCGTTGCAAGCAGCGACCAAGCAACCCTTAAATACACTAACATCTCCTAAAGGAATCGGTACAAAGATGAAGCTCCTAAACGCCAAAGAACACACGTCAGCTGGGCCTGCTGGTTTATACAAAAGCTCAGCAGACAGGGCTGAGCTGCCTCCTGGGAATAAGACCCTCAGGGCACACCCATGCGCTGCAGAATCAAGCCATGATTGCTCTGGGTCCTGCACTAGGCCACGCAGACACCACATCTCTCAGCCTCAGCACCCTGGGACCACAGCGTACTTGTATTTAAGCAGTGAACTCCAGCGTGTGCTGGTTTGCCTAGAGTTACTTAAGCATTTGGGCGCTGTGCTGCATTGCAGGGGGCAGGCAGGACGCAGCAAGCAGACACAGCAGCTTTTCGTCATAGTCCCCCAGTGCCTGACACCCTAACCCCTCCGAGAGATGGCAGGGGTGGCACTACCAAACTGACGGAAGAGACCAGTCCTAAGACCAGCGTGGCTCATGATGACCCTTCCCAGATCAGCCTGTAGCACCCCCAAAGCCACCTCCCCCAGGCTTCTTTCAGAAACCTGCCTCCAAAATGCTTTATACGTGCAAGGCTCCCAGCCCGGAGGGAACGATGCTCGCTGAGCGATTCCCCTGGTGGGCTCCTAGGTGGGAAAGCCATTTGGGAGAGACACGGACATCATCACATACTCTGGGTGTCCAGCCCCCAAGGCCAACGTCTAATAGTCCTTAGCAGACTCTGTGAGCGACCAACACAGAAATACTATTCAGGTTATTCCCTAGAATAATAAGCACCAACCTTATCTGCTCAGGAACATCTCTCTGAGCTCTCTCGCTGCAAACAGCCAGTGTCAACTCACTGGGATGCCAAACGCTTGACTTTCATTACGGTAAATTATTCACAGCAGAAGTGTCATTTTAGCAAAGTAAATTCCTTGCCATTATAAATATTTTCAATTCATGACTTTGCTTCCCTTATACCTGCGGCATCTTAGACCACACTGCTCTGCTCTCTTTTAGACCATGCTTGGCTGTTCCCACACAAAGGACAGTCTCCAATTTACCAGAACACAAAGCAAAATTCACAATAACCTTCCTGAGACCTTCAGAAAATAGCATTAATATTATTTTTTTACTGCGCTTCCCATGATTTTGCCCGTTCTCCCAAACAAATTCTCTTTTCCTACCAGAACACCCAAGTATGCACACGCTCCATCTTCAGTACAATCAATATATTGACACAGAAGTGAATGCCTTGCAGTACATCTTCTTGCTGCTTTAATACCCTGGCTTTTCCCTATGGCTGTTTGAACTAAATCCATTCTAAATCTTAACTGTGTTTCTGTACCAGTGATTTCCAACTCAAAGGCTTTGCATTGACAATTACACACATGCCCGCACATACCTACATACGAGTCTCTGTTAATTAAGGGATACTTGAACCCTTTAAGATTCTTTCCAAAATTTTACTATTTCCCCCAAGTTGCCCCCCAGTTCGGTTACCAATTAACCCTCCTGAAATGCCACTTAGAACCGTTTTAAGAGCGTTGGACAATCTCTACACAGCAGAGAGACACAGCACCATGTCACAGAAACACGTTTTAATCTTCCCACTGAGTCTGGGCTTTGTTATAAGTGTGCTTTTTGCTAACCTATCCAGGGGTGAAAACATTCAGGATGACTTATTCACAACTCCACTTACCCACATTTGTTTTGTTAGCTCAGAGCAGTGCCACTGAGCCACGCTACGAGAATTCTCACCCCATCCTCAGCGGCCTGTTTGGCATGGCCAGCGCTAGCGGTTAACGCAGACTTTGCACATCAACAGACCAAGCAGAACAGAACGACAACAGAAGAGCAGATTAGCTGGGATGCACCTTACTTCGATCTCCCAAGACGTGCCACCCCTGAAATGGCAGCACCACTTCCCATTTCCAGGCCTGGTTTCGTGCTGTCAGCTGCCCCAAGGCATGGACACGGGCAGCAGATGAAACTGCTCAGCCAGGACAGGGCTGGAAGTCCACAGAGGGCTTATCCTGCCCTCAGCTTGCACCAAAATTGCTGGGGAGACAAAGTGGAGGCTCAAGTCCCTGGATGTGCCCCAGAACCTCAGTTTACAGTCAACCTTACTTGAATGTTGGAGTCTTCAGGACCGTATTGGTCTTCACCGGTGGGCGGTAAAATGAAGATAGGAGTAGAAACAGTCCTTCCCACGAGCCATGGCTGTCTGGGTATTCTTGCTGCTAGCAAATCTTTGATTTTTCAGCTTTAGTGGTCTTTGAATTGAAGTCACCTGCAGTGTCCTGCATTTCCTAACATGCCTTTGTCCACTGGGATAAATGCTCATTTCTGTGCTCTGGTCAAAAATGAGACTTTTTCCCCTGATCAAAGGAACTGGATCTTTCATGTTGCATAAACCACTACAGAAATGAAGATAATTTTCCCAGATGAGAATGAAAAAAGAAGGACAGAAACCTTCCTACATAAACACGACAGAATAGACACTGAAGTCACATACCAAGCATTTTATAGCGGTTTGGGAAAGAGAAGGAATACAAAATTGGAAGTTAACATTCCTCATGGAATGAGATTAGAGATATTTATTTTACGCTCTACTTGAAACATCATAGTAATTTTCATCTGCACTAATAAAAATAAATCAGAAGCTGATCTTCCATGCATTAAAATTACCATTTCATGCAACAGTCACAATGTTCCTGAGACATATGTGCCCTTTGGAACTCGTGCCACAAATAGAGCTGAATTTAAGGACTGCTGCGTGCACAAATTTATTACACCAATTCTTTCCAAAGCGGGATATTGTCATGTACAAAATGCCACGTGAGCAGCCACAGAAAAGCATCCAGCACTGAGTAAAGACCCTTAGCTTTCAGAAGAATATTAAGAACTGAGAAACTAAAAGAAATAATCATACAGCATGGCACCAACTGTTGGGTGACCAGCAGAGCCCCGTTTGGAGAACAATCACCCAGACAGGAATTAATGGATTCACCAGCAGTCCCCCCGTCTGCAGCCCAGCCTCTCACGAAGATGCTCATTTGCAGAGCAGGATACAACTTGCTGTTAGACAGGGGAAGTTCGATATTCATTAACCAAAGGAGCCCCCCACTTTGCGCTGCTGTCTGCAGTACAAATCATCTGCCTGTGGGTTTTGTCAATGCCATCACCCGCTGTTTGGTGAAGGCTGTACCTAGAGACACTGCGCGATCCATCAATATCCCAGCCCTCTGCTGGGGGCGTTCAGAGCCAGAGTCCAAAGCCAGGAAACTGCAGCCACTTTCTGAGCGATTCAAATAGAAAATGCTGGAGACACAAAAGGTTGCACCTCAAATTTGCATACAGCAACTCCTCTTTGAAAAAGAGCTACGCGAAAGGGGAGGATTGAAATGGGCCATTGCCCCGTGGGACATTTACTCCAAATCCTCCCAGGCAGCTCTGCAGCAGGCTTGTAAGTGGGCCCTTTTGTATTGCAACTCAAGATCGCAATACATTCAACTGTACTAAAGCAAACTTGTCAGGTACATAGATTTTAAGGAGATAACACACCGAAGGCATAAGGACTTGGTATAATCATAAAGAGATGCAGGCAGAAGCTGCTTCTTCCTTGCTCTTTACTATCTGCCGTCCCCATTGTTACATCGGATGGGAGACGCACAGGGAGGCAGCTCCAGAGGCAAGGGAGGTTGGGGTAACCTCACCCTGCTCTAGCAAACACCTCCAGGTGAAAATCCTAGGTTTCTTAAGAGGTCAAAGCCAACCTTTCTTAGATTCTTGTGTCTACATTTCTACTACTGAGCTCAGCACCTTGGCAACATGCAGATAACCTGAGAAGCGCACCCAAACCATGGATGGAAATAGCTAAGTACGGTAGAGCCCCAGTACTACAAAAGCTGTCAAAAAAACCCTGCTTCCAAGCCTCTGGAAGCCATACAAAAAGATCTCCATAACAGGGACCAAGCAGATGGCTAAGCACACAGTCCCGGCAGAGGCACAGGTCATGCTGGAAAACAAATCCAGCAAACCGCAGAGCCCCGCAGACACCTTTCAGTACCACCCAGGCTCCTCCAGCACTGGCAAGGCTTGGTCACGAAGGTGTTTCCTCTCTTCACTGTATGCCTGGAAATGCTCTTTATAACACAGCTATGTCATACGCCTGTCACCATGTTCCAAATAACTCATACGAATGTCTCGCATTTTTCAAGTGGTGTCATAAAACGCGGGGCTGCACATGCCACAAACACTGACATATTTCACTAATACAATCCAGCAGCAGCATACAGAGAATATTTATGCAGCTCTTTATTATTTTTTATGAAAGGTAAACGACCCTTTTGGTGAAATGGTGACTTGTGCTGACAGCATCTTTGTTTTTAGAAGAAAAAAAAAACAACAGTTAGGGAGGTTAGGTGAGTTTGCAAATTAACTGAGGGGTACGAATTTCTCCAGCCTTGTCATAATAAAAAAATTATCTTCAAAAGGTTTTACTGTCATTCATCTTTTAAGCTGGTCTTGCTAAACTAGTTACTTCACACAGTAATTAGCAGCAATATGAATGAGCTAGAGATGCATATAAATTAAATCTATATATTGACTGAGTCTTGAAACACAGGTTTCCATGATTTAGAAATCACCTCCCCAATATACTTTCATATCTTAAGGTCAAATATTTCTAAATGAGGAAATGAGTGATTCTGCTCATTAGCGCAGGGCTGAGGCTAAGCAGAGTCAGCTGCACACAGCGATCTGCTAAAGCATTCCCAGGCCAAGGAAGCAGTAAGATTTCAGATGTCTGTCTAATTAAGTCTTCTTAATTGCTGTTTTACTAATTGGAGTAGAGTGGTTTTGTCATGATTTTAGCTGTTGACGAACAATTAAGTAGAATGCAGCATTAATTCCTCCTTTAACTACTGAGGAAGGCCAACGCATGCTCAGACTCCAGCGAAAGAAACCAAACCTAATCAAAGCGCCGTGGTTATTAGCACATGAGGTGGGAAGCCAAGAAACCAGCACCATTCCCCACCAAGCCAGTGGCAGGACATCACTACAACACTCCCAGCCCAAGCAGGTCGGATACCAAAACCTCAAGTCTTTGCACTTGCACCTTGCTCGCTGACAGCGACAACCTCCGAAGGCCATGCCAAGGTGATTCTTCACCAAGTTATTTTTCTTCTTCTTTTCTTATGTGTTTTCTGGTATTCTACTTTTTAGCATTTCAGACAAAAGCCTGTTTGCATTTCTACAGATATTTCACGTTAGCACACGTCTTTGCAAAAAAAGATCTCTTCCACCACCAGTACTGAATTCAGCCCTCTTCTGCTCTGCTAGGAACAAACTTTTCAATATTTTAAGCACTTACAAGAAAGACCCGAGTAAAGTCTCTGTGAATCCAATAGTGCTTTTTCACAGCAGGGAGATAAGCCAAGGTAAAAGCTGATGGTTCTTGGCTTTTCTAGAGCTGGCCCATTGGTAAAAGAGCACCTCAGCCGCACTCCCTGCTGTCACGAGTACGGGGAACTTCAGGCTGACCCGTGCCTTGGACCCATGACGTTCACTCTGCAGGTGCAGAAAGGGAAGAGCCCACCTGCAGTTCCATGTGTGCTGCTGGACAATCGCTGCAGCCCGTCCCAGCGTGGCTCTGCTGACCGGGGCTTTGGCGCTGAGCTCGGGCAGGGGGCGTTTTCCCACTGAATCAGCCAGGCAGGTGCAGCGTCAGCTTTCGTGGCTCTGGCGCTGTAGAAGCCAGGAATTATCTGAAGTAATTGGGAAAGAAATTGGGCAAACTCATTCCCCTTTTCAGCAATAAATCATCTCGGGGAAATTGGCCAAGGCCACTTGAAAGACCCAAGTGATGCTCTCCCAAACACCTTTCCCCTGGGAGACAGCTTAAGAGCAAGATTCGATCTGTAACAGTAGTATTCGCTGCTTTCTTACAGATTTTAGATCCCCTCCCCATCCCTCCGGGAGGCCCTGGCTGCTCCTGCTTTCAGCCCAGATGCACTTTCCAAACGAGATCAGTGCGAGCTCCCCGGGTCCCCAGGCTGCACACAAACCGCACCTTGAGGGGAACCAACACCAGCTTCCCAACTGTGCTCTTCATTCAGATGCTGGAGAACCATTTACACTCACATACTTGCTGAGTTCCTCAATCTTCTCCAACAGAGGACTAAGAGTTGTCTTCAAGCTACAGAGGAAGCTTGAAGGGGCACAAGATCGCCCTAAGGAAGAGCAGTCCAAGACTCGGGGACCAGGATGGTTTTCGGGAGCCAGCTCTTAACTCCTGTCCTCTGCTACATCCCAAAAGCAGCCTTTAGATGAGTCCCACAATCTCCCCGTCCCTCTGTTTCCATCTACCAGAAGTGGATAACAGCCTGTCTCTAGCAGGGAAGGACGCCTTGATAAATGTACTAATTATCACCAGACACCCCACCCAGCAAGTAAGAACAGAGGCCATTTATTTGCCAAAAAAACTTCCAGTTATAAAATGAGCGCTAGAAAATTGTGCAAATCAAGACCCTGGAACCTGATTAATTAAATCAATGGGAATTATAGAATTAATTTATAAGAAAACTCAAACCTAACATGAAATAGTTTGTATCGATCAACAGACAAAGTCCTTCCATGTGCTGAGAGCAAATCCATTTTTATTTTTCTTAGCGCTGCCGAAGCTGCCATCCGGCCGCTCAGCAGTACCGCCACAGCCCTCACAGCCCGGCTGCAGCTCCACTGCCCCATTTGTCATCTCAATGCCCCATTTGTTCCTCAGAACACCGATCATCTTACACAAGGCAGTTGTCGTGCGTCTTCCCAGTCCCGACCATTTCAAACGCTCCACATTCCTCCCCGCACGTGCTCGCAAACATCACTTGCCAGAAGAGTTTTAAATGGGCCTTGTCAAAGCATCAAAATAGAAGGTGTTCAAGACAGAGCCTCCGATTTCTTGTGCTGCTTACCCAAACGGCCACACGCACAGCCTTGCGCACCGGGCTGTTCTTTTTGCAAGGAACCACTGAGATATTTGTACGTGGCTCGTAAAGGAGAAGAATTATGCCAGGAGGGTAGGAGAGAGAGACACGACCACCTTGAAATAAATTCAGGCGCCTAACTCTGCAAAAAGTAAAGCCTGTCTATCTGTAACAGAAGCCATTAGGAAGTGATTTAAAGTAGTTTGGAAGTAGGATTTGAGTGGCTGTTTGAACACCTCCTTCAGAATACAAACATTCACCGGGCTATTTATAGTCCCTGTGGAAAAGCTCCTGACTTCACCCACCAGGCACAGAAGACCACGATCTGTTCTCAGTGGGAAAAAAACTCTACCAACTCCAGCGGACACGAACAAGTCACTGGATTTATCTCACTTTAACTGATTTTCAAAAAACTTAAAGAAGCAATACTCGAGACAAGTACTTTCAATCTCTTAGAAACTCAGCTCCCTACTAGACCCGCTGCTGTGTAGATAGCGATTGCTCATTTATTGACAGCAAAATGCTGTGGATCAAGCCTTAGTATCTGCTAATATCCCTGCCGAAATTGGACTTTAATGGTCCAATCCAACTCCCATTAACCAGAAAGGACTGAGTCCTATTTTCTTTAATGGAGATGTATATGAAGTTGTAGCACTTGGGAAAAATATTAGGAATTTTTTTCCTGACCAGGGGAAAAAAAAAAATCAGGATCAGAAAAAAATTATATAATTTTTTGGACCAAATACTTTTTACTGAGTGCATTTTATCTGATACGAAAACTCCAAATCTAGGGCTACAACAGAATTTCAACTACACTGATGTATTCAATTAAAAAAATTAAAGTGTTAAGAAGTAGAAATCCACCTCTCATTCAGTTGGGCATTATTCAGAAGCAACCCGGGTGATTATTCAGAAGCAACCCGGGTGAAGCCAGGGCAGCTCCAGGAACATAAATATGAAGTGACAAGGAAATCCAGCCTACTATTCACATCACATATTTCATGCTTCTTTCTATTTCACAGTAATACACCAAGTTAAGCTGCTTATTAGATGGGCACATTCTCCTAACCGCAGCCAGATTTGTATTTTATGTCGGGCTAACCATCAGTACTGACTGCCCTTTAATCATAATACTGCTGTCATTTGTGGTTCCACTTTGGAAGATACCGGCTTTAATACACAAACTGCACAGCTGTTAACGTTGCTGTACCCCAGAAGAGAAAGGCACAAGAGTAATTCCAAGAGAGGGACTTTATCGTAGCCATCCCTGTTTATACAGCCCGCTCGCACATTTTCCTCAAATACTTCTGTTAGCCTATATGATGCTGTAGCATACGTTGCCAAGTCCCACAGCACACCAATTTGTAAATAATGACCTTCCTGACATGACCTAGTAACAGCTAATAGCTATGCCATAAAGAACAAAAGGCTTTGTTGCACAAAAGGTCTTTTATGGAATGAAAAAAAGCCCAAGCGCTTTTTACGAGCAGGATCACTAAGAGATGCATGCTCCCCATGTGCTCTGCGTGGATTTGAGAAACGTCTAGTACCAGTTAATGAAGTTATCCTAGAAAACACAAACAACCCCCAAAACAGCATTTCAACACGCGCACCGCAGCCTGGCAGCTTATGAATGAAATGCTCCGTAGGTGTTTGTGTACATTTATCATTTACTACACCACATTAAGAAATAAGACTGCAAACGACAAGCTGACACTCTTACAACCCTGCACACCATGTGATGGTGTCTTCTACCAGGGCGTAGCTAGCCTCCTGACCACCTTCTCATCTGAGCCAAAGAGAGGGATCCACAGGATCCAAGTCACCTCTAGCATCTGAGTAACAACCTGCAGCGACTCTGCCTTTACAGAGTTTTTATTGCGGATGGTTTAAAACAATACACACCGAACACCTGAAGCGCTGTTTAACAGAGGCACATGCTGTGAACAAAAGCACAAATCCCATCCCTGACGTGCACAATTAGTGTGAGGTTCATGCTGGCAACCTCCATGTGAACCGAAAGGATCAGAACCTCTCCTCCAGGTCTTGGCACAGCAAGCTATGCCCAAGTCCTCCCTTATGGCCTGAACAGAAGGGTCACATCTCACCTTGCTCTACTCCAGACCCTACTTCCAGCACGCATCCCAAATTCGCATGAAGTCACTGCTCATCCCACAGAGCCAGCCATCCCTATCCGACAGCTCACGTAGGACCAAAGAGCCAACTACTCTAAAGGGCAGGAAGAAAAAAAAATCTCATCCCTAAACAGCGAGCAGCCCTGTCCTTAATTTGCAAATGCCCAAGCTCAGATACTGTCCCTGACTGCTGAAGAACAGGCCACACGTCCCAGATTATTCAGCTTATTTTAAAGTATCCTCAAGGTTACAGGCTTAGCATACTTACCAATTTGTCATGAAAATATATTTTGAAGAGGGCAAAATCAAGAGCGTTCTAAACTGTCATCTTCCAAACTTCGCTTGCTTCCTGACTTCGTTACATTGGACATGATAGGTGCAGTAGCCATAATTAAAAGGACTTAAAACAAGCAAACAAAACACCACCACCAACAACAACCAAGCCTCCAACCAAAGCAATAAAAACAAAACACTCCAGCACAAAATTACCTGATTCTGTCAAACCAGGTCTTTGTGGCAATATGTCATGACCCAAAAGAATAAGTCAATAAGCAAAATTAACTACTTCATCCGTCTTTCACTTTGGTCTTTTTCTGCTAATAGGTATTGGAGCTTACCCCGACCCTCTGGAAAAAGGCACAGGATCCCACAGTGTCAGTGATGACTGTGACAGTGGGGGCATTGTGTCAGAGACCCGCAAACATCTCCAACTCAAAACCACTGGACTTGCAGCAGCTCCAGCTGTTAGACAGCAGGATGGGAAACAGGAAGAAGCCACCCAAGTAAAAAACACAATCAATTAGTGGATAGCCTACACATTTTAAGGCTTCATACCCCAAACCCAAGGGGTTCTACTGGGTCCATTGTTTGCAGCTCTGTCTGCAGCCTTGGTGAATTATTTCATACTGTGTCACCCTAACAGCCACATCATCAGTGACCCATGTAATTGTAACCTCAGACTCCTTTCTCCACATGCAGATAAAGAAGCTCTGCAGAGCTTCAGTCCCCTGAGTAAGACAACAGACTTGAATGGAGTGACAGAAGAGATCAGAAGACCTCAACAGTCATCTTTGTTTTTCCCAGACCCACTGGGTACTCACAGCATCCTGCCTGTGTTCCAGCTTCGGTACAGCAGAAGTGTCCTGGCAGCAGTCCAGGGACTGCCACAGAGCCCCGATGCTTTCAGAGGGCACCTTCTCCAGTCCACGTGGCAGAGCAAGGGGTTGCACAGCGATGTCTGCCTAAAGTCTGCTCTCGTGCCCGATTTCTACATCCCTGCATAATCCTCATTCCTCTCCTGAGCTCCAGCCCACCGAAAGCATCAGGCCTTTTGTCTGCACCCATGCAGAAAGTTGCAGCTTCTTGTACTCGTGGCTTTTTCTTCTATCTGCTCTGATTTGTGGACAGTAAATTCCCTGGAACACGAGCCCCAAGCCCGGGTGACCAGACCCTGCACGCTATACGATGTTTATACACACGCCTTCGAACAGACTATACGTGTTCAAAATCGCTCAGGAAATGAGCCACAAAATGTGTAAACGACAGCACATTAATAATCTTTTTTTATAGCTTAAATTAGAATCTTTGGAATTTCACAGCCAGAGACTTTTAAATAGGTCAGAAATGTGATAATCACACTTAATGATCGTGCTCATATGCGCTGCATCAGAGCTAGTAGCGAGGGAACCTGAGCAGAATGGATATGAACCACTGGTACAGTCAAAAAAGCATTTAACAAACCTCAAGTGATTTTTATGCCAAAGCCAAAACACACAGCCCGGGCGAGAAGTTGTTTTTGTTTTTGGTCCTTCTTGCCAGAACTGAGCTGTGAGATTTCATGCTGATCCGAAGCTAAGCGCTGTGCCTCTGCACCCTCCTTTTGGCTGGCACTACTGATTAGCAAGACCCCAGATTTGACCACTTACAACAGGAGAGCATTTAGTGATGAAAAGAAAGCCTTTCCCAACTAAGGGATACGCTTTATTATTGCACTTGTCCACACACAGTTCACCCCAGGTATGCAGAGCTAAAACACATCCCTAGGCATCAGCATTTTGAAATCTCTTAATGAAACCAACAAGAACACACATAGCCATCCCAACAATCATCTAGGCTCCAAACCAGGCAACACTTCACAATATTTCCAAGTTCGGACACACACTTATGTTCTCTTTACAACTGGACTTCATGTGCAATATGCCTGATGGAAAAATTGCGGTAAAAATGAGAATTTCAGTGAAATACACCAGAGCTGCTAATTAATCCTGTCCTGTCAAGCTACTGATATATAACCAAAAAATTAAACCAGGAAAAAAAAGTCAGCTATATTTTGTGTCAAGCTGAGGAAACAAAGTCAATGTTTGTCTACTGTGAAAGTACAAAGTCAGCAGGGGAGACTGCTTGGAAGCTTATAAGAAAGCTACAGAGAAATGTTTTTTGGTTTCTTTTTTCCTCCAGTCAAAATTGGCCTCTTCTGAAAAACAAAGCAAGGCAAAAGATGAAAGGCCTTCTTTTCTGAAGCCAAAGATGAAGAGTACAAAGAATATTAATGACTAACAAGTCTGTCCATAAATGCCATGAGCTTAGCTGTAGCAGGGGCAAAAAGGAAGAACAGCTCTGCTATTAGGTAATGAAGTTTCTGATCTGACCAGCAGCGATGAAGGCTGATTGGGTCATTTAGGAAAGGAGCATTAGTTCAGAAGAACACAGATTTCCTGTGAAGAATAAAAGGTAAGAAGGAAGGACGCCATTATACACATGTGAGCGCTCAGGATGGCTGTGGCTCACTCACAACGCATGGAGCAGTAGTAAATTCCCAATTAGGGCTTGGGTCTCCCTCCTGCGGGTTCGGATGCGCAGGTACACAACATGTCTGTCCTGCAGGAAATTTAGGAATTGTTTCAGATTTGTCACTTGCCTCACATGCTACTTCCTAGGCGATTCAGTTTCAAAACGTTGTATTTTCATGAATCGCATTTCCCAAAGGAAAACTTCAGAACATAAAGAGGTTTGCCTTTGTCACGGTTATCGAATCCCACGGGGGCCTGCCCAGCCACCGCAGCTTCCCAGCATCCCGGCATCCCCCATGCCAGGGGGGATTTCTTGACAAAGGGCAGAGCAGCAGCGGAGGCAGGCGCCCAGCCTCTCACCTTCACACCGCGACGTACATGCAGCGCCGAGCAACATCAGCACAAAGCACATTCCTCCGCGTTTGACATTCGCCCGTTCGCCTTTGAGAAATTCTTTGAACTTAGGGAAATAACGCAAAACAAAACCACAGAGAAAAATAAAGAGCCAGAAGTGACACTAAGCAAACTTCAGATTGGGAATCTGATTCATTTGCCAGCTCACAGGCATACACACCTAGCGTGTCTCTATTTATATGCGTAGACTCAGGCTCTCTGCTCTGTAGAGGCATTCTGAGTATTTTTAAATCAGCAAGAAATCAAGAATCATTGCGCTTCCAGGAGAGATGATGGAAAAATCCCCCCTGGTCTAAGCCGTGACCGTTCAGGTTACAGGAGCCTTGAGACTGCAGCTCTCCTTACAACATCCAGCAAGACGGAGAGCCAGAACAGATAAAAAAAGTATTTGACATTCTTTCCCTTGACAGGCCATTGCTCACTCCTGCAGACAGACTGTATCTTGGATTGGAGTCTGATCCACTAGATGATATGAGAAGTCTTTGTGTTAACTTCAGAGGCCTGTGGGATGGAAATTTGGGGAGCATTCTTATAATGTGAAAGCTGGCAATGTTTAAGCAAGCACTGCCAGAGAGCTGTGCTGCTGCCCCCGTCTTACAGGGCTGGGTATTAAAAGCTGCAAGTTCAATGCCAGCTTTGTCCCTAACACCCAGCGGTCTCAGCAGATCCCCAACCTCTCAGCATCTCCGCCTGAGAAGTGGGGATAATGAAGTGTCCCAGCAGAAGCAGGAAGGTTCGTTAATGCCTGCAAGCACTTTGTAGATGACGAACATCAAGACAGCAGTTAGCAGAGGGATTTTGGGGGGGGCAGACATAAATCTGAAGTACTCACATCATCTATGCTTTTAGACAAGTATAGCAGCAGATCCGTTCCCTGTATTTAGTGGTTGTGGGCTCCATCTTCTCAACATACTGAGCAGCCTGCCTTTGATCCAAAAAATGAGCCCAGGGAGAATATTCACATGTTTAATGATAATCATACGCTTAAATTCTCTGAATTTATAAAGAGGGTAAAAGAGAAAAGTGTTCCCCAGCTCCAAAACAACCACAAATTCCCAGAAGTTATATTTAGGACATGAGTAAACATTTGACCACCAGAGAAACAGCCTCAGCTACACACCTGCTCAGCTTCTGCAGCCCTGAAGAAACCCAGAGGTGGGATAAGCGCCTGAAGTGAGTTTGCTGAGACAAACCATTCCTTAAATAGCCAATGTGATGTTATTAGAAAGAAGCACATCGGAGCATTTGAACTACTAATCCACAGGCAAAAAGGGTCCTTGAGCAAGGAAAGGAGGAAAAAAACAACCAACAAATGAAGTTTACCAAAGAATTCATCACACAGATTTAAACTTATGATTATAAATTTCCTACTACTGATTACTACTACTTCCTTCCTCCTAAATTTCCTACTACTTCCAGTTTCCTACTACTGAATCCTTTATTTACTGGACGGGCACTGCCACCAGGACCTCACAAGCACCTCGAGCCTTGCAGCAGACATCGGCAGCACCTTCAGCATCATCTCCTTAACACTCTGCATTAGAGAGAACTTAAACACTACGCAAAAGGCTTTAGGACACCCCCTACTTTCCCCTTGAAAGCCTTATTCACTTTAAGCACAGCTAAGATGAGAGAGATCAGTGTATCCAAAACTTTTAACTCATTTTTACCTCCTGCCAAACTCCTGGCCTAATTCCTTGGGGCTACAGGTGTCCCACACCTGCTGACTGGGGTGTCCAGAAGTCCGTCCTCTTGTATCAGCCCCACCTTGGCTCCTATACAGGTGCCTCAAGTCACTCAGCAAGGACACAGCACTGTTTTTGCACAGGTGAACTCGGGACAGCAAGAGAAGGTACCCACGGCATCAGGTGAGCTGAGCTCCACCTGGTCGCACGCATGCGCCACCAGAGAGCAAGAAGTGCTTCAGGCCACGTCCACAACTACAGCACGGACATCGCCCTGGCCCGATCGGTGTCAGGAGCACAAACAAATAGCTGGCTTCCAGAGATGATTTTCAAAACTCTGCTCAACAAGCATATATAGCAAGAAAAGCCTCAGGCAATTAAAGGACCACTATCCAGAGCCTGATTGCTCTAACAGATCTGCAAACATTACCCAGCTTACTCACAGCAACATCACGCTTCACCAGCAACGTGAAAAGGACAGATCACTCTCTCAGTCTACATCACCCAAGATGCTAAATAAGGTTCCTAATTATTTCAAAGGCCTTTTTTTAAAGAATCCTTTAAGATTATTGTCCCCAAACTTGATTAAATAACACTTTAAATCCTTCCAACTGAACATCATTACGCAAAGTTGACTCGATGCTATAACAGAAATGTTTTCACCTCAACCAATGAATTTTTGTGAAGTGCGCTGTATTCTAACAGTACACACCGCTTTAACTTCATAAACCAGGGGGAGCCATATTAGTCACATCTTACAAAGGGTTAACTAGGTAATTATCTTCCTTGGTTGGCTGAACTAGAACTGTACAAAACACTGTGCTTCAGAGGAGACAGCAGCGTGTTCCTACCTCCACCTGCCGTAAACCAAAAACCACAAGGGACAGAATTACATCGCTCCGTGAGGCTGCAGGTAGTCCAAGGGAAGTTAACCCAGGAGCAGAAATACCGGGTTTGTTTCTCCTCCTTTGCAAGACCCTTTGCTGTCCTAAGGTTTGCAGGTTCTACAGAACACCACCAAATACAGTCACTGCACCTCATTTGCACGAGCTGGCAGACCCTGCCACTGGGAAAACCCTCTGGAGAGGGCCAAATGCCCCAGAGAACACCAGTGGGACTTCCTCAGCATGTTCCCGAAGAAGCACTCTCTCTCACGATGGGGTGAGTTGCAAGGCATAACCACAAGCCTGTGCGCTCTCAGAGCATCTCTGACAATAAGCTAAGACCGCTGGGATGTCAGAGTGCCTCTGCTTTGTTCTGTGCCTCCGCTAGAATCGCCCAGGAGGTCAACTCTAACAGACCTTCACAGCCAGGCACCTCTCCCTGGCTAGAACCTGGATTCACCCTTTGCTCTACCATTTCTTGCAATCTAGAAAGAGCTTGAGAGTAACAAATGAACACATTCCCCATCCTCACCCTTTACCCAGTCCTTCCCTGCGTAGGCAGGCAGTCCTCCTCCTCCCACCCCTACCAAAGCAAGCAGGACTTGAAGAATCCCCGAAAGCAGAGGCAAGGCGCATCGCATCGTTCAGGCAGAGCCACCGCCAGGCAGGAGGTGCCAGTGGCTGCGGTTGTCCCGCAGCAGGAGCCCGACACGGGGAAGGCTTGCTGGAACTGACCTTCCGTGCTGTATGGGCTTAGGAGCAGCAATTAACTTCCAGTCTCATTTCCCTCTGACCTAAGTCCAGAACGACTCCCATTAAGTAATTACCGACACGTTGTCACTCTGGATTGTTGTCTCAAACAAAGAGCCTGTGAAGCTGCTAAAACAAAAACAATCTTTCGAACCATGAAATACCTGCCCAGGAAATTTCATCCGTGGCACATAAGTGAAACTGCAGCAAAGGACCACGAGGACCATCAAGTCCAAGGAATGCAATCCAGACACAAGCAGCTCCTCCTCCGCGCTTCCCCTTTCCCTCTCATCAGTGTTTCATGCTGTGCCAGAGCATTGCTGAGGGGCCGCCGTGGGTCCTCACAGAGGCCACCCAAACCCTCCGAGCTCTTTGGTGTCACCCCGGGATACCCCGGGTATTACGGCCGGCACGGACAGGGGCTGTGCAGCTGCTCCCATGCCTCGTTAATTAGGTGCTACGGACACGCTCATGCTGTAAGCGCATCTTTGACATAACGTAGCATGACAATTTCTTCAGAGCCCCAGAAATGCAGAGCATACAAATAAACCTGCGTGCTGAAACCATTTCATTGTTCATAAGAATATGCACACTGCACCTGTTACGGCCAAGGGCACTGCCTGTGCCTCGGAGCTGATTATTTCAGCCTCCACCAAACCCGTCTGTCTCAGAGGGCTGCTAAATTCCAGGAGCAAATAAAACACCGCAAAATTATTTCACGAGAAGAAATCATTAGCAGCTATACAGAGACACGTCTTTAGATCCAAGGGAAAGAAAACAATCCACAAACTGACATTTTTCCCCGAGCTTCTCTTACAACAGAGGAGTCCGTTTAAATTAAATTCAGCTGAAAGAAAATAACTCTGAGACTGACACCAGCGAAGTCCGAGCCCGAAACGGAGATCTGGGAGCCCAGCCGGCCCCGGGTGGGGGGCAGAAGGGCCGGGGGTCGCCCCCCGAGCCCCAGCCCCGCAGCGACCGGAGGGGGGGGGAGAGCAAGGGGCAGAGCCGGGTGGGGTTTTACCTGGAGGGGGAAAGGAGGAGGAAGAGGAGGAGGAGGAGTGCGGGGAGGGACGCGGCTCCCCGCCGTAGGGACCCCGGGACGGGCCGGGGGCACTCACCCAGCTACGCGCGGCTGCTGCCCCCGCTGCCGTCCATGGGGGCGGCGGGGGGACGGGAGCCCGCTGCGGGCCGGAGCCGCCCCGCGATCCGCCGCATCTGCCCGCCGCCGCGGAGGAGGAGGAGGAGGAGGAGGAGGAGGAGGAGGAGGAGGAGAAGAAGCAGGAGAAGGAGGAGGAGGAGGAAGAGCAGAGCTCGCCGCGCCGCCCCGGAGCCCCACAGCGCAGCCCGGCCGCAGAGCGCCGCCTGCCCGCAGAGCCCGGGATGCGCCCGGCTGAGGGGGGGGGGCTCGGGGGGGGCCCAGCCCGGCCCGGCCCGGCCCGGCAGGTGCAGGCGGCCGGGGCACGGCTCGGCTCGGCTCAGCCCCAGGAGCCGCTGCGTAACGGGCGGGCTGTTCCCTGACGGGATCGCGTCGTCCTCCTCCCCGTAACTGCCTTGGGCCGGATCCTGCCCACACCTCCCTCCACCCACAGGGTGCGGGAGAGGAACCCCGCGCCCAGACCCCGGTGCTGACAGACCTGTCAGCGCAAGGATGCTCTTGGCTCACGGTGAAGCTAAGGGGAAGCGTTTATTTGCTTATTTCTTAAAGCACGTGTCCCTAGAAAGCAAAATGACCAGGCCACGGGTTGAAAGGGAGGATGTGACATCCCAGTTTTACAAAGGAAAGGTTACAGCAAGTGCTGGGGAAGGCTTTTGGAGCACAGCCCCACATTTGGACGGCCACAGAGGACGTCCTTGCTGGATGACAGGAGCAGCGTTCACCTCTCGCTCTACCCGTGCTCTCCGTGGGCCAGGTAAGCTGCTCCACTTCTTCCCAGCTTCGTTTGCCTTTAGAGCAATTGCCAATGAGGACACGCTAACACAAGCCAGATGCGCAGGCGTTTCATGCTTGGATGTGGGGAGAATGGATCAAGCCCACAAAATCATCGCGCAGATGACAAGCAGCCAACTCAAGGTTACGATTTCTAGTCACTACAGGCCCCAGATCAGACTGCTTTTCTGCGATGACTCAAAGCTGAAACATGGCCGTACCATGCCTGCTGACACTCGGGCACTATGAGGAGCGTAAATACCTCGGATAAGCAGGATTAGGGAATTCTCCTAGCCCAGGGTGGCAGAGGGGAGCCACATCTGTACCTCTCTCAGTGTGTCAGCCCAGGCGGTGTCTAAGGGGCTGGGCATTCCTGTGTGGTAACACAGCGCAGGCTGGAAGCGGGCACCTCACATCCAAGAGCCCACGTCCTGCCCACTCTGCTTGCACAGTCTAGCACCTCAGCCATCACCTTCCATCAGCCTGGTTTGGTTTGTTTAAATGAAGGCAAGTGACTACAGTCCATCTGAGCAAAGACCTCCTTCACAGCCCAAGCCCACAATGCTGTCACTCTCCCACTTTGTTTACCAGCACCACCAATGTGATACCTGCAGATTAAGAAGGGTTTTGCACCAATGCACAGGGTAGAAGGGGTAGCTCTGCCCAGAGACTGGGGCTGCATCAGTTTTGTGCCATTAATTCTGACCTCAAGCCCATGCCTGCCCACACACGGGTTTTTCGTCTGGAACAAACTGCCATCCAGATGGGCAAACTCAGCTCCAAGGGAGCAGCTCTGCAGGCCCAGCTTAAAGACAGCTAGAGACAAGTCTGAGTTGCCCACACAGGCACCAGCCCTCTGCACAGGGATCTCTGCCTTTTCTTCAGCAGGAACAGCAACATGGCCCTTGTTTTTGCAACTCTGCTCTGCAGATGGGGAGTGTTGCACAAGGCATGCATGGAATGGTTTGCCCTTGTTTTGCCCTTGACTGGGCACCTTTAGGTTTTTGCTTACCCTCTAATACCTCCATGGCTGCTCAGAAGTCAGAGAAGACTACATGATCACAGAGATATAAGTGATGTTTTGTCTTTCAGCAACTATTTTTCATATTCCTGCTTTCTGTTGAGGATCCCCAGAGAGTGAAGCCACAGGGAAGGAGCAACGTCAGAGACAGCTATGCGTATTCCCTGAGCACAGATGTGACTGCAGCAGATAGCTAGGGAGGGATGAAGAAGCTCATCCATGGTAGAATCTTTTCCTTAGAAGGACATAAATACAGAAGAGGTGAGGGAAACACAAAATCAACACAAACTGGAACAAATGTGGCTTGAACCAGAAGGGCAGGCAGCCTGGCAGACTGACTCCATGATCTTTCACTTAAGTTCTTTTCTTTAAACATTAACTTTTTGATTTTAAAGACCCATTATAACTACAAGCTCTCAGTCAGGCTTCCTAATCTCCATCTAAAACCAACACATAAATAGCTTCAAAGTTATTACATGGATGACATAGTTTAGTCCTTCTTACAGGACAGACACTGGAAAACATTCACCCTAAACTGGGAATTCTTCCAGTTTGTGAACTCTTGAGTGAACATACAAGTAGACGAGCATGCTTACCTTATTGACAACATCCTTGTTTTTCTTATGCCTCTTGGACCTTTCAGCAGGAGTAGGAAGGTCTTCTCTTCCTCACAGTTCTGCAGATCAGTAGTTTTCACCTGTCTCTCATTAACTCATTTTCTACCACGTGGTGCTAAGCTGTTGAGCATATGACTTCTAAGCTTTGTCAAAACGAGAAGGAATAGTGAATTTGTTCCACTCTGTTACATCTCCCATCCTCCAGCCATTACTATAAGTAGGTGGTTCAGAGCTGGCTTCAATTTGTTCCTTAGATATTCCAGGGTAATCATCTTCAGGCTTTGCCTGTTTCACTGTACCTTTTGCATCTGTGCCCCTCTGCAATTTCCACGTTGTTTTCTGAAGGTCTTCTAGAATTAAAAAAACAGGGAAGCTTACTGTAGAATTCAGCCAATAACAGGTCAGTCACTGATTTTGGTCTTTATTTCATTCCATTTCAAGAATAAATGCTTTCTTAAAGAAAACAAGATAACGTAACTGTTTGATCCTGAACAAATAAGAGCAATGCCTTTTTTTCCCCTGGTATAAGGCACCTGTCCAACATTTTATTAACTTTGCTAGTTGCATTAAGCATCATGAAGTGCTGAACAGTCCTCAACTGCTAATTCCCTGATTGCTATAGTTTAGTTGAGTGTTAAATGAGAAAAAATCATAGCAGGAAAAAAAAAAAAAGACATTTTAGATCCACAGTGGCAGAGCTGATTGTACAGTTCTGAAGTCTGATCGGCTTCTAGCAGCAATCATACTTTATGGACCACTGGAAGATGATGCTGGACTCATACACTATGACACACTTTTGAGCTGTATGGGTGCAAGTGAGAATGACTGACAGATCTTACATGTTCAGACATTTATACAAACAAGAAACATTAGTTTTCCATATGTGGATATTTTATGCAGATTTCTAGGCAGGTAATTTGTACCTGCTCTTTCATTTTGTTACCTGTAGTATTACATGTGAACATAATAATAATCTAAATTTACATACACAAATTACTGGAAGGTCTGGATCTGGCACACTGGGGAGTAGTTCCTGGCTAGAAACATTAGAGATGTGATAACTATTTAGACAACTATATGAAATGAAATAAGCACCTGTCAAGGGAAAATGCATTGTTAGGAAAACTGGAATTGGTATGTTCTCAAATAAAAATGTAATCTATGAAAAAGAGTTAATCAGAAATTCTCTCCTGCCACTCTCTTGCATTACTGCTTTTCTTGTTTCTTTCTCTCTTTTCCTGGGTGAAAACTTGCCACCCAGAAGCAGAGAGCTGAGGAGGCAGAAGCAGCACCACCATGCTGCAGATGTGTAAAAGCAGTAAATCACCACTCAGAGCAGAGGGGTGGCAGAGGTCCTGCAGTCCAGATGGTGGCTCTACCTGCAGGGATCAAGCATGCGTGTGCCCAAGGAGGATCCCACCCATGATATCGGTGCAGCATACATTGGGACTGGCTGTGCGTGCATGGTAGGTTTGACGTGGGAAGTGTTGGACTTTATATTTTTGGTCCTGACAGTAGCTGAGACCTGAGTTCTGCTCCAGAAATAAGGAAGAAACAAGGCTGGAGGATACCTGTGGAAGAAACTGCAACCTTCGGACCATGGTTTTGCAGAGTAGATATTATTTTTGCCTTTTCTTATTTGATTATCAGGGTACACGTACTACAGCCAACCAGAAGAAAACTATAAGGAATCAAGCAAAAGAAAACTAGTCAAACTATTGCTAATCACATTAGTTTATATATGCTGTTTACAATCAGTCTGCTTAAATATTCATTTCCTTACTTCATTAAAGACTGTATCTTTCCAGGACCCTCACCTTTGTCCATGGTCTTCGTGGCAGACAGCAGAGATAGGTACCAATTATTCAGCTGTTATTTAGCAAGTACTTCAAAGTCCTTTGATGCAGCAGCAGTGTAAATTATCAGTAGCAGGTAATTGTCTCATTTTAATGCATTTTTAATAAGACACCTGGGAGAATGAAGAAAGAGCACAAAACCACCCCAAAAAAACAGTATCTTTGAGTTGGCCTCCTAGTCTCTATTTCTGCCTTCCTGCAAAATGGCTTTTTCATATCAACGGACAACAGGGCAGCCCCTCAGCTTCACCCAGCTGTGTGACAGCACCATTCTCTGCCACACCATAACCCATCTTCCACAGGCAAGGGAAGGAAATGGCAGATTTGTAAAACACCATGGACAGGATCCACAGAGAAGAGGCCCCCAGTCTGCAGATGTTCCACGTCTCCGTCACCTATGTCTGTCTAGGCAACAAAGCCACATTTCCTATGTTACCAGCAGGCCGCAGAAGAAAAGTTGTCATTCCTTGTCATTTGAAATAGATATGATTTTCAGCTAGGAAGAAAAAAGGTGGCAAAGGGGTACATTTTCTTCATCAGTAACTGACTCCATATTTTTTTGATAAAGTAAGGGAAGATGTTGTCTGTCAGTCGCCAGCTTGGTCTCATTAGTTAAGAGATAAACCCACCCTTCTGATTTCTCACTTACCCAGCTTAGTGTTATATATTCTGTGCTAGTCTCAACATATACATTTTATTGCCTCAGCGGGGGACTTAATTCCACTAAGACAGAACTGCCCAAATCTCTGTGAGCAGCTGAGCTTCAGGAAGTCGCTGGCAGAGCACCCTGCTGGCCCTGCTGCTGTGAAGGCCAGAGGAGAAAGGCGCGTGCTCTGAGGCAGCCGCTCACCAAACCACACAAGGAGCTCGTAGATCAGAACCAGCAGCTGGAATTGCACCCAGGAGAAAGAGCACTGGACACTGAGCAATAGGTTTGCTACGTTCTCAGTTTAATTAGAAAAGTACCTATGGTCACACGTTGCCTATGTGCCAGTTTTCACTGAGGGATTCATCAGGAATTGAGAGGCACTCCCAGTAGGCCGTGAGATTTCCCTAAGATATTCCCCTCACAATTTTGGCAAGTATCTGTGCTTTTTTCTTAGCATTGTGATAATTTTTACCAGTTGAGGCCCGTCAGCAGTCACAGGCAGGTGCAGCTGGCCCACAGCCACCTCAGGCTATCACAGAAGCAGATCCTCAGCTGCCCCCAGTGACGATGGCTGGAGCCCCTTAATGTAATGGCAATTTCTGTCTTTAGCTCTGACATCTTAATGAGAATCTGGCAAGACATCAGGTCCATAGGAAGACCTACAAGTTCCAGAAGTAGCTTGCAAGTAGCTGTAGATGCTCTCTTACAGAGCTACGGCTGTCACAGCTGGGCACAAACAGCAGATGTGCACGTCCAGTCAGTTCTGGCCTGCCCAGGTGCCTGAGCCTGCAGTCACTGAGGGGTTTCAGCTGGGGAGAGCTCTGGTCCAAGCTCAGGACCTTTGGTGCTTAACAGGATAGCAACATTTAACACTATTAGCATGCCGACAAACTAGCTGCTTCTTTTGTATATATTTTAGCTGCTTAATTCATAAAGGAGCTTGGCACATCTGCAGTACTAAGACAAGGGGCTTGTTGAGCCCAGCAGAAGGGCTCTCAAGCCCTTGCTATGGCTGTGGTGGAGCGCTAGCACAAACACTCCAAAGTTAGTCGCAAAATTCCCCTCGCGTTTTGCCGTTTCTGAGAAATGCCTTGAAGTGAGGTGAGCTGGCTCCTTCCAGAGAGCTGCAAAGCTGCTGGTTTTGTTTGAAGCAGGGGGCAGAGGGGCACGTTGCAACCATAGGTCAGGGAGGGCATCACTTTTGGGAAATGAGTATTGACACACTGAATCTACTATTGCAGAAGAAAAAAAGAAAAGCTCAAATGCCATAGCACTTAATAGCCCTTTGTTGATGCAGATTATTTTGACAAGACCTTCAGGAAACTTACTTTCTCACTACAATTCCATTTTCAGGCTATTTTTGCCCTTACTGGATTTCATCTCTTTTTCTAAGATAGATTTTTCTTCTCCACAGATGAAATCCCAGTTTCTTTCCAGACTTGGACAATGGTGCAGTTGAAGAGGGTGACAACAACATGCTTCTTCTCAAACTACCGCACAAAAGCCATCAGTCAGGATATTTCCAATAAATACAGGCTCCGAGTGTGAGGGCTCCCGTTTCCTGGCAGTGTTGCTCTACATCGTGTTTTCTCTGGAAGGAATCAATTACATCAGTGGCCTCGGGAATGTGTGTTGAGATGGTTTAATCAGAGTTGAAAAGCACAGTACAGAAAGGGGCTTCAGTTCTTCTGGCTGGACACAACGTACCCAATTTGGGAGCCACTAAGGAACTTCCCTGGTATCAGCCCCATTAGCTCATCTCCATCCAGTGTTAAAATGGCTGGTGGCAGCACAACGGACCTGGTTCAGCAGAGCACTGAAACACACGCTAAACTTTAATTTCTTCAATTAGACTTCAACATGTGCTCTGGGCTGAGGATATGCCACAATGCCCGCAGAAATCACAGCACTGTTCAGCAGGTAATTTGTTTTGGCCAGTGAACTCCTCTGTAGATAAAAGTTTTGTCATGTTTCCCGTACTCCCGGCTGCTGCTCGGCTCTCCCTGCTGACTTTATTCTTCCTTTGCTATGCAGTCTTTCAGGACACAACAATTCTTCTTCATAACATATTTGTACTACATCAAGTACAAATAGGCTGGAGTTTCTATAGCTCTCGTAACACCAATTATTACAACAGGAATGGATTAAGCGCAAGCTTTATTGCCCTCCTAAACAGAAGCTTATATTTAGACCCTTATCTTTCTCATGCTTTCGTCGGTGTGTGAAATGGGGCTTTGCTCAACCCAGCTTGCTTTAGATCCCCACGGGGCAAACTGTCTGTGGGTGGAATGACATCTATTTGAAAGGAACAGTATTAAGTGAGAAGTAAAGATTAAAAGGTCTGGAAAACTTCTAAGACTTCAGCTGACATGATGAGCAACACCAAGGTTGTGGCAAGATGACAGAAGCCGCGTTCCTATGTGACTTGAGAAGCTATGGAAATGCAGGATGTTTCTGCAGTAAGCTAATCTGCTGATAAGAACTTAAAGCAGTGGTTAATTAGAGAGCAGGTTCAAGGGAAAGCTCAGCTGAGCCTACAAAGTTGTTGCTCCATTGATAGGGCAGGAGGTTTCAAAAGGAGCACTGAAAGTAGGCAGGTAACCTGCCAGAGACGGGCCAAAGCCCACTCTTCCACCAGTGTAAAATTTGTCGTCAGTGGGAGCAGATTTAGGCTGATAATCATCAGAAAGTTTCGGTGAACGCTGGAGTTGGCTGCTTAATTGTGTGAGAGTTGCAAGAGAACGATAAAGGTGATCTAACTCATTATCCAGGGGCAAGTTGTAACACTGCTGGACAAATATTTTGCTGAAGGGTCTTTCCTAGCTATCAGGTTTTTATCTGAATTCTATCACCTGCATTCCTATGAGGAGGAAAAAAGCCTCAAAGAGCAAACCCTCACCAAGAGAAGAAATAGTATGTTTGACTGACAGCCGTGGGCTTTTTGTTATGTCAGATTTTTTTCAAAGGGGGTAGGGCCAAGGACCTTCCCTTACAGAAGACCAAGGGTCACATCCGTTACTTGTCTCAACCAACTCGGCTTCATTGACTCCTCTGTTGATTTACAGCAGCCGAGTGTCTCTCCCGAAAATACCGACCAGACACTGAACAAGCAGCACACCCATGCTGGCTCTCCCATCGTGAGGTAAAACATGATTCATACCCGAGCACGGGAGAAGTGGAATGCAAAAAGCAAACAGAAGACAAGGTGAAAAGTAATTACACTTCCTTAATTGCAGATTTTTTTTTTTAAAAAAAAGTGAGAGAGAGAAAAGCGTAACACTAAAAATTGTTCGGTAGATTCTTTCTCTTTAGAAAGCCATAAACTGTGAAGCCAGACTCTTTATTGAATCACATTTTTTTGGCAGAAAAATAAATATTGTTGTAGGAATTATTGGAACATACATCCAATTAAAATCCTCAAACAGAAACGCACCGTTAATGTAAGAGCTATTAAGAAGGGCTGAAATATATAGATCATATTTAAACTGAAAGGAGGTAAATAATCCATTGCTCCGATGTGATTGCCATTGGCAGAAAAGTAAATAATACAGAATTATGATCAACGGTGCAGCTAATAATGGAAGCTGCAGCTGCCATCCCTGAAGGAGGCACCACCCAGAAGTGGTGAGTAAAGAAAGTAGTAAGGTAAATAAAGTAGTGGCAAGACCAAGGTGCAGGATCTATGTCGTAGACCTCAGGCCTACAAAGCCACTCTGAACGCAGAGAGTTCAGCCCAGACGGCTGAAATTGCAGGGCCCAGAGCACTGGGGTGGAGAAGCCTCAGCTAACCTGGCATTACGCTTTGGTGGCATTTAATGCTGCTGTGTGACAGCAGGTGGGTGTACGCGGGTGTGCTGGGCATGGGCTGTTCTCCATTTCAGCCCAAAGTGGAAGGCGACAGTTTGCTTTAATTAGCTTTAACTGGTTCGAATTATGTAAACATTAATTTCACACCTATGGGTTGAGATAATAGATACTGTCAAAAGAAAAAATTACAGGAAAAATGTGTGTGCAAGAGTAGAAAGGGCTGCTGCTCAGAGGTACAGAGGAGAAGAAAACTCCCTGCAGGATGGGCAGAGCAGCCACCTTGAACAGGTCTCACCCAAAACGGGGCAAAGTATTTTCTTAGTGAAAACAGAGTGATTTTTAGTTTTGCCACAGCAGCCTTTTAGGTTTGCTATCTGCAACGGAGTCTGTGTGACTTCAGAACCAGCAGAGCAATACTGCATGTGTCCACTATCAAGTCGCAAAACAATTTATTTGCCTTTTCTGTCAGAACACACTGTTCCTACGGGGGCATGATTTTACAGCTCAACTCTTGTGCTGCCTCTGAAAGCTTCTATTAAGACAGAAATCTCCCAGATAATAGAAAACTGTCTTAGGCCCCATTCTCTTGCATCTCAGCTGCTGGCTGTCCATTCAGGAGTTTATAGCAAGCTCATCTTTGCAATAATAGAGAGAGGTCTGAAAAGGCCAGCAATTTCTATCAACATCCCCGTTCCCCTTCCTCCTCTGTTGCCTCTTTTTCCTCCCATGTTTCAGGGAATCCATCATCACTGCAAGTCAGCTCTGCTCGAGGGATCTTGCACCGAGTTTGGTGGGTGTCAGGATTTGGCATCATTTTGACCTCTTGTTACAACGTACCAGAGGGTCCCTTCCTGGCAAGCTCTGGTCTGAACCGTACCCCACCAGCACCATGCACAACGCCACGTGGATTCCTGGTAACGCTTGGTGTGGAACATAAAGTTAGTTCCTGAGACACCCCCGGAGCCCCTCACCATCACACCAGGACTGCCCACAGGAGCAATGAGATTCCCCAGGCCCTTATCACAGCAGCAGTGCTGCTCCCCGATGCAGGCTCTGCAGGCAGTGACTGCAGCTGCTCCTGGCTGCCCAGCGAGCAACTCAACAAAACGGAGCTGAGCTGCTAATGACGGCCTCTTCGCTGCTTCGTATCCCTGTTGTGGGACCACTTAGGGCAACATTTTTTCCTAGAGTGATGTTCCAGAGGTTCAGACAACAGTACAGAGGCTAAACCAGGACTCCCCAAACCAACCTACTCCTTCAGAGAAGCTGAAATCTGCTGGCAGCAGCAGTCTGTGCCCCCAGAGCTCCCCAGGCTTTCCCAGGCAGGGAACCTACTCCTGCTTTTCCCATGGGAGGGGATCACAGACCTTAGGCTCTTTTACAGAAATGATGAACAAATACAGGAGAAAGCAGAACTACAGCAGACAGCTGCATTTCATTACTTTCTGATTTAGTCATCCACAGAGCCGCACTTACAAGCGATAGTAAACATTGTTATCTCCGTGTACTGGGTGGGTGTGAAATACAACTTGAAGGACACTCAAAGCTGTTACTGGCTTGCTTTACGTTGCAGATTTCTCTAATAGAGTCGAATTAACTTCTCTGTACTGTATCACAGACGGAGACTGGGTTTATTTAATACCCAAAGATGCTGGCCCAGACAGGTGGCAACACAGCCTTCCATCAGCAGATGGAGAGAAGAAAAAAACCCCAGACCATTTCTCTAGTGTATTTGTTTTAACATCTTTCATTGCCAGCATTCAATTAGTCAGCAAGGTTAATCTTTAGCTAGAGCTCTTTGCAAGGACTGTGTTTCCTTCCTCCTCTCTGCCAAAGTTCCCTGTGCATGGATTTTTTTTTGTCCAAAAAGGCAGGAACCGACCTGGGAAAAATGCAAAGCTGTCACCTTCTCCCCAGATGCTACCCGAGAGAGCAGGCGGCGCACCAGGCTGCATTAGCACATCCCCACTGACCTGAGCCTCGTCCAAAACAACAACCCCAGCCAAAACACCATGGATACTTGCTCTTAAATGTCAGGCCGAGGAATCCAGCCCAGACATGTCACTTCCTGTGCTGAAATGGCGTTTCAGCAGCCCCACGGCCCCCACCAGCCAGAACCAGCCCTCGCTGCAGCTCAGAGCTACTGGGAGAGGCCGAGCAGAGACACTTCAGGAAAAACAGCAACAAAACCCAACGCACCAGCAGTTGTACTTCACACATAAACTCCTTTTCCTGAAGAAAAAGTTATTAAAGTCTGAAGAAAAACTCCAGATTGTGAACTTCAGATCTCCTCCCAGCAGAGCAGCCTTATCTCGCCCCAGAGCGAAGTGCAGGCGTGAGAGCGCAGGACAGCCGAGATGGGATCACTCCTTTTCCTTTTGTTATGCGGAAGTTACGGGAAGCCCAAGCCAGGACAGATGATTTGTCTATGTATTAAGTCAGCCAAAGAGCTCGGACTCTTGCAAAACAAAACCACTACCACCAATAATTCAGGCTCTCCAAGGAACACATTAGAGAACGTAAAAGCTGGAGACCAAAAGACAAGTTGGGAGGTGGGAGAGTACTTTCCTCCCCTCGGCACGAACAAAAGACTCACACTGGTCATTCCCAGCACCGTGCCACGTCGACCCATGGCTGCGCTTGGGGCAAGCCTGTGCTGAGCACCGCAGCACGGCCCTGTCCGTGCATGCTGGCTGAGGGCAGAGTCACCCGAACCACACGAGCTGCCAGGCTCCTGTCGTGGGGCTTCCTCCGCCAAAATTCAGTGAAATAACACACTCCATCGCACAGGATAGACTCACGTCGTTGTAGCTCTGAAATACGCTTGGGGATTTATATTCCTTGACACTTTGGAAAAATAAGACATTGTTGGTTACATTCAAATGGAAAATATCGAGCAATGGGAAATTTTAAACAGCTCTCTACAAGAGTTTGTTATAGGTCCTCACAGCAAGGAGAGTAACTGGACTATGAAATAACCAGTCAATATCAGAGGATACAGAGAGGCCAAAATCCTAGCAATAGATTGTATCTGTCCGGTCAAACTAGAAAACACTACCAGGGAAAATTAGATTGGAAGTCTCCTTAGTTTTGGTGCTGGATTGTATTTTTAGAGCTGAAGTGTATCCAACAGGGAATGAAGTTGTGCAAAATTTCATTAAGCGATAAAGGGGCTAGGGCTGAAGTTGGGCAGAAGAAGCAGAACAAAGCACAGACGAGGAAGATTTTAAAGGCAAAGCATGCCAAAGGAGGAAAACAAACCTCTCTGAATGGTGGGCAGGCAACTCCATTTTTCCAAGTACATTATTCTGCGATTAAATGATAAATCTGGGCATTACGTTATTTATTCCTGATAACATCCAACCCTTTTGTCTACATTACTTTAAAAGTCCACAGCTATTTGGCAAACAGGACAGAAGGAGAAATGTCAGCTGGTCGGGGCTCCTGCTCTGCAGACAAATAGACGAGCAGACAAAGAGTCAAGGAAAGGCTCCGGCGTTTCAGCTGCGTGGCCAAGAGCCACTTCGTTGTAGCATATGGCGTACACTAACAGGTTTACTTTCCATGAGGAGGATGTATAAACTGTCTGCAACTGCTCTTCACACTTGTCACTCTAAGTCAGACGATTTTTCCAAGGCATCCTGCAAAAACAGCCTCTCGGTTGAAGTCGAACAAAGAATTTGTGGATGCCTTGCAGGTGGGCTGTGCTCGGCCCGCAGAGGGAGCGCGGTACAGCACTCGTGGAGCTTTATCAGAGGAGCTGACAAAGGCAGACAGACACAATATGAAACGAGAGCAATTAAACCCGGGGGGGTAGGGCCGGAGGGAGGCACTGCTGGGAAGTGGAGTTAAATTCGGGTCAGGGAGGAGAAGCAGCACGTGGCGGCACGGCCCCGCAGCTGCCCCGGCCACATGGGCAGCCCTGGGGCTCTCCCTCCACGCCGGGCAGCACCCGCGGGCGCCAGGGCCGGCACCTGCTGCCATCCCGGTGCTGCAGCCTGCCCCGAGGCCCGTTAGACACCGTGATTAATACGCCGAGACCAAAGTGACTGGCAAAGATAATTACACAGCGAGTCAATTGGCTGGCAAAGTTAATTATGCAGGGAGTCAAATGAGTTGCAAACCAAATGACTGAGGCAGAATAAAAAAACATTTGGCAGTGACAAATGGCAAAACAAGTTACTCCGACAGGGGGTCAAGCGGGCTGGACACGAGACGTGTTTTCCAGCAGCAGATGCTGGCAGGATGTCAGCGAACGCCGGCCGTCGCGCGGTCGCTGCCGGCGCTGCTCCCAGGCGGGCAGCAGCAGCGCGGGCAGCACAGCTCGGGCCCCGCTGGGACTCGTACCCCGATCACCCTCGGCCTCGGCCACTCCCTCACCCCATAACCTCGAGCCACCCAACATCCCGCTGCCTCAGGACTGCTCCAGATGAAGCATTCCCTTCAGCAGCACGTAAAGCGGCCGTATTGACCTGAAAGGGGAATTACGAAGCAGGCCTGAAGCAGCTGGGGTGCACGCCTCGCGTGCTGCTCGCTGCCACCACCAGCAATAACCCCTGCTGCACGCTCAGGAGCTAAAAAGAAAATAACCCTTCTTCTTTTGCCATCAGCAGTCCAAAGGGGAAAAATGCACGGGCGCAGAGGCCAAATAGTCACAGACCTAAAGGGACCTGCAAGAGGCTGAAGAGAGGCAGCAACGGCGGCTCTTTATTCTTCACAACATGCAGGCAAACTCCGAAGTGCTGAGATCCTCGAGTGGTTGATTTTGTTCCTTGCTTGTTTTTATGTTGGATAACCCACACAAACATCACAACTACAGACCAAAAATACTACGATGTCCCTAGAAACTAAAGAAACTACATTTGAGTGATTGAAAAAAGAACGTTTAATTCTGCTATCTGCAAGAATTTGGAGGTTGTTATTATTTCCTTAATTCTACCAGTCAGTTGGCACTGTTGGACAATGCAGGGTTCCCCAAATCTATAGGAAAAGCTCAGGTGTCTATAATGCAAATCTGCACACAATTTCTCCAGTAAAAGAATATAAATTAATGTAAACTTTTCCAAACTGACTACAAAGATAGTTTTTTCCAACTATAGCTAGCGTTTGCCACGTAAACTCTCTTCTTTACATGCAACATTTTCATATCTTACTCTTGCATTTCACCTGAAAGCAAACAGAGTTCTTCTGGGGTGATTTACGCTGCTATGGCCATGAGATAAAAATAAAGGAGGAAAGCAAAACAAGGAATGCCGACCCCAAAACACTAGACTGTTTAAAATAAAGAAAAACAAATAACAATAGCAAAGAAACAAAGTGGTACATGAAAAATAAATCCTTTCTAGGTCATGCTTAAATTTGCATTAATGGCCTTCTTGTCAAATTATCTCAGGGGAACTTCAGATTAGCATGCAAAAGCAGCATGATACAAACTGGAGCGGTAATACTTGTTTTATTTACCAGACCATTTTCTCGAAAGGCACTAAATGTGAGTATTTTGAGGTATTTGACTTTCATCTTTTATAAAGGAAGTGCAGTTGGGGAGAGCTCACCGTAATTAGCAGCTAGTCAAATAGTATATAATTCCTCCCTGTATTTACCCAGCAGTGTGTACTTTAATCATGGAACGCATTAAGCTGACCCTAACCATCTCCTTCTATAGACAGCTCAGGAGCTCATTTGTTCAGTTCCTGGATCAGCTCTTAGGAAAACAAATCTTACCAAGCACGCTTAGAAGTAAACATAGGGCATTCCCAAATCTGCATAGGAAAACATATTTAATAAGCAAGATAGTGCAGAAAAAAAGTCAAAGCATTTCATCCGCCGCTCTGATGTCTAAGCAAGGTGCGGCCACCTAAGGCTTGTTGCTGGTGGTTTGCAGGGGCAGGGTGGGGTTTTGGCAGGATTTGGGAATTATCAGAGACCCTGGCTGAGGACCCACGCACGGTGAGCGAGCGAGCGACCGGCTACACTGCTGTGTCAGCAGCACGTGGCGTACTCGCTGCAGTGGGATTTGGATCCACGCACTCTATCGGCATGAAATGAGACCTCTGACCCTCATCTTTTCTTCTTATCATGCAGCCGTGCAGAAAGCATATGTTATCTTGAGGACACTCGACGTCTCAAGGGGTGTTAGTGGGCGGAACCTGGAGGCTGTGTTTTACACTGCTGCCTCTCTCCTGGCAGGCCACGGTACAACCCGTCAATTCAGGTTTTATTTAGCAAATCTGTTAAAGTTTGCTAGATAACCAACCCGCTGCTCGCACAAAGGGAGCCAGGAGATAACAAATGTACTTCTGCACCTGACTCCGAGGGGCACGTGAGCACACCAAAAGGCTGGCTAACCGACAAAGCGTTCGTGCCCGGGGATCTGCGCCGTCACGTGCCAGGAAGCCTTTGGTCGGATGCTAAAATCTCACCCCTGCCCCAGCAATATGCCATATACAAGAACACCACTATTGGCCTTACTTCAGGCTGAGAAAATTGCAACAAATCCTTTGAATTAAGTCATCTTTAGTACTAGCTGAGTGCTGCAAGTTCTTGGGCTTTCTTGAAAGTCCCCTGAATTTTAAAGCTGGTCAAGACTTTCCAGCTGGAGCGGGAGTAGATAACCCAGCCCAGACACTGCTATGGGAAAGAGCCTTCACAGGGCAAGAGAACAGACAAAGCACCACGGCTTTAAAATGGCTTACACCCATTTTATGGAGTCACGAGTCATTACAGGGGGCACGAGGCAGTGGAAAACTCATGCCCAAAGAAAATTTAGGGCAACCAGGTTGAGACACAAGAAAGTGGCTAAAAACTTGTTTTTAAAGAATTAGCACCTACAGTGAATACAGGTACCGGTTTTCATCCTGGTATTCAAATGCTGGTTTTCAGAAACGTGAGGCCCATATATCGACGTGGTTCGATCAGCAGTTCTACGCTGCTCTGCCATGGCTGCCTTCATTATCTGCTGCCCATCTGTACTGTTGGTATGCTTGGCTCCTTTACAGTGATGATCATGTCTGATTTCACATGCCAGGTTACATTAACAGCTCAGAAACCCAAACGGCCACACAAGTCCTGGAAAAACGGTTGGGCTGCTTTGCTGTTGTTATGCATTATATTCCCCTCCTCGTTGTCACTAATTCCAGCCCCAGAAGCACTTCTGGGGGGAACCACCAGCACCCAACACCGCACAGCATCCCAGCAGCCCGCGGAGCTCTGCCAGCCCACCAGCAGCTCTGAAACGTGCAGAGCTTGTGAGGTTTCTGAGCATCCCTCCTCCTCCCACTTAGTCACACCCGTGACTTCTCTGTACAAGGAATTAGGAACAGGAAAAATATTAGCTTTTCCTCTGGCTTCCAATTTAATAAGTGGCTTTAAAGTTCAGTGAATTCAAAGAATGTAACCTTTGGGGCTCTCACGAAGAACAATGGAAATGGTAAGGAACTCCAATGCTTCTTATGGAAATATATCCTTAAGACTGCTAAAAAAATTAGCTTTTTTGGTGAAAACTTAAACCAGAGGCAACTCAGTGTTGTCAGGCTGCAATAAGATTAAATAGCCTATTAATCAGAAATCAGATTAACAACACTTTGTTAGAGCTAATTATGTGAGGAAAGCCAGCCTGTTGTTGCGTTGCCAAAATATTGGATATAATTTTTTTTCCTTATTCATTGCACCATTTTAGACCAAATGTTTTGGCAGCTTAATTAGAGGCAGGTGGTGCCGTTGCCATAATTACATAGAAGTCCTCATATTTTGTCATCATGCTTAATTAGAGCCGTTGATTCAGCGTGAGAGGGAAGCATCCCGGCCAGCTGAATATTCCTGCAGCGTTGATGGGAAATGCAGTGCACCTTTAGATGGGAGCTGCCTGGTCTAGATGATGCCAAGAATTTGGGACAATAATCTGGGACAAGGTTTGGGACAATACCGCCTTCTCCAGTAGAATACAGTTAAATTAAACCAAAAGTCCTTATTCATAAATGAAACCCAAGCCTGCTGCAGTCAATGGCAAAATTCCCATTGACTTAATTAGGACCAAAACCTAGCTTGCTTTCCTGAGCGGGCTAAGACTGATTTATTCAGGACAGACATGGGACAACCCCACAAATATAACCGAGATCAGAACTTGGCTCGCTGATCTCACAGGAGTTGGCCTGGCTGTGTCCAGGGAACGCAGAGCTGGATGTGGCTTGCGTGCCAGCTCAGGATCACAGCGCTCAGCTGCCTCTGCTCGGGAAGGGGATAACAATTTTTTCCACAAAGTCCTGCTAAGACTTATGCTGAGGTTGTAAGGAGAGTGGTCATCTTCAGTTCAAGGTCACCAGCTGGTACAAATGGGAAATTAGCATCTCCTGCCAGCTAAATGGCTGATTTTTTGGAGTGACAGAGGAAGCGTGGGTGACAAAGTTACAGCCTGCACATCCCAAGCAGTCAGATAACCTCGCAGCCTCAGACGGTCCTGCTGGGTGAGGGAAATTGTGCTGTGGCACCCAAAGGATGGGCACAACCTGCATCACATCCAGCAATTTCCAACACCGCAGACCCAACTCCAGGCAGAGGTAAGGTATCTGGGCTAACAGGTCTCTGAACATAGAACATACGTACAAATACCACATTTACAAATACCATATGTACAACACGCATGATCTAACCGAAACAGATCGAATACATAATCGCATTTTTAATACCTTTGCTCTCATTCCCATTTCTGCCATCCCACTTTTTACATCCACATGAATTATCTTATCTTTGTGCCCCTCAGACTGGGCTCTGGGGGCCCTGCATAGCTGCAGTGTGTGGAGCTCCCTCTGATCTGGATACGGTGCTGCTAGCATTACAGAGCTATTAATCAAGATCAGTACTGCAGACTGTAAGTAATAAAGGCCTTTAAGCACCACATTTCCCTTAAGCCTTCTCATTTATCCTGAAGATCTTACACTGCCTGTTCGAAGTTAGTGACAGGACTCAATTTCCCATCCGTGCTTGCTAATTTCTTGCTGATCCTACAGGTTTTAGGCCATTCAATCCAGAGAGCTGTTCTGCAGGGAACGGAGCCAAACTAACACAGCTCAAAGAGCAGACCAGGAAAATCACTTGGGGATAATACCCAGCTCCCCACAACGCCTCAGTCTTTGGGAAAAAGTTTGAACAAATCAGTGCTGTGCTTTCTGCTTTTGTTAATTTGGAGCCCACCTCCCACATACACACGAGGAGATCAGCTACCAACCCAAACAATATTTTCATTTCCCTATCTTGGCCTGTGTCTGTGAGCCTGATGCTGCTGCTGCTGCAAAACTGATGGGAGCTCAGCTTCTTCTCAGCAAGATCGTCAGGGTTTTCCCAGTTCAAACGGGTAGGCAGCCATAAAGAACTGGGCATAAATTCACCATAATCAATGATACATTTTATCACATTTGTAATGCATACTACAATTTTAAAACCTTGTGGCTATTATTTTATTTAACATCAATAACCTAGTAATAATCTTATTATAGCTGTAGTTTCAATGAAGTACTTAAAATGTCACAAAGTCTTGTAAAGTGCAATCAACCCAACAGCCTGAATAAAGATACTGCAGATTATCAGATTTAGGGTGTTTTCCATACACATAGCTAATAAACCCTGAAATGTACCAACAAAGCCCAACAACAAATAAAGATGATGAGGCTATAAAATACCTTATTTAAGACCTTTTCATTACTAAAATAAAAAACAAAAATAACAGCAAGTATGTACTGGCCTTTGTGAAAACTCTGAAGCCTGCAATAAGAAAGAAGTCTCACAAAATGAGTCCCTGAGCTTTTAAGTTTACAAGAATAGAACCAGCTTGTCTGATAGCATTTACCTGAAATGACTGCGCAGCCAAAAAGGGAAGCAAGAGTCAGTCTGGAGACAAAAATTTGCATTTGTTTGTTTGTTTTTGTACAGGGAGAATGGATGAGAGGATAGACTCTAGCAGTTGTTAGAATCACGGCTTGTTCTGTATTTCTACGTTTCTGTTTTGGATGGACTCCAAGCTCCAAATGAAAATACTCTGCCCTGTACTACAAGGGAGTTTTAATCTGCCCCAAATTTAGCAGCAGCAGCAGCCTCCCTCCAGTCATGGCAGTGTGCATTTAACAAAAAACCGCTGCAGTCATTTTCCTCTTTTCCAAATCCACCGCTACGGAGAATCTCCATGTTTCATTTTTATGACTTTCCAAATGATATGGCAGGGAACTTTCCCCCAGGGAGAACTCACCGCTCGGTCCTACAAGCTGGCGGGTTCGGAAGGCAGCTGAGTGGCGGCACAAACACTGTCAGGCCTCCAGCAGGAAGAGCGACGATGCCCTGGAAGGGCTCTGCCCGAGCTCCCAGACACACTGGCACGGCTCCATTCCAGCTGCTGTGCTGTGGCCGGGCTGGTTCAAGTGCTCCCAAGCTGGTTCAGGTGCTGCACGAGTACAACCCAGGCAGCTGAACTTCCCTCTGTACAAGCATACAGCTGAACGTGTCCAGCAGTGGTGACGGTGAATCGGTAAAGTGAGCTTGGGAAATCCCTCGCTGAGCTGAAACAAGACTGTGACTCCTTTAATTTGTTCAGAGAGAAGGGAAACATCAGTATTTAGCACGGTCACAGCTGGATGCCACATCCCTCACCGCAGCATTTTGCTTTGTTTAATTACACAGAGTTTTTCTCTTTAATTTAAAGGTGTTTCCTGGAAGCGGAAGAACTGCAGACAGCACACCAAGTATGTCTGTAGATTTTAGTATGATAATTTTATGATGTTTATGTTTAGTATGATAATTTTATGATGATTTTATGGTGGTCACAGCAACTCGCAGTGTAACAGGTCAGAGACACTCCACACCAAACTCTCAGCTCACTTGGACAACTGTACCTTTGAGGTGCTGTATACCTGTCTGTAAACGATGGAGAATCCACCTCCCTCCTCCAGGGACTCCAATCAGCCCGTCTGTAACAGCATATCTTTACATCCGAAATGAGAAACTGCTCAGACATAAGTCATTTTTGCTTGACAGCTGTGGAGGCCCTGCCAGCAATAGGCCAATTTTTCCCACAGAAAAGTCAAGAGACCAAAGCAAATGCTTTGCCCGACTCCACGAAGCACCCAAGTGGACCAGTAAGCTCACTATTCCTCCATCCATCGAGGTTTGGAACACGGTGCTTCAAGAAAAGCCCAAATTCAAATCTCAGCAAAAGTTACTTGATACTGATTTGAAAACCATGAATTACTTGACTTGAGAAAGGTTCCAAGAAAGAAAATAATTTTGGACTAAACCCAACTCTCTTTCTTTAGTTTGGGTTTTCACGGTGTAACCGAACCATATCCTGTGGCAGCCAACACCAGCCTCTTTGGGGTGAGATGTGAAGACCCTCCCTGGGACAGACGCAGGGCAGCACGCCTCCCTGGCACGTCCCTGAACCTTTAGCACAAGGGACTTGTTTCTCCCCCGAAGCAGGTTTACTATGTACAACATGGTAAATACAGGTCAAGAGAAACTCTCGCAGGAATCCAGCAGTGCATTTACACACATCTTGCCTGGCATTCACCGAGGTCATGCCCACGGACCCCAGCTCAGCCCTGTGTCTTCACTCCCTGCCCGAGCGATGCTGCAGGAGTACCTGGCCCAGCTCTCAGCTTCAATTTTAGCAACTCCCAAAATGGTCCATGAAATGTATTCTTTTCCCTAGCCATTATAATACCTGGAGTATGTAAGGTTGGGTGGAAAGCGTTTTTATCTGAAAACCACTTCAAGCAAAGTGATCCCTGTCAGTTTTATTCACTGCAAGTTTTATAGGAAGAGCGAGTACAGGGCGTGCGGTGCTTCAGCAGTTTTTGTTTCTGCCTTGCTCGCTCAAAGAAAATTCATCGTTGCTGCCACACGGACGCAACGTGGGTAGGGCATGGTTGCAATACCTCTACTGGTATGGAAGAGATATTGCGTGACTTAATATATTCTTATCGCTAGTGTGCATCATTCGATCACGCTCTATTGGCTTTTGTGGTGGTTGATTCACCCCCCAAATAAATAACAACAAAGAGGGCTTACTTCAACACAGGCATTCCTTTTACGAAGGCTCTGTAGCAATGGTGGTGATTTGTTCATTCTTGCCCCGATGGACAACGTGTGGGACATGGCACAGCTTCAGGGCTTTCGGGGTTTGCTGCACAAGGCTGTCACTCAGCAGCCCCACTAGATTTCCAGGCATGGACTCCAGTCCCACAGCCACAAGACTGAGCAAGCATGGAATCACTTCCAACACGGACTTTAGTCCTGACTGAGAAAAGCTGGTTGTCCCATTACCAGTCCCCCAGACCCCCTTCTTTATACTTTGATGCCTTCTGTTGTACTTCAAAGGCTTTGGCTCTGCAATCCTTAATCAAGAAATCAAAAGGAATTTTACTAAGTTAAATTAAAACCAGATTTACAAGATTAAAGACTGTAGAATCAGGAATTCAGGTTGAAAAGGAGAATCTCTGAAGTGTTCAATACACAGCAAATAAATACGGTTTTCCTTATGCATCTGGGATGTGGATTTCCAAGTAGGTGTGATGGAAGGAGGCACCCAGATCCCGCTGAAACTCCTGGGAGCCCGGCACCTAATTGCATTAGGGCACTTTAAAAATCTCAGTCATGCTTATTAATTGTCTGTGATAAAATTTAAGCGATATATTTGCCCTTCTGTTTTCCAAGGCAATAACCCAATTAATGTGTGGATAAACTAGGAGGCCAAAGGGAATTGGATTATGTCTGAGGAAAACAGAGGAGCAATTAAAGTATCGCTATCACAGGACGAACTGAATTAACATAGTAATGAAAACATTCTTCCCTGCTTGGGAAAAGGAGGCTCGGTCTCCAGTTCTGCATCTAAGGCTACGAGCAGCGAGAGCTCCTTGTAATAACCCCTCAGCTGACATCACAGCCATCATTTTATTGCATGAGGTGGCTGTATAGGAAGGAAAAGACAGGGATAAAAAGAATAAGGGTTCACGCACCTCTTTTTACCCCAATGCTCCACTCTCCTGCCAGCCTCAGCTGCCCTCTCACATCCACACCCAGGGGCTGCTGCTCCCCTGCTTCCAGACAGCACTTTAATTTGGAGTCCAAGTGAATGCTTTAATTAACAGAGAGCAACTTCTACCTAGAGCAAGCTCATTAAACACATGAATCCAACACTGGTCATGATTTGCCCTCAAAATTAAAATGGTGCCTCCAGGAAAACATAAGATTGTCTTACAAACCCACAGAAAACCATAACCATAAACCAAAATGCCTTAGAGTAACAGAACAGCTTTATTTCACCCACATTGCCAAGCCTACGGCAGGCTTTTAATTCCAGTCCATGGGGCTATTTGGCTTTACTGAGTATAAAAGTCAGGAGTGGAAAAAAAGTATGGTTACTGACAATGGTTGCTGCTAGTTTATGGCTTTTCTCCATCTTTTGTCCAAGTGCCAGGGTCTAGCTTATAGCTCAGCCAGTAATATCAGTGTGCACAACGGTGGAAAATGAATTATTACTTGGTGTAACAGAAGGGCTTCTGAAATCATGATGATAATGCTTAATCATGTTCTTTGCAGACTTTGTTCCCCAGAGTCATAAGGATGCAAAACAGTGCTGGAAACACATTAGCAAGAGAAAGAAGGGCTTCCACCTCTCTTACGACTTTGTTAAAACTCTGCATTTTGCATTGTCTTTTCTGGAGATGTGAGTTGTGTCCTGGAAATGTTGAACAAACTGATAAGTTAATGAGTTTTGCCAATAAATAGACTTTCAAATTTAAGGCTAGGGTTGAGTTTGTTTTAATTGAGAATTTGGATAAAGCTATTTTCAGTTGTGTGCTAAGAAGTACGTGCTCACACACCAAGAGGGATTACTTGCTTTCTCAACCACGACAGTAGTAGCAGAGAATTACTTCTCCTAATGCCCAGCCCAGTGTTCGCAGCACTGTAGCAACCATATAGAGACCAGCTGAGATGACGTATGAACAAGCTGGCAATATGTATTTTTTGTTCCCAAGGTGAAAAATACAGGTGATAGTGACAAGAAGCCAAGTTTCAAGCCAGGGTACCTATGCAACCTGGTTGGGCAATCTGGCTTCTTAGTGTCCAAACTCAAGTCAACACATTTGGATGAACATCGGACAATTTTAGGAAAGGCATCATTCAAACTTGCCAAAGTGATTTGGAGGCACTGGTGCCACTACGTGCACTTTTAAAAATAACAAGGACAATTTGTAGGTGAAGAGCCTGTTTTGGAGATGTGACAGATTGTCCCTCATGTCTTTATTTCAACTCAACTAGAATGTAAGGAAGGAAAATTCGATGACGTTAAACATCCTTGATTTAAATAGCTTAATTCAGCCCAGAAAATATACAAGTATGATTTCCAAAGCCAACCCCACTAATAGTACCAGACTATTGTTTAATTCCCTGGACTTCTGGATATCTGCCCACCAAGGTGCACACCAGCCAAGTAATCAGGGTTTTACAGACTTAAGAGTTTGGGGTATCCTCATTTGAGGGCCTGGATTCAAAGCCATAACCAAAAAGTCTCAGTCCCTCTCCCCGCTGCATCCCCACACTCTGTGCAGGAGCTCAGCAACGTTTGCTCCACCTGTACTGCACTTGTGCAAGTAAACTGGAGTACAACTGGGGTAAATTTCTCACTTACAATCCATACTAAACCAGAACTGTGTCTGAATAATACTAAAAATCCAAGACAAACACTCCCACTAAGTCCCTTCCACAGAAGACAAGGCATTTGCAAACACGCTTTCCCATCTGTGTGCTGTTGTGGAATGAAACACGGGCTCCTCGGGCTCCCAAAATCTTACAGCTGAATGGCTAAGGCTGTGCTTCACAAATATTTTAGACCACTTCAGGGCTGAACTCTCAAACCTATCTTAATCCATCCTCACTAACTGCAAGTGTCTCTAATCACATGTAATCTAATTGAACGCTCTCAATCTCCGTGTCTGTAAATGATTACATGAACTAACAGTGCACACACATAAGCCCAGTTAAACAAAAATTAGAGGTATGTTACCACCCTGCCAGAGTCAAGGCAGATCTGCGAGCAGCGCAGGACAGCTCTGCTCCACACATTGTCCTGCTGGCCTGCAATAAATTCACAAAAACTAAGACCCTTCACAGCAAGCAAATCTTCCTTGTTAACCCTGTTTCCTGGGGCAGGCAACAAGTGCTGGGGATGGAGTTACAGCACACAGCTGGGATGTCAGCACCAAAGTCCTGCTCTCTGCCTTGCTTCAGCTCTGACGTGCATCGCCCCTTGTGCCCCGCTACATTTTCTTTCCTATTTGCCACCATGGTCGGACCCACAGAGAACCTGCCCCAGTCCTTCTTAAGTGGCAAACAAACACGCAGACATCCCAACCACTTGCACTCGAACCAGTCGTGGCAGACAAACATTACTACCTGTCTTTTGAGATGGCCGGCAGTGAAAGCTTGCGGTCGATGTTTGTCCTTGTCCCCGCAGTTACTGTGACCGCCGCTGCAGGCTTCGTGCTTGTGCTCTGCTTTACCCCGGGGCTGTGCCCCGTGGAGCACAGCTGCTTGCTCCTAGAGGCAGACAAGACATGAGCTGACCCCTTGCCCAAGCCAGCAAGCTCCACAACAAAGATATCGCTCTTGCTTCAAAACTGGCTGCTGGCTGGCTTTGCCCTTCTTATTTAAAGTTGATCTGATACCACAGGTTACAGCACTTGAGAAGACTGCAGGGGATGCGTGGTATTAAAAAGCAGAAACACCAGGAGAAGCCAGCCCTAAAGACTCCTAACCAGAGCTGAGCAATGGTAGCGAGCAAGAAACTTTAAACTGCTGGGTGTTTTTTAGCATGCATTCAGTAGGGAACTGCTTTAAATTTACCAAGCGTGGGTTTCTCATCTCACTCAGGACTCACTTGCTGCAGTGGGTTGCAATCAGCCTGGGCACATGCATGTGCATACCAGGTCCGGGTCCGATACAGACATAAAGATTGATGCTCATTGCAGCAGCCAAACAAATTTTCTAGCTCATCTGATTTTAAAGTAGGCAGCTGGAAGATCAGAAAGCAGAGTTCTTTCTCGGTTTGAAATGCTTTTAATCTTCCTTGCAAAGGAAGTTTCTTCTGATTCCTTCCTTACTTTCTTCTCTGCCTCCCCTCAAACCGCTGCCTCTCTGCTATTCTAACAAGCTATCAGTCTCTTAACACTTCAGTGCATTCAAACATTTCTTAACAAGAGCCTAGAGAAGGACCAGGAAGAAGGAAAATGATTATTCTGAATCCATTCCCTAGTCAAGCTCTTACATTTTAACTGCACTTGAGCTGAAATTCATTAGCAAATTATAGGTAAAGAACTCAGAGAAGAGTCAAAGTAGCTTTCAGAGAAATTATTCCCTGCAGTCTGGTTATTGAATGGATAAGGGGGAAAAAATCCACATCAATATAAACACTCGTCCTTTGAAAAGCACTTTTTTAAAGCCGCTCCTCTAAACCAGTGATTTTTTCCTTTAAATGGTTAATATTAATAATTCACCAGTACTGAACTGATTCCAGCATTTTATTTCATTTTTGAGCTAGAGCTTTGCTTTTATCTTCACAGACTTAAGTCAGTCAGCATTTAGCTGAGATCATGTTAACATAATGAGACAAAGATCGTTCTGTGGTTAAGGCCCTCCTAACGCTGAGGAGCGCTGAGTTCAGCTCAGCTTCTGCCCCGGAGCATGTGTGGGACCCCAGGGAAGTCATTTAGTCAGCTTGCTCTTGAAGGCATATTTCCTCCATCTTTTCTATTAGACAAAAAGGAGAGCTTAATAGGAAATTGGTCTTTGGTTGCAGGAAAAAAAAAAAAAAAAAAGAATTTCCAGAAACATTTTTGGACAGAACGTGCAGCCTTTTTATGGAATTTAAGCCCTACACTATTTACTCAATCTAATATGGCATTTTGGAAAGGCGAGGGCTTCCAAGCAAGTAGGAAATGGTGACCATTCAGACATGCATAAGCTCCGTCAGGAGCCTGGGAAGTCAGGTCGTTTCCACAAAACCTCTCAGATTTGACAAGTGGAAAATTCCTGTTCAAGAAGCTCCCTCCTAGTTTTGCAGACGAGCTCCAACTATAAATTCTTCAGGGCAGAGATGAGCTCTGATGACCCAAACGTATCAATATTAGGAACAGAGGATACCTGCTCTTGGTTGGTACCTCCATGTGCTAAATAATAGCGTGTGCCTAACGAGGGGCAGCTTCCTAATATGCAAGATGGCGTTATTGAATTAGAAGGAAACTTTTGACAACAGCTGCTTTCAAATGTCTCATTTACACTGTAAAAGCTGCTGCTTCCTGTAATAATTGGGAGGGAGAGGAGGGAAACCACACATAAGCTGATCCGTGCCCCCAGGAGCTGTGCACGCAGCTCCTGTCAGATCAAAGAGGAGCCACGCATGGAGTCTGAGGGGAGAACTTGGCCCCTGGCACTTTACACAGAAATACGCTGGAGCTTGCCTTTTTATTTAGGCAGTACCCGGCCCGTATCTTTGATGTGTGATAACAGCGAGGCAGGTAAAGCATAAGGGGAGGCCTAACAAGTTATAGCATAAGTGGGAAACGCCGTTACAAGTCCAGGGAAGGATGAACGAAATAACGTTTGTGCTTTCCTGTGAGAGCCCAGTCGTACCTCAGCCATGGAATGACCCAGGCAAAGGGAAAAAAGCTCGAGACCCAGCAATCTGCAGACAGCGCCCAAGCTGGGAGGTAAGGTGAACGGCCGGAGAACTGATCCAGCTGCACGTGGCGTGGGGGAACAGAAGGGGGTGGCTGAGCTGCAGGCAAACCCCACGCTGCGTGCACACAGGAACGGCCCTCAGAACAGCAGCCCCTGGGTCCCAGCTGGAGGGACAACGTTCAGACTGGTGTAGCTCCATCGCTGAATTTGTTATACATTCAGCATCTTCATATCACATTAAACCGTCTCCCTAATGAAAGGGATGCGGTAAGCCACTTACATTTTTGAAGGCAATTTCTTTTTGAGATGGGCACAGAAAACACACGGGCTGAGCCAAACCACCACCACCGCTGCAGATCACATCTCAGCTTCACAGGCTTCCAGCAGTCCTGTGCAGCCCATCATTCCCTCTCTCTCCTTATTTTCACACATCTTTGTCCTACTCAGGAATAAGAAGAGAGCAAACAATTCCCACTACCAATATTGCAGGATACCACTGGAATAATTTCTATTAAGCCCTGAGGAAGGGAACCTTTCCGTCCTGTTACACGCATTGGAAGCCCAGGGGACCTCCATGTGCAACTTTTGTACGTTTTCCACTCACAGGCTATGGCCCAAAGACTTTCAGAAACAAAGTCACTGAACAAATGAAGTCGAGGTTCCTGCTCTCTGTTTCACATTTATTGTTCTCTAAGGAAGAAATACCCTGGCTGGATTTTTAAAGCAAGGCTTAAATCAGCACAGAAAGGTTGTTCAGGAAAGTCGTGTTTGTGCATGCTGCACATGGCAAAAATAAGCTACTACGTAGAAAGCCTAATGTCATAAGACACCTAATAGAAAGCCAAGAAAAAAACAACTTGGCCTGATTTGACTAGTTTTACTTCTGCAGGATGCCTTCAGCAACCTTTTGTTTATCTTTGACTTTACAAAGAAACAAATGCAAAAAGACTCCAAGATGTTCCTTTGAAACTTTTTTCTGTAAAGGGAAGGAGAGAATTTAAAATCCCTCAGAAAAATTAGGCTGCTTGTGAAGATTCTTATCTCCTAAATAAGTCATTTGCTGCTACTCTTAAAGATGTGACTGATTCAAGAGTCAGAAGGAATGAGGACTGAACGCACTTGTTAACAGCTACAAATCATCTGTCTTCAGCGAGTGACCAAATGTTGGTTTAACTTTCTTAAGCCTACAAACGCCACGGGCTGATCTGATGATTTTAGTGATCAGTGTCACCCCCAGGAGATGGGGGAGGCAGAAGACTTGACAAAGTGAGTGGTAAATAAGGGCACCAGATCGTCTCTGGGCTCTGGCCCAGATACTGAGAACCTCCTGGTACAACTGAAATGGTCACTTTCAGCTGATGGCAATATTTTTTTTTTTTTAAATCATGACATTGAGACAAGCTTCAATTTCAGGCTCAGAGTCCTTCTAGAGACTGCTTCTACAAGAGTATCCCACATAAGCATAAATCTAATTATATCCTTGGCCTTGTCCAATTAGCTTTTTAAACTTCACTTATAAACCACAGAAGAAACTTGTTTGAAAGGAAAAGAATTCTTTAAAAAAACAACGTCTGTCAGGCAGTTTTAATAAACTTCACACAAGTGCATGCCAACACTTTTCTGAGCCATATGAGGATTTCTGTTGTCAGTTAAAAATTGTGAATACCCCATGCACGAACTACTGAATAAAGCTGTTTTTATTATAGAAGTAAACAGAGAAATTTTGGATGATTCTTTGCATTTCATCATTATTACCAACTTAAGGCACTTTCACACACATTAAAGTTTGCACTGCTCAAAAAACCATCAAGCTTTATGAGTAGAAACAGACATCGTGTTTAACATGATCTTTTCAGCTAGAACAGCTGTAGCTGTGCAGAGCTAGCGCTCTTCAAGCCAAGAGCCATCTTTTTGTTTTGTGATTATACAGCGCCTCATGCCAGACGTTTATCCTCAAACCAGTAACTCTTCTGATAGAGGTTTACTCTGTAGGATCGACCTGGCATAGGACTGAACAACCCACCTTCCACTGAAGGAAGTTCTTGTGACTCTTGTCCCTTAGGAAAGCTGAGGATTCAAGCTTGCTATCACAGAAAAATCCCCAAAGTGAGAAACTCCAGGGCTCAGTTGGTTCCCCATCCTATCCCCATCATCAGAAAAGCACAAGAGCATGGGCCAACACCACAGCTCGCTCACGCTGCGAGCCGAAAGCCCCGATCCAGCTGCTTTGGCTGGTGCAGCTCCTTAATATCTCTGGAATCCCCCAGGCACCGCTCTCAGTTTGCAGCAGGATGAGCCCGAGCAGCGTGTTTGTGCGAAGCCTAACGCTCAGCACACGGCGGCCTCAGCACGGACAGAGCCTTCTCGGCTGCCATCAAAATCCACCCCGAGCAGCAAGCTGAAGAAATACCGTTTTCTTTCCACGGTTCATCATCTGTGCTTCTCTTTGCTTTCTAAAGGCAGCTCGGCTGATCTACGGGAGGCCACTGCGGGTGCACCCGGAGCGCTAGTGCAGATGGCGCCGTCAGCTGCAGAGATGGCACGGCAAGTCAAAATCCTGACAGCACTACAGACAGCTGGCCCTACAGTGACAAACTTTGCAGACACGAGAGGTTTTACAGCTAGCGGTGGCTTTTCAGCAGGAGCCACTCCTCTGGGTCTGTGCTACCGCAGGTGTGGGGACACAGCTCTGCTGGAGCAGGCAGGGCTGGAGTTAAGCAGAGTGCTTAAAAATCTTGGCTCGTGTTCTGCAAAATGAGGGCTCTGGGATAGCATCCTGGTCGATCCCTGGCTCTGCCACCCGTGTTCTTCCTCTAAGCTGTTCTAGCTGAGCTCTGGGGTTGCTGGGTCTCTCCTGTGCCTCTTAGGCTGCTTGGTTCCCCACCTCTGGTCCAAGCTACAGGACCACTCCTGGTTACCTTCCCGGGGTTCTGAGATGCTACCAGGATGCGGAGGCTTTCAAACCAGGAGCAACCTGAGAGGCCATTTCCAGGTCTCCCACTGGTATTCACTGACTGACAAATCACCGTTTAGGATTTATTTTGCAAAGAGACACTGACGCTAGAGCCCAAGTGTGCCAGACCTCCAAGTAAAACCAGCTGGGCAAAACCACTGCTGTGATATGGCACCACTGCAGTGACAGTCCCCAAACCGAAGCAGCTGCAATCCCAATGAACACGGCACATCAACAACACAGAAGCAACTGCGCACAAATCAGGCTGTGTGTCAATGGCCTTCTCCCTCATCACCAACCTCCTCTTCCTCTAGGGCCAGCTCAGTGCTTTGCCACCAGACTGCCCTTTTTTTTTTTTTTTTTTTTTTGCTTCCCTAGCACGTCTCCTCCTCCAGCCTCGGAAGCTGGGCTGCCACAAACCGCCAGCTCTGCATGGACTGGATGCATCCTAAGGGTGTTTTACATGCCAGGGAAATACCAAGAGTTTTATAATATGCAGTAGATCCTTCAGTGGAAAGTTAAGTGTCACTGTTTCAAATTCCTCTTCAACTATTACAATCAGCCTGATCTTTTGCTTTTTAAAGAATTTGCACTGACAACAATCTCCCTCATTTAAAAAGAAACTTTTATTAAAACCTGCTAAAATGCAAATTGTTGAATCTCTGCTATTTTGGAGAATGATAGTTTTGAGTTGACAAACAGTCTACTTGCCATCTGAAAGAGCTTGTCACAACACACATACATTAACCCTCCCCCCTCCCACGGAGTACGGTAAGCTAAAAAATAAAAAAATAAAAAATTCTCCATGGGCTGTAGAAGAAGAAGAGAAATATCTTCTTTGCAGGGCTCCTTGTGATGTATTGCTGCTCAATCATGCATGCACCTTTGAAACAGCATCACAAGTTCTTCCTGACAGCCAGGAATGTGTTCCTACTCCAAGGTTGCCTTTGTTCAAAATATACAATAGAAAGTAGATGCTAATGAGAAAATAAATGCACAGCAGTCTTTGGAAATGGCAGTGCTGAAGCTATCACCTTGCCTGAAGCAATAAATTCCAGGCGAGCACAGATCGTATTTTTAAAATTCATCACCTCCCAGGCTAACAAGCATTGATTACGTGTTTTTCTTTGAGTAATTGCCAATATTGTTAATATGTTCAAAATTATACTTAAAAAGAGAAATCACATTCCGTACTCTTCTCCACAGAATATGCATGAAGTACAAAGACTAAAACTGGCTGCGGAGGAGAATCTTGGCCAGCCCCCAAGCCTGGTTAGGTGGCACAAGCTCAGCACAGCAGTAGGATTGTCACTGAGGTTAGGTGCTGTGACAGGTCGGGGAGAAGCCCTGAGGCCCCACCACTGGGCCAGCTGGTGCCATCGCATAGGACCCGAGTGCCCCTCCGTGTCCCCGTTTAGGGCCTCGCAAAGAACAGAGTTCAGACGCTCTGCAAGTGCTTCCAAAGCCAAGTGCAGTCCAACTCCCACTGCGCTTTCACCCCCAAGTTGAAGTGAGTTGTGTTTTTCTGTGGCAACCTAATTTATATCCAGTTAGGTTAACCAAAAGTGGCTGGGGGGGCTTACTTCCCCCTTCATTTGGTACAGAAATGTCGGAATAAAACCCTCCTTCAGAATTTTTCCTGCCAGTTGATAGCAGTCCTTGACCATGAGCATTTAACATGTATTTAACACACACAGCCTTCAACTGAAAGGCACCCAAGGGCAGGGCGCAGCACCGGCTCAGCTCCCACTTGCTACGCGAAACACTGCAGAGAAAAAGCATTTTTGGGATGGGAAGCACCTTATTTTCTCACCGTTTCAGTGTTCTCTGGCCTCTACTACACCAAGGCACATCTGTACATGGCAACCATGTTCCTCGTTCTGGCTGAGAAAGAACTGACTCTTAAAAGAAATAAAGAAGATACCTGTTAAAACAGTGGATTGAGAATGCTCCTCACCTCTGTGAGAATTAAATTAATACTACTTCCCAGCAAAAGGGCTTGTCCTACCTTATTTAAGAATTTCTCAAAGTGCCGCTGGGTTACTGAGACAGGCACAAAAGCAGAGGGGAAGCCTGTGTGGAAGCCCAACTCCATAGCTCTCACATTCACTCCCTAATCAGGGGTTTCAGAATCTAAATGAGACCTGGATTAGCGTTTGTGACACTTATCTGCGTCGTACTTCTCACATTGCCACTGTACGTTTCAGCCAAGACACTGAAATCCTATCTCAAAAAGGCGTAAGGAACAGAAAAACCCTGGATAAGGAAGGCTACATTTTTCCCTACACAACATTATAGATAAGATATAAGCTGCTCGTTTATCGGTTGTCACTATTCTAACAACGCTAAAACACTTCATTTTCTGAATCCCATCCTTAAACATGTCTTGAAAAATTAACTAGACCAAAACGAACAAAATAACCAGAGCCCAGTGCAGATAAGAGAAATATTGCAGAAGAGGAGCCTTAAGAAATCCAGTGAACATTAGATATCCATCATGTACATTCTAAATTTAAGATTGAGGGTAATTATTTTAATGTGGAACCTTCAATCACTGCTCACCCTACAGAGCTTCCCCATGGATTTGAGTTTGAGTAATGTAGTAATGACAGCATTACCACTTGTAATAGAAAGAATCATTACAGCATCATTATCAAGGAATTACTCTTGCAATTAGTAATAATTCCCACATTCGGAGTCAAATAAGTAACACTTTCCCCATTAATTTAATTTTCCCTGTAAGCGATAGGAATAGTTGCTTACTCTAGCCTGTGCTTTAATATACCTATCTGCTTCTTTGTCTAAATAAGTCCTAATGCTCTGCTTTTGAAGAGCACTGCATCTAGTCAGATAATTTCACAGGAATCGAACTATATGATCTGTCAGGTTACTGGGCAGGTAAAAAAAAAAAAAATCTCATGTTTGACCTGGTTCCACAATGTACTCTAAATGGAAATCACACCCTTCAGATGCATTTACACCATGGGAAGAATGATAACTGAGGACAGGGAAGAATGTTATCCTGTGTGCATCCAGTTGTTCGCAGAGGCTTCCTAACCACTACCAGTAAGCAGCAGCTCAAAAGAGTACTGCTATGCAATTCCTGGGGCTTCTGAGATAAAAATCCCATTAAAAGGGGTGAATGTTCAAGCTATCGGAAAGAGCAGCCCAAGTTCAGAGCTCAGGACCACGCAGTGCATGGGAAGGTTTTGTTTGCTTGTTCCTCCAAACACATACTCCTCCAGGGAGGCTCAGGTAGTGATGTCTTCATCCTTCGTTAGCTCCCATCTCATCAGCCCCTCCATCACGGCCTCCCTCTATAGGTGAGATTTCAAGGAAGAATGTAAGTTTTTTTTTTTTTTCAAGGAAGAATGTGGTTTTATATGTACTTGCGTAAAGTATTTTGTATCAGAGTGAACCATATATATTGAGACTCTGGAGTATTTTCTTTAAGACAAGAAATCTCGCTGCAGAGCAGACGAAGGATGAGGGTTTTTCCTGGTACTTTCAGCGACGTCGATGGCAGAGGTTAACTTACAGAAACCTTCTGTTGTCCTTTGGTTGCTTATCCTGAGGAAAAGTTTGGCAACTCAGATCAATCTTCTCATGCTAAACCGCCGCCCTGCATCGTGCCAGTCCCTGTCCAGCCCTATTAAGAGACTGCTGCAGAACTGAAAACACCGCACTTCCCATGTACTGTAACTACACAAAACGCCTGCAGCCAGTCCCCCTCTCCCTGCAGGCGTCGGGGAGCTAAGAAGGCCACAGCGCTCGTCTGCACTCCGTTCCTCTGGGCTGAGATGACGGACAGCTTTTCTTCCTGGCAGACCGAAGAAAGCACTGAGCACAGTGCTCCATTCATGATCCTGGCTCCTTCACACAATGCTTAAGCGGGAGCCAAAATCTTACCCTAGGTATGGGCACTGAATTTTTGAAATGCTTTTTGTAAGTCCTAAGCACGCAAAGCGAGAGAACAAAACAGCCAACCCCATGACACAGCCTGCATGGCGCATCGGATGGATGTGCCAATCTCATTTCTAATTCTGTCACATTCCCCTTCATCCCCCAGCTCAGCTCTTTGCAGAAGCCCTCCTCAGCGAGATCTTACAGCTGCTTGATACGGAAGCCGATGAATACGTTCATTGTTCTTACACAACTCCAAGGCAGAGTTCCTTAGTAAATCAGACATTCAATACACAGAGGAAAACACTGTAGAACAGTACAAGATACAGTAAGCAGTACTTGGATTACTATGAATAATTAATTAGAAATCGTTGGATAGCACATCTCCTGATGTTCCTCACGCAGATTTTTCCCACCTCACTGACGTTACACATCGTCTCTTTACTTCAGCTCGCGTTCCCTTAGAACTGCAGAGGATCTCTCGAGCCAGCACAGCAATTCAGCTGTCACGCTCCATGTCATGCGATCCTTCAGATACTAATCAGACGCCAATTTATGGCTACTTCAGGTGCCTCATCTACATTATACTTATTGCAAGATTTTTCCAAATCCCCGTAGCTCTCGTACTTAGAGACCTCTTTGTGCCCAAACTAAATTTGTTCTCAGCCAGACTTAAGCGTTTCAGTGCCAAGCACAGAGCTGCCACAGCTATTATTGTCTAAGACTATAAGAAAAGCAAAATCTGCAGGGAGATGTAATATCTTTCATTAGATCACCTTATGCAATGGGAAAGCACTGGGCAAGCTTACAGATGCAGAGGTCAGCACAGGTTAACTACAGAGCTCTTCTCCTTCCTGCTACCTACCCCCTTGTTTTTATAGCCAGCAATCACATCCCCTCCTTAGCTTTCATTTCACGAAGCTGCACAAGCCAAGCTGCTTCTCCTGTGAGAGCCTCAACCTCCTGTCGTAGGATCAGAGGAGATTTCTTGTTCTTCATAGCGAGACCAGCCGCCACAGCGTACTGCTTGGATGGCAGCCTGCTGCTCCACTCTTTCAGACGCTGCAGTACAAGGGTCTGAGAGGCAGCACCAAAAGAATTCTCTGGAAAAAGCCAAAACTTCAAGCATCCTATGAAATGTATTTTTTTGTTGATGTTGCTCCAGTCTTCTCACAAAGGAAAGACACAACGTGTTTGCTTTAACAGTGTTAGTATCAGGAACAGTAGCACGTTGTCTGAGGCTGGGTGCCGTTTTCCATTGCTTGATACTAAAACAACTCTGAGTGGTTTGCTTCTGCTCTTTAAGAGAATTCATAACTAGAGATCCACTTCTTGCCTCTCTCTTTTTGCAAAACAATTTTTTCCAGCTCTAGCGTCAATGGGAAGTAGTGTTGAAGGGCATATCACAAAAAATATTACTGTCACAAGTAGGAATTTTGTCCCCACAGCACTTGTACAAGTGAATATGTAGATTGCTTCAGAGGAAGGGCTCCCTCTTGGATGATGCTAACTCACTGTGCTTTGTAAAGCCCTGAGCTCAGATAACTTTTTTGCTATGAGTGAATGAAAAAATCTGGCATTCCTCCAAACATAGTAAAATGAAAAACATAGAAATATCACAGAGCAATTTGTTCTAGTGGAGCGCTCCAGCTCTGGAACTTGAGCACGATCCTGCAAGGCAAAGCCCTGCAAACAAAGCCCTGTATTTACTGCGAACCACCCCCTCCCAGTGCTGCTGGGATCTCGGCTTGCAAGTGTCATACAAGGACCCGACTCAGCCATTAGATGCCCCGATCTTATGTTCCTGTACGGAGCAGTCATGTTCATGAGGACACTGCCCTCAGTCCTGGAACCCTGGTGAAAGGAAGATGGAAACTGTGCTGTGGATCAGGTTTCACTCCTTAAAACCCAGGGATGGGAAGTCCGCAACCAAGGGGAGCGTGAAACGGTGGCCTCCACGGCCTTCAATTTCAGCTCCAGCACAAGGAATTGAACTTGCCTGACCCTAAGCCCAAGCTAATAAATCCTCCTACAAAGCAGCTCTATTGTTTGCAGTCACAAGCAACCATCACTTCCCTGCTCTGTGACTGCGCTGTGCAGCACCTAGCAGCGTGGGAGGTGAGGGGGGCCAGGAAGGGTTGGCGACTGTGGTCTTATTTGTGCTGCAAGCAGTTTGTTTACAGAGGCAATCGCCATGCTCAGCACACTGAGTGCTGCATAAAGATCATACGAAGAATTTGCCATGAATTAAAAATGAACGATACTTAAACCCCCCATTTTCCTATCCTCTCAGCAGCACACAGCACAGCAAGGTAACTTTTCAAAGCAAGCCTCATCAGTTCTGACACTTTATAAAACACACAGCCTGACCTGTTCAGCATTTACATAGTTCACTGATCAATTAGGATGCAGCACTAAACAGTGGTGCTCAGGACACATATTTCTCCACCTTGGCCCTCTTTGACCTCCCCACACGGTAATGAATTTTCTTCCTGCTTGCCCTGCAGAATGGATCAACCTTAATTATCTCACAAAAGACCAGCGTTGACCTGGATTTATTAGAAAATTGAGGGGCTGTCATACCAAACTAAAAACTTTGATGTCACATCAAAATTAACTCATAACATTGATACACATCTCTGCAGCCAGGACTGCATGCAAGTCAACAACAATATCAGCCTGCAAGTCAACTCCTGCAGACTGAAACGCACGGCAGCCTCTCAGGGAATCACCTCTTAAACAGCAGTCCAGCACTATCAGTCATTTTCCATCCTGTCTGCTGGGGGAATCTCGGCATCCTCCAAAGTCAGGTCAGATGTGAGGCCTCACTAAGGGGAGGAATTTCACAAGGATGGAAATCAGCAGCCACAAAGCCAACCTGGGTAACACGAACATCTACAGAACCGGGAGTGCAGTGGACCACAGCAACGATTTGGTATCGGAAGACCTGGACTCAAAAGAGACCTTGCACAAGTTATTCAGCTCTTCTGTAATACGAAGGGGAGATCTTCCTCAGCAACTGCTCTGTTAGCGTATCAAATCCTTTATTAGTTAAAGCTTGTGGCTACAAATGTATTACCGTGCCCAGCTTCTACCAGAATAAGTTAGGCCTAGATTGTAAGAACCTATTAAGTATATAGGTAGGCTCCAGACAAGACAAGTTAATTAAAACCCAATCATAAATCAGCATAATTAGAAATAAAATAAATGTGAGATGTAGCCATAATGAGAGAGCCCTTCACGAATACAGAAGAGACAAATCATGCAATGGGGTGTCAGTGCAGAGATCACGCACAAGTGTATTTCCCAATCTACGTTACACTTGAGGTGTTTGCCAGCGTAAAAGCCTCTGCAGCATTTCCTTTTCATTTCGGTGCCACGCCTGTCCTTGTACATGCCCAGAGCAGTGGCAGCTTATAAATATAATCACTATGGATTGATGCACGTACAACAGTTCTATTTTAAGTATTACATTTTCCGAGGCACTCACTGGGACTGAGAACTGAGCTAGAGGACAGAGGCAGCTGCACGGCAGATCTTTGGTAAAGCAGAGCTTCTTGCTGGGAAAATCCACATTTTTGGAAGTATGAAAATGAGACTATGGCTAGAATATCAAAAGTACACAATAAACCCTGCTAATGGATCAAGGGAATTACCACTGCTTCAGCGCTGTTCTTCCATGCAGGTAGAGGTGCCTTAATTGTGCGATGCTTTCTCTGGGAACTGATGGGAAAGCATGCTGGTCGGTGCGTGAAAGAGTCCTTGCATAGGAGGTTATGCAAATCAAAGGTGCCAGTTTCATCTAAATTTCAAACAGTAATTACAAACTCTCTCTCAAGGAACAAACACCTTGCATACTGAACCAAAAGCATTAAAAATGCACTGATGTGTCTGACTGTGAAGGACGTCCTGAACTACCCCAGCCCTCTGCTTCTGGTGAATCCAAGACACTCAGACCCCAGCAGGTCACTTTGCAAGTGACATCTGGGGATCCAAGAAGGCCACACCACACAACACAGACTCAGACCTGGGGAAAAGCCAGGCCTGCATCCTGCTTTTGCATCTCTGGTCCAGTCTAAGGACTCAAAGTGAACAATGACAAATTAACTCCACCCAGATCTTACTATGAGCCTGGAGCCCATCCCACCAACTGATCAACAGAATTTCCATGCCCCAGTGAATTAGCATACAGCAGTAGGATTCAGTCATTCTGCACAATCTCCAAAACAGATTTTAAACAGCAACACTTGGAAGACTTATTTATACTGCGGCAGTATCCAAATTAGGATTGGAGTCCTACAGTAGAAGATACCATATAAACACTTAAGAAATTGTTCTCTTCTGCACCTTCCTCCCCAAGGACCTGCAATTTGACCAGAGATGAAGCTTGGAAAATAGTGGAAACTATCCTAATGGGAGCTCATAGACAGAATGCAGCTTTTAAGCAGCTATGTAGTATGTATCAGAAATCCCTGCAGATCTGTGAACTATCTAACCCATCCTTTTAGACAAGGAATCAGTCTGAGTCAACCTGTATAAGATTCAAAAGCATTTTTTCAATCTAATTCACAGCCTTCGTCAGTGATTATTTTACAGTGGAAGTAATGGAGCAAGAAAATTATGTACTTAATATACCAAGTAGCTAACTTAAAGCAGATATTTAAATTCATGTACTGCTCAGCTTCAACTCCAATGGAAGTTGCTATTTTATTTTTGTCAGCTTCTCGTCTGGTGTGTATCAATAATAACATCCAGGGAGTGATACCCACTTCCATCAGATAAGAATATGTCATGATATTATCTGCCTGCCCGGAAAAGCTGGCTAAAGTTCTGAATCCCATGGGTCATTCCAGTCTGGAGAAATAATTACTAGTGGAGTCTGATATCTTTGACACAATCCTGTTTGCTTTTAAATTATGTACAAAGCCTTGCTTCCCTTCACACACCAGGAACGAAACAGCAGGAGAGATCTCCAAGCCCCTTTTTAGCCAGCAAAAAGCTGCATTCAGCATTTTCTCAAGACTGTGTTTTTTTCTCTGTGCTTTTTCTGTCTACTATCTTTCTCAGATGATCTGATGCCATTCTGCTAGAGCCATGCAAACCTTCACAGCAAAGCATCTCATGAAGCCTCTATACTTCCTCTGACTGGTGGCTTCAGCTTATGCTTTTGCTGGACTCTTTAGCACACAAATAAGGAGATCAGCTATCTCCTTTATTTTTCTGAAATGAAGAGACAGCCATTTACACCAATTCACTGCAACTCAGCAGTTACTTGATTTAATGCAACTCATAAAATTACAATTTATACTTTCTAGAGTCACAATCCTGATGGCTCTCTAGTCACTGAAGTGCTTTGGGGTGCAGGCAAGTATCAAGCACATTACTCTAATACAAAGACTAGGTCTGTCTCTGTGGCCCCAGATCTGACCCCAGCTACTACTGCAGCTTCATCCCCTGCCTGGGAATGACCCCGGATCATGGAGTTTAATTGCAGCCCTTTTAGCTAAAAGGCCAATATTTTAGCATTGTAACCATCTGACTGAGGCTACATATATATATATATATGTATATATATATATATATATATATATATATATATATATGTACACACACACACACAGACGGACTCAAGGCACCCAGCTGCCTGGCACCAATCTAGAAACAACTCAAAAGCACGACATGGCATATGCTAGACCTTTGTGTTCATCTTCCCTCTTCTCTTAAAGTAGAATGCTTCAAGGTTGAAACCTTGTCGCTTTTTTTTTTTTTTTAATTGTCACCATGTATTTATCACACATCTTAGTTCGATTTAAAGTCACATGCTGAGGCAGCATCCCACTGTTTCCCTGCTTGTTCATAGACTATGGACTGCACCCTCTAAAACATGTGCACAGGCATGCAACAGCACAAAAGCCAGCCCTGCACTAGTCTGCGCTGCCCCCTTGCAAGTTTGCTCAGGACCATATATTCCCCACCATCGCCTATTGCGCTATTTGCAAATGGGAGACATTTGCATTCAGACAAGTATTTAAAAGCACTTTAGATTTGTTACAGAAGTCACCATTGGAAAGGTGGTGTAAATCAATGTGCTAAGGGTGAGAAATATTGATTTCCCTGCAAGGTTTATTTGCAGTATGTCTGAAAGACCTAATACTAAGAGACAACAAATTGAGCCATCTCAAAGCTCAGGGGCAGTTTGAACAGGGTTACAGGGTGCACAGGGAGCACAACCAAGCAGGCACCATGCCAACCCCATGGCCAGGGCCCAGCAATGAGGGAAGCACCCCCAAAATACAGGCAGTACCAGGAATAGCGGAGGGTCAGACCCTGCAATAAAAGCACCTCTTCACAGCAACCCAGTGCCTACCTGCCATGTCAGAGGCTCTTCTGCACACCAAAGCTGGCTATGGATGATTTTCCACCACCTTGAGCTCCAGGTGTTCTCCAAGGGCCGTTTGGTGGTCACTTGTCTCCCAGAACCCTGCATGGGGCTGCTGTGGGGAGCTGGGATCAACCCCAGGAGTCAGGGCTTGGGCACAGGAGAATGTGCAGAGCCTCAATGCCTAAGAGAAACGATTCTGTTGTTATTATTGTTTGTTAAAAATAAATAAATAAATAAAATCTTTGTTCTTGCATTTACTTCATAGGAGATCCCAGCCACTGTCACTGCTGGCCCAGCCATTCTGCTGAGGCCCATTGCACACCCTCATGCAGGGAGCAGCAAAGAGGACGGGCAGTCTGGCCAGCCCTGCTCACTGTTCAAATCTTGGTGGCAAGAGAGTGCTGAAAGCATGAGAGTGAGTGAGGGCAGCGCATGGCATCTTACAGTACTGAAGGAGCCCTATCATGGAAGGGCACAGCTCCTCTAGGATCCCGGGAGGAGGAGGCCATTTTGAGAGGGGCAGGTGATGGTGGCCATTTTAGAGTGCTCAAGAGGCAGCACCTGTGGACTGTGCTAGGGAGAGAGGCCTTCCCTGTGCAGGAAAGCACCTTTTTCCTGTTTCTTACCCCATGTTTCCCAGTCTCAGGAGTGCAGCTGGTATCTTTCTCCTGAAAGCTACTCCAACAGTAGATAAGGCTGACCAGAAGTTACTTCAGGCAAAGTGGGTGATGCCTTATCTATGAGGAAGTGCAGAGATCACCTCCCTTCTGAGTGAGCTGTTCCTCCTTCAGAATTTCACCTACAGCAGTGTCCTTAGTATGCAAGAGAGATTCTCAGAGCTAAGGGCTGCTTCACAAGCATGGTGGCTCAATACACATGTGCAGGGGAAAGACACCTGCTAGTAGGGCAGAGACATGCCAGAAACTCCAGCAAGGGCCTAGTAGCAGGACTGGGAGCAAAACCATCTCCTAGTCCTATTCATGGGGCAACCCTGTTTCTTGTGCAACCCTGCTTTTTAAAGGGGATACACATTGTTCACAACATTGTTCACTCACTCCTGGAGGAAGGTCTCACAGAGAACGTCTCAGTCAGAACAAGATGGATGTGCCGTACCCTTTCAGTGAGCTGAAAACGCAAAGAGCACCAGCTCTGAGATCAGCACAGGGGAGACACTTCAGCTGCTTCAAAACCACAGGGGAAGCAGAAGCACTGCCAGCAGCTGATATGTGTTAAGTCTTACAAACATAGTTTTAGCCTGTTACTTCAGGAAATTAATTTCTACTGAGTTTTGCAGTTTCCTCTCCTTCTCCATGGGCCCTGTGATGGTCATTTGTCACTGCTGCTCAGAAAAAAAGGCAATTTTCAGGAAGGCAATGAGGCATTCGACAAGGTTTCCAGTAAGTGTGGAAACATCACACACTGTCATATAATCACACTGTAAGCAGCGATGCCTCTCAGACAAGTTGTATGGTTACATCTCCAGGTAGTGATGAAAGCTTTTGTTAGGTTTAAGAAGCTCAGCATGGATATGCTCCAGAGCAGGGAAAATTATGAATAAGCAGGAGATGATTAGATGCTCAGTCTCACAGACATCATGCAAATAAATTGGTGTGGAAATCAGAAACCCCTTAGCGTGAGTCAAGTTCTGCAGTCCTCATTCAGCCCAGCCTCCCTGCAATGGTTCACCCTTAAGCCACTTTCTGGTAATATTACTACTTTACTAGTTTGATAAGCCTCCTCCACACACACTCTGATTTACATGAGTGTATAGACAGACCTTGCCACTGACATTTGCTAGAAACTTTCCCAAGGCTTATACTGAATTAGCTTTTCTCCCCAGGCAATTCAGGCCCTGGTGTTGAAATCCTGCAGCATTTCCTCACAGAGCAACTAAGTCCTGCAGGTGTTTATTTAGTGCAGAAATCAGGCTACAATGGAACCAGAACCGTTTTGACCTTGTCAAGTAAAGGGGTTACAAAGTTTTAAGTACTCACTTTGTCAGGGGTCATTAATTGACTGGTGACCAGTCTCCTTGACAGTTAAAAAGGATAGGACTCTCCTCTCAGAAGCTTGGGAACAGGCCTTCCTTGTCCTGCCAGCCTCCCTGCCTTCTGAAGTCTACTGCTTCCCATTTTCCTGGGAAAAATCCCATCTTCCATCACAAACAATGCATAATTCATAGTCTGGATACCAGGCAGAGGTCAGTGGGAAGGTACAAAATGGTATAAGTAACAGTAGGAATGAATAAATTTAACTTCTTGGCTCCTGTGGAGAATGAAACCTAAAAGGAGGTGTAACCTACTTCAGTCAACACTTTCATATCACTGCTTGTCTTTCTAAATATACCCTGCTCTTCTGGGTCTTTACACAGAAAATACTCTAGCTCAGGTGGAGTGAGGCATTTCTGTGGTTATGCGTGAGTAATTGTAATACTTGTAGGTGCCAACCAAAGGGCAATAAAACTGGTTTAACTAGCATACCAAGGGGTCCGTGCAAGCAATGCCAGTTTTGGCTTAATTCTGAATTTACAGTTGTCATCTCCATCACTGTTTACTAAGAGATATGTATGCTTTTACTCTAGTTAGCCATCTCTTTCCAATTCAGGTCCAGAATAGGTAAAATATAGGGCTTATTTCCATATTACCTTGTGCAGTTCAGGATCCCATTTTGGAAAGACCACAAATTACAACCATTTTGCCTTTCACATTTACCTATGCCTTCGCATCTGCATTGTACTGTTAAAAGGTTAAGGTCTAAGGCAAAGATTGAAGTTTGTCTGTGATAAACAGTGAGGAGCTGACCTCATATATCGGAATTGCTTTCTCCAGGAGTTAAAGAGCATCTTCCCTATCCCAGCTGCATATTTTCCTCAGGCTTTTGCTGTTTCAGCTAACAGTTGTTTCCAGAACAGATCTGGTCCATTTTGATTCCAGTGCCCTCTGAACAAACTGGCTGAAAGATGGAAAGAGGAAAAAAAAAAAAAAAGAAAAAAAGGAAAAAAAAAATCTGTCCACAATAGAAGTAACTGCCTTGAAGAACAAAATGGGTACACCTCCAGATTTGAGGCTGGAGATCTTAAAGAGACTAAAGGCCTTAAGTGAGTCCAGAAGAGAACATTTCAGAAGCATTTGAGGGAGAGGGAGCATGTGTGTCTAGCTGTAGTTAATAGGGTCTACTTTTGTTCCCAAACGTCCACTTACTCAAAAACAGCCCTGCATTCAGAGGTTCAGTTTTTATTCCGGATCCTTACAACAAGTGAGAAACTGAAACAATGGAAGACATGAGTAGAACATGTTAGACTTGCTTCTATTCTTATTTATAGCAATTTTGGTCTAGCTTCATTAATTTCAGTAAAAGCTGGATAATGTTCAGAAATCCCAGTTCAAATTGGGGCAATACTTAACCATGTACTTTACCTCACAGCAGCTGATGCAGCTGAAGCAGACTTCCAACTGATTACATCCTTAGCTGCAATTGCAAGGTGAATAGCTTTATAGAAATCAATGGGAAGGTAATCCATCCCTCATCTCAGACATCTGTAGAAGTGGCACCTTTTTTGCCCAGGGCAATATTATGGGTTCTCTCAATTTTATCTATCCACGCACGCTCTGAGTTAGGTTTGTCACATTTCTAGCTGTTTAGAACGTCACTTCTCACACTTAAATGGCCACAAAGCAAGACAATGTTTGTAATAATATAGAACAGTCACTTACTCCTGAGCAAGTAATTTATCTCAGACCAGAGCGCCAAAGTAATAACTGGGATTAAAGATAAAGCAGTCAAGACAAAAAAAAGGTAAATCAATCACTACATTAGGATATTGGAGGAATCATTTGCATGTACTCAGAAAGTATGATACTTGCTATTAAGCCCAGCTGTAGCAGAATCCCAAATTCATAAATATTCATCAAATAACCTTTTAGCAAAACTCAGTGACTACGATGGTGGCCAGCTACAGAATTCAAGCTAATTGAAAACCTGAGAAGTAATGAAATGATTGCATGTCTGTCTCTTCATTAAATCAGTGTGCAAATTTGCATAGATTAATTTGTGTCAAATTAATAGCTCCACTCTTGGCTTTGAGCCAAGAGAACTTATGATCAATCTATAGTTTTAATTCCATTCTGCACTCCCAAAGTGTTGGGTGGTTTTTGCTATTTCAGAGACAAAAAAATTAGAGCTGAATATGATTTTCACCACTTCTGTCATTTCCCCCTATTTCTTATGTTATGATGATTAATTATAATAAAACGTGCACATGATTAAAAAGCAAAAATGAAACATACACTCTCAGCCATGGAGAAATGAGATCTGGTTTGCTTCTCTGCAAGTGAATTCACATTGGAATGCCTGAATCCTCAGCTACATTAAATTCAGCAGAGGGTGGTGTATGTGTGGGGCTGAACAGGCAACTTACTTGCCTGTTTTATGAGCAGTTCCCAAGACTGGGTATTTTAGTAGAATTTTGCCTGTCATTCACTGGGTCCCCAGCCCATCATGCTCTACCGTTCCATGGGATGCAGAATTTGCGGTACCTATGCGACTGTTTGATCCACATGATGTACAAAATATATTTAAACATTTAATGGTTGCTATGTTGAGATCTGTCTGGAGAATAATTATTTCAGCCTTCAGTTATTTGAAGTTAGTGGCAGGGACAGACAGTGCACTCATTTACATTTTCAGCTTGCCTTTTTTTTTTGTTGTTGTTGTTGTTTTAATACAATCAGGCTTTAATTCAGGACATTTGATTAATCAAACTCAGACCATCTGCTGCAGTCCTGTCTCCTGCTGATCTGCATTGCCTGCAGTGACAGGGCTGCAGTCTCACACTGTCTCTTCCTCTGTCAGCTGTTTTATTGCTAATCTGCTCCTTTCACCCAACATACAGTGACTGAGCTTTGTTTACTATGATGACCACTTACGATAGTGCTAGACAATTAGTATCAAAATACAGGACATGTGCAAAAGCCAGTTATACAACAAACATACCAGAATGAAAACAGTATGAACCAAAGATTCCATGTTAGCCAAAAGAAACTCTTCGCTAAGACAATTCAAATACTTCCAGTAGCAACAAGCAATTTTAGCTTCCTCATAATTAAAACTACCTAGCATTAATGGGGATTCTGCGTTCATGTGATTTTTTCCTCTCACGGTCAGAGATGGACTCAGAAATTCAGAGTGAGGAGCTAGACAGCATGAACTTGCACAGCTTGGAGATTTGAAGGCACAAGAGGCAAGCCAGGTGCATGATTTCCAAGTAGGATTTCAGTTTAAATGGAATAGGAAAATATTGCATCTCAGAAAAAAAATTGCAAATCTCAAAAGACATCCAGAGAAACTAACTTCTACCAGCCATCAGTTACTGCTGTGGATAGGGCAAAGCTCTGCACATCCCTGGGTTTGGGCCAGCTCTTGCTGGTTCCTGCGGAGCTCCATAAGGGACTGAACACACTGTGGTCTCTGCAGAAATGGGACTATAGCTATCTGAATGCCTTCGATAACAAGCATCCTCTAGCTACCGAGGCTAATATAATAAAGAGAATTTCATTTTGGCATAAGAACGACATGATGTATTGGCAAGATTTCAATTATATGAGGCCAAAGAGGCAGCTTAAAAGAGTTAGGCCTTTATTAATCAGGTAACAGTGATGCTGCATTTCAGAACAGGCTTAACACCTGCTAATTTCATTTCAGTGCTGCAGAAGCTGAGTCAGCTAACTGAGCCTGTTGTGGAACAGGCACGTTCAGAGCAGCAAAGATATTTCTTGCCTTCATGAAATTGTTCTCATCTCTTCAGTAAGCACACTACGGGGGGAGTGAGGAGAAAGGATGGCACCCTTCCTCCTTTAAGCCTGCCAATACCCTGTGCAGCTAGAGCTGTGGGGGAAGGACGATAAGAAGCATCACAGATGCTTGCAGAATGCATGGTTGCAGTTGCTAATGTTTATTAAAAGCTAAGGTTTCAGTAACTTCAGAGGACTTGAGGCAGATTCTACAACAAAAACACTGGTGTAGGTCAAATTATCTTCTTGCTTTCATTCTGTTTGGAGACAATTTTCACCCCAAGGCTAATGATGAGAAACTTGAGTCAGATTTTTATAATAGAAGTCATTTTGCATCCTCAACTACAACATTTGCTATCAGCAGAAACTATAACGCTAAAACTGTGTGATAGTTTAATAGTTGCTAATACGGCATACACCTCATTTTCTATGACAAAAAGGTCTAGTAATAGCACGAAGCACTGCAAATCAACCATAATATACTGAAACAGGGCTTACTTCACCAGGATTGGCGCTTACTACAAGTGCTTATATGGTTCATTTATACGGTACAAAAGACAATTGTGAAATGACTGGAAATGTAATATGGAGGAATGTAATTGGTCTTGCTGGAGATTGATAGATGGTCATTTATGAAAAGTGGCCATCAAAGGTTGGATTGTCTTCTCAGTTTCACCAGAGTAAAGCAGCACAATTATGAGATCAAGGAAAAATCCAGATTTTTACTGTCCAAAGGACTCAGGCTGATCTGAAGCAAGTACTTCAACAGAGAACTTTTTTTTTTTTTGAAACTGCCACAGTCCTTGCTGGCCAGATGGAATTTAAACATTGTCATATCTAACTTAAGTCCAAAATGTTCACAAAGTAATGGACTCCGATGAAACGTTTGTGTTATATAGTCAATACTATTGTTGTTTAACACATTGCTTTGTTCTTCAGAAAGTTCTGCTGTAGAGGAATCAACTGAACTTCTCATATCAGACCCATTTCTAGACTCAGAATAGGAAACAAAGAATATAAGCTAAGAAGATCCCTCCCACCCCACCCCCCGATGCCATTAAGTGACAATCCTTCATCCTTGCAAGAATCCCCAGTTAACACCTCAGTAAGACTCAGAGCCCAGGGCAGTCTGCCTGGCTGCTGCACACACCTCGAGTGTGCAGATGAGACCCAGGGGGAAGAAGGCATTTTGATGCAGTGAGAAACTGAGCCCTCTGTTTTGTGCCTTGCAGATGCTCTATTAACCAGAGGTCCTCAGCTAGGAAAGGATAATTACAGCAAGCATTCAGATCACCTGAAGAACACCAGCTACTGTAGACCAGACAATGCTTTGATGCCAGTTCCCCCTCGCCCACCTCCAAAAAAGAATAATTCTTTTTGCAATCAAAGCAACTCTGGGGAAAGGTTTACTTCTTCTTCTTCCCAATCTTTTTACCTCTCCGAAGCCTTAATCCTATAAGTTATCCTGTTCTTATACCAGTATAAGCAACCACAAACTCCTATGGACTCTACCAAGAGAAAACTATCATAAGTAAAGGGAAGACCTGAATGGCTTAGAAGTCCAGACTATCGAGAAAGAAGCCACAAGACTCCCCTTTCTAATTTCAAGTGTAAAACAGGTCCTTCGTAAACGTATCATGTGCCCCACTGCAGTGAGACAGCCCACAGTGGCAGGAGGATGCAGCAGATACAAGAGGTCAAGCACTTTCTGTTCCTCAGGATCAAACATCTTTCATCGTCTGTTCAACATTTTTTATCTTCAGAGCTCTCAGTACAATAGGTGTTGAACTCTTCTGAAAATCAGTAGACACCTGTCTGCCAAGAACTGCTGAGTAGCTTTATTGATTGCTCTCGAAGTGGGCAGACTTGTATTTCATAAACAGCGTATCAAAGTTCAAGTATAATGACTGAGGACAAAATGCCAGTAGAAGCATAATAAAAAGTTTCCAGTAATAATTGAATTAGCTTGGCCATATATCACTGGACTTTTTTGCATGCCCAAACAACCCACAAACAGTAATTATGGTTAGCTATACAGAGGATGATAAGCAATCATAACAACAAAAATATCATACAGGTCTCATATATGTAGCAATCCACAAAGAATAGGATAACCCCAGTCCAGCTTTTCCTTTTGCAGGACACAGACCTCCCTTCCCAGCAGACTGTCCCAGGGCACTTGCAAGGACCTAGAAGCAAACTGAAAAAACAACCTACATGATCCCCACTTCAAAAGCCATAGAAGCAAAACACTACAAATGAAAACACTCAGCATCAAATTAGCCAGGGGACTGCTGCTTACCCAGGACTTAAAAAACATTCAGGTTGCAAGACAGCTTCATAAAAACGTGTCCTACAGTAATAAGGGGAGAAATCCCCCCCAACACACATCATTGTAGCTACATCTCCTTAATTAATAGATCATTAGAGCATGGCTGAACATCTTCTGGGGAGGTGTGAGTTGCAGGATGGAGACCATGGAGGGGGCAGCATGCAGCTGGCAGCAATTCACGGCTTTTCGTCAGCTAAAAGGATGCTCCCGTCCACCACCAGCTGCTGCTGGGGGAGATGGAGTGGCCCAGATGAGAGGCTGCTTGCACCTGAAATGATTTACCAAGTTAATAGCTCTAAGAAGCCAAACATAGCCCCTCTTTAGATCTAGCAGCATAGAGAGAGGGTCTTGCTCCAAAGGCAAGCCTTTTGGGGTCATTGTGTGTGCCTGGCTGTGCTACGGAGTAATTAGAACAGCTAAAACCGAGACGTGGCAGCTGACCTGCTTTCCAAAACCATCATGATCTTTGGTATTTTATTAACAGTAGCGTGCTACCCTGAGCTGCAGGACAGCACAAGCAAGGTGCAGAAATAAAACACAAGCAGCCACATATGTTCCTTTGGGAGACTTTCCTTTAGCCTTCGTAAGAACAGATGAGATGCAAACATGCATCAGTCTCCCTTCAATACCGAAGGTCTGCCTGCGAGCAGAGAATTCCTGGAAAAAGAAAGCTGATCTCTCTAGGGGCAGATTTCTTTCTTTCCTTTTTTCTTTTTCCGAATGACATTTAAAGACAATGAGACCCCTTTGTATTTTAGGTACAATAGCTAAGCAATAATATTAAAGCTTTGAATTTGCACAGCACTTGCCACCAGCAGCCCTAGCGTGCTTGACAAATATTTAAAGTGGGCTTTTCCAGAGCATCTGTAGGAATTAGAAGTGTAAATCACAGAATCTGTAATCTTTAGAAGAAATCACACTCTTAATGTTAACTTCCTCCTTGTGGTGTTTCTGTGCCTTTGGTGTTATCAGGGCCAGTGTTCTCAGTGCTGGTAAAAAACACATGCCTAAAATTAGGAACTAGACTTGGGCACCTAAATAAATATCTAACTCAATACAAGTGACATGATTGTGTTTTGTGGGCTTGTTTGTTTGTTTGTTTCATGCTATTCTTGTGTCCCAACAGAAAATCCCTTTCCTTACAAGATGATTTAAATGCTACATCTTTTCAAGCCTGAGGGGAAGCTTTATCCATCAGCCATAAGAAGAAACATCTCTGAATAAAGTTGCCTTTTGGTTTTCAGAGCTACTCAAGGACATTGCATGCCTCTACCAGCCCCTTTGCACTAACCGTAACAGCTCTAAAATTAAAATTGCTTTATCTTGCACCAGGTTTTCTCCCATACCTGACCCCCTCCTTTACAGGAGAGTGCCGGTAGGGCTATATGAGATGTGGTGCTTGGTGCCACTTCCTAAGAAGTGCTGTCCTTCCTTGCTGTTCCCTGAGGGGTGACTGCTCCCTCTCTTCCCACCAAGAGAATAGCTAAGGCCACCCTGGGGATTCCTCAGCCGCCACTGCAGCAGCCAGGCACAGGGGAATGCTAATTTATCACTGACATTAGAGGCAGTGAGCTGCTGGTTCCCTGCAGCCCTCATTGCAGTGGCCACAGGTACAACCTTTGTTAGAAAAATGATGATTCACCACGTAGCGGAGGCAGTGGCTTCAGCTGCTCGTCTGGATCAGGCCTCCACGCTGAGCTGGGAGCTCTGCTGAGAGTCAGACCTTTGCCAGGCTAATTTATATATTTTGTCAGCATGCTGGAAAGGAGCCTTTGGATATATTTTCAGCTTGTGTCAAAACACCACACGTTATTCTGATCCCAGCACTTAAATTCTAAAATGCTTTAAATCTGCTCTCATCTTTGATATTCTTAAATAAGAAGTGTTTACATATGCATTACTATGGTGACAGGAAAATAAAAATAAAGGGAAAAATTCCACCAGCATATCAAACTCTATTTCGAGTACAAACACCATTAACATATCTAAACTAATCAATAGAGTCTGGATGTCTCGTGATACCATTTGGATCAATAACAGAATAGGTATGAAGATAAATTCCCATTACAAATTCCTTATAGATTTTCAGGTCTCTGCCCAGTTCATCAGCATCCACCAAATAATTAACCCCAGAGAACGTGAATCAATCTCTTCCTCCAGCACCACTTCTCCAGCATCTCCCCCCCACAGTGAGCCCCCACCCTCTGGCCACTGGTGTTACCACCCAAAAAAGAGCCCACAGAGATGATGATCCTTTCTCATCACTTGCTGCTGAGCCCGTTGAGGCGCCCCGACCTGCAGGCTGACCCCATATTTATGGCTGCTCCCATTGATCTTTCCTGAAGTCTTTCAGAGCTTGGGCGAGGGCGGGCTCTGGTCCAGAGAAACCACCCCAGCAACCTTCGTCCTCTTTCCTGAAGGACCGTTGACCTCTCTTTCACCTGAGTGCAGCTCTCAGTACTCCAGTAGCATAAATACAAGTGCATTCATTTTATAACATGAAACTTCTCAAAACATAAATAAATAACCCTAAGAGTTTCCCAGGCATCACAGCAAGTCTTACTTTCAGGAGAGTTCTATTTTAACAGATGAGAAACCCGGAAAAAAAAATGTAAAAAAAAAAAAAAAACACCAAAAAACCACCACCACCACCACCAAACACTGCTCCACAATGACAGTTTTTACTGAGGTCTGAAAGCAAATTGTCTACACTCGCAGGCAATACTTATTAAGGTCTGGTAACAGGACCGAGAACATATCACTCGTCTCCCTCGCACTGCCATTTATTACAGGATTGCAGACTACACCTCTACTACTTGGATCTTAGCTATTGAAGTAACAGCCCCCGAGGGCCGTAAAAAGTCGCTGCTGTCACATATAAATCAGTTTTCATCATAAAAAATGACATGGCTTGACACGTAGGGATAATATAATAAGGTAACTACTGTGGAGGTTTCATGCTTCGATATGTTCAAAAGGATGTTTCTCTTTATCCCTGACCACAGATACTTGTTGATGGTTTCTTGTCAGATGCTTGAAAGCCTTAAAGAGCTGCTATCTGTGCCGGGGTCTACTCCTTGGACGAACTTTTCATTAACCTTTGACCATTCTCCAGTTTTTTGTTTTGTTTTGTTTTTTTTTAACCGGCTGAAGAATTTCAAGTGCTACAACGTGTTCATATGTGCGTGGGGGAGAAGAGGAGGCGAAGATTTTTATAGACACACACATACATCTTGTACAAATATACACCCGAGTCCTTAACACGGAACAGGGCTGGAGAAAACACAAATGGGTTCTTCTATTTTTAAGGTTTATAAAATCAGATGTGAGAGGAAAAAGGATTTATTCCCCCCAGTTTACTTACCTCTCTTCCAGCCTCTTCGCTCCAGGAAGAAGAACAGGAATGGTCTCTGCTGAGCTGGTAACCACCAGCAAGGCTCTGCCTCTGCATGAAACCTCCAGTTTGCAAAAAGCTAACGTTTCACGTGCACCTGAACGGCAAATAACCGCCTCGAGCTGGCAAATAACCGCCTCGAGTTGAGAAACTCGGGGTGAGATGCCTGCTTCCCAAACAGGGCTGGGACACCAGCATGCCCTGTGGTGGCAGCTGCTTGCCAAGGCCAGCCCCGACCTTGCCAGAGATGCTGCCTGAAGGCAGCAGCCCCAAACCCCTCCAGGAGGGCCTGCACACATGGCACAGGGCTGCAGCTTTTTTGGCACTAAAACACCGAACACAGCTTCATTCATTAGCTGCAATAGCTCATTAGGGCACTGCGGATGTGAATACCCACGGTGATACATTTTACCTTCTGTTCTGCTCCTTCGCTAATGCAATTTCAAGGATTTTCTCCAAAGCAAGCACTTGTTCACAGAGGTGGTTTTATGCATTTGGTTTTCTTCCCCTGCTATTGCAGTACTCACCAAGCTCTCCACGAGTCATTTTTAGCAACCCTTTTCCTCCCAACAGCCACCATGGCAAACACATTTTCACTGGCTAACGTGCAGGGCAAACTTGTGAGCTGGCAGCCGCACCAAAGTTTCAAGGATATGGAGCAGCTGTGGCCATAATCTGCTCCTGTTTTGGCAAGGCTGGTTAATTACCTCTTCGTGTAAGAAATCATCCTGCTGCCGAAATGTCCTTTATTTGGTGCATGCTGGGAGCTGTAGTCTTTCGGGAGATTCATGTCTGGGAGGAGGACCTGAGACTGCAGTGCAGCTTTTATGGCTCGCCCTGATTTGTATTTTAGGTGCTTCCGTTTTGTTTCCCTAAATGGGTTTCTCTGTACCAAGCATATAAATCTGCATATGTACCTATGAGCACAGAAGTATAACAAATTTGAAATGCCTGAAAATAAACATGGCTCTTCTGTTCACAGCAGCTCCGATGTTTCCAAGAGGATTAAATAAATAACAGCATATTGCTTAATCAGAGTAAGACATGGAATTGGTTTGGGGATGCAAGGGTGTTAATTTTGTTTGGGAAAATGCCTGAAGAGAGTGCCATTACAGATAAATAACCGGTCCTTGTCTCTCTAGCTGGCTGCTTGAGAAATGTTAAAAGGTTTCAGGTCAGGTTTTTTTCCCTGCCTGCAGTCTGTGCTCTGGACAGTGCCCGTGAGCAGCAGCGATGCCATCGGAGCATCTCCAGCTCTCTGGAGATGTGGTTACACAGACACCCCTGTTTCCATCCTGGGGGTTGATGCCCCTCCCTGCTGAGCTGAAGCCCACGTTTTCAGGGTGCTGGGTTTAATCCACGTGGATCAAACCTGTGGGGCAGCCCCACAGGTGCCATGAGGGGACAGACGCTACACATGCGGGTGGACCCAGGGGGTCAGCACGGTGGGGACATCTCTGGCTGGCTTTGCTGCTGGAGAAAATGCTTGAGTCGCCGCACCCAGAGTTTAGTTCTGATGGGAAAAAGGATCTGTTTTAATGATGTATTTGATATGAAAGGGCACAGTGCTTCAGTGCGTAGCTTGCAATAAGCAGAAAGCAGATATGACAGCTGAGATTTCGCAGTGTTAGAAATGGGCCTTTTGGACTCTAAGACAAGAAAAACAAACACTGAAGGACAAATTTATGGCTAGAATAATAGATTGGTGGGTTTGGGGGGACATGCTTCAAACAAGCTTCCCTTGACAGCTTCTATATTTGTCTCAGGCTGCCTGTTTTCCGTGCAGCATCCCCACCCCCACAAGCCCCTCAGCTCTAGGTAGAGCTGGAGGTTTAACTAATTCCTCAAAGCGCAGCTAAACTGCCTTGGGAATTATCACCGCGAGCGCGTACGCTGTGCTGCAGAGCAGGAGACAACCCAGTGCAGCTGGGGCTGGCGGAGGTGTGAGGAAGGCTTGCTGCATGCTCGGGGAGCTCTCAGTTCTGGAGCAGAACTGAAATACGCAGGAAGGCAGCCACAAAGTCTTTTTTGGTCACTGACAAAAAAAAAGACAGCTTGTATGTGGGGAGGGATCACGGAAATGGGAAACCATTTTCAGAATCCGAGCTGGGTGTATCAGAACACTGTTATCTATATTTATATGTAGGGGGGAGAAGAAGACACAGAATATATGGCTGGAACTCTTCTCTGAAGCTCTCCACTGCCACCGTTCCCCCCAGATAGCTGGCATGTGTCGTGTCGTGTCTTTAACATTAACTCCAGAAATTAACTGATGACAGCTCTTTCTAGCGTACTCGATATTCTTTATTCCTTGGTTACGCTTCTTTCTTCACTTTATCCCATTGAGGCCTGGGGACACTGCCAGTGCTGAAAGTCACTTGACCTTCTCTGTCTTAAAAGTGATCTGTCTACATCTGGACACTCTCATTTTTACACACTGGCCACTTTTACTCATATAAGTGATTTCTTAAATACATCAGAATTTGCACAAATGTGGATTTCTTTCTCTAAGCTTTGGGTTTCTTCTCAATTT